>NC_069800.1:50668751-51293751 GCF_027406575.1 Nycticebus coucang | reverse complement strand
GCCTGGCTGGGATTTTCTTCAGGGTCTTCTGGCTCCCAAGTCATGATCCTTGTTAGGCAAGATGTTGCTGGCTTCATGGCCCCCTTTCCTCATCTCTGAGATGGGGCTAAGGATCCTCGGCCCAGAGGTGTTTTGTCGACTGTGCCCACTGGGGGTGGGTGTTGTTAGGACCATGGGGGGGCTGTCTGGCCCTGCCAGGCAGGTGACTCTACCCTGTGTGTAGCATTTTTGGTTCAGTAGCTCTATTTTAAGCCAGAGGAGGTTAAAGTTTGTGTATGTGTGTTTCTCAGCTTGGAAAACTGTCAGCAAGCAGTCACCAAAAACAGCAACACCCCAAGGCACCCCCTCAGGTCACCCTCCCTCCCTCTGTCATCTCCCCTCCTTCCTCCTTTGGAGACCTGAGGGGACCTGGTGATTTTCCTCTGTCCCATCATACAAGAGTTTCACCCTTGACCCGTCAACGAGTCCTTTGGTTTCCTTCTTCCAGAGCTCCAATGTTGTCAGCTTTTAGGACTACAAAAAAGTGCCCAGCAGGGCACTCTTCAAAGCATTTCATGTTACTTATCAATATAGAATCTTCTGAAAGCTTTGTGATCCATGCCGGCCTTGTCATTCCAATGTCAGGGAGAAGAAACTGGGGCTCAAAATGGGAGAGAGAGAGAGGTCTCTCACCTTAGGCCAGTGCTTGAGAAAGAACATGGGTTTTGGAGTTAGCCAGACTTTGCTTCCATCTTGCTTAAGTGACTTCACCTCTCTGAGCCTCAGTTTCCTCATCTGTTACCTGGGGGTAGGAATATCTTTCTCACAGTATTCCTGTGAGGATTCATTGTATGTGTGAGAAGTGCTCAGGGTACAGCAGTGCCCAGCAAACGTCAGCACCTTCTTCAACCAGTTAATTTCCTCTCTCCCCTTTTCAACGCTGCCTATTTCCCTAGCCTACTGGCATTTTAAGGGATTGATTTTTATGGTTAGAATATAGTTCAGTAATTTTCCAGAAGGCCAGATGGGCCAGTTGTTTTCTCAGAGAAGATCTCTCTCTCTCTCTCTTTCTCTCTCTCCCTTTTCCCCTCTGCCCTGTCTCCTAAAACAATGGAGTGTATTTTAACCTCAGGTGACAGTAGGTACCAGCTCTTTTGAGAAAGCAGCTGTGGTCCTTCTGCAGCCTGATTACCTTATAGGGTTGCAAGAAATTAGAAGTTGCCTCTTGCTAATTTAAAGAATGTTATGGGTAGTATTTGGGGGTCTCCCAGAATTTTCTGGGCATTGAAAGACAAAACATATGGTTTGGGGGACCCAGAGAGTTAGAGCAAATACAAGCAATGTTTGTTGAGTAGTTACTGTGACCCAAGCACGAGGCAGGCATCAGTTCATTTAATGCTCACGACACTATGGAGAAAGCTTTTAATCCCACCTTGCAGAGGAGGAAACCAAGGCTCAGAAGGATGCAGTGATTTGTTCAAAGTCCTGTAGCCAAGGAGGGGAGGGGGCTGTCTGCCTAGCCTTGACCTAAACAGCAGC
Organism: Nycticebus coucang; assembly: GCF_027406575.1. NCBI lineage: Eukaryota > Metazoa > Chordata > Mammalia > Primates > Lorisidae > Nycticebus > Nycticebus coucang. The sequence continues at coordinate 51,292,233 of NC_069800.1, read as the reverse complement.
ACTTCCCTGCCGGTGAAGAGCTTAGCATGGTGCTGGCACAGATGGCAGTTGTTACCATATGGCAATTTGAGCTCAGCTGCCAATTCCTCCTGCCAAGGTCCACCCTGCCCTTCCCCAGTCAGCATAATATATTAGAACCCAGAGATGCCTGAATCAAAGAGGACGGGGCTTGTGTTTCAGACGACGTCATGGGCTGGGAAGAATCAAGGCAGAGAAATAAGGAGTCTGAGATGAGAAGAAAGGAGTGTGCTAAAGCACTGTCCATATCCAAGCATCTAGCCATGTGTGGCCACTTACGGTTATACAATTAAAGTGAAACTGAATTGAAATTTCAGTTCTTCAGTCCCATTATACACTTTTCAAGTACACATTAGCCACATGTGCTAGTGACCACTGCATTGGACGGAGCAGACCATCTCCATTGTCATGGGAAGTTCAACTGGACCACTGTGCCTCAGAGGGTAAGAGTGCAGACACAAGACCAGACTGGCTGATTTCGAATAATGGCTCTGCTTCTGCTATTATTCTGGGCTTCAGTATATTCACCCATAATATAATACTAATATTATAACAATATTATTATAATAATCCCAGAGAAGCCAATGTACCCAGCTAAGGATCACAGGTTAGTCAGTTAATCAAAGAAACAGGGAATTCTAATGATGTACTCCTTAAACATTTTATTCAACTAAAAGCACACACATGTGCCCATTTGCCAATTTATTCTTTATGTGTGGGTCTGTCAATTGGCTTTGCACCTTGCCCTTCTTACATAAACTATGCGCAGAATCCCTCTAGATTATCATGGTTATTTTTTCACAGATTTTTATAGTTGTGTCTTCCACACCTGATTTGGCAGTATTCTTTTTAGCAACTAAGCCTTACAGTGTTTTGATAAAAACAAATCTTTTTTTTTTATGGAATATCTAATTCAAATACAGCATTACACTAACAAGTGCGGCTGGTGCAAACTGGTTTGGGAACAAACCCAACAGACACTTGGCAAGTATGCCATTCATGGCAGAGAGCCGAAGAGGACATAGGGGCCAAAGAGTGGCTTACAGCCGTGAAATTCAGTATGCCCAGGGCAGTAGTGATCCAGACAGAATGGAGAGCACTGGCTAGCCTGGTGAGCTGGTTAAACAGATGGGAATAGAGAACTTTTTTGCACTAATCCTTGAAAACATGCCATAGTGTAGAGTTGTCTCAGGAAGATACCTACCCAGCTAAAGACTACATTTCCCATAATCCCTTGCATCTTGGTATGATCATGTGACTAGATGAACAGACATGGTGAGAATTACTTCCAAACATGGCACTTAGGAAGCAGGTGAGTTCGCCACCCCTATTTTTTTTTTAATGTTATAATACTTCTAATTGTTGTTTACAAAATTAACTCAACTTTGTTTAAACATCTCTATTCCTATTTGAAAACAAGATAAGAGGGGCACCAATGCCCTGGGAGATGTCTTCACGTGACTAAGACCTGACTGTGAGTCCATCATGTGTCCTTCCCGTGAGAGTCACATGACCTTGAGGTGATAATTGCATCCCTTGCTTGGCTGCTACATGACCTCAATGTGATTGTCATGTGACCCTCCCGCCCTTCACACCAATGACTTGTGATCTCCACATGTCCTTGACGTGATCATCACGTGATCTCCACTGAATCACAACATGTCCTTCACATGATCATCATGGGATCACCAGGCAGTGATGATGTGAAGGACACAGATATGCAGATATCACATGAAGGACACATGGAGATCACGTGAATGACATGAAAACATGGTCATCAGGTGAAGGAAACAGAAACCTGGTGATCACACAAAGGACACGAACTGGTGGACATCATGTGACGGACATGTGGAGATGATATGATCATGTGAAGGATGTGGTGATCACATTACACTTGGCAAAGTACAGGTAAATCACGTGATACCCTCAATCCTTCTCCGGGTTGAGTATTACCATTCGTCACCATTTTAAGGGAAGGGAAACTGAGGAGGCACAAGGAACTTAAGTGCTTTGTTGATTGTACACCACTAGGAATCAGTGGAACCATGAGACATTCACAAACACGTCGCTGGGAGTTGCCGTGGTTCTCAGTGCCCCTCACCCCTCTCTGCCCTACATCTCCTGGGCTCCCTTGCCCTCCTCCTTCATAGCAAGTTTGGCTAATGAGAGGCTCGACCAGAAACTGGGGCATATAAGAGGGGATAAGCAGATATGACTCTCCATGTCCACCTGCCGCTAAATACTGTCACCCCTTGGTGGCTCCAGCTCCGGGCAGATGTCTCCACTTGGACTGCATCTTCTGCCTGCTGGGTCAAGTGTCTGAGCTCTGTGCAGGGTCTGCCTCCCTCTCGTCTCCCACCCCCAGGGCTGTTATTAACCTTCTCCTCTTGCATTTCACAGTCCCTTGGATGGCCTGTCAGCTGCGTAACTCCATCCCCTTACTAAATGCCTCTTTTTTATTATGTTGAGTGAAATAAATCATTTATTGAAAAGTACCTACTATATGGTTCTATTTAAGCAAAGTTCAAGGACAGAAAAACTCATCTACGATGAGAGAAATCAGAATAGTGATTTCTGCTTGGGAAGCAGAGATGATAACCAGGAAAGGGCTAGAAGAACACTGTGAGATGATGGACACATCATCTTACCTCTTGGCTGAGGTGTTGCTTACCTGAGTGTGTACATTCGCAAAGACTCTTTACACCACATGTTTAATCCTTTGTATTAAAGGAATGTAACTTATACCTCAGTAAAATTAGTTTAACAAGAATAAATCCCTGTTTAAATACTAAGAGTGCTTTCTCATTTCTTTGTTGGATCCTGATGGAAACACAGTTTTAATTTTTAAACAAATACGGGTAGACCATAGAGGAGGATGTAAAGTTTACACAGTTGGCTTTTTCTCTTTTTGTAAACAGTACAACATTAGACTTCAAAGAGACTTCTGCACTTGGTTGGTTTATTTCAGGCTCTGCCTCCTAGTCCCTGGGAGGTGGCCTTCATTCTCTGCTTTGCTCTAATCAAAACGTTAGAGAAGCCTTGGCCCCTGTGAAATGTCTCACTCAGTATCTGGCCATGCGGGTGCTCAGGAAACGTTAATTCTTACTAATACAAGGGGTTCCGCAGATCACTCGAAAGCCTATTTTTTCTGACTTTCTTCAGAGCTTATGATTTCACCTGGGAGGGTCACAAAGAATTCAGCCCTCTGAGTTCTGCCCTGGGGCGGAAAGGAGGGCTTTCTCAGACAGCACAAGCCTGACACACAAGTTCACAAATTGGCTTGTATTCAGGAACCATTTTACAAAATAAAGGAGGCAAGAGATTCAGAATATCTGTGTGCCCCCTTTTCACCACACCCCCAGAAAAATGGCCAGTACAGTCCAGACCCTGCTGAAGCCTTATTATGAAGGGATGGTTGCCCATCTCTTGCCTAGGGGAAGCTGGAAAGAAAGCTCACCCATGGGCGGCGCCTGTGGCTCAGTGAGTAGGGCGCCGGCCCCATATGCCGAGGGTGGCGGGTTCAAACCCAGCCCCGGCCAAACTGCAACAAAAAAAATAGCCGGGTGCTGTGGCGGGCGCCTGTAGTCCCAGCTACTCGGGAGGTTGAGGCAAGAGAATCGCTTAAGCCCAGGAGCTGGAGGTTGCTGTGAGCTGTGTGATGCCACGGCACTCTACCGAGGGCCATAAAGTGAGACTCTGTCTCTACAAAAAAAAAAAAAAAAAGAAAGCTCACCCATGTGCGCGCTAAAGGCTGAGTGTAGTCTGGGAATGGACCAGAAAACTCTGAAAAACTTGGCCAGCTTCCCAGGCTGTGAGTTAGGAAGGGGGGGTTAGGTTGTGCATCCCCCTCTGTCTCAGGGTTCAGGGGGACCAGGTGGCTTGTGAACATTCTTGACCCACCGGCCCTGGATGGTGTGGACCCAAGCTGGGTTGTTGCCTGCAGCCACGGGCATGGGCAGGAGACTTCTGCCATCAGCCCAGAACCCAGGAACAGGGCAGGGTGGGCATGGCGTCTCCATTTCCAGCCTGGCTCTAGAAGGCACTGCTCTGTGGGCTGCGGCCCCTGGCAGGTGGGCAGGGCCTGGGCAGGCACAGGCGGCGCTGGGTCTCCAGACGACAGAAGCGGTTCTGGTTGGACACCCGGGTGGCCACACCCAGCCCACAGGTGGTGGAACAAGGGCTCCAGGCTGTGCTCCATTCTGGGCAGGGGATGCCAGGGCGTGGTGGAGCCACATGGCCAGAAAACTGGGATCCTGAAGGGAAAAATAAGGAGTTAGCACTGTAAAGCCAGGGCTTGGCAGCCAAAGTGGCCTACTTGCCAGAGGTCACAGCAATCCATCAAATTACTTCATCTCCTCTCTGACCTGTTTCTTCTTATGTAAATTTCCTAAAGGTTCCTGTGACTAGAACATAATGGTGAGTCCACCATGGTCTAGCTTTTCATCCTCCCCAAGCCCCCTTCTTCTCTGTTAAAAATCTGGTGTCCTTCCTTCTAATGCTATGCCAGTGGTTCTCAAGTAAGGGTCATTTTGCCCCTAGCATGGGACATTTGGCAATATCTGGAGACATTTTGGGTTGCCACAATTGGTGGGGTGGTGGCTTTGGCATCTAGTGGGTTGAGGCCAGGCTGCTGAACGTCCCTCCTCAAGAATTACTCATCCATGGGTGGCACCTGTGGCTCAAAGGAGTAGGGCGCCAGTCCCATATGCCAGAGGTGGCGGGTTCAAACCCGGCCCCAGCAGAAAAAAAAAGAATTACTCATCCAGAAGCAGGTGCTCTGGCTCACACCTATAATCCTAGCACTCTGGGAGATCGAGGCGGGTGGATTGTTTAAGCTCAGGAGTTCAAGACCGGCCTGAATAAGAGCAAGACCTCTTCTCTACTAAAAATAAAAAAAACTAGCCGGGTGTTGTGGCGGGCACCTGTACTCCCAGCTACTGCGGAGGCTGAGGCAAGGGGATTGCTCAAGCCCAAGAGTTTGAGGTTGCTGGGAGCTATGATGCCACAGCACTCTACCCAGGGTGACAGAGCGCAACTGTGTCTCAAAAAAAAAAAAAGAATTGCGCAGAATGTCACTTGTGCCAACGTTGAGAAATCTGATGCAACATGTGTGCGTACACATACATACGTGCACATTTAGTGGAGACCAAATTGGAGATAGCTTCTCGTCCTGCTCTCTATGCATAGGTAAACTCATCGGCATTCGCCTTTGCACTGAAACGGATATATCACATTCCATGGCAGGGACAGTAGCCACGGCTGATGTGGTGCTGTGTACCACCTGTGTTACAACTGCTTTACTTGTAATAAATTCTGTAGTTCTCACCACAACTCTATGAGGTGGGTGCTATTATCATCCCCATTTTACAGTTGGAGAAACTGAGACACACAGAAGTTAAGCAGTTTTCTCAGCGTCACAAAGCGAGGAAGTGGCTGGGCTGGTGCAGACTCCATGCACCTAAACCGCCGTGCCCTCCTGCCTTTCATGTGTGACAGGAGAATTTATGAACCAATTCCCTCTTTTTTTCTTTTGAGACAGAGTCTCACTTTGTGGCCCAGAGTGCCGTGGTGTCCTAGCTCAGAGCAACCTTAGACTCTTGGGCTCAAGCAATCGTCTCGCCTCAGCCTCCCGAGTAGCTGGGACTACAGGTGCCTGCCGCAATACCTGGCTAGTTTTTCCATTTTTAGTAGAGACAGGGTCTTGCTCTTGCTCAGGTTGGTCTCAAACTCCTGAGCAAAAGCAATCCACCCGCCTCGGCCACCCAGAGTGCTGGGATTACAGGCGTGAGCCATGGCGCCTGAGCCTGATCCCTTCTTCGGTTGTCCTTTTAAAAAAGTCACGGTTATATAATGATGATTTTTAAAAAGCGACATAGCAGCAGCAAATCTTTAGAGCTGCAGAGTTTATAGTGGAGGTGACTGTCTTTTCTCTCTGTCTCTGCCCATCCCTAGGTTCATGTCCCAGAGATAACCCCTTGCCTAGTTCTTATTTTATAAGCCCAAATAAATAATAAATTAATAATACATAGTGTCGATTGGCACACATATATTATAAATACACTAATGTTATATATCGTAATAGCATACCTCTAGCATGTGATATTTCATCTCTGCTATGCAATGTGGGGCTTTGGCTCAGCTATCCTAACCCCCCCTTCTCCTCCCCACTCTGCCACTTAGTTTTTATTTTTCATTATTTATGATAACAAATTACACGTTTAATCGGCTGCTTCTCTTTTTGCCAGTTTTAAAGAGACCTGGTGACTTTTTTTTTTTTTTTGGCACTTTTTGGCTGGGGCTGGGTTTGAACCCGCCGCCACCTCCAACATATGGGGCCGGCGTCCTACTCCTTTGAGCCACAGGCACCACCCAAGACCTGGTGACTTTTTAATCCTGTTTTCTGCATCTCTCCTCAGCCTCTGCCCCCTCCCAGCTTCTGATGTGCCCAGGTGTCCTGGCACCTAAGAAGAGAAACCCCTGTTTGGACCCCCCAGGTCTGTGGTCCCCCAGGCAGGGGTCAGCCCTGCATTCACCTTGGGATGGAAGGGGCTGGACCCCTGGCCCAGCTCGCTGGTCACACACCCACTCGGGGCAGCACTTGCCCGGGACCTCAACCCTCTGGGGGTGAGGGCAGTCCCAGCTAGGCAGGCGCACGTCCTCACTGCACAGTGGCACACAGGTGAAGCCACCATCCGTGCAGCGGCAGCGGATCCTGCAGTTGGGCTGGAAGGTCTCCCCGTCCTGGTACAGGCGGCCGTTCACCTCGCAGCTCCCGTCATCCTCTCCCACTGCAGAAAAGAAAGTGGACCCCAGTGCTGACCCCCAGCTCTGCATGCACGCTCTGCAGAAGTGCCAGATCTCTGGGCCCCTGGGGAGGGGAGCAGTGCCCCAGCCCAGCAATCTGCAGCACCCCAGCCCTCTACCACCTGGCTGCCTGGTGTGGCATCCAGGATCCTGGCACAGGGTTTTCAGGAAGACTGTCCCAGCTTGAGCCCTGCTCTGCTCTCTTTTAGCTGCGGACCTTGGCCAAGTGATTTCACTCCTTGCTCCAGTTTCCTCATTTGCAAAATGGGATGTAATGGTACTTATTTCCCAGACTGGCATAGATTAAATGAAATTATATATGTCATGATCCCAACATAAAGACCTTGAATAGGCCCTAGACACTCTGTTATCATTAGTATAATTACTGTGTATTAGTAATATTTAACTATTATATACCTCCTGAGCTGAGATTCATGCAATATACACATTGTCCGCCTGCTGTGTTGTAGTCATCTCCCAAGTCGGGGCTTGACTTATTTGCAGGCTGTGTGACTTTGGTTAAGTTACTTAACCTCTCTGAGTGGCCTGAGCAATAGCAATGATGAGAACAGAAATTTAACCTTTGTGTTACCCAAGGTAATGTGCACACAGCACCTAGTATGGGGTGAGGCCTGCAGCAGGTTCTCAGGGAACACTCTGAACGAAGCCCTCAAGATATGGAGTTATTCTCACATCCTCCACTGGACATGAATTGCTTGAGGACTGGGCTGACAGAATTAATCCTGGCCGCCCTCAGGCTGGCTTAGAACCTCAGGTATGCCCTTTGAATGAATACCTGGCACGAGGCTCAGCACATGAAAGATGCAAATGAGATAGTTCTGACTCCTAACAATTCCAGAGATATTTATACACCCTTTCTGGGTGCCAACCACCGTGCTCCTACATAGGAATAAGAAAGTTCATACCTTGTAGGACTCAGTGGGAAGACAGGTGTGAAAGTCACCATCTCCAAGAAAGGGTGAAGCAAGAGCCCTGGGGAAGTGGATGTGAGCTGCGGGACATACAGACAAAGGTATGATGTGTGTGTTTGTGGGTAGGAGAGTGATGTTTCTGGGGACCTGGATGGCAATTGAGCTGGTCTGGGGAAAGTGCTCATTGGCAAGCAGGTTCTCTGAGAAAAACCTCAAATAGATCTGTACACATGTGGGATTTGGAACCACACATACTTGGGTTCAACCCTAGCTCCCACTGGCTAGCTGTGTGACTTGGGGCAAATTACTTCACCTCTCTGAGGCTTGGTGCCCTGCTACTAGGGTTGCTGAAGGATTAAACCAGCTGGTGTTCTTAAAGGATTCTGCCCCAGCCGGGCACATAGCAGATGCTCAACAGAAGGGATTGGGTTATTCTCTTTCTTTGGTGAGGACAGGACCAGAATCAGCTCTCTCCTCTCTCCCTCCAGACCAAGCTCTTAGGCTTCAAATCTCTGATCTGATCATGTGGCTGCTGGTTTTCTAGAAACCACAGGGACAGCTGCATCCGAATCCCCACCCCCAGCCCGGCCAACCCCAAGTCTCCCAGCCTGACTTCTGTGTCACAGTGCTGAGGCCTCCTAGTCACTGGGATGACTTGGTAAATAGAGTGATTGTTTAGGAAAATGAGTGGGAGGGGTGATAATTTTATCATGATTTCCTGGGCCTCCCCTGAAATATCCAGCTCAGAGCTGGTTGGGGTGGGGAGTGGGAGTAACGGTCCCTGGGTAGCCACTCTCCCCACCACGGTGTGTGTGGTCCCAAGTACCACCAGGCACCTCCAAACTTGCTGCTCTGGTTCTTCCCCGCCTGCTTATGCACACCTGCGGCTGCCCAGATCCTGCTCCTCCCTTTAGGCCTCTGTGGTCTTCCTATCTCCATCAACCTCCCCCAAATAGTGCCTTCCTCTGATTTCCCATAGCTTCTCCAAGCACAGAAATCTTGTGATTTCAACATCCTTCTTCCCTCTGGGAGTCCCTCGCAGGGGCAGGAACATCAGAGTGTCATTATTTTTTTCCTTAAGCCACTTGCAAACTGTGTGACTTGGGCGGATGACTTAACCTCTCTGAGCCCAGTTTTCTTATCTGCAAAATAGGGATAATAATAGGACCTACCTCAACGGGAAGGATAAAATGAAATCTTGTCTATAAAGGACTTGCTCAAGGTATGTGCTCAATAAACAGTTCCTGTTACTGCTAGTCCCACTAAAACTATTGTTACTATTCCTTCAACAAATATTGACCGAGTGCCTGGGATGGCCCAGGCATTGCTCTACGTACTTGTGATACAGCAATGAATAAAACAGGCAAGCATCCTGATCCTGCCTTCACTGGAGCTTGCACGCGAGTGGAAGTGAACACAATAAAGTACTAGTTTTATTATGTCGGCTGATGATGAGCGCTAGAAAAATAAAGGAAGGTTAAGGAGTTGGGGAGGGGTCTGCAATTTTAAAATATGGTGATCAGGGAAAGTCTCTCTGAGAAGGTGACATTTGAGTAAAGATGTGAGGGAGATGAGGGAACTTGCCCTGCAGGTATCTGTAGACAAAGAATGCTGGTAGTGGGAACAGCCAGTGCAAAGGCCCTGTGGCAGGAGGTTGCCTGGGGTATTGGAGGAACAGTGAGGAGGTTGATGTGGCTGGAGCAGAGAGCAGGAGGGAGACAAAACAGGAGCAGGATCCCATGGAGCTTTGGAGGCCACCGTGGGGACTTTGACTTTTACTCTGAGGAGATGGGCAGCCACTGGCGGATTTAGGGGAGAGAAGGAGGCACTCTGACTTCTGTCCTGGCAGGAGCCCTCTGCCTGCTGTGCTGTGAATACACTAGGGGCAAGGACAGAGGAAGGAGACAATTATGGGGGTGCTACAAAGTCCAGGCAAAGGATGATGGGACTTGGACCAAGGCGGTGGCGTGTAGGGGCCGACAGGTGTCAGATTCTGGAAATAGGTGAAAATTTGCTGGGAATACTATGTGGGGGGTGAGGAAAAGAAAGTCATCAAGAATTACTCTAAAGGGTTGAACCTGAGCCGAGGAAGGAACAGAGATGCTGTCCCCTGACTGGGATTGCTGCAGGTTTGTGGGTAGGAGGGAGATCAGAGCTCAGCACTGGACATGCTGTTACCTAAATTGGGAATCTGCAGCCCAGCACACGGAGTTGGCCCTCATGGGAGGATGGTACAATGAGTGAGTGATAGAGGTTTTGTAGAAGCACGTTCCCTGCAGAGCCCCAGATTGAGACTGAGCCTCTGTGAGGTCTTAGCTGAACTCTGACTCACTTCAGCACTATAAATCAATCCAAATTATTAAGTATTCATGAGCACCCACATGTTGCCAGACCAACATTGGGAGCTGCAGGGAGGACCAAGGACCAAGTAATTCCTTGGCCTGCGGGTGTTTGAAATCTGAATTTAGACGGCATAAGAGGCCAGGTATGGTGGCTTGTGCCTGTAATCCTAGCACAATCCATGGCAGGTGAATCACCTGAGCTCAGGAGTTTGAGACCAGCCTGAGCAAGAGCAAAACCCCATCTCTACTAAAAGTTGAAAAATTAGCCAGGTATTGTGGCAGGCACCTGTAGTCCCAGCTCCTTGGGACGCTGAGGCAAGAGAATCGCTTGAGCCCAAGAGTTTGAGGTTGCTGTGAGGTATGATGCCACAGCCCTCTACCCAGGGCAACATAGTGAGACTCTGTCCCCCCAAAAAAAGAGATGGAATAAGAAAAACTCTTTAATAAGGTTAGTGACCAAAAAAAAAAAAGCCACTAGGTTCAAATCATATGTTGTGTGTTGAGCAGTTGAGTCATGGAGCCTAAAGTCGTGGAGCCCGGATCCCTGAGTTCCCAGCTGCAGTTCTGCTACTTATGTGCTGTGTCACCTTGGAGAAGGTGCTTAACCTCTCTGAGCCTCTTCTTTCCACTTATAAAATAAGGGTAATATTAGTGCCTACCTCATAGGGTGGTTGTGAGATAAAATGAACTGACATTTGTGATGCCTTCAGTGCCTGGCACATGGTGAGGCCTATGTAAGTGTTCAATAAATAAACTCTGACAAGTGGTTCAGCACCTGTGGCTCAAGCGGCTAAGGCACCAGCCACATACCCCTGAGCTGGCAGGTTCGAATCCAGCCCGGGCCTGCCAAACAACAATGACGGCTGCAACCAAAAAGTAGCCAGGCATTGTGGCAGGCGCCTGTAGTCCCAGCTACTTGGGAGGTGGAGGCAGGAGAATCGCTTGAGCCCAGGAGCTGGAGGTTGCTGTGGGCTGTGATGCCACGGCACTCTACCCAGGGCAACAGCTTGAGGCTCTGTCTCAAATAAATAAATAAATAAATAAATAAATAAATATAAAAATAAATAAATAAACTCTGACAAGTGCTGTTGATGTGTGTCATGGAGAATCAATTTAACAGCGTTGGAAGCTAAGAGTTACTTATCTCAGTTTTTTCCTTAGGTACATTTTCATAACAAACCATCCCTTTCTCCTATGCCCCTGATCAAATAAAGCATTTAACAAGGATTTACTATTGATAACTTGCTGTCTATAAGTTTTATTGTTATTTTTTAACAAGGCTTTTTCCTGCAGATGGATTCATTGTCAATGATTCATGAACCTTTCTCTCTCTCTCGTTCTTATTTTTGTAAAAGTGATAGGCACGTAGATGAAAGATATAAATAGTTCTATGCTTATTGCTTAAAAAAACAGAGAGCAATCGCTTCTCGGCCTTTTGGCTAAGATCAAGTGTCGTATCTGTTCTTACCAGTTTAATATCCGATACATCCTCAATCTGAGGACAGTATATTAAATGGATTTTTGGAGCAGGGGAAAAAAAAATAACAGAGAGCAAACAAAAGCATGTCAGGGGGCATGTGGGGGCAAGGGTTCTCTTGGCATCTAGTGAGTGGAGTTCAGGGATGCAGCTCAATGTCCTACCATGTACTGGACAGTCCCCAACCCCCAGCAAGAATTATCTGGCCCCAATGTCACTATAGCAAGTTTGCCAAACCATGCCCATGGCTTAGAAGAGTGGTGAGAGATGTAACACTTTCAAGTTAGCTGGTAAATGGCAAACCCAGGATTCACACTGCTCTTCTGGGAGAAAGACTGAACGGAATGTTCCTTTGAGAGCCTGTCCCAAACTGGGTGACATGAAGCATGTCAGTTATATCACTGAGCTTCAATTTCCTCCTGTGGAGCACGGATCTGAAAGTACTTCCTGTTACAGGAATATTGTGACAATGGTGTGACTCATGTAGCCTGCACGTAGCACAGTGCCAAACACAGATTATTCTCTAAATAAGGGCTTGCACTTTTATTCCCCCCCCCCCAAAGTCTTGTGAGAATCCTGAGAAAGGGATTGGTGGCTTCTGGTGTGAAGAATCTGGGAAGGATTCTCAGGGGAGGTTTTGGGCTTGGCTTTGAAAGTTGGCAATGAGATGGACAGGTGGGAATGGGGAAAGTCTGTATCCAGGTGGTAGTCATGATCTAAGTGAAGACCAAGAGGGGAGAAGTAAGGCCTGGACCTGAGATAACCTTGGGTCACCAGGTTGTCCTGGAATGGATGGTGTATCGGAAGAGAAGGTGAAAAGAGGTAGAAAAAGGAAAGTTGCCCTTTGATTCAGGACCCCATGGCCACGACCTCCCCACGCACACCCTCCATCAGTCCCGCAAACCTGCTTACAGAGGCAACGGGCTCCCTGGCTGCCGGGGCCTGCCCCGACTTGGCAGACCAGGCCCTGGGTGGGGTCACAGACGTTCAGGTGATCGCAGGGCTCCCCCAGCCGCCGTGCACACACCCGGCAGCAGCCACAGCCATCCAGCACCAAGGGCACCCCCAGTGGGCATCGGGGTGGTGGCCAGGGGCAGGCACACAGTGGCGGGCATGGCTGGGCACACACCTGAAGAGAAAGAGACCTCACTCAGCCATGGGGTTATTGAGATGGACAGTGAGACCCTCACAACTGGTCACCTGTCTGCCAGGCTGAGAGGTATGGGGTCCACATCTTTGTCTCATAGTTATGCAGACCTGGCCCTGGACCGTGGCAGTCTTGGGCACTCCCTAAGAGGCAGTGTGGCATGTGGTCATGAGCAAAGACTGGACCAGCATTAACTCCACTCCTATTTGCTGAGTGACCTCAGCCAAGTTACTTAAGTTCTCTGAGCCTCAGTTTCCTCAACTGTAAAAGGGGGACAATAGTATCTGCCTCAGAGGATTGCTTTGAGGGGTATCTGATTGATGCGTGTCACACCCTCAGCACATTGCCTGGCATGCAGTAGTAGGTGCTCAACACATTGAGCTCTGATGACCATCGAGGGGCTCAGCTCCTCCCACTAAGAGGCGACAGGCCAAAGCAACACACCAAGGATTCAAATGACTGTGTATGGAACATTTCCCATCCTGTGGATACTTGTCTTGAGGACTGGGTACACCAAACAGTATCACAGATTTTCTTGGTCTTTGGAACAATCCAAACGTGTTTCTGACCCTAGGACATGCACTACATCAGGCAGAAAACTTGGTAAAATACAAGACCCGGTCTGGGACTTGAATCAGAAGTCCCAGAGGCCGGTGCCTGGAGTCTGTATTTTTAACGAGCTGTCCAGGGCCTTCTGAAGCTCAGCTAGGATTTCAGCGCCTCTGCCCCACTGCACGTGCCCAGTATGGATGGGGAAACTGAGCTCCAGGGAGTAGAAGGGATTTGCCAGAAGTCAGTGTGTTGAATGCAGAGCTGGAGCAGTCTCAAGTCCTGCTTCTCCCGTGAGGACCCAGGCCCACCAGACGGGAGGGACACTTTTACCGTAACAGAAAAAAGCTTGAGCCAGGGTCCACCCCTCAGTGGCAAGGTCAAGGTATGAACCCAAGTGACCCACCTGCCCCTCCCCACCCAGGTTGAGGAGGCAGTAAAACCATAAATCAGCTGCTCTGGGTTCCCTGTGTGACCACTTGCATGTGGACGTGGAGAGGTAGGTATAATTCCTTATCCTATTTGGTAGGATTCTTATGGGACTAGAAGGTTTTAACTAGAAGAAGGGAGATATACAGTTTAGGAAGATAAAATTAGGACCTCATCTGCCGTGAGGCCCCCAAGCAGGCAGTGACCCCTTTGCCCTAAGCCTCCATCCTGCCCCATCTGGGTAGATCCATCTCCCAAGCTCTGCAAACCTGCTTTCAGTTGCCTGAAGTTCCCACTCTGGCCACCAGGGATCCCACAACTGGCTGACCAAACTCTAGTGGAGACACAGGGCAGGGGGCAACCTCAGGTCTCCAACCTAGAGGGCAGTAGTGGGTAGTAGGTGGGCGTGTGCCTCTTGTGAGGGGCCCAGGTCCCATCTCTGTAGGATTTTCAGGTTCTGCAGAAGATGGCCCAGCTTCACTCCTTAGGTGTGGTCTGGGCTAGTAATCTCATTGTTACCTGGGGGCTTGCTAGGAAAGCAGCATCTAGGGCCCTTCTTCATAAATCCAAATCTTCATTTTAATAAATTGAGGGGATCTGAGAAGAAAGAGCCTGGACTTTGGGTTCCCCTCCAAACCAGGGGTTCAGCTTCCTTGGTTTGTAGTCACTGGGGGACTTTGACTAGAACAGGGGAGACGGGAAATAGGCCTTTTGTTATGCCCTTGGGTCCCCGTTTGGCAGGGGCTGGACTGTGTCCATCACCCAGGATAGCCAGAAGAGGCTGTTGATGACATCAATGACTGTAGCTGTCAGTTATCATAGTTACACCATGTGTGCTGTTGTCTGATTTCACCTTCCCATGCGAGATGCCATCCTTACGCCTTATTCTAAAGACTCAGAAACTGAAGCTCTGAGCAGCGTGGTAACACACCAGTAAGAGGTGGAACCAGGATTAGAATCCATGATCCTGTGGATCCAAAGTGCAGGCTAAGTTGTCCTCTCACAGCTGGGCTTCCTCTGGCCCTTGCTGTGCTCATCCAGGAGAAGCTTAGTGGTGAAACACTGGGCATGGAATTTTCTGGGCAAGAGCTGAGATCCAAGTTCACCCCTGACTGGCTCCATGACTTTGAACCCAGGTCTTCACTGCTTTGTGGTGTGGTGGTGGAGTTCCGTTTCTCCTCTGAGCAATGGTGTGCATACCATCTAGCTTTGAGTGATTTTGCTTATTTCCAGGAGTCTGGCTCCTGCCCCAGTCCACAGCCCTGTGCCCAGGAGCCAGTCGCCTGCCTGGACTTGGAATTCTCTCTTGAGGGTTGCCGGGGCTTCCGTGCTGGTGATGACTAAGTCCCTGTGTTTCTGTGCAGGATGCTCCTTGGCTTCCCAGGACCAGGGAGGGGTGGTCCCATCGGTCTCACCCTGGTGGTGAGGCTGGGATAGCTCTACATGGCCCTTCTTCATCCTGGGCCCCTTCTGCCTCCCAGAATCCCAGATTCCCTGCTCTGGCTACCCAGGCCACCCACCCTGGCATCACATCCTGCCCATCCCTTAGGGTAAAGAAACAGCAGACTGGGTGCCAGGAGAGTTCTCAGCTTTCCCTGGCACAGCCCCGTGGGGCCCAGGAGAGAGAAGCTCCTGCCCCTGCTCCTCAAAGGAGCATAAAAATGCAGTGAGATCATGGCTGTGCGGGGCCGATCCCATGGTTCCAGAAACTCAGCATTTGCTGAGGGGGTAACACAGTTCAATAGCTGTGACCTCGATCCAAGTTAGGGTTGGGGAGGAGCAGACTGGAGTCCCCCTCACTTACCCACGTCTATCCTGGGCTCCACCACTCCACTTCCAGCAAACCCCTTCTCTATTGCAATGGTATATCTTTGCTGTGTGGCTTTGGGAAAGTTGCTTACCCTCTCTGAACATCAGTTGACTGAAAATTGGGGCTAATAATTCCTTATGTGGTTATTGCGCATGTTACACAAGGTGAACATCTCACATGCCCTTTGACAGATGCCCCGTGCAGCACTGGGGGAGAAGATCATTACTGCATGGAGGTGTCTTCTGTCCCCCTGGAGTCAAGATTAATGGGTCCCGCACCACCTAAGGACCCAACAGCATTAATCCCTTTGCTGGATGAACTTTCCAATCAGTGAGACACCATCCAAAAGATCCATACCAATCCTGCCTCAGAGTTAAGCAATGCATGTCATGTCTTTAATCCCCCCATGTATAATGAGGATACCTGCCCCTGCTCTGTAGAGGGATGTGGCAATTGGTATCATTAAAATCCTCTTTTGAGTGCCAAGTCCTATGCTAAGTCTTTTAGGTGAATTATCATGAATGATGTTCACAAAGGCCTCGTGAACATTGTGCCCATTCACCTGATGAACAGACTGAGGTTCAGAGAAGATAAGGGACTTACCTAAGGTCACAGAGCACGGCTGGCCAGAGGCAGCACTATAGGCACCAGGGAGGGAAGCCTGGTTTGGGCATGGAGACTAGAATGTGCCCAGAGGAGGGCCCTGGAGGAATCTGCCATGAGTCCCCCACCCGCTCCACACTGAAGCAGCCAGCAGACTTTCAGGGGCTGGGCCCCCTTACCTTTGAGAGGAGGCAGATGAGAGAGAAGGCCAGGAGGTGGGTCTGTGGTGTGCCTCTCATGTCACTGTGTCCCTGGTGGAGTCAGCTTTGAGCCTGGGAGGCAGGACCTGTGGGTCTTTATGTTCCGGCAGCTGTTCAGTCACTCCCAAGCGGGCGTGCATGCACACACACACACACACACACAAACACACACACTGGGTTTTCATTCCTTGCTCCTCTCCCCATCCTCCTGATCCCAGTGATGAGCCCGTTTACCTGAAGGTGAGACTATGGAGGCCACCAAGGAAATGCCAGCCAGTGTGTATCCGTGTGTGGGTATGAAAGCCTGAGCCAATGCCAGCACCACGAGCCTGTGACAGTCTGGCAGGGGCCTGTCTAGTTCCTCCCAGCCCAAGAGGGCCTTGGCCAGAGCCAAAGCTATAGCTGCTGCGACCCTACCCCAAACCCCCAGTCCAAGCCCAGAGGGGCTGTAGATGCTGGAAGCATTCAGCAAACACTCCCTTTGCAGAGCTGACCCCAAAGCTCCTAAGCCCCATGGCCCCAGACTCTGGGCAGCCTCGGCTCAGCCTGCGGTTTCTGGCAGGAAGATTGGCAGCCACCCAAAGGTGGGTGTGACCCAGAGCAAAACTTCCCTAGGCGGCCTATTTGCTCTTGGCAACCAGGGGTCTCCCCTGGTTTGCTCCCCAGCTTTGGAAGGTGGTCCACAGTGGGTGAGCCCAAGCCAGCTGGACCTACTGTGTGCAGCACTTGCCTCCCACTGCTAGATGACCTGGTCAAACCAAATCCATTTTGATTAATTCAGCCAACTCTGAGTCCTCCTGTGCAGGAGCTGGGGACAGAGCACAGACCCAAGGACAAAGCGCAGGGGGAGACGACAGTGGAAAGACAGGCAGAGCTCCTAGGACCATCACGGAGAGCTCTTGTTCACACCAAGGGAGGGACAGCTTTCTGAAGGAGGTGTCATTTCTGAGAGCCCAGGGAAGAGAGGGTGAGAGGGTGGAATGTTCCAGGCGGAGGGAGCTGCATGTACAAACGCCTAGAGGTGGGTCGGAGCATGAGAAGTGGCGGCACGTGTGGAGAGTAAGAGACATTCACACCCCCAGGGTTTGGGGATGCTCACAAACTTCCAGCCCCTGCATTCAAAGACTGGGCCCCCATCACCTTCACCAGTACCCCAAACCTCAAAGTGATGGAGCTGGAAGGTTCCAGAACGGGCAGTTGGTAGGGGGTAAGACTGGGGGATTATCAGCATGAGGAAACACCCTTCTGCTGCAGACCCCAGGGAAAGAGGCAATGGAGATGGACGCTGAAGATGAAAATGTGGGATTTGATCATTTATGATAGGAGGAAGTGGCCTAGGCGGGTGGGGAGGGTCCAGAGACTTGGGGAAAAATGAGAGAAACAGCACAAGTTTCTGGTTTTTTTTTTAAACTGCTGATGTTTCTATCAGAAGCATGCCTAGGGTATTTTATATCCCCAAATGGGCCATTTTTAACACCCCCTCCTTCACACAGCAAAATCATTTTCAGTAATAATCATGAAATGAAAGAAATATATTTCTTTTTCTTTTTTTTTTTTTTTTTTGAGACAGGGTCTCACTATGTTGCCCTTGGTAGAGTGTTGTGGTGTCACAGCTCACAGCAACCTCAAACTCTTAGACTTAAGCGATTCTCTTGCCTCAGCCTCCCAAGTAGCTGGGACTACTGGCGCCTGCCACAACGCCCGGCTACTTTGTGGTTGCAGATGTCGTTGTTGTTTAGCAGGCTTGGGCCAGGCTCGAACCCTCCAGCCTCAGTGTATGTGGCTGGCGCCCTACTCACTGAGCTACAGGCGCTGAGCCCAAAACAAATATATTTCTCCTGTGAATTAACACTTGCACTTAGCAAGCAAAAACATTTCCTTCCATGGTTCACATTGTTTCACTCTTTTTTTTTTTTTTGCAGTTTTTGGCTGGAGCTGGGTTTGAACCCGCCACCTCCAGGCATATGAGGCCAGCGCCCTACTCCTTTGAGCCATAGGCACCGCCCTGTTTCACTCTTTTTAAAGTGTTAAACACCAATCAATATTCCAAGCAGTCTTGTAAAATGACAAAATTGAAACACTTGCATCATTGTCTTTACCATCACTCTGCATTCATTGTTTATTTGAATCTGCTGCTTACATGCAGAAACATGTCACGCCTGACAGTGGAGTCAGACACACACCCAACGCAAGCTTGAAAGAATCATGATTGTTAGGGACTTAACACTCTCCAATTTTTATTTATTTATTTGCAGTTTTTGGCCAGGGCCGGGTTTGAACCCACCACCTCTGGTATATGGGGCTGGTGCTCTACTCCTTGAGCCACAGGCACGGCCCAGGGACTTAACACTGTCAATCAACCTGTGTTCCTAAGTTCATGTGTATAGGGGCCACTGTGTTCCTACAAGTTCTTCTATGAGGTAACTAGAATATGTTTATTAAAGGATAAGATTAAAATGAGCTCATTTGAAGCTTATGTATATATCATTAAAATTCAACAGTTACCAAAACAAATTGTTGAAAACTTAGATCAGTAAGTGATATTTTCAGGACAGAGTATTTTATCACTGATACTACTTATATTTGCCATCACATGGTAATAATACAAAGCAGACTGCCTTCTCATTTATTTTATTTTATCTTTAAATTCTCTAACTGCCCCTTATTGCTTGCACCCAGGGAAGACCATCCCCACCCTGCTCTCCTCACCAGGATCTTGGTGTTTGCGTTGTTTTTGAGATAGAGTCTCACTCTGTCACCCTGGATTGAGTGCCAGGGCATCATCTTAGCTCACAGCAACCTTAAACTCTTGGAGTCTAGTGATCCATTTGCCTCAGTCTTCCAAAGAGCTGGGACTACAGGTGGCTACCATGACGTGCGGCTAGTTTTTTTCTTATTTTTCAGTAGAGGCAGGGTTTTGCTCATGTTCAGGCTGGTCTTGAACTCCTGAGCTCAAGCAATCCACCCGCCTTGGCCTCCCAGAGTGCTGGGATTACAGGCCTGAGCCGCTTGCCCATCTAGGCTCTTGGTTTTAATAACAAAAGTAAAGCGATTAGGTATTGAGCACACAACAAGATCCAGCCTTCCTGCTAAGTACCTTTTATAAAAAGTGTCATTTCTAGTTTTCACAATCCATGCCTCAATAAAAATGATGGGGGTTCACAAAGGTTAAGTACCTTGCCTAAGGTCACACAGCTAGAACAGAGCCAGACTGTCAGCATAGGTCCATATGACTCCAAAACAAAAGTTGTGGGTTTGTTGTTGTTATTTACTTTTGCTACTACCCAGACAGCTCTCTGTGATATGTATTTTTTTAATTGAGGGATAACATGTGTACAGAAAAATGCTGAAAGTGCACCAGTATTAAATGTATGACTTGATGGCTTTTCTTACACATGCTGTACGTGTATGCTGTTTATACGTGTAAATACATGTGCATGTATAATCACGTGTGTTCGTGGCCAGGCGTGGTGGCTCACGCTTGCAATCCTAGTACTCTGGGAAGCCTAGGCAGGTGGATTGCCTGAGCTCAGGACTTCGAGACCAGCCTGAGAAACAAAGAGACCCTGTCTCTAAAGTATAGCCGGGTGTTATGGTGGGTGCCTATAGTCCCAGCTACAGGCAAGAGGCTGAGGCAAGAGGATGGCTTTACCTCAGGAGTTTGAGGTTGCTGTGAGCTGTGATGCCATGGCACTCTATCCAGGATGACAAAGTGAGACTTGTTCTCAAAAAAAAAAAGAAAAGAATGTGTCATGTATATTCATGATTATGTATATACCCATGTAATCACCACCCAGATGAAGCTACATTTCCAGAAGGTTCCTCGAGTCCCTTTTAAGACTCTGCCCTTCAAATACACCCTTTTCTGACCTCTAGTAATTTTCCCTGACTAGATCACTTTTCAAGCCCTCTTTCTCTCAGACAAGAAGGAAGACATTTGGAGAGATTAGGAGTGAGGAGGAGACCTGAAGAGAGACACCCCAGTCACAGCCGTGCCATTAGCAGAAGGCACGTGGAGTTTTCTTGGAACTTTTCTTCTCTAATAACTGAGGCTGGGCGAATCTGGGCAGTGGAGGCCCAAGGGCCTGGCCAGATCAGGAGCCATGAGCGTGGCGTCAAGGGTGTTGGTGATGAAGTGCTGGGACCGAGGGACCACCTTCCACTGGCAGGTCCAAGCCACTTTGCTGGTTGGTTAGCTGTGGCTCTAGACTGCCAAGTGGGGCACCAGAGGGATGTAAGAGTCCAGGAGGCTGTGGGCCTTTTAGCCGCTGCTGCAGTGCCCACAGGGCCCTGGTATGAGTGAAGCTGCCCCTCGCTTTACCAAAAGGAAATGCAGGCTCAGGAGTCGAAAGATCCCAGCTTCATATCCTGGCTCCCTACTGACTGGGGCCAGGGTGAGGTGAGAGAAGCAACTAGGGTGCAAAATTCAAGGAGGCTTTCTTTCTCAGGTGTAGACCCCAAGAGTGAGCACCCAGGCACAAAAGGAGTTTATGGTAGGAACTCAGCCAGTGTTAGTTGACTGACTAAATGATAATTCCCTATCCAAATATATTAATCAGGATATGTGAGGCTATGCTGAGGCCATAAACAACCCCTCACATCTCAGTGGCTTAACCCAATGAAGGCTTACTTCTTGCTCAAGAATAGTCCCATGCGGCCTAGGCAGGGCTCCTTCTCCAAGCTGCAACTGTTTCTCTTCCCTACTCAGAGTGTGGTCTAAGGACCAACAGCAGAAGCATCACCTGGTTGCTCGTTAGAAATGCAGACTCTCCACAGCTATGATTTAATTAAAAAAAAAAAGAAAAAGAAAAAAGAAAGAAAGAAATGCAGACTCTCAGGCCCCACACCAGAATCAGAATCTGCATTTTAATAAGACACCCAGGTGATTCCCACGCACACTATAGTTTGTAAATCCCTGTTCTAGACCAGTGGCCTCCAAGGTCACCTTGGCAGGGAGAGAGAAAGATGGAGAAATAACAGCATCACTTAACACTCATATTTCATTGGCTAGAACTAGTCACATGACTCTACCTTAACTGCAAGGGAGGCTGGGAAATGCCATCTTTCTGTATGTGCTCATGAAAACAAACCAGAACAAAGGACATATAATATTCTTTGCTATAAGTACCTCGGATCTGGAATATATACCGTTGCTTTGCCAGGCCTCAGTTTCTCCATTTGTTTAAAAAAGGTCTGGGCCAGGCCTAACTTTGTGGAATGTAAGAAATTGCATCAAGAAAGTGAAACTCAGGAAACACATCTCGGTCACAGCATGTGGAAGCCATAAAATACATCTGCAGGTGAAAGGGTGAAGGTAGGTGCTCCCCAGCACCAAGCCAGGTGCTGGGGAGGTGGGACAGTGGAGCTCACAGGTATGATATTAGGGGACTGACTCAAGCAGGGCTGGGAGTGAGGAGGGGCTGCGCTGTCATGGCTGGACGTACTAGTGTGTGACCAATTTGGTCACTAATTTGCTTCATGTCTGTGTAATTCTTCACCTTTCTGGGCCTCAGTTTCCTCTCATAGAAACTGGGATCTGTGGCAGAGGCTGATCAATGCCCATTCTAATATCCTTCTTCCCTTTTTTCTTCAGTCCCCAAACTCTGATTTTATTTGCGGCAGCAAATAAAATTGCTTTGCAGTTAGGCATGGCCGTGGGATGAAGTTGCAGCAGTGGTATCTAAGCAGAAGTGCTGTGTGCCAGTTCTGGGAAGGCTCCCTTAAAAGGAAGGGCTTCAGCTTGGGGCCCGTAGCACAGTGGTTATGGCGCCAGCCAGATGCACCGAAGCTGGTGGGTTTGACCCCCCCCCGCCCCAGCCTGGGCTAGCTAAACAACGACAACTGCAAAAAAATAACCAGGCATTGTGGTGGGCACCTGTAGTCCCAGCTACCTGGGAGGCTGAGGCAAGCGATCACATAAGCCCAACAGTTTGAGGTTGCTGTGATGCCATGGCACTCCACCAAGGGTGACATAGTGAGACTCTGTCTAAATAAATGAATAAATAAATAGCTGCTCTTTTGTCCCACCACCACCACGGATCCCTGCTTTGTCCTGCTTCTAATCGGTAGTAATGATGGAATTTGGCAGCCGTTGCCGAACTCTCTTACTTGCTCTATTATTTCATCAATTTATTTGGTGAGTTTTTCAAGGTGGATGATCAAGCCATCTGCAAACAATGACAGTTTTCTCTTCCCTCCCCATATTTGCACCTCTTATTTCCCTTCCTTGTAGCTTTAGCTTGGCCCCCCAGCACCAGGCAGTAAACAGTACCAGCAATAACTAGCATTTGCTTCATTCCTGATCTTAAAGGACATACTTCCGGTGGGCTTTTGTTGTTAAAAAAAAAAAACCCTCCTAAATTAAGGAACTTCTCTTTTGCTTCTAGTGTGATAAGAATTTTTTGAAAAATCATAAATACATAAGAGTCTTATCAAAAGTTTTTCTCTGTGAATTGACATAATCATACAGGATGGCTTTTCTGGTGTTGGTGCTTTTCTGGGGTCCACCCTTCCTGGTGGTGATGTATCATTATTTTAACTCTGCCAAATTCGGTCAGCAAATATTTTCTTTAGCATTTGCTATCTATGTCCATAAATAAAATGGCCTATAATTTTCATTTTTTTGTATTGTCTTATCTGCTTTATTTCTTTTATTTTTTATTTATTTATTTTTGTTGTTGTTGTTGCAGTTCGGCTGGGGCCGGGTTTGAACCAGCCACCTTTGGTATATGGGGCCGGCACCTTACCGACTGAGCCACAGGCGCTGCCCCTTATCTGCTTTATAACCAAGATATAACACTTATAAATTAAGCTGGGTTGGCTGCTGCTTTTTTTGTTTGTTTGGGTTTTGCTTTTTTTATAGCAACTCATATAAGGTAGAATTAATTATTTCTTAAAAGTTCAACAGAACTTATCCATACAAGCATCTAGGGGCCACTCATTATAGGTGTGGTGGCTCACTTAATCCCAGCACTATGGGAACCTCAGGTGGGAGGATCACTTGAGTCCGGGAGTTCAAAACCAGCCTAGGCAACATAGCAAGATCCCATCTCTACAAAAATTAGCCAGGCATGCTCTCGCACACTGCTATCCCCACCTACTCAGGAGACTGAGGCAGGGGGATCACTTGAGCCCAGGAATTCTAGGTTATAGTGAGCTATGATCACGCCACTTCACTCTAGTCTGGGTGATAAAGAGGGACCCTGTCTCTAAAAAATAAAGTTAAAACAATCTGGATCTTATTTGGGGGGGAGAGGGTGGGGCTCTGACAGCCACTTCAGCTTCTGCAATACTGATTGACCTACTTAAATTCTCTATTTCTTCTAGGGTCAATCTTTTGGCATTTTATACCTTTCTAGGAATTTCTCCATTTTCAATTTTTAAATTTATGAGAAGATAGCTGTTCACAATAGTCTTTAAATTACTTTAAGCCTCTCAGTCAATGTTATTCCTGGTTTTCACTCTGTATTTATTTTACTTCTGAGCATCATACTTCTGTCATCATGATCAATCTCTTTGGGAGTCTGTCTCCCATATTAATTTCATCCTACACACAGTTTTTGCATCTGTTAATCATCCACTATCTTCGTTTATTCATTGATTTGTCCCCAGAAGCTTTTCTGGTACATGAAGCTGCATCTTATTTTAGCTCTTGTGACCCTGAGTGTCTTCAGCAAAGTCACTTACATATAGAAGGCCACAGGCAGACCCAGCAAATGGCCCTGGCTCATGTGGCTAGGCTCCTGCCCCCCAACTCAAGGCTCCATCTCTCCAAGACTAACCACCTTCACACTGTCTCTGACTCAGCCACAGTGGGAGGGGTGAAAGGAGGAGAGCAGCTCCTCTACAGCCTCCTATGCCACACATTCCCCAGGTTGGGCTGGAACTCAGAGATCTGATCCTGGCCCTGAGATCCCAGGGACCATGGCATGGCTCCCCTTGGGGCATGAAGAGTTTAACGCTTGGCATCTATCTGAGCTGGCAAGGATGAGTGTGCAGGGGCTGACCCAGTCCCCCCCAAGGCCATGGATGGAGTATATAGCTCACAGCACAAGTGTGTGACTGCCTCTGCACATGGCTGCCCACACTGGTACCAGCTGGGGTTCCTGACGGTGAAGTGGTCTTCATTTGCTAGGAGGGTTGGCCTGGGGGTAGTGCCAAGTGTGCAGCTGGTAAGGTCTGCTGGAGGTCATGATAGGGCATGGAAAGGGCTTTAGAAATTGGCATAAGGGCTTATTTACAGGCTGAACATGCCAGGGGACAGGCACTGAACCAGGCACATGTTAGGTGCTATAGACATATTTGTTGCACAAATGAATAAATGACTAGGGAGATCCCAGCTCTCCTCCCAGCTCCATCACTGTGCACCCTCAGGCAAGTTCCTTGGCTTCAGTTTCCTCTTTGTAAAAGGAGGGAGGGGTGAACTCCATCTTTTCTAGAGCCTCCTGGCTCTAGGGGGTCTATGTTCTGTGCCTAAAAGCATTTCTAAGGCAGCAGCTCTGATCTGCAGAGAGGCATGGAAAGGGGGGCCTCAGGAATGCAGAGTCCCAGAATGTCAGAGGCGGAGGTGACTCTATAGACTCTCTGATGGCTGACTAATTTCTAGAGTTCAAGAGACCCTATTGAGTTGGAGCCATTTGCTCAGGAGAGACCAGGCACTAGGGCAGAGGTAGCTTTGCTCTTGACCAGACACCTCCTGTGGAAAGCAGGTAACAGGTTATGTTATCCCTACCCCAGCTAAGAGCATCCATTGGTCAGGACATCCAGTCTCCTGGGACTTAGCTCTGACTGTCGAGGCCCTAAGGTGCCATGGTCTGATCCGTGCATCCATCCATTTGTCTATCCATCTATCTGCCCATTCACTCACCCACTTACCTATTCTTCTATCCATCCATCCATTCATCCATCATCTAAATAACCATCCATCTATCCTGTGTTCATTCAACAAACACTGAATGTAGTGCACCACATCCTACAATTAAATAATGAATAAAAAATAAGATCTCTATCCACGACGAACTCACAGACTAGAGAAGACAGAGACAAGCAAAAGGATGATTCCTGCCCAGTTAGTGGGAGATACTGAGTTCTGAGGCAAAGAGATAAGGGAGCTAACCCAGCCTGGGAGGTAGACAGAGGCATTGAAAGGCTTCTTGGAGGAGGTGACATCTGTGCTGAGTCCTATAGCAAGAGTAGGAGGCAATTAAAACACAGGGCAGGAGAGTACCAAGGCCTGGAGGGGGCGTGACAGCTGGAGCTATTTGAGGAGCTCCGAGACCCTGGAGGGAGGTGGTGTCAGATGAGGTGGGAGGAGCCCTGTGTAGTTGGGGAGGACATTTGTGACTGGGGTTGGGAATGGGGACCAAGGCCTTGGGCGCATCCAGAAACTGTCTGGAGAGGGTCAGGCGTCAGACACCAGGTTCCCTCCTCCCCTCTGCTCCTGAGCCATCGTAGGCCACTCACCTCACCTCTCTGGGCCTCAGTTCCCCAGCTGTGCCATGACAGGTTTCCCTTTTAGCTTCTTGGCACCCTTCCAGCACTGAGGAAGCCCTTGAGTCACATGTGGTCAGCAAAACCAAAGCCCATGTGAACATCTGCCCTGGCCCAAGGAGGGAGTTAATTGTTCCCAGTCTCTGCGTGTGTTAGGGGCAGGGCAGGGGGGGCGGGGTGGTGCTTGATTGGGGAACCTCGGTTAGGAGCCACCCCTGAGGGGCTCCCAGTCATGGGATGACAGGATGTGCTGAGAAGGGAGTGAGTCACTGGCCAGTCATCAGTTTGAACCCCAGGATCCCCAGATGGCGGGAGGGGGCCCCATTCCCTGTTCATTGCTGCCCCAGAGACTCCTTCTCAAGATAGCAGATCCTTTGTTAGAACAAAACCTCATATGAAACTTGAATATTTAAAACAGGCCCAAAGGAAACTAAGGATGAAGCAGAAGGTGGGACTCTCAAGGAGCCGGTCCAAGTCCCAGAGTCTAAACACCTTCATCCCTCCAGAGGGGAGACCGGTGCCCGAGGAGCACCTTCATTGGATCCTCTGCCCTCCTGGGCCCTGACCTGTCCTTTCTCCTTCCTGGGGGATGGAGGATAAAGCAGGTGCTTCCTTCACTGCCCCCTGACCCCTGAAGGGCCTCCCTTCCCTCAAAGAGGCTGTGTCTGGTGCCAAGGGCCTCCCCTCAGCACATCAGCCTGCCCTAGGCATGACCCCTGCAGACTTTGCCTCCATCCCTAGGCCCCTGTATCCATCTCCACAATGAGCAGGGCAGGTGACAGATTAGCAGTAACCAGCATGGCAGAGGGCTTACTAGGTGTCAGCCCTCAGAGGCACTCTTTAAGGCAGTGGTTCTCAAGCTTCCTAATGCCACAGCCCTTTAATACATTTCCTGTGGGTCATGACCACTGGTTGAGAACCACTGGTAAGGCATATGTCATTAATATCATCATTTTACAATTGGAGAAATCGAGGCACCAGGAAGTCAAGTAGCTTGCCCAAAGTCACAAAACCAGTAGGAGGTAGGGCAGGAACAAGAACCCAGGTGGCTGGCCCTCGAGTCCCCTGTCGCATCACTGTGCTATTTAGCCTCTTAGAAGGCGACCTAGAAGCACCTTCCAGTTCCTACTGCCTGGTGCTTAGACAGAAAGATAGAGGTTGTTCCAAGGGATGGGAAAGACTTGGCCGGATTCTGGCTCTGTCATTTACTCACTGTGTGACAGGGGGCCCAGAGGCATCTGGGAGATGGTAGCACTTGTCAAGACTGGTATTCCTTTCCTGTTCACCCCTGCCTTGTGGTCTCTTTGGGTGCAGGGAGGTGACAAGCACAGTTGAGACCTTCCTTTCCATCTCTGAGCTGCCTGGGTCTGTCCCCAGGAGATGCTGTCCCTTACCCCCCCAGGAAAGGACTGACAGGGTCTGGCCTAACCCTGTCCCTTGGGCACTGCCCATGCTCCATGCTCAGAGCCCAAGATCTTCCTTAGATCTTAGAGGCCAGTGTACCCTCAGAGACCCTGGTGGGCTTCTGGCTGCCAGGCTGCATTGAGACCAGCTGCAGGCATGGGAAGGCCAGAACCTCATCCCACCAGCCCCACCAGCTTCTCCAGCCCCAGAGAAAACACTTCATTACTGGAATCTTGGCCAGGCAGTGGGGGTGGAAGTGGCTATGTTAGAAGAAACCGCACAGGGCCAGCCAAACCTTGGCCCAGCTTAGCCAGCAACCCATAGGCCAACCACGCAGGGCTGGCTCGTTGGGGTGTTTACGGAAATGCTGGCCCTGAGGTCAGCCCAGCTGCTGGGCTGGGATCCCTCAAGACACCCCCTGGCCTCCAAGTGCCAGCTTGGCAGGGGCCACCAAAGGCTGTAGCTGGGGCTTTGTTTGCCCCCATGGCCCCACCTGGGAAGTGGAGGGCCCAGGATCCCAGTGGGCAGTGAGATGGGTCAGATCTTCAGGCCAGTCCTGGGTCCCCTGCTATAGCTGCCTGAACGGGGACCAGGGACCAGGCCTTTTCTGGACACTCCCAGGAAACTAGCATCATCTCAGAGGAGTTGCATAAAAAGTGGACTCTAGAAGCAAATGGCCTGGGTTCAAATTCTGGCTATATAACTCTGAGAAGTTTGACTTTTATGTGCTTCAGTTTCCCCATCTGTGAAATGGAGACAGTGGTCATAGTACATATTTCACAGGGATGTTGAAATAATCCAATGATTTAGTAATTTTAACATGCTTAGAACTCCCCTGTCACAAACTAAGTGCTATGTTTGTTACAGAAACTTCTTTTTTTTTTTTTTTTTTGGCTGGGGCTGGGTTTGAACCCGCCACCTCCGGCATATGGGACCGGCACCCTACTCCTTGAGCCACAGGCGCCCCCCTACAGAAACTTCTTTAACTTAAACATCTGTTGAGCACCCAGACCTTGAACGTGGAGCTGAGGTCTTAGAGATACATCAGATTTAGATCCTGTTCCAGGGAGCTTCCATGTCAAAGCAAGGGATGGGCAGTGGGGGGTAACGTTCCTAATTATGGTCACAATAGTAACATGTGCATGTCCAGTCTTGTGTTTGTGAGAACAAGAGCCGTACAGGTCTATCGGTATTTCACACCGAGCTGGGGAATGACCAGATGAAACCCTACGGTTCTGGGCTCTGACCATGCTGCTGAAAACAGGCCCAGACCACGTCTTCCCTCAATCCTACCACCCTAATAGAGTATGTCGCATTAGTCTGTGTTCACAAAAGCAAACAGAGGCTCAGAGAGGCCAGCCCAAGTTTCCACAGATGAACCCATGTCCAAGTTCAAGCATGAATTTTTAATCACTCAGCCACATATTGTCTTCCCAAAATGTCAGTGTAACATCAAATGCATGGCACCCTCAGCCTGGGAGTTCAGAAGAGTGTCCAGCCCGGCCTGAGCAGACCCAGAGAATCTCTGGGGAGAGAGGACATTCTAGGCAGTGGCTCCCACCTGCATTGGTCCCAGCACCATGAGCTGTGCATGGACTAGCAAAGCCTGTGGCATTTTGCAGGGCTGAGGTGTGTGAATGGTGGGGCAGCAAGGTTGAGGGATGTCTGCAGCCTAGAATGCTGGGAAAGAGTTTCTAGATCATCCTGTAGAGTGGGAGCACCTGGAGGGTCCCAAGCAGTGCCTGCATGTGGCCAAATGTACACCCACTCTGGGGGCCAGGATGGAAGATGAATTACAAAGGAAGAAGGGAGAAGGCAGGAACAAAGCCAGTTCGTACGAATGACGTCGTTACAGGTGATGAGCCATCTCCCCAAGCAAGCTTAACTGTCGTGTTCTGTTTCACTTAAAGCACTGTGTGCATTTGCTGGGAGCTCAGGGCCTGGGCATGAAGTGGGCTGCCATAGGGTCCTTTGAGCCCGGGAATGTCCCTTCCTTACCACCCCAGGCCAGCCCTTCCAATGCCCTTCTTTCAAGTTAATGCCACTGTGGCATCCTCAACTGCTCCAACAGGCAGGAGGAACAGGAAGCATTAGGCGCAGGGGTCAAGGTCCCACAGGGTCCTCTGCAGCTGGCCTTCACCCCCAGCCCAGCCCAGGTCCAGACTTGGACCTGCCATATACATCGGCTGAGACCATGAAGACAGGAAGGGGGAAGCTGTTGTGAGAATGAGTAGAGACATGGAAGGCGGGCAGCGGAGAGCGATGTGTGCTCTAGTACAGAGCGCGGGCTCCGTGCACACAAGCTCAGTGCTGCTCTAATTACCGCAGCCTGAGGCAGAAGCTCTGCCTAGTCTGGGTCAGACCTGGAAACAGCCTGCCCTAGCCTAAAGATACCCAGAGAGCGTCTGGTCCTTGCCCCTGTCCTCAGGTGGCTGGGACCTGACTTAGGCCAGAGAGGTCAGTCTCCCCCAGGGAGCACGGGAGCCCCTCCTGGAGCCATCTCTTTGTACCTGCGGAGCTGGGGCTGGTGAGGAGTGGAAAAAACAGTGCTCTGGACTCCATCTCATGGGATTTAGGACTTTCACCATGTGATTCTACTCCCAGGCCCTTCCAGACAGTGGACAGGCTACTCACTATTTCAGTGACTCAGTTTCCTCATTTGCAAAATGGGCCTAATCAGTTCCTAGCCCACAAGGGTCCTTGTAAAGATTCAATGAGATCTGGCGTGAGCTTAGCCTAGTGCTGGCACATGGTGAATCTTAGCAATCACTGTTTCCATGCAGTAACACAGAGCAGGAGATACAGGCCGAGGAAGGGAATAGCACATAATAGGAATTAAATCAGGCTACAAGGTGATAAATAATAATTATGCACAAGTGGAGGACAAGATGGATGTCATGGCGAGAGGTCCAAGGCAGGACCATGGCTGGGAAATGAACCCAGCACAGCTGTAGACTGGCTGTCAATGAGAATGAGTGAGCTAAGGGTGCACTAGACCCATCCTGCGAACGTGGGCAGCTGAGCTTTGATTTGGGTGAGATAGCTTATCACCCGTAACAGTGCTTTGTATAAAGTATCTCATTCCCTTTCCACAGCAACCCCAGAGGCCAGGCTGGACTAGGGTGAGGCAGCAAGTGACCAGCTACACATCTAAGGAGGCCTCACTCTCTAGCCGTGCAGCTGCAGGGTTGGCACCGGAGAGTTAGAAGCTCCTGAACTGCCGAGCCCTGGGCACCTGGCTTATGAAACTCTTGTCCCAGCCCTACTGAGAGATTGCCATAATAATTATCCCCATTTGATAGGTGGGAAAACCAAGGCTTCCCCAAGTTGGGCATCCTGCCAATGTCACACAGCTAGGGAAGAAGAGGCAGACCCCAGGGTTTGTTGATTTTAAAGCCTGGAGTCTTTTACCCTGGGGAACTGTCTCCCAGCCTGAGGATAGAAGGTCCAAGTTCACCTCCCCTGTGGCCCAACAATCCAGAAAGCTGCCTAGAACCGCCTTCCTGTGGCTGGTCTGGGCAGCTGGGAGAACTGGCCTCCCGGGGTGGAGGCCTGGAGATTCTTGTCCACATTCCCGGGGGTCAAGTCTGGGGATCCAGGCTCCCAACATCAGCCATCACGTTCCCCAGAAGGAATCTCTATTCATAACAAACCCCAAAGGTCACTAGTCTGGGAAGGAGTGTTCTGTCTCCACCCCGGGGCAGAACAGAAGGCCCCAGGCTTTGTGAGACCACTTGGGTGCCCAGATAGGGATAGCTTGATCTTGGCCAGTCTGTGAACTCCCTTTCCCCTCCTGGGTATCCTCTGTCAATGGTGTCTAGAGAGAATGAATGAATGTCCCTGTTACAGATGAATGAACATCCCCTCAAGAGCAATAGTGCAGGGGATGCCTGAGGGCTGGAATCAGCTGCCTGAGTGAAAATCCCCCTTCACCACCTCCTAGCTGTGTGCCCTTGGGCGTGTTATTTTTCTTCCTGTGCATCAGTTTCCTCTTCTGTAAAATGGGAATAATAATAGCTACTGCATAAGGTTGCCATGAGGATTAAATGAGAGCTATTTATTCAACAACTGGGTTTTGAAGGCCTGCCAACTTCTAGGTGGTGAATAATACCTACCTTCAAGGTTGTTTTTTTTTTTAATCTAGATGAATATTATTTACTTCTGAAAATGCTAGCACCCAAATAACAGAACAAATATAGTAAAATGCTAACAGTTGTGAAGTCTGGGTAGTGGATAAGTAGCAAATGGGTCTTCATTATATGCCTTCTGTGCTTTTCTGTGTGATTGAAACTTCTTAAAACTAAAAAGAAAAAATGGAAGAGAAAAGAAGTGGGGGAAAATCTCTGTCCTTTTGAAACTTACAATTAAGTAGGGGAAATAGACAATAAGTCAGTACAACAGGTGGTATATCACTTGATGTTAAGTACCTTGGAGAAAGTTAAAGAAAAATGGAGAAATGCCAGGGGTGGTAAGGATGTTCCATTTTAAATCAGATGGTCAGGGAAGGTGACATCAGAGAGGAGAGTCCAGTTCCCCTGAACTCCAGCCCTGGGTGTCCATGTAAAAGATTCTGTCCAGTAAAAGGCTCATTATAAAATGAGCCCAAGACTCTTGAGATTGTGGACTCATAGAATGATGTGTGGCAGGTATAAACCTCAGTCTGAAATTCAGATGGGCGGGAAATGTAATCTATTTATTAATTTTCATTTTGATGCTCCATTCCATAGAGCAGAAAATTAATCTTATTCAATTGATTTATTTTTTCCCTCAACCCCATCACCTTGCCCTACTCTATTCATTTTTCCTATGGTTGTGTGTAAGTAGGAGGTTGTCTCAGACCCTCTTGGCCATTTCATCTCTCACGACACTTACCACGCTCTAATCCTAAAGCCCCCTGGGATATGTTGATCTATAAAATCCAAAATACGCTCACTTGGTAGCTTTCTCTCTGAATCTCTTCCTAGCCCTCTTAGTTGGGAGGAAGAAGAGAGAGGAGAGGAGGGATGTTCACCAGCCAGGGTGAGGTAGTTCAGGTTCAGTAACAACCCCCAAATCTTATTTCTCAGTCCGAGCTGATGCAACTACCACCACTCAAATGTCAGACAGCAGAAGGAAAGAGAAAGCATCAAACTGGCTCCTCGTGCCTCGACCAGGAAGCAGCACACTTCATTTCTGCTCATATTTCATTGGCCAAACCTAGTTAGTTGGCTCTACCTAACTTCAGGCAGGGCAGGGATTTGGAGTGGCAGTCCTCTGTTGGGCCCGTGCCATGGTCTGGACATTTGTGTCTGCTAAAATTCGTATGTTGAGGCCTAACCTCCGCAGTGATGGTATCAAGAGGCGAGGCCTTTGGGAGGTGATTAGGTCAGGAGGGCTCCGCCCTCCTGGGAATGGATAAGTGCCCTTATAAAAGAGAGCAGAGTGAAGTCCTTTGCCTCTGCCACACTGTGAGGACACATAGAAGGCCTTTTCCACATATCTATGAGGAAAAGGCCTTCACCAGACGCTGAATCTGCTGGTGGCTTGCTGTTGCACTTCCCACCCTCTAGAACTGTGAACCACTCATTTTTGTTGTTTACAAAGTACCCAGTTTATGGTATTTTGTTATAGCCGCCAAACAGACTAAGACAGACTGAAAGGAGAAGAAACAGAGTCTCTGTGAACAGCTCTAAAGATGGCAAAGGATGGAAGATCCTTTCTCAGACGCACTAGGTATTCACTATGCCCCAAGTCCTTTCAGGAAGGTTCTTTTCTGGAAGAAAAGGGGACTTTCAAAATCCCAAATTTGTTCTCCACTTTAACTGAATCATCCTTTCCTTGGGTCAGTAGATGCCTTGCAGTCTAACTCTGTAGTCCCCAAGCCCTAGGTAGCATGGTGTTCATCAGTGGCCTGTTAGGAATTGGGCTGCACAGCAGGAGGCGAGCAGCCAGTGAGCAAGCAAACTTCGTCTGCATTTACAGCCACTCCCCATCACCGCATCACCATGTGAGCTCTGCCTCCTGTCAGATCAGCAGTGTCGGAGGATTCTCTTGGGAGCATAAACCCTACTGTAAACTGCGCATGCAAGGAATCTAGATTGTTGTGCACTCCGTATGAGAATCTAGTGCCTGATGATCTGAGGTAGAGCTGAGGCAGTGATGCTAGCTCTGAGAGTGGCTGCAAATACAGATTATCATTAGCAGAGAGGTTTGACGGCACAGAGACCATAATAAATCAATTGCTTACAGACTCATATCAAAACCACCACCACCCCCCTCCGTGGAAAAATTGTCTTTCATGAAACTGATCCCTGGTGCCAAAAGGGTTGGGGGCCACTACTCTAACTGCCTAAATAAAGAACAGTAAAATACAAAAGGGAACAACGTATGCAATCTTAGATTCCTAGATTTGAGTATCACGCAGTCTTCAACTGGAATCTGAGAAAATGAGATCTGAGGATCTTGCCACCACAGATTTTCAAAACTGAAAGGTCTTTGAATCCCACTTTTTATGCAGGAATTGTCCTTGCAGATGGCTGCCAGCCTTTGCGTGTCCCCTCCCAGGGCCAGGGAGCTCATCACATCCCAAGGAAGCCCATTCTGTTGTGCACAAGGTCAAATTGTTTAAGGGTTCTTCTTGAACAGGTGAGTCAAACTTTCTTTTGGGACTTTCCACTCCGGCTCCTAGTTATTCCTCTGGAGAAGCAAGGGGTAAAGACATCACCACGACAACTTTGGGGGTGGGCTGGACTGGCAGGCAGCTTTTGGGAAGGACTTCAGAAAATCCAGAGCAGCCAAATATGTTACTCCTTCGATGCCTGAAACTCCACCATAATAGTCTGTGAATCCCCTGTAGGGAGATTTGTAAATGTGGAAAGAATAAAATCTTGGACTTGAGTCTAGGTTCAAATCCTTCATTTTGACTCTGCCTATAGGCAAGTCTCATCACCTCTCTGAGCCTTGGTTTTCCCAGTTGCCCAAAAGGAATAATAACAATACTAATGGTAATAATACTCCTCATGCAGGTGTGCTGCTACATCCAATGGGATAAGGAAGTAGATTTGCAGTTAGGCCTATATTCAAATCCAGGCTCTGTGTGTTGTCATTTGTGTGTCCTAGGGCTTCATCTCCTTGAACCGCAGACTCCCATCTCTAAGGTGAGGTTAATATTACATCCCACGTTTCTGATCAGGATTTTTAAGCTCCTATTTACTGATAAACTGCTAAGCTTTTTATCTGAATTAGATGTCTAATCCTCTATCCATCAGGTAGAGCACGTGTAGTCACTCCCCTGTTAGTGATGGAGAAACGGGCTCAGTGAGGTTGCCCAGGGTCACATGGCAGATGAGGCAGTGGAGGCAAGATCTGAATTCAGGCAATTTGCTCCCAGTATGTACTGTGTATAAAAGACTTGGCACATAGTTGCCCATTTTGCACTTGAAATTCTGTACCATCTGCCCCCACCAGAAGCACACCCAGAGTGGTGTTTTCCTTAGCTGTCTTCAGTATTCATACCTGAGTGTCAATCAGTTGGAAGGCTTTAGGCTGTAAGTAACAGAATGCTCTACTACTCCTGACTCAACAATAAAGACCTTTGTGGTTAAGAAATATGGAGGTTGGACAGCTCCAGATTTGGTTCATTCAGAGGTTCAATGACATCATCTAGAACCCATATTTTGGCTCCAGCACCCTTCGTGTATTAGCTGAGGTCCTCAGGTTTGGCCCCTCATGCTCACAACATTGCTGCCAAAGTTCCAGACATCATGTACTCATACCACCACTTCAAGGGAAAGAATAGCAGACCCTCTCCCAAACTCCTTTTTTATAATTTAGGTCAATCCCTCTCAAAACTCCCCAGCATATTTCCTTTATGTTTTATCGGCCAGAACTGGGTGACTTTCTTGTGGGGAACTGCCAGTGCCCATAATAGCCATTTTCTTCTCTTTCCGGGCACACAGGTAGGCTATGTTTCCCAGCCTCCTTTGCAGTTAGATATGGTCATGTGACTAAGGTCTGGACAATGGGATGTGAGCAAATATAATAGTGGCTCTGTCAGGTCTAACCCAGAAAAATCTCCTACCCATAATCCTTGCCATCTTTCCTCATCTGCTTACTGAGTAGAGAGGACTCTGAGAATGAGGAAAGCAGAGCCAGAAAGTAAGAAGAGTCCCTAGATGTCTATATAAAACAGAGCTTTACTGTCAAGACATACTGTGATGTGAGGGAAAAAAAAATGTGTATGGTGCAAAGCCAGTAGAAATTTGTAGTTATTGGTTACAGCGGCTAGCATGGCTTAACTTCACCCCTATGCATCAACCAGGGACACTGAGGAAGTTTGAGGTTTCTTCCCTGGGCATACTGCTCACCCCATGTTCCAAAACAAAGACAAGACTCTGTAGAAAAGGATGAAGGCAGGAAGGGGAGTGAGTGGTCAGCGGGTTCTAGACTGAGCTGAATCTAAGGCCCTGGGCAGAAAGGGCTTACGGAGGCAACTGTCTTCCCTGCGCGCTGAGACTAAGCAGTGCAAACAGGGAGGAGAAGGGCCTCACGGATACGCAAAGCTGACCTGGTCAGATCTGCTGTCAGTGGGGTCGCCAGCATTTGAGGCACCACAGGCAGTTTGCTGGCTCAGGCCTCTACTCTGTACCCCATGTGTCACCCACTGGAAACAGAGCATTCAGCAACTGTCAAACCATGACTTTGTGGTACTCCAGTTGAAGCATTTTGGTTTCTTAGAACCAGACATTTGTGGAGTCTCAGGATCCTAGAATCTCAGGGCTTGCTGGACTGTGGAAGGGGGTGGGTGTTCAACCTGGGGGAAGGGAAATTTGCATGGTGGTAAAGATGCCAGATTTTGGCATTGCAATTCCACAACTTCTTAGCACAGCCACTTAGGCAAGGGAGCTCACTTCTCTGACTCAAAGGTTTTCCATCTGTAAAATGAGTGCAGAAAATTAAAGCCTTCACCTAGAGTGAAGATGAAATGAGATAACCAATGTAAAGCGTCAAGCACCCAGTAAGTGCTCCTCAAATACTGGCTGCCATAGTCATCCCTGCAAGGAGGGGCCACATTCAGACTCCATCACCACCCCTTCCTCAGCCTGCACCTCCAAGTTAGGTTTGGCAGGGACCTGTGCACTCTTGGACGGAACTTTCTCTTCCCAAGACCAGACGTGTCTATGCTGGCCGGGGCAGGGTTGGGGGAGGATCCTAGCCCCTGCTCTTCCTCTTGACAGGATGCATCCATCAATTCTAAGCCTCAGTTTGTTCATCTGGGAAATGGGTGCAGACAACATCCTCTGCCTCTGTCAGAGCTGTATCAGAACCCAGTTGAAACTCCAGTAGACCATGTCTATGGGCACCTGGCCCTCCATTTGAATCCCAGCTCTGGCCTGCTCTTGTTTTATGTCATTGAACTAAAGTTTGGGGGCTTTTGTATGGAATCTCCCTGGCTCCTTCCTCACATGAGGGATGAAATGTGACCAAGCCTGCAAAGTGCTCAGCTCTGTATCTGGAACTTAGGAAGGAAGGGTTCAATTAATAGTAGCAATTATTGTTAGTGATACCAGTCTCAATATTAATCAAGATTTTGGAAAGTATACAAAGGACTGTAAGTCAAAAGGTGCCTAAGCGAGTGTCCATGCGATAGAGAAGAGGGAAGCTCTACCCTTGCTGTGAAGCCATGTGGGTCCTCTCATTCTCCCTGCTCTCTGGAACTCTCTTCTGATCCAAGTCTTCCTAGCATTGGGGCCAGGTGGCAGGCAGTGCCGTGCAGGGCTGGGAGTCTGAGCTTCCACATTCCAGATCAGCTTCCACTGCTCTCTGGCTGTGTGACTCAGGGCAAGTGCAACAACCTTCCTGAGCCTTCTTAACAGTTGTGTAAGCCAGTGGGACTGGAGGCGTTACCCCAGGGGACTTAAATGATTATGACACTCACTGACTCCTTACAGCAGCCACTGGCCAAGGAGAAAGGGTGTGGCTCCTTTGAGGGCTCAGGGTCAGGTCACTGCTCAGGGTCAGGGTGTGGAATCTGGGCTCTGCTGCCCAGAACGGCACCTCCTGATGCCTGGAATTCCACCATTAGTGACTCACGCTCTCGCCCCACTGAGTAATAACAATAACAACCCCTCGTGACTTTTCCTTGCTGAGAGTGTTCATACTGCACCCTCTCACCATCTCGCCGTGTCTTCAGCACACTTTTGTGAGCACAGAGTGGGGGTTGAGGAAGTTGGGATCATGGTGCCTGATGCAGGAAGCAAAGGCCAAATGCCACACAGCAAATTAGCGCCCAAGCCTGGACTCCTGGCCTCTGGCTTCTTGGCCAGTGCTTTCCCCCCTGTCCCCCCAAAAATTTTGTTTAAAAAGACTGCCTTTGGTACTTGAACACCCATGTTTATAGCAGATTATTCTCAATAGCCAAAAAGATAGAAGCCACTCAAATGTCCATGATGGGCTAAAGGTGGTATATCCATATAGTGGAAGATTATTCAGCCTTAAAAAGGATGGAAATTATGGCATATCCATATAGTGGAAGATTATTCACCTTTAAAAAGGATGGAAATTATGGTATATCCATATAGTGGAAGATTATTCAGCCTTAAAAAGGATGGAAATTATGATGCATGCTACAACCTGCATGACCCACAAGGACATTATGCTAAGTGAAATACGTCAGTACCAAAAAGACAAATATCATTGACTCCATTTAAATTAGGTATCTGTCTAAAGCAGTGGTCCCCAACCTTTTTGGCACCAGGGACCTATGTCATGGAAGACAATTTTTCCATAGACAAGGGAAAGGAGGATAGCTTCAGGATGATTCAAGCCCATTCCATCTCCACCTCAGAGCCTCAGACATTAGATTCTCATAAGGAGCATAAAACCTAGATTCCTCTCACACGCACAGTTTACAGAAGGGTTCAAGCTTTCTGTGAGATTCTAATGCTATGGCTGATCCAGCAGCAGGAGGAGCTCAGGCAGAGATGGTAGTGATGGGGAGAAGCTGTAAATAGAGATGAAGCTTCCCTCCTCACCCACTGTTCACCTCCTGCCGTGTGGCTCAGTTCCACAGGCTAGTACTGGTCTGCGCCCCAGAGGTTGGGGACTACAGATCTAAAGTATACAGTCCACACAGAGGGAAAGTAGAATTGCCAATGGCTGGGGAGGCAGGAAGGGGAGTTAGTGTTTAATGAGTATACTCATTAAACATCTTAAAATCTATAGATTTTCAGTTTTGCAAGATGAGAAGAGTTCTGTGGATGGAGGGTGGTGATGGTAGCACAAAACTTACTGCCACCGAACTGTACATTTAAAAATGTTAAGATGGTAAATTTTATATTATGCATATGTTGCCAAAATTAAAAAAAAAAATTTAAGCACTTCTTCCAAAAAGAATATGGAAATACTAATATTTTCCAAGACATGGAACTTAGTTTATCATGATTTGTATCAGTCAGGATAGGCTAGGTCATGCTGGTGTGACAAATAACCCCAAAGTCTAACTCCAGTCAGGCATTTAACCATTGCACCATACTGCTGCTCATGCAAATGCTGTACCCCCCGAAACATTCTTCCTTATCATCTTGAACCTATACCCCAAGGCCAGGATAAGGCAATGGATTCACACATATTTGACCCTGGTTGGCAATGTGGCTGTGGGCAAACCAGTTAACTTCTTTGAGCCTCGGTTTACTCATTCAGGAAATGGGGACTATAATAGAATGTACCTTGAGGAGAGAATTCCAGGAGCATGGAAAGCATTTAGAATAGTCTCGGGCATGGTGTCAGGTTGTGGGTATATTTAAGCCTCATGCAGAGTTTGGCACCCAGACAGGAATGGGGGAGCCTTCAGGCTCCTGCCAGCAGGCCCTTGGCTTGAACAATCCTGGGAGGAACACCTTCTTCCAGCCAGCCTTCCGTCAGGGCTGGGGAATGGTTGGGACAGGAGCCAAAGGCTGCAGAGACAGTCGTCTCGAGCCTGGAATACTTTTCTCCCTGATAATCTGTTTTCAATCTCTCTGTCTCTTTTCTTTTTCCTTTTCAAACCCATCGTGTGGAGGAATAAGCAAGCAAGGGTACATCAATCAGCTTCTAGTCCCGCCAACATCGAACCCTTTGAGAATTTAATGACAAATAATAACTGCACAAATTCATGGTGTACTTCGAATTGTGGGGTGTAGGAAGCTTCCACATACCATGTATGTTCCAGCCCCCACACCTCTGCATGTGGTATTTCCCCTCCCTGCTGGGCCTCGCCATATCATCTGTCAAGGCCTGGTCACAGGGCTGTCTCCCACCGGCAGTCTGTCTGATCGCTTGTCTTACCTCCCCTGTTAACACAATCCCTAAAATCTCCCCAGGTCTGAAGACATGTCTTGAATTCTTATCTTCTTTATTGAACACTTTTGAGGGCAGGGACTACATCAGCCACTTTGCAATGTCTGAAGACTTTCATGAATTGATGAAGTGCTTTTATCACTGCTGTGCCAACACCACCGGGGGGGGGAATGATGATGATAGTAATGATTACCCCCATTTCACATATAAGAAAATGGAAGTCCCGGGAGCAGAAGTGAAAGCTATTATAGCTCATGTAAGTGACACCATATAGTATTTGTCTTTTCATGCCTGGGATGTTTCACTTAGCATAATGTCCTCAAGGTTTGCCCATGTTATAACATGTATTCAAATTTCATTCCTTTCTAGGGCTGAATAACATTCCATTGTACATAAATACCACACTTATTCATTCATCCAGTGATGGCCCCTTGGTTGTTTCCACCTTTGGCTATTGTGAATAGTGCTGCTGTCAACATGAGTGTACAAATATCTGTTCCAGACCCAGCTTTCGATTCTTTTGAAAATCCTTTTCCAAAAGGAATTACTAGATCATACAGAAATTCTATTTTACTAG
Source organism: Nycticebus coucang (assembly GCF_027406575.1). NCBI lineage: Eukaryota > Metazoa > Chordata > Mammalia > Primates > Lorisidae > Nycticebus > Nycticebus coucang. The sequence goes on along the minus strand of NC_069800.1, from coordinate 51,252,137 downwards.
CACTCTGGGAGGCCAAGGTGGGTAGATTGCTTGAGCTCAGGAGTTTGAGACCACCTTGAGCAAGAGTGAGACCCTGTCTCTACTAAAAATAGAAAATGACCAGGTGTCATGCCAGGCTCCTGTAGTCACAGCTACTCAGGAGGCTGAGGCAAGAGGATTGCACAAGCCCAAACATTTGAGGTTTCTGTGAGCTATGATGCCATGACACTCTACCGAGGGTGACACTCTATCTCAAAAAAAAATCTATTTTCAATGTTTTGAGGAACTGCCATACAATTTTCCATAGCATTTGTACCCTTTTACATTCCTACCACAGTGCACCATGGTTCCAATTTCTCCACATCTTCACCAACACTTAATTTTAGTTTTTTAATAATAGTAGCTAGCCTAATGGGTATGACATGCTATGTTTCCAATCTTCTGCTATGATTAAAAAAACTGCAGTGGGGGTGGCGCCTGTGGCTCAAGGAGTAGGGCGCCGGTCCCATATGCCAGAGGTGGTGGGTTCAAACCCAGCCCCGGCCAAAAAAAAAAAAAAAAAACTGCAGTGGATAATCTTTTACACACTTCATTTCACACACGTGAAAATACATGTCATTTAAATCCTAAGAGTAGAAATTCTGTATCATGGCATTTTGGGGAATTTCTTATGGAAGTTTAATATAGATACAAACTGAACAGAAATCCTAAGTGCTTAGCTTGATGAGTTTTGACAAAATGGTCACATTCGTAAAGCAGCACTCAGATTAATAGAACATGGCCGGCCCCACAGAATCCCCCTCATGCCCCGTGAAAAGTGATCCACATCCTTGAGATGGGTGCCAGCTGCCTCATCACCCCCATAAGACGGATGCCGGCGGCCTCACAATGGCCCCACACCACCCCCCGGATAGGAGGAAGGGGAAAAAAGAGGTAAATGAAATGATGCCAAGTACCATTACTCTTAGATCAGTCCGGATCGGGCCAGAATAGGACAAGATAAGAATGAATGAGCCGGGCGGCGCCTGTGGCTCAAAGTGGTAGGGTGCCAGTCCCATATGCCGAAGGTGGCAGGTTCAAACCCAGCCCCGGCCAAAACCCACAAAAAAAAAGGAAAAAAAAAAAGAGTGAATGAGCCAAGTACTGTCCCGATGAAAGTGAACGAGCTAAGTGCTGTGACCAACTGTTTTACTTACTCGCTCATTGCCAGATCTGTGTTATGTGGCCTTCATGTTACCTGTCTGCTAATCCGCCAAATTGCAAGGTTCGCTTCTGTAAAAGCCGTCATCGTGACCCCGTGCTCACTTTTTGCTTCTTTTGCCAACTTTCTTTTTGCTTCTAATTGCTAACTTTCAGACTAGAAAACCCCCAACTTCAGACCCCTCACTGCTCTCTCACTTAGTCTGCTTTAGACTTTGCCGAGACAGCCCCGTGGGTAATAAAAGACTCCTTTTTGAAATTCTCATTTGAGTCCGTGGTCCTCACCCCACAACATCCTAACGTCTAACATCTTAGGTTAGTTCTGCCTCCTTTGAATTTTGTGTAAGTGGAATCATATGATGATACGATATGTACCATTTTGTATGTGGCTTCTGCTGCTGGCTTCAGCCACACCGCCCTGTGCAGTTGCTCATTCATTTTCATTCTCACTGTAGTTATTTTGTTGTATGAATTTAATTATCCAGGCTGCTGTTGATGAGCATTGGGGTTCTTCTTAGTTTGGGGATATTTCAAATAGTGTGACTATGGAAATCGCTAGTCTGGTGTTGTCCAATAAAACATGCCATGTGCAAAAGAATTGAAAACACGGATTCCAACAGATACTTAGACCTAAGTGTCCACAGCAGCATGATTCAAAATAGCCAAAAGGTGGAAACAACCCAAATGTTCATCAACAAATGAATGGATGAATAAAATGTGGTATGCACATCCAATAAAATATTATTCAGTCTTTAAAAAGGAAGGAGATTCTGACATGTGCTGCAGCGTGGAAGCATCTTGAAGACACTATGCTAAGGGAAAGAAGGCTGACTTATAAAGACAAATAGTATTGTGTGATTCCACTTAGATGAGCTACCCAGAATAGCAGATTCATAGAGACAGAAAGAATAATAGGAAATGGGATGAGGAGTTGTTTAGTGTGTACAGAGTTTCAGCTGGGGGTGATGAAAAGACTCTGGAGACAGATGGCGGTAATGGTTGCCTAACAGTATGAATGTACTTTTTATTTTTTATTTTTTTGGCCAGGGCTGAGTTTGAAACCACCACCTCTGGTATATGGGGCTGGCACCCTACTCCTTGAGCCACAGGTGCCGCCCAGCATGAATGTACTTAATGAGGCTGAATTGTACCCTTAATGGTCAAATGCTAAATTGTATGTACACTTTACCACAATAAAATTATAAATACTGTATAATCCCCAAAGGTAAGCAGTATATGTAATTTAAAATATCCTAGCAGCCGCATTAAAACATAAAAAGAAACAGATGGAATTCATTTTAAAAATCATTTAGCCCAGTTGATCCAAAATATGATTGTAACACATCATCAAAATAAAAAAGTAAGGAGTTATTTTACATTTTTTCCATACTAATAAAATTCAGAGTGTATTTTACACTTAATACCCATCTCAATGTGGACTGGCAGCATTTTAAGTCACGCGAGGTAGCCCAGGTCTAGCACAAGTCTTTGGGGGCGTCACAGCTCACAGCAACCTCAAACTCTTGGGCCTAAGTGATTCTCTTGCCTCAGCCTCCCAAGTAGCTCCCACCACAATGCCCGGCTATTTTTTGGTTGCAGTTGTCATTGTTGTTTGGCAGGCCCAGGCTGGGTTCAAACCCATGACCTCCAGTGTATGTGGCTGGCGCCCTAACTGCTGAGCTACAGGCACCGAGCCTCAAGGACAGTTTTATACTTTTCTGTACCCCTCTCCTTGACCCTCAGCCTCTTCTCCCTCATAACCTGGGACAAAGTCAGAGCTGAAAGCCAGATATTTGAGAGTCAGGTTGTAGGGATCTGAAAGCCAGTTATTTGAGAATCAGCTGAGCTATTTGAGAATCAGGTTGCAGCTGAGGCGTCTTGAGCAGGGTGTTGGCCCAAGTTCTGTGTTTATCTTTGAGGCCATGCTGCCCCCTGCTGGCCAAGATGAGCTTCTCCTTCCCACCTGGGGTCAGGAGAGGAGGAAGGGCAGCTCAGGCCTGACTGAGCTAGCTGCCCCTGAAATCAGGGTTTGATTTCACTCCTATCATTTACCGCTGTGTGACCTTGGGTAAGCAACTTCACCTCTCTGGATCGTCCACCTCCTCATCTGGAAAATGGGAATAATAACAATACGTACAATAAAATATTATTGTATAATAATTCCTCCACAGGGTTGTTGGAGGAATAATCCAACTTGGACATAAAGGTATGGCATGAAATCATAGTAGCTGGAATTCTTTTTTTTTTAATAGCTGGAATCATTTCTTATGTATTTTCTGAATTTGGATTTCGTGGATTATGGATTTTCTTTTATTTTCTTGTTTAATGACAAATAATAATTGCACATATTCATGGGGTACACAGTGATGTTTTGATGTATATAATAAATAGTGATTGGATCACAGTAATCAGCATATCCATCATCTCAAACATTTATCATTTGTTTGTGTTACGAATATCAATACCCTCCTTCTAGCTAGTTGAAACTATAGAATGTATTATTATTAACTTTAGTCACCCTGCTGTGGTATAGGATGCTAAATTTCCTCCTTCCTACTTAGCTGTAATTTTGTATCCTTTAACACATCTCTCTCTACCTCTCCCTTTCACCTATGGTAGCTGGAATTCTTCTTCTTTTTTTTTTTAAAGACAGAGTCTCACTTTGTCGCCCTCGGTAGAGTGCCATGGTGTCACAGCTTACAGCAATCTCCAGCTCTTGGGCTTACGTGATTCTCTTGCCTCAGCCTCCTGAGTAGCTGGGACTACAGGCACCCGCCACAACGCCCAGCTATTTTTTTGTTGCAATTTGGCCGGGGCTGGGTTCGAACCCGCCATCCTTGGTATATGGGGCCAGCACCCTACTCACTGAGCCACAGGCACCGCCTGGTAGCTGGAATTCTTGACATCTATAAAGTCTCAGAGAGAAAGGGAAAGGATGGCTGGAACTAGCAGAGGAGGCAGCTGGTGCTGTTGGATTTTTGTGGGCTCACCACTGCCTAGCCAGCTTCTGGGCCTTAGTTTCCCCTTCTGTGGAATGGCCACTTCACTTTCCAGTAAGGGTCTGGGACATGCTACAGTACCAGAGACCCCCATGCCTAAGCTGGGTTGAGCTGAGCACTCTAGAGTGTTGAGCAAATCCACCCTCAACACCCACCAAGGAATGGACTCTCTCGGGGAGCTTGTGGACCCCCTGATAGGGGTCCCTGTGATCACAACACATGAGCACCAGCTCTTTGGTGGTGCTGGATGAAGGGAGTTTTGTCTGAGCTTCTCTGGAGCCCCACTGTAGGACCCTGTCCTCTTACCTGACATTCAAACATTCAACTCTTGCCTTATTGACAGTTACACTCAAATCCTTCCTTTGCTCCAAAACATTCCATGGCTCCCCATTGCCTGCCAAATGAACCCAAATTCCTCACTCTGGCATTCAAGGCCATCCATGGCCTTTGTTTGGTCTGCTTGTGGAGATGACCTCTAGACTGCATGAGAATTCTCTCTAAAATTCTGCCCTTTCTTCATGATTGAACTAAATGCTATTTTATTCATTCTTGCATTCATTCAACACAATTTATTAAACAAAATTTAGTAACACATATTTTAACCTATTATGTAAAGACATTGTCATAGGCATTAGGGGACAGATAATGGGTTTAGCCAATTGGAATTAAAATGACTTAATTTTGCAAATTTTATAAAACATATGACCATGTAGAGGGGGCACTAGTGGGCACACCTGTAATCCCAGCACTCTGGGAGGCCAAGGAGGATGGATTGCTTGAGCTCTGGAGTTCAAGACTGCCTAAGCAAGAGTGAGACACTGTTTCTAAAAAATAGCCCAGTTTTGTAGTGGACACCTGTAATCCCATCTACTTGGGAGGTTGAAGCAAGAAGATCACATAAGCCCAGAGTTTGAGGTTGCTGTGAGCTATGATGACACCACCCCACTCTACTGCGAATAAGAAAGTGAGACTCTGTCTCAAAAACAAAACAAAATAAGGCCAGGTGCAGTGGCTTATGCCTGTAAATCCAGCACTCTGGGAGGTCAAGGCAAGTGGATCAATGGAGCTCACGAGTTCAAGACCAGCCTGAGCAAGAGCAAGACTCCATCTCAAAAAAACTAGCTGGGCATTGTGGTGGGTGCCTGTAGTCCCAACTACTCAGGAGGCTGAGGAAAGAGGATCGCTTGAGCCCAGGAGTTTGAGGTTGCTGTGAGCTATGACGCACCACGGCACTCTACCAGGGGCAAAAAAGTGAGGCTCTATCTCAAATAATAATGACAAGAACAACAACAACAAAATGACCATGTGAGTGCATTAGAGAGTCCCTTTGTTACAGGAATTTCTTTCTTCAGTAGGTCTTTGGTCTCAGGGATTACAAGAATGAACCCAGGGACCACAGATCAGTGGTAAGATAGGATTTATTATACAGAAAAGAATACAGAAAAATCACCAAGCTTCTGGCAGAGGGAAAGACCCAAGTTAGAAAATCTCTGCCTGGGTCCTTTGTCTAGGGATAGGTATAGCCTTGAGAGTTACCATTTGGCCAGGACTTGGTAGGTGGAAAAACACTTTTTCAATAGATACAGTCCCTTCAGCTAGGGGCAGGGTGAATGAATGCCTTAATGAATGGATACGTCCCTTCTGCTCAGGCAAAGTGAGTGACCATTCCCTTTATGAAATTGCCCAGGCCTAGGAAATGGGGGGGGTGGGGAGGTCCCTGTTCAGCCCTGAATGGAGGTCATTCTTAGCTTCAGAAGTTATCTGTGTGCTGCAGAGGACAGCTTCACACCAGTGGGTACTGTACTTGGAAATAAGGGGAAAGAAGAGGTGGCTTGTGCAGCAGTGTGGGCGCTGGCATGGTCTCCCTCAACTTACTAGGGGCCTACAGGCTTCAATGGTGCTCACCCCTCTCTCCACACTTGGTTCTCCAGCCCTCATCTCCCCACATCCCACTGCACCCCTGGGGTGGCAAAGCAGAAGGCGCCCAAGTTGGGTGCCACCCACCCTGTATCACCTTCAAAGGCCTTGAAAGGGCACGTGCTCATGAGGAGTCCTGAAGCTTCATTAACCTCTCAATAAATCTGCCTCTGGGCCCAACCACTCTGGAGTGCTATGGCACAATCACAGCTCACGGCAGCCTGGAACTCCTGGGCTCAAGTGATCCTCCTGCCTTAGCCTCCAAGCAGCTGGGACTACAGGCTTGCACCACCACGCCTGGCTAATTTAAGAAAAAAATGTTTTTAGAGATGGGGCTTAGCTTTGTTGCCCAGCCTTGTCTCACGACGCCTTCCTTGAGGGTGGTCTCTTCCTCCTCTGAGCTCCAAGAGCTTGACTCTCAGCTCTGCCACTGACCAGTCCAGTGACCTTGGGAAGTTATTATTTATATAAAGTGGTAATACCAATTCCTACCTTTAGGGAATTGCTAAAGGAACAGAATTAGATTAGGCATAAAGGTGTAGATAGTAAATACTCATCAAGTGTAGATCATTACCATCATCATTAGCTGCAGCTGCAGCTAACTTGGGCGGCAGGGGCTGCCCGCTCCCTGATGGAGCCAGGTTTGCTCTCTTTATCCACTAGAGGGCCCCAGCAGTCACAGCCCCGCCGTTAGCGCTCTGCGCCCTGGGCTAAAACAGGCTTCCCTGCAGGGTAAGAGTAATAAGGGGTTTCACCCGACCCACAGCGTCCCCCCGCCCACCCTTAGCCAGTGAAGAGCCTGGTAGATTTCCTGTATCCCTGCGGCTGTCAGTGCCCGGTGGGATGAGGGGGTAGGCTGCAGTGGCCCATAGGTGCTCCCTAAACCGTGAGCTCCAGTGGATGGAAAGGCGGCCAGATGACCATCCTCAGAGCCCCCATGTCCATCCCTCATTGCACGTCACAGCCCTGGACAGCGTGGACAAATGAATTCAGGTTTCTGGAACCCGGCCTTTGTATTCCTCTCTGTGTGACCTTAGGTAAGTGCCTCGACCTCTCTAAGCCTCAGTTTTGTTTTTTTTTGGGGGGGGGGGTTCTTTTTTTTTTTTTCCTTTGGAAACAGAGTCTCACTTTGTCACCCTCGGCAGAGTGCCATGGTGTCAAAATTCACAGCAACCTCAAACTCTGGGGCTCAAGCGATTCTCTTGCCTCAGCCTCTCCACTAGTGGGGATACAGGCTTCCACCACAATGCCCAACTATTTTTTAGAGATGAGGTCTTGCTCTGGCTCAGGCTGGGCTCAAACTTGTGAGCTCAGGCAATCCACCTGCCTCCTCCTCCCAGAATGCTGGGATTACAGGCCTGAGCCACCCCAGGGCCTCTCAGTTTTGTTTTCTATAAAATGGAAATATTGTTTCCAAAGAAAGGAAAAGCTTCTACAGACCCAGAGGGATGGCGTGATTTCTTTCATTTGCTTTTCATCTGGTAAATCTGTTACAATGTAATTAGCTCTTTCCTGTTGGTCACTGATGTATTAATTCATTCAAATATTTTTTAGCTCCTTACCATGGACCAGCTCCTGTATGAACTTAAGGAATTGGCAAAAAAAATGAAGCTAGAGCTCGTCGCCTGGAGCTCAGCACCTAGGGTGCCAGCCACACCAGAGCTGGCAGGTTCAAATCCAGCCTGGGCCTGCCAAACAACCATGATAACTACAACCAAAAAATAGCTGGGAGTTGTGGTGGGCGCCTGTAGTCCCAGCTACTTGGGAGGCTGAGGCAAGAGAATCGCTTAAGCCCAAGAGTTGGAGGTTGCTGTGAGCTGTGACTCCATAGCACTCTACCAAGGGCGACATACTGAGACTTTCTCTCAAAATAAATAAATAAATAAATAAAGCTAGCAGTTGTGTTGGGGGTGGTGAGATTCTCAGTGATAGAGTGTACCCCCCAACCCCCTGAATCCCTCCTCTTCTCCAAACTTTATGTAATGTTGTTGCATCGCCTGTACAATGGCAGAAAAGGAAGACAGGGAGGAATGCTGATTGAGCCACTGTGTACAGGATGTTTCCATTCGTCCTTCCCTTAACTCTGCAGGCTCCACACAGGCAAAGACATGTCTGTTTTGTACATCACTGTATTCCCAGTACCTGGCACTGTACCTGGCATGTTGTAAGTCCTGAGCAGATACTTGTTTAGTGGTCAAAGGAATGATTTGTGCAGAGCTTACAAATGAAGTTAAAGGAGGTTGTGTGACTCGCTCAGTGTTATCCCATGCAGCTAGTGGGAGGCAGGGCTTTGGGTCCTGAGGACGTTCTTTCTACTCAGTGCCTGTCTCTCCTCCTCAAATACCTACACCCCCTTTGCCAAAAAGGCTTATTCTACAGGCTTCTAAGCCAGGCGTCCTGCCAAAAGAGTGTCCTTAGCTATGACATGCTGCCTCCCCAAGGGGCTGCTGGGCACCCTCTCATCTTCTCCACTCACTGGGGGCTCCTAGAGGATCAGGACTTCACCCTAGCGCCGAGGGGGTTGCCCAGAAGGCAAGGCCCCTTAGTCTCAGTAGCCCTGTTTGAAAGTTTGGCAGGTAGGTTTCTCGGTGCAAAGCCATCTCTGCCCTTTGAATCTGTAGCCACCTGTCCCTGCCCCACCCAGTCCTGCACACACCTGCCAGCAGGTGCAGGAGGAAGCATAGAGACCGGAAGTGATTGGCGGTTGCCTGGGGATGAGAGATGATGGGGGAGGGGTACTCAGCAGGGGGATAGGGAATGATTGCTAATGGGTTTCTTTTAGAGATGATGAAAAAGTGCCAAAATTGCTTGTGGTGCACGGATGAAAAACTTTTGAAATCTACACTTTAAATGGGTGAATCTTATGGCACATGCATTTTATCTTTAAAAAGCTGTAGTAATCATTGTTTGTTGGAGAGATGGAGACCCAAGATGACAATGAAAATGTACACCATCATTTAGTGAGAACAGGGACTATGGCCAGGACTCTTTTTTTTTTTTTTTTTTTTATTGTTGGGGATTCATTGAGGTTACAAGAAACCAGGTTATGCTGATTGCAATTGTTAGGTAAAGTCGCTCTTACAATCGTGTCTTGCCCCCAAAAGGTGTGGCACACACCAAGGTCCTACCCCCCTCCCTCCTTCCCTCTCTCTGCTCTTCCTTTCCCCACCCCTCCCTCCTTTCTCTCTCTACTCTCCCCTTCCCCCACTCCCACTGTGTCCTTAATTGTCATTAATTGTCCTCATATCAAAATTGAGTACATACGGTTCATGCTTCTCAATTCTTGTGATGCTTTACTAAGAATAGTGTCTTCCACTTCCATCCAGGTTAATACGAAGGATGTAAAGTCTCCATTTTTTTTTTTTTTTTTTGTAGAGACAGAGTCTCACTTTATGGCCCTCGGTAGAGTGCCGTGGCCTCACACAGCTCACAGCAACCTCCAACTCCTGGGCTTAAGCGATTCTCTTGCCTCAGCCTCCCGAGTAGCTGGGACTACAGGCGCCCGCCACAACGCCCGGCTATTTTTTGGTTGCAATTTGGCCGGGGCCGGGTTTGAACCCGCCACCCTCGGTACATGGGGCCGGCGCCCTACCGACTGAGCCACAGGCGCCGCCCAAAGTCTCCATTTTTTTAATGGCTGAATAGTATTCCATGGTATACATATACCACAGCTTGTTAATCCATTCCTGGGTTGGTGGGCATTTAGGCTGTTTCCACACTTTGGCGATTGTAAATTCAGCTGCAATAAACAGTCTAGTGCAAGTGTCCTTATGAGAAAAGGATTTTTTTCCTTCTGGGTAGATGCCCAGTAATGGGATTGCAGGATCAAATGGGAGGTCTAGCTGGAGTGCTTTGAGGTTTCTCCACACTTCCTTCCAAAAAGGTTGTATTAGTTTGCAGTCCCACCATCAGTGTAAAAGTTTTCCCTTTTCTCCACATCCACGCCAGCATCTGCCGTTTTGAGATTTTGTGATGTGGGCCATTCTTGCTGGGGTTAGATGGTGTCTCAGGGTGGTTTTGATTCGCATTTCTCTAATAGATAGGGATGATGAACATTTTTTCATATGTTTGTTAGCCATTCGTCTGTCTTCTGTAGAGAAGGTTCTATTCATGTGTCTTGCCCACTGATATATGGGATTGTTGGCTTTTTTCATGTGGATTAATTTGAGTTCTCTATAGATCCTAGTTATCAAGCTTTTGTCTGATTCAAAATATGCAAATATCCTTTCCCATTGTGTAGGTTGTCTATTTGCTTTGGTTGTTGTCTCCTTAGCTGTACAGAAGCTTATCAGTTTCATTAAGTCCCATTTGTTTATTTTTGTTGTTGTTGCAATTGCCATGGCAGTCTTCTTCATGAAGTGTTTCCCCAGGCCAATATCTCCCAGTGATTTTCCTATGCTTTCTTTGAGGATATTTATTGTTTCATGCCTTAAATTTAAGCAGGACTCTTAATCTCATGTCCCTTTCTACCAGGTTCTTCCCGTTTTGGAGATAAGGTGGCTGAGATTCAAAGATTGAGTAATTGGCCCCAGGTCACCTATTAGGGAGAGCTGTAATTGGAACCCAGGATGTGTGCTGCTTCCTTAGAAGAATGAGAATTTGGTATACCGGGCTAGCTGGACAGACAAACACACGGTGGACAGGACATATGGGGCCAAGGATCTGGGGCTCCTCTCTCCCCTGCCCGTTATCTGGCCTGGGCAGCCAGAGTTCAAGTTCAGGGCTCCTTATCTCTCTCTCTCTCTTTTTTTTTTTTTTTTTTTTTTTTGAAACAGTCTCACTATGTCGCCCCCAGGAGTGTGCCGTGGCATCACAGCTCATAGCAACCTCCAACTCTTGGGCTTAAGAGATTCTCTTGCCTCAGCCTCTCAAGTACCTGGGATACAAGTGCCCACCACAATGCCTGGCTATTTTTTGGTTGTAGTTGTCATTGTTGTTTGGCAGGCCTGTGCTGGATTTGAACCCACCAGCTCTGGTGTACGTAGCTGGTACCCTAGCTGCTGAGCTACAAGCGCCGAGCATCCTTATCTCTCTTTTAAGCCTTCTCCCAGAATCTCCCCTCAAGTAGAAACCCAGTAATGGGCTTCCCCGGAGGCCCTGGGACTGGTTTGGCAAATGGATTCAACTCATCAAACGGATGCCCCTCCAAGGCATCTCTCAAACCTGTCTGCCAAGTAACCCCCAAGACTTCCCACTTTTACTGTATGGAAATAACAACACATGGGCACAAAGATGGTCATCACAGCACTGTTTGTAACAGGGAAAAAGTGGAAAAAGCCTAAGTGTCCCACGCCGGGGGACTGGTCACTCCACAACAGAATGTGTGATGGGATGATACCATTCAGCCCATAGACACTCTGCAGCAGGGGTGCTTATTGACTCAGGACAATGGTCTTGATGTGTTAAGTGACAGAGCAGACCCCTGCTAGCTTCTGTCCCTGTGCCCAGGCCAGCCCCTGTTTACTCCTTACAATCCAGCCATGTTAAACCTCTTAGGGTCCCCCAACTGTCCCAGATTTCTCTCTTCCCAGTCTTTGCACTTGTTGGCCCTTCTGGCTGGAATTCACTCACCATCCCCTTCCAGCTCAGGTCTCTTCCCCTGGGAAGAACTCTCAGGCCCTGGGGCTGGGGCCAGGCCCTTCTGTCCTGGGCTTTCACAGACCCCTGGGTCTCTTATCAAGGTTCCGGTCATACTGCCAGTGACTGACCATGCAACTGTCTGCTTCCTGTATTTGACTCCCGAATATGAGGACAGACCGGCCTAACTGGCCAGTGTTTCTTTGTATGTGATCTCAGAGAAGCCTCTCCCAGCGACTTCCCTGACAACTGAAATAAAATCCAGATTCCTTTTCATGCTCTGCAAGGCCTTGCGTGATCTGGATAGACCCACTTCTCCGATGTGTCTCTTACAATTGTTCTCAAACTGTTCCAGCCACATGGGACTTCTAGAGAGTGCATTTCTGCCTCAGGACCTTTGTATTTGCTGTTTCCTCTATTTGGAACAAATGACTGAATGAGCAAGCCCCAATCTTTCACGTCAAGGAGCTCACAGTCTGTTGGGGGCGCAGACGCATTGACTGGCCCTCCTCTGGGCCCTGGTCTCTCTCCATGTCCCCCTCACCCTCCCTTGCAGGCCATTGTGAGAGTCCCATGTGGCATGCTTGGTGAACCATGCAGGGTAGAGCAGATGTCAATACTTGTTATTATAATGGCCTTGAGAGCTGAGGACCCAGCTTCCTGGTGGACCAGGAAGGGCAGGACACAGTAGGAAGGAAGACAAAGGAGGTTGTTTCCCACTTTGCCCCAGGCTGGCTAGGCTTGGCAGACCCTGCTCTGAGATCACTGCCACTAGGGGCAGGCTGTCCATTAGCAAGGACCAGCTGCGGCTGGGCAGGGCCTCTATGGGGTCAGGCATCTGGTGACTGCTCATCTAGCCTTCCTGAGCTGGGGTGGTCTGGAGCCGACTGAGGGGTGCCATCAGCCCTGGTGCCTTTCCCAGTGTGAGTTTCTCTCTGTTACAAAGAAGAGGAGCCCCAGAGAGCAAAGGCTCCCGATAATCAGTTTTCCACGTTCCTTCTGCTCTCATTTTACAGCCCATTTCAGGCTGCCTTAGCGCTTAAGGCAGTGTTTTTTAACCTCTTTTTTCTCACAGCACACTTGAACCTGTAGTTAAACTTCCGGGCACACTTAAATTATGTTGATCCACAGAAAGAGTAAAAAAAAAGAAAATACTTACTGTCTTTTTGTCCCTGGCTTGTTTCTATCAGCGTAATGTCTTCAGGGTCATCCGTGTTGTGGCAGGTGTCAGGATAGCCTTCTGTTTTTTAGGTGGCATAATAGTCCTGGTATCTATATGCCACGCTAAGCATTGCTGTAAGCCAGTGATTTTCTTTCTTTTTTTTTTAATGTTCATAACAGCTTTATTCATAAGAGCACAAAGTTGAAATAAACTCACATATCCATCAACAGTAAGCCAGTGATTTTCACCTGGTGTGCCCTGAGAGGATCTTTAGTGCCACAAAAAATTTTAAAGGTCATTAATTAAATGATTTTTGAAAGAAGTTCAGTATATACAGTAAGTGAGAGGTTGCGAACCCAAAGATGAAAGATTATTACAAGGCACAAGACGAAAGGAAAACGGAGGCCTGGTGTATGTGGTCAATGTGGCTTTTATTCTACATGGATGCAGGTGGGATGAAATCAGGAAAGAAATTCCACACGTGGGTTATGGCTGCTGGGGATTTAAAGGGTCAGGGAGGGCAGGAGGCTCTCTTGAGGCCAGAAGTTTGATACTAAACTGGGCAACATACCAAGACCCCATTACTACAAAACATTTTTAAAATTAGGCAGGCCTGGCCAGGCGCAGTGGCTCATGCCTATATCCTAGTACTCTGGGAGGCCAAGGCATATGGATTCCCTGAACTCAGGAGATCGAGACCAGCCTGAGCAAGAGCAAGACCCCCCCCCCTAAAAATAGTCGGGCGTTGTGGTGGGCCTGTGGTCCCAGCTACTCAGGAGGCTGAGGCAAGAGAATCGCTTGAGATCTGTTGCACAGCAGTGTGAATGTACTTAACATCATTGACCTAAAGAAAGAAACTGAAGCAAATTAATATAAATAAAGAGTTTATCTGAGCCAAGGTTGAGAACTGCAGCCCAGAAATTACCTGGGGAAATGCTCTAGATAAATAAGGAGAGGCTCTAGTTTAAAAAAAAAAAAAAAGGAGAGGGCGGTAATTACAAAAGTAGTTTTTCAGGAATTCTTACTGGTTGAGAGAAATGACTGATCAGTGATTGGCTGTGCATTGTTGAACTATAGGGTTTGAGTTCGGGCATCGATTGTATGGCATTGTTAGGTGAATTTATACCTTTTGGTGGTGACACTCAGCCTGGAGTCCATATAGCAGGAAGCTCCTATTATTCAGGATTATTTATTATTTAGGGGATTATCTATTCCAATGCCTCTCTGGGCATTGTGGCAGGCTCCTGTCATCCCAGCTACTTGGGAGGCTGAGGCAAGAGAATCACTTAAGCCCAAGAGTTTGGGGTTGCTATGAGCTGTGACACCACAGCACTCTATGGAGGGCAACATTGTAAGACTTTGTCTCCAAAAAAAAAAAGGCCAGTTGTGGTAGCTCTGCATCCCAGGAGGTGTGCAAAACCAACACTCAGTGGTCAGGGAAAGGATTCCTGCACTGGCAGGAGGTTGAAGGAAGCAACTTATTAGATCCTTTCTCTGACCTTGGTCTCTCTGAATGAGGGACCCAAGATTCCCTCCCCTCTTGGGCTACACAGCCAGCAAGAGTTCATAACTTAACAATGTAAAATGTTATTAAACATGTTGAAATATATGACAACATTACAAACAGATTTACATGATATTAACATTACATTTATGTTACATAATTATGTAAATTGAAATTTACATGTACATTCACATTTATATCTCTGATCGTCTCATCTTTATTGTAGAGATAATAATTTCATTTCAGCAATGTTGTATACTTTTAAGTTGACTTCATCATAAGACATTGATTTAGTAGTGTCATTTTCCTTAGCAAGACTAAGAAGATCATTTTTTTTTTTCCTGCAGCATCATCACTTTCAATGACCAAACTCTGACTGTTTCCCAGCCTCAAAAAGGACACAGCCTGGAAGCAGTGTGCATTGTGACGGGCAGAGGGGACTGAGCCTGATGAGAACAGCCTGGAAGTAACAGCAGTGTACAGACACTGGAGGGTGGGGGAGAAATCAGAGGTGGAGTAGGGGAGTGTATCTGTTTCCCTTTGCCCTACCCTTGTTGATAGTCCAATGGAAGGAGAAAACAAATGTGGTCCATGCAAGCCAGACAGCGCATGTAATGAAGGGCGGCCTGGGTCTCTAGCAAAGACTCCTCTCTCCAGGCACTAAGTCAGCAAAGCAGATGGCAGAGCCAGCTGAGTCCAGACTTCAGAGTGAGTAGTTGTCTTCAAGGTTATCACCAGACATAGAGGCAGCTTCTGACAGGCTGGGGCAGGATGGGATATATGTCATCTCTCCAGGGCTCTCTTTTTGGTCTTAGTGAGCTTAGCGATGAGAGAGGCATCTGTGTCTGCGGCCACATCCTTCAACATGTCTGGGACGCCTCTGTTTTCTTCCATGTCTTCAGGAATCTCAATTGCATATCCTTCATGAACTAATTATAGCCCAATATCAAGTTTCTTCCCACTGCTAGTGTCATATAAGTAGATCTTTGGCCACGTTGAGACTCCACTGTGGACATAGCTAGAGATCTTAGCCACAAGGGGCTGCCAGTCAGCACAGTGAGTGAGTCTGTCAAGTTCATCCAAGGCTTCCTCTTTCCACTGTTCACCTGACAGGGCGATCTGTGCCAGACTGCACTCTATGGCTTGAAATGGAAGGCTCAGGAAGTCATTTCTGAGAGCCCTGAGGTCTTTCAGTGGACAGTCTCCATCATCTCCAAGTCAACATAGTAGAGGTCATAGTTCCCATTTTCCAAGGTGCCAAGAATCTGGGCTGGATACCTGGAACCATTTGTAAGTAAAGGTGCTGCTACAATGTCTCCTGTTTGCACAGTCACATCTTCAGGCAGGCTATTTTCATAGTGCTGGTTCATCTCATTGACAAGCTTATCCAGCTGCAGGCTGCGGGAGCCAGTAATCTAGATCCAGAAGTGGTTGGGTGTTCAGCGGCAGAGGCATAGACTTCTAGGTCCTCATCAGCATGGAAACTGAAGTCAGGGCTGGGGACTATGATTCTGCCCAGGGAATCATAGTTTCATGTCAGCTCCTTGCCGGCCAATGATCAGCTTCACAGCTTCCTGGGGAACTCTCATCGCTAGTTCAATGTCATCCTCCCCCAAAAAACGTCAGCTGCTCTTCTCTGCTCTCCCCTGCTCTCCCTGTACCTGTGGTACAGGATGTAGGTGACTGTGGCACTGGCTGGGATTCTGAGGCCCAGGGCTATTTTCTGAACAGTGGACAGGCTTGTCCAAGAATCTCATTCAGTGGACATTTCCGCCATGTTCTGACTTACATCCGTGCCTCCAAGTCAGCCGTCGCGGGCTCCACTTTACTTCTCACCCTGGCGACTGCCACCTCTTACCATCCGCACCAGGACTGGCAGCCCAGCTGGCAGCTAAAAAGATAATTTAGTCTTTTCTCTAGCACCATCAACTATGATTTTTTATTGTTGATAGTTTAGAAAAAGTTTCCTTCGGCTTCCTTCTCATTATCAAGGTAGTGGCCTCCCCTTATCAAGTTGTGCTTCCCAATGATCAGTTACCCACAGTCAAGTGCAGTCCAAAAGTAATAAATAAAAAAGTTCCAGAAGTAATCAGATTGTAAGTTTTAAAGTACATACCATTCTAAGTAGCATAATGAAATTTCACGCTGTCACACTCCATCTCATCTGGGACACTTGTCCAGCATATGCACACAGTGCATGCCACCATTCCGCTTGTGACTGGGTCGTTATCTTGATTATCCTATTGAAAAAACATAGCACAGGCCAGACGCAGGGGCTCCCACCTGTAATCCTAGCACTCTGGGAGGCCAAGGCAGGTGGATTGTTTGAGCTCAGGAATTCAAGATTACCCTGAGCAAGAGTGAGACCCTGTCTCTACTGAAAAAATAGGAAAACTAGCTGGGTGTGGTGGCTGGTACTTGGGAGGCTGAGGCAAGAGGATTGTTTGAAACTAGGGGTTTGAGTTTGCTCTGAGCTATGATGCCAAGGCACTCTATCCAGGGCGACAGAGTAAGACTCTGATTCAAAAAAAAAGAAAGAAACCAAATAGCACCTATAGGGTTCAGTACTATCCATGGTTTCAGGAATCTACTGAGGGTCTTGAACCCCACCAGGATAAAGGGGGACTACATTAGTATCATAAAATTTTAGGATTGTTGTTGAATTTAGAAGAACCTCTATTAAGTTTCTTTCATATAGGAGCTGAAAGATTTTGAGACATTTTATGTTTCCATGATTACTTTAAAAAATGTTCTGAGCAGCTGCCGCCTATCAGTTGGTTTATTGTCAACATCCTCTTTGTAATGGTGTATTTCGACTTTTGTTATTTTCATCAATGCCAGTACTCTGTGATGACTTCCCCTTAGCTAGATCCAAAAAAATAGCCACAGCCACTCCAGCAGGACCCAAAAGGAGGGAAGTGTGGCAGAGAGGGAAGCTGGCGTGGGAAGGGGCAGGATTCTTAATAATTTACAGTTAAAATATCTTATACTGGCAAGTTCTACAAAAGCATGTGATCCTGAACATGCATTGATTGCTCAGCCCTTTCTAGGTCACTGGCAAGGTGCCCGGCAAGTGATGGGTTCTGGGACTTAAGCTTGTGATATTCACAATAAGTCTGTAAAATCCACTTCTGCCTCTCCCCAGAATGAAACCCAGACCACGCCTCCCAGAGATAGGCATGGTCAGCAGATTCTCATCTGTCCACCTCCACTCAAGCCAGCATCACTTCCTCTGGGAAGCCTCCAGAAAATGCTAGCTGCCCCTAACCCCACTCCACTACCTGTCCTATGATTGGAGTATATGACTAGTTCACCCTGTACCCTCTGTAGAGTTTGAACAGCTTTACATAGTAGAATCTTAGGCTGAAGTGACCTGCCAACATCACCCAGATGGTAACTCCCAGAGCTGGGAGTTAACCAGAATGAAAGCATGAACGTACCAATGAACAAAAGAACTCAGCTTCCCAGGTTCAGACAGAGAAACTTCATTTCTTACCCAACCCCTGCAGAGCCCTGGACGGCTTGCTTCCCATCCTCCATCCTGGACGGCTGATTAGGAGCCCAGAAAGAGGTCTTATGAGCCCCACTGCAGAAATCTGCCTCCCACTGACTTCTATTATGAGGCATGGAAGAGCATAGACCTAGATTTGAATTGTACCAGCTGTGAAGCTTTGGCCAAGTTGGCATTACTGCTCTGAGCCTCCGTGTTCTTACCTATATAATGGGTCTAATGACCGTACCTTCCCCCCACCCCCCAGGGTGAAAGGATTGTAGATGGTGTTAGGGTAGCAGAAGTGCTCTGGCCCCAGACACAGCGTTTCACCAAGAGCTGGGGCTATAAAGAAGCTGTTTCTTCCTCTTTACAGGCTGAACCTATTTCAACCCTGACTAGTACTCTAGTCCATGGGGTCATCCCAAGGATTCTGCTGAAACTTCCTTGTTGATGTCAACCAAGAAAACAGACCTGTTTGTCATCATAGTAACTCTGACACGTGCGTGCAATTCTCCGTCCTTCCTTATGCTTTGAAGAGGGAAGGGCACACCTCCATCACAGCTTTACCCACAGCAGTCAGAAGGCCAGTGGACTGTGATTTCCTCTCACTCTGAGAGGCCTTTCTCACCACTCTGCCCAGCACCTAGCATGGGCCCTGGCCCAGGGTCACACTCAGTAAATGTTGGCTGAGAGTTAAAGGAGACATCAGATGCCTTCTGCCCAAAGTAATCACCCCTGGATCACCACCGTGGCCGCTGGTAAACAAGGTGGCTACATAACCGCAGTGTGCCAGAATTTTCTAACGTTTCTCTTGTTCGCCAACAGCCCTTCAAGGTGGAGGTCATTACCCCATCTCAGAGACGGAAAGTTGCAGCCGAGCATGTCCCTCTTAGGAAGTCATTCCTTTCAGTTAAGGAATTCTCATCTGTCCACATGTAATACTATGGCAAATAGCTCTAAATTTAATTTTAAAATCTAACACTGTTTTCTACATGGAGGTTAAACAATTGTGAGCTCTTCAAGGGAAGGAGTGGGATTTTTTTGTTGTCGTTCATCTTGTGTTCTCACTGCCTATCCCGGGACCTGGCATGGAGCAGGAGTTTGATAGATGTTTGTTGAGAGACTGTGTGAATCCCTGAATAAACAAAAGCAGCCGGCTCGCCACTGGTGGCCTTGCCCAGTAGAATCACAGCTCATGTGGGCAGAAGGTCGCAAACTGACAGTATGTGAGCTAGATGGCCCATAATCAGGGGTTGTGAAATCCACACAGCATCTCTGTAAAATTGGAATTACTTGCCAATGTTTAAAAATTAAAAGATGACACATAAAATCGCAACTTATGACAGAGGTTGGCTAGCTTACTCCAAATGTGTGTCTTTTCTTTTCTTTCTTTCTTTTTTGAGACAGAGTCTCAAGTTGTCACCCTGGGTAGAGCGCTGTGGCGTCACAGCTCACAGCAACCACTAACTCCTGGGCTTAAGTGATTCTCTTGCCTCAGCCTCCCAAGTAGCTGGGACCACAGGCACCCACCACAACACCTGGCCATTTTTTGGTTGTAGTTTTCATTGTTGTTTGTCAGGCCCGGGTTGGATTTGAACCCACCAGCTCTGGTGTATGTGGCTGGTGCCCTAGCCGCTCGGTACCTAGTGCTGCAGGCACCGAGCCGTGTGTATCTTTTCTTCATGGTGCACAGCTAGACTCTAACTTCCAACCTCCCTTGCAGTTAGTTGGGACACTGTAACCACAGTCTAACCAACAGAATGTGGGCAGAAGTAATATGCACCACTTCTTACCCCATCTCTAAAGCCTCCCCTGTGGTCCCTGGTACTGCCTTCCCTGCCTGCTGGACAGATGCAGAGGACCCAAGCGGGGGGGGGAGGGGGGGCTTCAAAGCCCTTGCAGATGGCAGAGCCACAAAATGAAAAGATCTGGGGCTCCCCCATGGCCGTGTGGGGGCCCCTACTGCTCCGTATTGGACCATGGTGGTAACAGGAAATAAACCTCCGTGGCATTCAGGCACTGAGCTTTAGGGTTGTTACAGTAGCTCATACTGATTAATGCAGCTTCTCCTGAGAAATCAGGTATCTGGCTGCCCTGGGCTCCCTTTTCCACATAGTAATGGTGAGCTGGGACTTGGCAGCTGCCGTCCCCTTCAGCCTGGCTGGCATTTTCAAGCTCACCCGGGCCCTGGCCCCAATCTGCCTGGTTCCTAGAGTGATTTGATTTCACATCCCCTGGCCAAATTCTATCCCTCCCTCAAATATATGGGGAAACTGAGGTACAGAGGACAAGAGGCCAGTTCAAGGTCACAGTGTGTTGGGGCAGAGGTCTCCTAACTCCTCCTCCACTATTCTTTCTCAGTATCTTTCTTATCTGGAGGCAGAAAGGAGGTTTGATTAGGAAGTGAGAAAGAGGGGAAGACATCCAAAGTCTAGGATCCTTTTGGGGTGGAGCTAAGTGGCCAAGGGGTAGAGGGCACCCAGATGGGAACCAGGCCCTCTCTGTGATCTCACAGTTCACTGATGGCTTAGCAGCATCCAGCAGGCAATGTAAGGCTCCTTCCCCCAGGGACCAAACATCAGGCCTCCACCCCTCCCTCCCTCTTGGGGAAGGGCCCGTGTCTTTGATTGCCCAAGCTCCACTGACAAGGAGCAGAAATTCAAATCTCACAAGAAATGAATTCGCAGAATTCATTAGCTGAGCCAGGAATATCAGGATCGGGTGAGCTGGAGGAGCTTTGTGAGGTGTGGGGAGGTCAGTTCCAGCCCTCTCAGGGCCACTGTAATTCCCTGAAACATGCTAAAGCATGCATTTCCTGGATGCTCCGAGGAAACACACTCCAACTGGGGAGACTTCCCCATTCTCCTCTGACACGTCTCCGTAAGTGCTACAGCATCTGCTGGGAGATGTCTATGGACACCCCGGCGCTGCTGAGGGGCCTAAAGCCTCCTTGGGCTCCACTATCTCCCTTGTCCAGGCCAGATGACAGCCCAGAACCCACAGTCTATTGTACTTTCCCACAATCAGTGCCCCTCCCCCACTTGGACCAACCAACTCCCCCAGCATAGGCTGAAAAAAGGCTCTTGGAGACTTGAATTTGCAATTTACCCCTCCCCGACTACGAACCATTACAGCCATATTGAAAGGAATTAAATTGAAGGCTTGGGTAGAGAAAGAACAGAGAGAGTTCTCTCAACTTTCAAAGATTGTTCAGAACTGTTGGTGCAGAAAGGCTCCACCAGGAAACTCTAAGAAGTCAAAGGGGCCTTGGGCACAAAACTTAAGAGTTGTCCTCAAGTAGCAAGTACCTTACACCAGATGTACATGAAACAATAATAATAGCAAATCCTTACACAGGTCTGTAATCCCTTATTCATACTTCAGAGATCCCCAAATTTCTGAACAAAATAATTTATGTTTGGCACCAAAACTCATTTGATAGCAAAAACCTAACCCAAACAGATACATGAATATTCAAGTTATTTTCTGTAGAAATATTAATGAATTTAGTTATGAGATGCTAAGCCAGGCCCCACTAGGGTGTTGCAGAATGTATGTCATGTGCCTTCCAAAACGCCCCTGAACTTCCCAAATCCCAGAATGCATCAGACCCCTGAGACATCAAGGTTTCAGCTAGAGTTGTAGCCTGAATAACTTCCTGTATGGCAGGCACCGTCCTGATTTACATTTATTAACTCACTTAATCCTTAGAATCTGTTATTATTATTCTTCCCATTGTACAGATGTGGAACCAAGGCAGAGAGAGGTAAAGTGACTTGCCCAAAGACACATAGATATGGTGAATATGGTGAATATGGGAGCTGGGGGTTGGACCCAATGGTCTTTCCAGAACTTTTCTTTGAACCTTCACTATATGCCTTGTTTAAAAGTGCTGGGTGAGGTGGGGGTGGGGTGGGTGGTAGCAGCAGGGAATAACCATTGTATGCTGTTTGGTCAAGCAGATGCAGCCACCAGATCTTGGATTTCCCAGCCTCCAGAATCTTAAGAAATAAACCTCCTTTTTTGTTAATCACCTAGTCTAAGATATTCTAATATAACAACAGAAAACTGTGTAATATACGCATGCCCAGGAGAGTGTGTGTGGGGTAAAGCTGCTGTCACAAGTGTTCTTATATTTTCTCCAAGACTGTTCTGGGTTTAGCACTGAAAACCCTGTATTTCTGGGCGGCGCCTGTGGCTCAAGGAGTAGGGCACCGGTCCCATATGCCGGAGGTGCCGGGTTCAAACCCAGCCCCGGCCAAAAACCACAAAAAAAAAAAAAAAAAGAAAAGAAAACCTTGTATTTCTGTAAACTTCCCAGTCATGGCAAGCCAGCATCAGTGACTTTTCCTATGAGCTTCACGAGGACCTTGACCCACAGGGAGAGTCTTGGGTCTGCAGGTGCATGGCATCCGTACAATGCAGCCTCACAACCCAACCCAGGGTCTCCTGCAGGCTCTTAATAGAAACACAGGGAGGAAAACCCTGGAGAAAATGCTGTCTCTGTTGGAGTCACTGAGGGGCAGTGTGTCCATCTCCCACCTGGCACCTTCCTAAGAAGTTTTCAAGAATAAGTGGGATTCCACCAGGCTCTCCTCTTGAGTACAGACATTGGCCTCTATTGTAAACATGGTGGGACTGTACCTTCTGCCACCCATGGAATAGCACAGCAAGAAGGCCCTCATGAGGTTCTGGCACATTAATATTGGACTTCCCAGTCTCCAGAACCAGGAGTCAGTAAGTTCCTGTTCATTGTAAATTGCCCACTCTCACATATTCTGTGACAGCAGCACAAAATGGACCAAGATAACGTTTACCCCAAGGCTCAGCACTGGACCTGGAGTATAGCAGTTCCTTGATAAGCCATTGCTATCATTATTATACTCCAATGGGCTCCGTCTTGCTTATTTTTTGAATCCTGGTCAGAAAGAGATTTAGAGATATATGAGACAAGAGGGCAGAGTCTGGTTTCCTACTAACACCCTTTCCACCTATCTACACACCCTCCTCACCCACCAGGCTATTTGATGTGGCAGAAATGGGTGGTTGCCTTCCAATATCCATGATCCTCTTCTTCAGTACACATAATAGAGCCTCCTTTTTTGACTTGGGTATCTTGCCTCACAGCTATATGACATTTCCCAGTCTCCGTTGCAATTAGGTGTGTAATTTGTTGGTGTAATTTATTGTGAGGAGATCCAGGTATATGAATCTTTAAAAGAGGAAAGATCTAGTTGCCGCTTCTCTTCAGCCTTGCTCTCTGGACTGCAGATGTGAAGGCCAGTGCTTCAGCAGCCATATTGGACAATGAGGACAGGAGCTGCATGGTAGGCAAGGCAGAGCAGAGACGGAAAAAGCCATATCCATGGAGTTGCCACACCAGCCCTGCTTTGCCTGCCTCTGGACTTTTTACATGACAGAGAAATAAACTGTCTTGCTTCAGCCACTATTATCTTGGTGTTTTCTGTTGCATGCAACTGATGCTAACCCTGTCTGATAAATATGAGTTGAGGGATAGCCCCTCTGTTGTCCTCTTTTCTGTTCAAAGATCTTAGATCAGAATCAGCAAGGACCTTAGCTATATGGAGTCCACAGGTGCTATGGCAAACTCTAGCCCACAGATGCTTTTTTTAAGCTCATACAAAGTTTTAAAAATTAGGAGATACTTGAACACATTTTCAACATTGCAGCTGAGATTTCTAGTTTTTCTTGAATAATTGGAGGACCTGGCAATACTGGATTGGTTTCAGCACAGCAACATTTGAGGAGGCATCTGCTGTCTCATTGCCATAGTCCCCATGCGTCCTATTGCTCGAGGATGTTCTCCTCATCTGTGAGTGAGGCTATGTTTGCAGCTTGCCCTGTGAGTTAGTATGTGCGTGTGCTATCCCCACTACACACATGAGGAAATCAAGGCTGCAAAAGGACTTACCCAAAGCCACAAAACTGGAAGTGGTGGAGCTAAGACTCCTGATCTTCTGCATTCTGTGCCTGCTCTGTCAGCATCTGAGTTGGCAACGCTTGACTTCCCACCTACCCCCCACCCCATTGAAAGCAGATAAGTCACTAGAGCCAAGGAAGAGGAAATACATCATGACACTGCCATGCTGTGTCAAATTAGTGGGGCTGGCTTCCCACCTCACAGTAAGCAACTGGGGGGTGGGATTTTTTTCTCCAAGTTCTCAGTGCCTGGGCCACTACATGCTGAATGAATAAAGTGACCCACCCTCAGTCACACCGAGCCAAGATGCAAACCCAGGGCTCCTGCCTGCCCACCCTGGTTCTTCCCCTAGGCCTGTGTGCTGCCCAACCTTCTTTCTCTTGGGTACTGACAGAGGTCAAGTGCACAGGCTTTGCCTCTTAACCAGCTGTGCCCACTTTGAACCTTGGCAATGGGGCTGATTATGGTGCCTCCTCCTGGGGCTGCCAGGAGGGCTACATGAGATCACGTGTACGATCTCTTCTCCAGGAGGAGGCACCTAATGGTGCTCATTAAATAGCAGTTTGTCATGACACATTTTGTAGAAGCATGTGGTGGGGAGGGATTCATTTGTGTAGGTCTGGCAATCTTTGCCCTTAGGTGTCAACTTGCCCTCCCTTGGCCCTAGGCAGCCTGAGCACTGTGCAGAGGCCCTGCTTATGCGAAGGCTTCCCACATATCCTAGGAGCTACAGAACAATGACCTGAAGTGCCATCATTCCCTCAACACATAGCAAGTTTCTGATCTCCACGAGGCCCTGGACTAGGGCTGGAGATTCAGAGAGAAATTGAACCCGTCCACCTGACTGGTGAGGTTAGACAAGGTTTCATGACTCTTGAAGAAAGATGATAAGACTTCATTTTGTGGGAAGGGAAGCAAAAGGGCTTCCACAGAGACTCTTGCAGTTTTTGGCAGGGGCTGGGTTTGAAACCGCCACCTCCAGCATATGGGGCCAGGGCCCTACCCTTTTGAGCCACAAGCGCCGCCTTCCACAGAGACTTTTAGCTGCTGCTGCACTGTTTCCCAGGGCCCCTTCAATTCAGGGTGACTGCATGAGGAAGCTGTAGTGGGCTGAAGTGATGATGGGTGCCACTTCTGGGCCTGTCCCTGCCCAAACCCCATACAATTCTTAATTCTCTCTTTGCCTTTTGATTGGCGGGAATCAAGGCGACACTTAGGGCAACCTTGAGACCCATATTCTGTAGGCTCAGCCTGAGTACCAAAAGGACAGAGTGGAGAGGGCTGTCCACTCAGAACTTTCTTTCTTTTTTTTTTTTTTCTGAGACAGTCTCAAGCTGTTGCCCTGGGTAGAGGGCCGTGGTGTCATAGCTCACAGCAACCTCCAACTCTTGGGCTCAAGCAATCCTCTTGCCTCAGTTTTTCTATTTTTAGTTGAAACAGGGTTCTTGCTTTTGCTCAGGCTGGTCTTGAACGCATGAGCTCAAGCAATCCACCCTCCTCGCCCTACCAGAGTGCTAGGATTACAGGCGTGAGCCACCACACCCACTCCACTCAGAACTTTTAAAAGATCAAGAACCCGTAGTTCAGTGCGTAGGGCGCCAGCAGGTTCGAATCCAGCCCAGGCCAGCTAAAGCAGCAACGACAACTGCAACAGAAAAATAGCCAGGTGTTGTGGCGGGCACCTGTAGTCCCAGCTACTTGGGAGTCTGAGGCAAGAGAATCGCTTAAGCACAAGAGTTGGAGGTTGCTGTGAGCTGGGACACCATGTGACCCCCATGGAGACAGCTTGAGACTCTGTCTCAAAAAAAAAAACAAAAAAACTCTATGTTTAACATGTTCGCCCTGTATTTGTAACATTCTGTGTGTTAGGGTAGCTAGAGTTACCTTGGAAGCTCTACTTTTTTTTATCATTTTTTCTCCCTTCTCAATGTAAACAATTGCATTTGGTGCTATTGTACTAAGTTACCAACGTCATTGTTACAATTTAACTCTTTGTTTAATTGAAGACAGTCCTCCTGGCCAGCATTCTTTCAGATTGGGATTCATTATCTCTGTTTTCCTTCATTGTTATTGTTGGCTATAATTAGAGCTTCGACTACAGTTTTCTGGAAGACTATGTGAGTGTTCCAATCCCAGCAGAATGTATCTCTGCTGTCTTAATACATGAATGCCGCGCTGTGTGGACAATAAATTCTGGGGAAGGTATCTCTCTCTACCCCTTCTCCAACTCTCTGAAGACACAGGCCTACTATGTTGCTGTGGAGAAGCTCAAGACCAGTTTGTCTCAGCCAGGGTCCCAGAACCTGTTGGGTGACATACTGGGTGACATACTCAGGGTGACCTACTCAGACTGAGTAATGGAGGAGAGTTTAATAAAGGATTTACAGAGGTGTGGGTAGCTGTAGCTCTCACAGTCCTGTCCATTGGCCCCCAGCACCACCTCTACATGGCAATGGCAATGCTAATACCTGAGTCAGTCTCTCACCCTCCCTCCCCCCCGGCTCTCTCTCTCCCATAGGTACTTTCTAGCCATGAGAGCAAGCTTAGCTACTTATGTTGAACAAACTAAGAGTGCTGGGGAGCCAGGCTACTCACACCTTAATCCCAGCACCCTGGGAGGCAGAGGTGAGTTGATTGCCTGAGCTCACAGGTTCAAGACCAGCCTGAGCCAGATCAAGACCCCAGTCTCTAAAAATAGCTGGGCGTTGTGGTGGGTGCCTATTGTCCCAACTACTCAGGAGGCTAAGGCAAGAGAATTGCTTGAGCCCAAGAGTTAGAAGTTGCTGTGAGCCGTGACGCCATGGCACTCTACCAAGGGCGACAAAGTGAGACTCTGTCTCAAGAAACAAACAAAAAATCAAAGAAATAAACAACAAAAAACTAAGTGAAAAGAAAAAAACTAAGTGAAAAGAAAAAAAAAAACTAAGTGCCAGGAAGTTAATGTTGTGGCAGCATTGCCAGAGGGGAGTGAGTAGATGAATCCCCAGGTTCCTTCCTCAGTTAGGTTAACTCTGTGACATATTCTCTGTTACCGCCCAGGAGAACAGGAGCACCCTAGAGGGACTGAGCCCCAGATGCCCAGTGCGGCAACATGCCCGCTTTTTTCACTTCCCTGTCTTATTTCTGCACTCCCCCTTTACCATGTTCCTGAGATCTCTTCCCAAATAAACTACGTGTGCTCAAAACCTTTGTCTGAGGCTCTGCTGCTGAGTAAGAGATCCGAGTTTGGGGAATGCAACAAAGAGTGACATAGTGTCTGGGGCTGGTGACAAAATGAGCCACTGCCTTTCAAGAAAGGGGCATTAGCTGGGTGTGGTGGCACATACCTGTAGTCCCCACTACTTGGGAGGCTGAGGCAGGAAGATAGCTTGAGCCCAGGAGTTTGAGATTTCAGTGAGCTATGATCACACCACTGCACTTTAGCTTACATGACAGTGAGCCCTGTCTGAAAGAAAGAGGAGAGAAAGGGAAGACAGGAAAAAGAGATGACATAAAGGAAAAGGAAAGAAGGAAGGAAGAGGGGGAGGGGAAGAGGAGAAGAGAAGGAAAAACAGAAAGAGGCAGGGGGAACCTGGAGAAGGGATGGTATGGAAGGGGCAGCCGGAGGACTGCTCAGACCTTGGCCTCCATAGAGACAAGGTGGAGCCAGTGACTGTGGAGGGAGGCAGACAGGGAGCCATCCTGACCTCTCCCTCGCCTAGTCTTCTGATCTCATGCTAAACCCAGCCAGAAGCCAGAGGAGGAGAGCCCATTGCTGTCCCTGGGCACAGAAGGGTGGCGGGTGCCTGCAGGGACGGACAGAACTGCAGCACACAGCCCAGCTACCTCCTCCTTTGTGTGTGACCTACTTGGAGAGCCGAGTTTTGGTAGTCTAGGATGGAAAAAACTAAGGTGCCAGCTGAGGGCAGAGGCAGGTAGGAGCCAGCATGATCTTCTCCCTGAAACACAGTGGCTCAAAATAACAACCATTCTATCACATATCTCAATATACCACCTGTGCTCGGGCCACCCGGCCTCTTGTCTTGCCGGGTTCCATGGGGTCTCTCACCCAGAACGTCATTTCCACTAGAGCTGCCTGTTTCTGCGCCACCCTACCCACCCCCAGACCCCTTTCACCTGGTGCACTCCTGCAGATCCTGCAGCTGGCCTCCCATTAAAGCTGCCTAATTATGCACTTAAGTTGTGTGATCCTACGACTAGCGTCGCTGCAGCTGGGCACAACGTGAGCCGCGAGGCTGACTATGGGGACTGGCACACAGGAGGCGCCGGGACGGCAGGGGACGCTTGAAAGTTGCTGCCGGGGAGCAGCAGGCCGGGGAGGAGGTACAGCCCGGAGAGGCGGCTGGGACGCGAGCCCCAGGCGCGCCCCATCGCGTGTCCCGGGACGGGAGATGGCTGCTCCGCCACGGCCCGCCCGGTCTCCGGGTCCGGAACTCCAGGAAATGCGCGGCCCGGACCGGCCGGCGGTGGGCGGGGCGGGCCGGTGGGCGGGCGGGAGGCGGGGCCCACCCCAGTTAAGAAGAGCGTGGCGGGCCGTGGCCACCTAGCTTTCCAGGGAAAGCGGACCCGCCACCCGCCCGGCGGAGACCCACCTGGCTTCGGGAGCAGCGCCGGAGCGAACGCGATCACCATGGCCCAGACGCCCGCCTTCGACAAGCCCAAAGTGAGCGCGGGCGGGGGCTCCGGGCCGGGGTCCAGTCTGGGTCTGCCTGAGAGGGTCAGGGGGAATCAGCCCTGGGCGTCCAAACCCCAGGATTGATCGCGGGCTCCTGCAGGAGCTGTCTTCCCTCTGTTCGGGCCTCGGCCAGCCTCCGGGCTGTCTAACAAGGGACGATGAGAAGGAATGGGTCTCCAGTCCAGAGGCTTCCAGGTTCTGCTTCTGCCCCTGACATGCCTTCTGCTTCCTGGCACTGCCAGCGCCCAGCAGCAGTGTGAGGTTAGGCAGGCAGGGGTCCTGACCTCTCTGAGCCTCAGCTGTAGAGCGACGCCAGATGTCCCAGTCCCATAGACACTTAGTGTGCCCCGCGTATACTGAGCATTCAGTGAATGGAAGGAGCTTTTATGCTCTAACCTGGTGATGGTGAGCGCCAGAGCCCAGGTGCATGGATGTGTGGGTGGGAAGAACCGTGGGCCCTGTCAGAAAGGGGAGGAGACTGCAGGGGCAAAGGACTGGTTGGGCTCTGGGACTAGGCCCTGGCAGTGTTCACTTAGGGCCAAGCCAGCTGGTGGCCCCAGTCTTTCACCCACCAGTGCAGCGTCTGGGGAACCATGGGTCTAGGGCTGTCCTCCTGGCCAGCTTGGCAGTGGGAGATCTGTCCAGGGCGGGGAGAGGCCCAGAAATCCTATAAGCCTGATGAATCAGCCAATAGGGTATGAGACTGGGGATAGGGAGGAAGAGTCAGCCACAATCAGCCTCAACTTACCTCTCTGAGAAGTAGGAGAGATGACCACAGACATCACAAAAGCGTTGGTAAAATCCAGTGAGTGTGAGAGAGAGAAAGAAGAGAGAGAGGGGTCACTTGGGTGAGAGTCAGTACTCCCTACCCACCTGCCTTCTGCACCTATCAACTCAGACCCCACCACAGGACAGTGCTCAACTACTCCTTTCAGAGGTCAAGAGTGCAGAGGCAGCCCTCCCTCACCCCTGCCTCCTCACATTGTGTCTGGATGCCCATGTCCCATTCTTAGCGCCTCTTTCCTTTGAAGCCTTTTTTTTTTTTTGACAGTCTCACTTTGTCACCCTCAGTAGAGTGTGGTGGTGTCACAGCTCACGGCAACCTCCAACTCTTGGGCTCAAGTGATCCTCTTGCCTCAGCTCCCAAGTAGCTGAGACTACAGGCACTCGCCACAAAGCCTGGCTATTTTTAGAGACAGAGTCTCACTCTTGCTGAGGCTGGTCTCAAAACTGTGAGCTCAGGCAGTCCACCTGCCTCGGCTTCCCAGAGTACTAGGATTACAGGCATGAGCCACCGGCCTGGCCCTTCCTTTGAAGTCTTATTGTCCCCCACCCCATTTTATTGCTCAGGATTCCCACTACCCTTGGGCTGGGAACCTGATGTGAATCCTAAAACTGGAGGCAAAGCCCCTTCATTGGGAGTGAGATGAGAGTTAACACTTGCTCTGATTTGATAATCATTTGCTCTGATTTGATAATCACAATCTTTTATAACAGCCCAATGAGGGATAGACTAATATTATTATCCCTATTTTTTTGACCTTGCCCAATCCACTCAACTGACTCAAACTGGTGGGTCATTTCCCCCCTCTGGGCCTCAGTTTCCATGCCTGGGGAATGGGGTTCCACCTGCTTATGTGGGTGTCTGAAACCAAAAAGGTGATGCTTGAGAGTGAAGGTAGAGTGTCACCTGCCATGTGCTTGTGGTGTGACAAATCTCAGATTGTGAGGAGGGAACTTGCCTGAGCTGGCAGGAGAAGCAGGAAGGAGTGTGAATCTTGGAGCCACTGTGACCAGAGGCAGCTCCCTGCTGTCCCCCATGGGTGGGACAGATAACAACTATAGTATTACTAGTTGAAGCTTTCTGTGTGTTGCTGTTCTGCACCAGGTACCATTCTAAACACGTTACTTGCATTAATTCCTTTGATCCTGGTAATGACTCTGTGAGGGAGCTGGTGTCATCTCCATTTTATAGATGGAGAAGCAGGTGCAAGGAGGTTTTCTAGGCCCAAGATCACACAGCGAGCAAGTGGCCAGTTTGGGGATTGAGCCCAGGTGAGGCTGGCTCCAAAATCCCAGCCCCTAAGCATCTTTCTGAACCACCTCTGCAGAAGCCTTTGGGGGTGGAGGCACTGGTACCTCAGATGCAGGCTCTCTGGGACAGGAGTCTCTTTCATGTCCTTCAACATGTCCCCAGCTGAGGCCAGAGCTGGGCCAGCATTACAAAAGCAGAGTAGGGCAATGTTTTTCAAACTGCACTCAAATCACCTGACTTTTAATGTTCACACTGATTCAGGAGGCCCATGTGAGGCTCAAGATGCTACACTTTTTTTTTTTTTTTTGAGACAGAGTCTCACTTTGTAGCCCTCGGTAGAGTGCTGTGGTGTCACAGCTCACAGCAACCTCAAACTCTTGGGCTTAAGTGATTCTCTTGCCTCAGCCTCCTGAGTAGCTAGGACTACAGGCACCCACCACAATGCCCAGCTATTTTTAGAGACAAAGTCTTGCTCTGCCTCAGGCTGGTCTCAAACCTGTGAGCTCAGGCAATCCACCCGCCTTGGCCTCCCAGAGTGCTAGGATTAGAGGTGTGAGCCACCGTATCCGGCCAAGATGATGCACTTGTATGTTAGGCTTGCTGCTGGTCCATGGACACACTTAGGGCAGCCAGGCCCCATGTGGCTGCCCACCTGGTTTGACTCTGTCATTCAACATTCTTCCTGAGCACCCGCACCAGAGAAAGTGGAAAAGAGTAGAGGTATGGCCCTTATGATGAGTCTCTGCCTGCTCAGGCACTATTGCCATGACATTCTGCATCCCAGAGGGCAATGTTGATCACATCCCTGTTATGATAACTGTAACAGTGGCTGTCCTTTTAGCAATCACGGGGACCAGGCACCTTCAGTGATTCATCTCACAGAATCCTCTGGGTGACTCAACAAGGCAGCTGTTTTCATCCCCATTTACAGATGAAGAAACTGAGGCTTAAAGAGGTGAAGGGCCTTGCCCAAGACTACACAAAATCTGAGCGCCTTGAAGCTGTAGACTGGGCAAGTGCCCTGGCCCAGGCCGGGACAGCACAGTCTCTAAACTGTCCCTTCCGAATGCAGAGGGGAACTGGGGCTCAATCTTCAATGTACTTTTTCCTCATATTTGAATGTTTGCTCTATATGAGGGGCTGTTCTAACTGCTTTGCAGTATGACTCATTTCTTGCTCACAACAGCTCTCTGAGGTAGGTCTTGTTATTATCTTTGTTTATGTAAAAGGAAACTGAGGCTCAGAGAGGGGAAGGAACTTGCTAAAATCACACAGCCAAAAAGCAGCAGAGCTAGACCTGAGCCCAGATCTACCTAAAACTGAAGTAGCTGCTGTTAACTGCTATGTTATTAATAATTTATGATTCCCACTTTGTGCAAAAAAGGGGGAGGGGCAGTGTAGAGGGAAGAGTTAGGATCAAGGTGGCAATGTGGGTGAGCTGGCATGTTGGCCTTGGGCTTCTGACAGGCTGGAGTTGAATCCCTGCCTTGACACTCAGTAGCTTTACCTGGAGTAGACAAGCTCAGCTTCCTCCTCTGTAAAATGGGATTATAAAACCAATGCCCTGGGTACTTAGGGGAAACTGATATGCTGACTGGTCCTTGTACAGTGCCTGGCTGGACCAGCAGGGCAGGCCCTCAGGGGTGTATTCCCTTCCTGGAGGCCTGTAGTGGATTCCAGATGCCTCTCCACCTGCAGAATCTCTCTCTTTTATCTTCCTGACACAAAGCCCACTGGTCGCACTTCTTAGGGGTTTCAGTCCCTTTCAGTTACAGAGCCACCTGTTAAAACAAAGATACTCCTGGGAAGAGCCTGCCTTACCCATTTTGACTCACGTGGCAGTTAGGGGGAGGGGACATGAAGGAGATTGGGTTTCATTGAAGCCTTTTGCTTGTCAGAAGAGGAAGCAAGAATCTGGGGAAGTGGCCTGTAGTCAGACAGCGAGGCAGTGGAGGCCAGCCGGCCTCCTCATTCCATACCCAACCTCAGGGTGTTCTGGATGTGAGTGGGAGGGGGTGCTGTGAGCTGGGAGAGACTTGTCCACTTGTCCAGGTGTCCTCAGGGTGTCCTTATGATGCCCCCCGAAGTGGGAGAAGGTTGCACTGCAGTCTAGCTTTTGACAGGGGAGAAGAGTAGCCCAGGGGTCCACAGAGTTAGGTTTGAATCTATGTTTACTCAAGATGTTGGGGGCAGGTTCATCCTCACCCCTTAATGTTCTGAGGCCCCAGATGAGGAATATAACCTCTGTGCTCATGGTGACCAGGGAGGTAGAATGGCTGAGGGATTTGAACTTGGACACTAGCTCGGGCCAGGCTGCCTGGGTCTGAGTTTTGATCTCTCACTTGCCAGTGGGGGGAGCTTGAATGAATTACTTAGCTTCACTGTGCCTCAATTTCCCTTCTTTAAAATGGGAATCACATACCCATCTCACAAACACCAGGTGCAGGCCTGGCTCAGAGTGGGCACACCAGTGATAGCAGCTGTTGATCAGCATCATTATTGCCCTGGTTATAAATCATCCTGCTTAGACATTACTACCATCGACTCAGCACCTCGATTTGCAGGATGAAGGGAGTGTGTTGCAACACTTGAGACCTCTGGCTTTAGTGTCAAACTGCAACACTTGAGACCTCCGGCTTTAGTGTCAAACTGCTTCCTGGGTTGGCACTCACTAGTCTGTGACACTCTTTAGTCTTTGGTGACTCAAGGCAAGTTCTTCAAAATCCTTGAGCCTCAGTCATACCGCCTATAAATTTGGGATAGTCATGCCATGTTCCTAGGCTGCAGTGTAGGACACATCTCACCTTCTGTGAAACCTCTAGGGAACCCCACTGAGCAGAGAACTCTGTCAGGCCCTAAGTTAGCAGGAGACACTGCTCAGCCCCTTCCACTCTGTGCCTTGGAGTTGCAAAAGCCCTGCTGCTATGGAGCTGTACAACCCTGAGCAGGTCACCGAACTTCTCTGAGCTTAGCTTGGCAAGTCTATTTGATGTGGCTGAGCACAGGGGGCTTCCTGTAGAAGCAGGGGCTGAAACCGATTGTCAGCCAGGGCTGTGGCCATGGTGGTATGAGGTACCCCAGGAGCAGGGGTAGAGTGGGAGAGACATCTGGCTGGCAGTGGGCATCTGTGGGTCATCTTGGTCTTGGCTGCAGTGCTCATACTCCAAGGGAATTGTCAGGCAGCCCTGGATACCCTGCCTTGTCTGGGTTCCCTGTCAGGCCCCAGGTGGGGAGGTCAG
The DNA here is from genome assembly GCF_027406575.1 of Nycticebus coucang. NCBI lineage: Eukaryota > Metazoa > Chordata > Mammalia > Primates > Lorisidae > Nycticebus > Nycticebus coucang. Next base: position 51,218,416 of record NC_069800.1, on the reverse strand, counting down.
CCCCTTCCTCCTAGCTGGGAGGGGACCCAGCCTTGCCGACAGACCAAGCACGTTGTGCTGCGCCAGGTGCTGTGCTGGGCACTGATGACACAGACAAGGTCCCTTTTCTCAGGAAATAACTCCTGGGGGAGACAGACATGTTAAATACATTAGCAAAAGTAGTGGGATGAAAACAAAATAGAGCAAAGTGTTTGGGGAGTGCCTGGTGAGCCCAGGGAGAAGGAGTCTGATTGGATTTGCCTTGGAGGTAGACAGCCTGGCTCACCCTCCAGCCAACTGGGACATGAGTCAGATTTGGGAGTATCTGGCCCAGAGTTCAAGACCTGGGTCTTCATCCCAGCTCTGTCACTGACACACGGTCCATCCTTGGGTGAGTGATGCACCTCCCTGGGCCTCACTGGCTGGCTGGTGTCTCTTGAGAACAAGAACTTAGAGCATCTCTGCAGTGTCCCCATGGCACCTGGTGCATAGTCAGGGCTTAGAAAATACTTGCTACTAACTGAGGATGCTTCCTGTTTAGGTCAGCTCTGGGAGAATTTCCTGTTGTTCAGGAGAGGCTGGGCAGCTGTAGGTCAGCCCACAGAGGGTGCATGCGGTGGGAAGGGGACATGAGACTCCTCTCAGAGATCAGGGGACCAGGAGGAGGCTTGGTGCAAGGGCAGCAAGGGAGTGTGGGCTGTGGGTAGCACCTGGCCTGGATCTGCTGCTATGGATCTGTACGACCCTGAGCAGGTCACCCAACTTCTCTGAGCTTAGCTTGGCAAGTCTATTTCCCCATTTGCAAGATGGACTACTGTTTATAGCAGGAGCTAAGATTAAATAAGGTGAAGGGTCCTGTACGGTAGGTAGCTACTTTTATGATATCATTGCTATTACTGTGGTTTTGGTATCTGAGATTGGGCCCATAGAGGCCAAATAACACACTGGCGAGAAGCTCGAGACTCATACCTGAGTTCAAATTCTGACTCCATCACTCATTGTGTCTTTGGATACTTCTTTGAGCCTCAGTTTCCTCATCTGTAAAATGAGAGTGAAGTCCCTTCCTTATTGGTTTTAAGGATGAAATAAGATAATGCATGTAGACCTGCTGATGAAAAAACTGGCCTTCTGAACCTCAAGGAAAGCCAGCCTGATGCTCAGTCACTCAGATTGTGGACATTGGTCAAGCCTGAGTAATAGACGCTGTTGTTCACCTGATAAGGAGAAGCTGGCTCCCTTTCTCCTGAGGGTGCATCTTTAGCCGATCTGGACTCAGTGGGAAACTGACTTGCCTGTAAAAGACCCAGTGGAAGAGTTTAAAATGAATAAGAAGTTGTCTTGTGTATGTGGTTTTAAATGAAACTTTACTTTAAAAAAAAAAAAAAAGATAATGCATGCAGGTGGTCTAGCATACAACGGATACTCAAAAGTTAGAGGCCACTGCATCACACCTCCCCAAATGGGGCCAGGAGATCAGGGTCCCCACGCCATTGTCGTCCTGGGTAGGCTAATAGACTTCTGCACAGTTGCTGCTGTTTGCTGCAAAGTGCAATGGGAAGGCTGCCTGAGCTTGGGCTGCCTCTGCTCCTCTCCTGAAAGTGTCTGGCAGTTTCCCAGGCAGCCAGAGGGAGGAATGAGACCTGCAGTCATGGTGGGTGGCTGGCTCTGCCCCCTCTACCCCAGGAGCGCCCGCCTCCTGCCAGACCCCCTGAGGCCTTCATGGTGTGGCTCCTGCTCATTGAACTGTGTCCCAGGCTGCAGCAGGTGCTTCCCAGTTACTTGAGTTATTTGCCTCTCATCTGACCATCTGAACTGCTGGCGTGGTGCACAGTCCCAACAGCCCGGGAAGACCTTAATTTACTTATTTATTTAATTTTATTTTATTCTTTTTTTTTTTTTTTTTTTGAGACAGAGTCTCACTTTGTTGCCCTCAGTAGAGCACTGTGGTGTCACAGCTAACAGAAACCTCAGACTCTTGTGCTTAAGCTATCCTCTTGCCTCACCCTCCCAAGTAGTCAAGTAGTCGGGACTACAGGCACCTGCCACAACACCTGGCTATTTTGTGTTGCAGTTGTCATTGTGTTTAGCTGGCTTGGTGTATGCGGCCGGTGCTTTAACCACTGAGCTAGGGTACTGACCTGCCCAGCTATTTTCTCTTTTTTTTTTAAATATGGAACGCTTCACAAATTTGCATGTCATCCTTGCGCAGGGGCCATGCTAATCTTCTCTGTATTGTTCCAATTTTAGTATATGTGCTGCTGAAGCGAGCACCCGCCTGGCTATTTATAGAGACAAGGTCTTGCTCTTGCTCTGACTGGTCTCGAACCTGTGTGCTCAGGCGATCTGCCCACCTTGGCCTCCCAGAGTGCCGGGATTACAGGCATGAGCTACTGCACCCACCCTGGGAAGGGCTTTTAAAAGAGGGCTCCTTGGGCGGCACCTGTGGGTCAAAGGAGTAAGGCGCAGGCCCCATAAGCCAGATGTGGCAGGTTCAAGCCCCAGCCAAAAAAAAAAAAAAAAAGAGGGCTCCTCTATAAAAAACACTGGGTGGAAAACCCTTTACTGTGGCCTCTGCAGTGTCCCCAGCCCCTCTCCCTGCCTCATTCTCACTACCAACCCCATTCCCTGCTCCCCACCAACTCCTGCCTGCCTCTGGTTCAGACACTTCACCTGTGCCAGGCTCTTCCCAGAGCCTGTCCTGCTTCTTCTTCCTCCTGTCTCCCTGGCTAACTCCTCCTTTAAGCCATCTTTTTGGACACACTTTTTTTGGCCAGGGCTGGGTTTGAACCCACCACCTCCAGTAATACATGGGGCCGGTGCCCTACTCATTGAGCCACAGGCGCCGCCCTTGGACGCACTTTCTAACTTGCACCCCACTGTGTGTTGACCTCATAGCTCATCACAGTGTGCAGCTCGAGGTTCAGGAAGGCACACTGATCGTTGCCAGGCAAGAGCCGCCCCCAGATAGAAGGCCCTAAAGCAACCTAGGCTTGCCTTGCTGTCACTCATACTGCTGGTCTGTCCCCAGTCTCCAGAGGGATTCTGTTTCTTGCTGTCAGTCAGGGCAGATGGGGTGATCGCCGTCCTGAGCATTGTCTCAGAGTGAAGTGGGAACTGGGGGCATTGGCATCATTGGCATTTAATCGCTTTAGTGGGAAGGAGCCGTGCAGACCTCCCTGCCACTGGGTGACCCCTCCCTGATCTACGGCCTGATTTTCCTGCTCTCGGGGGTTTGTTGGAGGCCAGGCCTGTCTCTGTCCTCTCCCTCCCTCCCACCTTCTCAGTAGCCTCACGGGGCATCTTTGCTCCAATTGGACCACCCCCATGAACCTTTATCATGCCCAGACACACCTACCTTCCAAAGAACAAACTTCTCTTAATTTATGTTCACTTTCTGCCCCTCACAGGCCATGTGTTCCCCTTTGGGGGAAAATTTCTTGAAAGAATAGCCTAGACTTCCTCCATTTTTTTACCCCACTCATTTCTTACTGTATTCTAGTATGGATTCTGCCCCCCTTGGGCCTCTGGAACAGGTCCTCTGGGGTAGTGGTTCCAGCCTTGACTGCATGTTTAAGAAAAAAGAAAAAAGGGCGGCGCCTGTGGCTCAGTGAATAGGGCACAGGCCCCATATACCGAGGGTGGCGGGTTCAAACCCGGCCCCGTCCAAACTGCAACAACAAAAAAAATAGCCGGGCATTGTGGTGAGTACCTGTAATCCCAGCTACTCGGGAGGCTGAGGCAAGAGAATCACCTAAGCCCAGAAGTTGGAGGTTGCTGTGAGCTGTATGAGGCCACAGAACTCTACCGAGGGCAATAAAGTGAGACTCTGTCTCTACAAAAAAAAAAAAGAAAGAAAGAAAAAAAAACATTCTATATACTCAATTCTGATATGAGGACAATTAATGACAATTAAGGTTATGGGGGGGAGGAAAAGCAGAAAGAGGGACAGAGGGAGGGGGGTGGGGCCTTGGTATGTGTCACACTTTATAGGGGCAAGACATGATTGCAAGAGGGACTTTGCCTAACAATTGCAATCAGTGTAACCTGGCTTATTGTACCCTCAATGAATCCCCAACAATAAAAAAAAAAAGAAAAGAAAAAAAAAAACATGCAAGGGCCCACCCACACGGCTTTAATTTAATTGTCCTGGAATGTGGCCCAGGCGTTATTAACCTTACCAAGCCCAGGCTGAGAACCTGTCTTCAAAGGCCCCACAGACACATTTCTGTTCTGGATGCTAGCAGGGCCTGTCTGCAAGAGTTCTATGGCTACTGCAAAAAAAAAAAAAAAAAAATCACCACATACTAGGTGACTTAGAGATGTGTGCCTTGCAGGTCTAGGGGCCAAAAGTCTAAAATCAAGGAGTCAGCAGGACACACGTTTCTGAAGGCTCTGGGGCAGCGGGGTGGGAGTGGGGGGCATTCCTTGCTGCTTCCAGCTTCTAGTGCTCTGGCCACTCCTTGGCTTGTGGCAGCCCATCACCCCAGCCTCTGCCCCTGGGGTCACCTCCTGTTTCCTCTGTGCCTCCCTCAAACTCTCTGGCTCTCTATTATAAGAACATACGATTGCTTGTTCAGACAGATAATCCAGGATGAACTCTTCATCTTAAGATTTTTAATAATTGTATCTTTTTCCACATAAAGTAATTTTTACAGGTTTTGGGGATTAGAATGTAGACAGCATTTGGGAGACCACTGTGTGTCCCACTGTGCTGACCTACTGGGCCACTGCTCTCCTTGATATCGGACGGCCCTAGTCCTTTGCACACCACACCCTCCAGGTCCCAGAGAAGTCTCTGGCCTCCCTTCCTCAGGCTCAGCCTCCTCCATGAAGCCACTGAGGGCTGCTGGCGCTGGTCAAGGGCTCGCCCTGGGCCCTTTTCTCGTCTTCCTTGCGTCCTCTACCCAGACGAGCTCATCAAGCTTCAGTTACACCATTCCTGCTTCCTTCTCCAGCCTGGGCTTCTGTCCCCAGCCTGGGTCTCTTAGCGTGGTTCTCAACCTTCCTAATGCCCCGAGCCTTTAATACAGTTCCTGTGGGTCGTGACCCACAGGTTGAGAACCGCTGCTCCAGACCCTCGTGCCCATTGGCTCATCCCTTTACATTAGGGTGTCTTGAAGGCACCCCGAGACCAAACCGATCATGCCTCTCTCCCACATCCCTCCCTACTCAGCCCTTTAGGACTTGGTCCTCTTTTAGAACTCTCTATCTTGGACTGTGGGGATCTCTACCCACCCAGGCCTAATTGAACTGTTATCCTTGACATCTTTCTATCCACCTGTTTCTCCTCTATCCACCTCAGGACTCTGGTCCAAGCCACCATCCTCTCTCAAGACCTTGGCTGCAGTGTCCTCTAACTGTATTGGGGTGCAGTCTGATGGTGGTGGCCCATGGGGCCCTGCCTGGGTGGTCCTCCCCTGTAGCCTCTCTAGTCCACAGCCCCTCCCTTCTCCAAACTCATATTTGGCTCCACACGGACACCTGATTTCCTCCTGCCCCATGGCGTTGCCATGCTGTTCCCTCTGCCTGGAGGTTTCTTCTTGCCTCCCTCGTCACCCCTGCCTCCCTCCTCACCCCTATCTCCCACCTTACCCCTACCTCCCTCCTCACCTCTCCCTCCCTCCTCACCCCTGCCTCCCTCCTCACCCCTACCTCCCTCCTCACCTGACTCCCTCCTCGCCCTTTCCTCCTCACCCCTGCCTCCCTCCTCACCCTTCCCTCCCACCTCACCCCATCTCCCTCCTCACCCCTGCCTTGCTGAGTCAGTTCCTCTTTGTCCTTCACCCTATAGCTCAGGCTCTGCTTTCTCCTGGAAGCCACTGCTGGCCCTTTGGCCGTGCTTTGTTCTTGTTTTTCACTTTTCATGGGACTGTGTTTGTACTTCCCAAGGAGTCATCTTGTTCTGTGACCATAGTTTATCGATGTGACATTTGCCTTCTGCCTCCTGCCCTTGCTGGACTGTGCAGAGCACAGGGACCTTCCTGCTACCTCTTCCAGCACTCAGCAGAGGCATGAGCCTTTGTTGACTTTTAGTCAACACATATTTAGCATTTGCTGTGTGCTGAGTTCCATGTGTGCTAACATCATTAACCTTCATGAAGCCCAAAAGAAAGGCATGTTATTCTCCCCATTTGACAAATCAGAATGCTGAGGCTCAGGAAGTGAAGTAACTTTCTCAAGGTCATACAGTGAGGGAGTGGAGGCTCTGAGATTCCAGCCCTTTTTTTTTTTTTTTTTGAGACAGCATTTCACTTTGTCACCCTTAGTAGAGTGTCTATGGCGTCACAGCTCACAGCAACCTCAAACTCTTGGGCTTAAGCAATTCTTTTGCCTCAGCCTCCCAAGTAGCTGAGACTACAGGCACCCGCCACGACGCCTGGCTATTATTTTGGAGACAAGATCTCTCTCTGGTTCAGGCTGGTCTCAAACCTGTGAACTCAGGCAATCCACCCATCTCGGCCTCCCAGAATGTTAGTATTTCAGGCATGAGCCACTGAGCCCGGCCGGATTCCAACCTTAACTGTGGGATGCTGTAACTATGACTCAGCCCTGCCTCTCTGGCTGGGTCCTCTCCACAGCGCTGTGAGGGATAAGGATAAGAAAACAGAAGCTCAGAGAGGTGAGGTCACTTGCCCGAGGTCACACACCTGATTGTCAATTCCCCTGGGCTGTGAACTTCGGTATTCCCAAGGCTGAGTGTATTTTGAGAACCTAATAAACATGTGGCCGAGTAGGAATTGAACTCATTTTTCCAAGGAATCCAACAACTAAGTTGACTGCGAGCCTGGGTGTGAGTGCTGCTCTGTCCTTGGTCGGCTGATGTCCTCTGGAGAGAGCTGATTACTCTGAGGTCCTGGTGAGAGGACTTCATGTCTCTCTGTTCCCTCCCGGACTTCCGTGGACCTGGGTTGGGTTTCCTCTGCAGGTCATGTGTGTCCGGCTAGGATGCCCTTGGGCCAGCAGCTCCGTGGCTGTATCTTTGGATATAAGAAATATCCAAATCTCTAAGTTCCAGAGACAGCAGCTGAGAGCTTTCTGGCTGTAAAAGTTTGCTCCATCACCTGGAATAGCAGATAACCGACGTCCCTTCCCCACTGTTTCCCAGCACCTGCTGTTTCTCGTTAACAGCTCACAGTAAACAACCTGGGAGTCAGAGGCTGTTTTCCTTGGGTATGTGTGTCCTCCTACACAATCTATAATCTTTATAGTTGTTCTTGGATGGAGAGGTGTAGTGTCTCATTGTTTTCAGATGAGGAAACGGAAGCTTAGAGAGGTCAGAGAAGGGGCAGCCAGAGAAGGGGCAGAGCTGGGAGTCAAGTCAGAAGAGCTGTCTCCAAAGACTTGACTTTGCATATGAAGTGTCATAAATAGGGTCGAGCAGATAGATGATCAAGAAAGTCAAGTATCCAGAATTCTAGAAAGATCTAGAGGGCCTAATTTTGATTCCTGATAAGCTATGCTTGAATAGCACCTGGTGTAGAAAATGGGGCCTGATGTTTGAAATACACCATGGAGTGCTCGCTTCAGCAGCACATGTACTATCATTGGAACGACACAGAGAAGATTAGCATGGCCCCTGCACAGGATGACACGCAAATTCGTGAAGTGTTCCATATTTTTGTGCAGCCTTAAAGAAAGATGGAGACTTTACCTCTTTCATGTTTACATGAATGGAGCTGGAACATATTCTTCTTAGTAAAGTATCTCAAGAATGGAAGAAAAAGTATCCAATGTACTCAGCCCTACTATGAAACTAATTTATGGCTTTCATATGAAAGCTATAACCTAAGAATATGGGGAAGGGGGAGAGGGAGTGGAGGGGAGGGGGGAGGTGGGCGGAGGGAGGGTGATTGGTGGGATTACACCTGCGGTGCATCTTACAAGGGTACATGTGAAACTTAGTAAATGTAGAATATAAATGTCTTAACACAATAACTAAGAAAATGCCGGGGCGGCACCGTGGCTCAAGGAGTAGGGCGCTGGCCCCATATGCTGGAGGTGGCGGGTTCAAACCCAGCCCCAGCCAAAAACTGCAAATAAATAAATAAATAAAACACACAAACAAAGAAAATGCCAGGAAGGCTATGTTAACCAGTGTGATGAAAATGTGTCAGACGGTCTAGAAAACCAGTGTATGGTGCCCCATGATCACATTAATGTACACAGCTATGATTTAATAAAAAATAAATAAAAATAAAAAAAAGGAAATACACCATGGATATTCACTAGTTCAGGGTGTCTAGAGCAATCCCTTTTGTTAAAACTGGATTTTATCTGGTGAGTTTATGAAGAGCGGGAGCTGCCTGCAGGGTGGCTCAGGCCTGGGTGTCCCTATGGGATCCTGGTTGGCCTCACGGGTAAGAGCACAGCTTCAGCACTGGGCTCAAGTTAGAATTCTGAATCTGCCACTCACCAGTCTTAGTTAAGAAAAAAGGCACTGGGGTGGTTTCCTGCTTCCATTACTTGCTTGCCGTGTGGTTTTGGACAAAATATTTAACCTCTCTGAACCCTATAGTCCTCAATTGTAAAAAAGGTAGGGATGACACTCGGGAGGCTGAGGCAAGAGAATCGCATAAGCCCAAGAGTTAGAGGTTGCTGTGAGCCGTGTGACGCCACGGCACTCTACCCAAGGGCAGTACAGTGAGACTCTGTCTCTACAAAAAAAAAAAAAGGTAGGGATGACAACTGAACCTGGCCCACAGGTGAGGACGAAACAAGATAGGGTAAGCAAAGAGTTGATGCCGTGTATGTGACGCACGTCATCATGGCAAATGTTATCATGATTGATGCTGATGTTAATCCTCTGGAAGATCCTTCAGACATTCATGGGTGTCTTCTCTCTCTCTCTCTTCTCCCCCTTCCGTCCTTTCCTCCCAGGTAGAACTGCACGTCCACCTCGATGGAGCCATCAGACCTGAAACCATCTTATACTATGGCAGGTAAGTCCTTAGAGAAGAGCCCTCTCTCCCTGGGATTTGGGCAGGGTCCGCTAGGCTCCTGGAGAACTCAGGGTCATTGCTTCTCCCTGTGGACGAGGGATCTCTATGGGATCAAGCCAGCACCCAGTCAGAAGAGGTGGTGTGTGGGGACGTGGAGGCTACCACCCAACTCCTCCACCTCTGGGTTTCTGACTCTGTCCTCCTGCTGCCAGGCTGTCCAGGCCAAGGTGCCCAGGGCCAAATCAGTCACCTTCCTTTGACTGGGCCAAGAGCCATGGTAGATGATGTATCCACATGGGAACATGTCTACTGAGCTGGTGCTGGGCTGAGCTGGGGTGGGCTACACCTGCCCTTTAATCTCTCCACACGTGGGAAAGGACTGCTGAGGAGGAAGTGGGCTCAGAAGTGAAGAGAGTTGCCCAATCAGTTAATAGTAGAATCAAGAGTTGAACCTGTGGCTGTCTGACCCCCACTTTACTGCAACATCATGGTAATGAGTTGCTAGGTGTCGTGGAAGAGCGACTCCCCCTCTCTAGCCCCAAATCTTTTTTTTTTTTTTTTTTTTGAGACGGGGTCTCACTTTGTAGCCCTTAGTAGAGTGCTGTGGAGTCACAGCTCACAGCAACCTCAAACGCTTGGGCTCAAGTGATTCTCTTGCCTCAGCCTCCCAAGTAGCTGGGATTACAGGCACCCGCCACAACACCCGGCTATTTTTACAGATGGGGGTCTTGATCTGTCTCAGGCTGGTCTCGAACCTGTGAGCTCAGGCAATCCACCTGCCTCGGGCTCCCAGACTGGTAGGATTACTGTGCCCAGTTCCAGAGGAACTTCATTTTTTCATTTAGCAGGCCCTGGCTGGGTTCGTACCTGCCACCCCCAGTGCACAGTGCTGGTGTTCTAACCATTCAGCTACAGGTGACCTGGCCCCAAATCTTTGAATTGTTTGTTTGTGAAACAGAGTCTCACTCTGTCACCCTGGGTAGAGTGCTGTAGCATCATAGCTCACTGCAACCTCAAACTCTTGGGCTTGAGCAATCCTCTTGCCTCAGCCTCCCAAGTAGCTGGGTCTACAAGCACCTGCCACAATGCCCACCTAGTTTTTCTGTTTTTAGTAGAGATGGGATTTCGCTCTTCCTCAGGCTGGTCTCAAACTCCTGAGCTCAAGCAATCCACCCGCCTCGGCCTCCCAGAAGTGGTAGGATTACAGACATGAACCAAATAATCCAAATGAGAAAACATTTCCTGCCTCAACTCTTGTAGGACAAAAGACCCCTCAGCTGCCCCCAGTGGAGGAGGTTCTTCCCCTCCTCCCACACCTCAAGGGCTGGTTCTGTATTGGTTCTAGCATTTAAGAGCAGGGACTTTGGCGGGCCAGCGGTCTGCATTCATAGCTGGACACTGAGAAGTTCTGGCATAAGACTGGGGTAAGAGTCCTCAAGAAAGGAGAGGCGGCCAGTGCAGGTACAAGGAAAGACTTAAACAGAAGGGAAAAGGAATTGCAGTCTGACCAGCCGTGGGCTCAGCTCCCACCCTGTTGCCCAAGGCCTTTATTAGCCTTATCAGTATAGTTGGAACAGCCGGGAGTACTGCCTGGGGCTCTTCTGTAGTGCTGGACAGGATTATGGGTGTATCTTTAGGGTCACAATTTTGGGTAGGGTTATTTCCAGGAACTCTGGCCTTGAGGGACTCCAGGAATCTGGGGAGTGGATTGCTGGCTTCTGACTCAGTTTTCTAAAATGACTGCACTCCTGTCAGGGTTTTGAGAATTCCCATAGACACTTTATTTTCTCTCTGGGACCACTCTGGAGAGTGAGGGTAAGAGCAGGGCCTTCCTCCACAGCTGACCTGGGAGAGAGGGGCCCTCCCCTGTCCCACCCTGCCCAACAGACAGTTTGTTCGACACCCCTTTTGGTAGGAGTGCAAGGATTCAGCCTCTCAGAATCCCCTCAGTTATCCCATCCTGCTCTTGGGGAGAGAACTAGTGAGCCTTGGGCATTTGCCCCCTGCTCCTGGGAACATATCTTCCGACACCCTGAGAGAGTTCTAATAAGTTTTCTCCATCTTGTCATTCTCCCAGTGACCTTTATCTGCCCTAGGAAATGCCATTGATTTAATTTCCCTTTAGCTGTGTAATATAAACATATCAGCATCTCCTGAGATAGGGACTCTCACAGCCCCCACTTTACAGATGAGAGAGCTGTACCATGACAGGTGAAGAAACTTGCCCAATTGGCTCGGCGCCTGTGGCTCAAGCGGCTGAAGTGCCACTCACCTGAGCTGACAGGTTCGAATCCAGCCCTGGCCTGCCAAACAACGATGGCTGCAACCAAAAAATAGCCGGGCATTGTGGCGGGCACCTGTAATCCCAGCTACTTGGGAAGCGGAGGTAGGAGAATCGCTTGAGCCCAGGAGTTGGAGGTTGCTGTGAGCTGTGATGCCACGGCACTCTACCCAGGGTGACAGCTTGAGGCTCTGTCTCAAAAAAAAAGAAAAGAAAAAGAAACTTGCCCAGTAAGCACAGGGCAGTGGTCTGCCCTGTGTCCACACCCCTGACCTTAAACCTGCAAGGTAGAGGTGGAGGCGAAGTAATGCACAAAAAATGCTTAGCTCAGGTCCTAGCCTACATTAAGTGCTTCATAGATGTCATTGAATGATAATATTATTATTAATTAGAAATTTATGGTGCTGGCTATGTGGAATGAAGCCTCTTAGCTTATCTCTGGCTGGCCTTTCCCATGCTGAGCCACCAACTATTGCCACAGACCCCTGATGAGGTCGCTCAGGCGGGGCACCAAGATGAGATCTAATCGAAGTGCTCATTAAGGGGTCATCGGGCACTCACCAGTGGGGCCAAGGAGGCCAGAGTGTCCAGGGTGGGGTGGAGAGAAAAGGAAAGGAGCTGCCAGCATGGTTTGCTGGGCTGGTGTTATGTTCCTTATGTCACCTCCAGGCCCCGGGGAGGGAGCACATTGGCGCCAGATGGAGTCTAACCTGGAGCCAGCAGCCTAGGGACCTGGGAGTAGGTTACACTCAGACACAGGTGCCCATAAACATGAGGAGAGCCAGCTGGGTCAGGAGGGCAGAAGGAGGGGAACCCCTGGCCTGTGTTACTCCCAGGCCTAATCCAGTGTCCCCTGTTCTGTCTCTGTGACTTGGGCCTACCAGAGTTGACTGTTGTCACCTGTGTTTTCTTCCTTCGGCTCGTGTGATTCCCCCCTTTCCAGGGGCTTCTCCTCCCTCGTTCTCAGTCTCTTCCAAGGCCCTCTCAGCTTTTTCTCCAAAGCAGACTGTGAGTCTGGCCACTTTCTCCCTTTCACCACTCCAGTCTAAGGCATTACCAACTCCCATGTGTGCTGTGGCTCCTGACTGGTCTGTGGTGTCGACCCCCGCCCTGCAGTGCTGTAGTCAGCAGTGTCTTCCAACACAGTCACACCAGCTCACTCCCCTGCCAGAAATCCTCCAACACCCCTATCTCACCCAGGGTCAAAGCCAAAGTCCACACATGGCCCTAACATCCTGCAAAGCCCAAATCACCTCTCTGTCCTCTCTGACCTTGCTTAGTCCGCCACACTGTATATTTCTCAAACATGCCAGACTAGGAAACACAGAGAGGCTGGGTAATTTGCCCAAGGTTACACAGCCTTTAAGTAACAGAGCTAGGATTCAGACCCGGGCTCTCAGACCTTGGAGTCAATTGTCTTTCCCATAACTAGAAATAGTCTCATTCGTTCCTCGTTGTAACCCTGGAAAAAAAAAAATCTGTGTTTTACTGACAAAGGCATGGAAGTCCTCACAGAGGACAACTCCTGCCCAGAATAATGTCACAAATAAAGGAGGGACTCTGACCTCCAAAGCGTGAGCTCACCCTCCCTCCCTGTGCTCCCCGAGGGTGGGCCCCTGCTGGCTGTGTTGCCCACCAAGCCAGGGGAAGACTGGACTAAGAGGAGAGCCTGGCTGTGAGGGAACTAGGCTTCTGCCAGTGGCCAGGGGTGGCGGGAAGAGCAGGGCCCTAGGGACAACTTCCTAGTTGTCTGAGCAACTTCTGGAGGCTGTGTCCTGTGTGAGGGGTGCTGGAGAGTGTGTCTCTGTCTCCTGTTGGTCGTCACTCCCTGGCTTCTGCTCTGGTTTCTCTGCTGTTTGTTCCCCAGGCAGCAGCCAGAGGAGGTTTTAAAAAATGTAAATCATGGGCGGCGCCTGTGGCTCAAAGGAGTAGGGCGCCAGCCCCATATGCCAGAGGTGGCAGGTTCAAACCCAGCTCCGGCCAAAAACTACAAAAAAAAAAAGAAAAAATGTAAATCACTTCATGCCACACTCCTGCTTAAAATCCTCCCAAGACTTCTCAGAAACTCAGGATAAATAAAGTCCCAGCCCATCCCTGGTGCAGCCTGGCTCCCCTTCCCCTCTGGCTCACCACTGGCCACTCACCCCTGCTCCCTGCATCCCCACAGCTACCCCTGCTCCTCCCTTCCTGGAATCCCTCCTTCTCCATCCTCCAACTCTTCTTAATTTAAATGTCACCTCCTCAGAGAGGCTGTCTCTGGCTGTTCCATCTCAAGTATGTGCTAAAAAATTTTTTCTTGGTGACTGTTGAGGAGGGAGGCTGGAGGAGAGGAAGCCAAGAGGAGAAATAGAAAGCAAATAGAAAGCAAAATAACAAGTTCTTTTGGACTGGCAGTTTGGTAGGCAAGGGAGATGGGGAGTTGGGGAGAGGCCCCTGCCTCTGGTTTGGGCAGCTGGGTGGATGGGGGACCCAGGTGCAAATGCAGAACCCTGGGCAGAGAGAGCTCTGGGGGGAGGGGAGGTGTTCCGATGCATGGGTGCATCTTGGTCACTGCTGTCTGTCCAGTGCCTGGCATGTCATAGCCCCTCAAATGGCAATGTGTAGACCTTGGGATCCTGGGTGAAAACTGTGAAAAGAGATGAGTTCATCTGGGCAGGTGTGTAGAAGGCAGAGTCAGAGAGGGAAGGGCCCGAGGGCAGAGCCCGGCAGGAAGTGTTGTGGGGTCCTGGGAGCTGCAGGAGGACCATTGGGAAAGTCACACCGAGCTAGTCCAGGGACCCAAGGCAAATGTGGCCCCTGGGTTGGGCAATATGGGAGCTGGAGGCTTAATGTCACCTCCTTGCCTTCCATCCACTAATTCCCAGAATGATACCCAAATAGAATATGTCACAACCAGGGGCCATGGTTACTGGGCACAGCTTTGTGAGGGTGGCTTTTGGGGAGGGCACTGGGGGCTTCCACAGGGACTGAGCATCTGTCCTCTGGGTGCCAGCACTGTGCCAGGGCACCGTTTCCCAAGTGTTGTGCAGGGCTGCTGGTAAAGGCCGTGATGGGCTGATCAGCAGGTGGGGGACACCAGGGTGGCTCCTTGGTGGTCCCTACTGGGCATTCACAGGGACTGAGCCTACCAGATGAAGAAGAGGAAAGATCTAGGGGCTTAAGGAATACATATTTGTAGTGAAAGATATTTTAATATTTTAATAGCAGTAGCCCATAAGAACTTAAGTGGTATATAAGTCAAACTAATATTTCTTTGGGAATTTCCTCCTTTCTGTTTTCTTTGGTTTTTTTGCAGTTTTTGGTCAGGGCTGGGTTTGAACCCACCACCTCCAGCATATGGGGCCGGCGCCCTACTCCTTTGAGCCACAGGCGCCGCCCTCCTTTCTGTTTTCTGTTCTTGCGCTGTGGATAATTGGATGCTTGGACTCCCTAATTTAATCTTCTTATTTTCTTAGCTGTGTGCTCCTCGTTTTCCATCTTGTCCTTTTGTTCTACTTTCTGGAGGATTTCTTCACTTTGAGTTTCTTCTCCGATTATTACATCCTGATTGTTGCTGCCATATTCTCTTTTAAATTCCCGAGAACTCGTTCTTACTGTCTGAACATCTCCTTTTTACAAAGAGACTTCCTTGCTTCAAGGACGTGATGTCTCCTCATCTCCTTGAGGATATTCCTTTAGGTTAGGTTTTTGTTTTGTTCTGAGTTTTCTTCTGTTCGCTGCTTTGTTTCCCACGAGTGTCTTTTGTCTATTCTCTTGCTTGATGCCTCATGTTACAAGCATTTTACATTTCTATTTATTTATTTATTTTTTTTATTATTATTATTTATTTTTTTGGCCATGGCTGGGTTTGAACCCACCACCTCCGGTATATGGGGCTAGGGCCCTACTCCTCTGAGCCACAGGTGCCGCCCTATTTATTTTTTATTTTTAATTTAATTTATTTTTTTTGCGACAAGGTCTTGCTCTTGTCACTCAAGCTAGAGTGCAGAGGTATCATCCATAGCTCACAGCAACCTCAAAGTCCTGGGCTCAAGTGATCCTCCCACCTCAGCCTCCAAAGCAGCTGGGACTATAGGTGTGCGTCACAACACTTGGCTAATTTTTCTAATTTTTTAGAATTGAACTAAAATTTAAATTTTTAGTAATGATGGAGCCTCACTGTGTTGGCCAGGCTGGTCTCAAGCTCTTGGCCTCATATGATCCTCTTGCCTCAGCCTCTCAAATCGCCAGGATTTCGGGTGTGAATCAGCACACCTTCCCAAGAAACATTTCTTTTCTTTTTTTTTTTGAGACAGAGTCTCAAGCTGTCACCCTGGGTAGAGTGCTATGGTGTCACAGCTCACAGCAACCTCAAACTCTTGGGCTTAAGAGATTCTCTTGCCTCAGCCTCCCAAGTAGCTGGGACTACAGGTGCCCACCACAACGCCTGGCTATTTTTCTTTTTTATTGTAGTTGTCATGGTTGTTTGGCAGGCCTGGGCTGGATTCGAACCTGCCAGCTCCAGTGTATGTGGCTGGCACCCTAGCCACTTGAGCTATAGGCACCAAGCCAACCAAGAAGCATTTCTTTTTTTCTTTTTTTTTTTTTTTTTGAGACAGAGTCTCACTTTATGGCCCTCAGTGGAGTGCCGTGGCCTCACACAGCTCACAGCAACCTCCAACTCCTGGGCTTAAGTGATTCTCCTGCCTCAGCCTCCCGAGTAGCTGGGACTGCAGGCGCCCGCCACAACGCCCGGCTATTTTTTGGTTGCAGTTTGGCCAGGGCCGGGTTTGAAGCTGTCACCCTCGGTATATGGGGCCGGCGCCTTACCGACTGAGCCATAGGCGCCGCCCTTCTTTTTTTTTTTTTTTTTGAGACAGAGCCTCAAGCTGTTGCCCTAGGCAGAGTGCCGTGGCATCACAGTTCACAGCAACCTCCAACTCCTGGGCTTAAGCGATTCTCCTGTCTCCGCCTCCCAAGTAGCTGGGACTACAGGCGCCCGCCACAACGCCCAGCTATTTTTTGGTTGCAGCCATCATTGTTTGTCTGGCCTGGGCTGGATTTGAACCCGCCAGCTCAGGTGTGTGTGGCTGGCGCCTTAGCCACTTGAGCCACAGACGCCGAGCCCAAGAAGCATTTCTTGATGTCTGGTGTTCCTTGGTTGTCTCTTCTACCTTAAAAGTGGGGAAATCCCAGGGTGACCTGTAAACAGAGTCAAGGTGTGAGGAGGAACAGGCAGGAGCCTATGCAGAAGGGAGGACCCCACACACACACCCGGAGCTTGCACCTGGCTTCCCACCGCTGGGAAGGAGGCAGAGAGGCTAAGCAGGAGAAGGAGCCTGCAAGCCAGAAGGGCCATTTCAGTGAGGCCTGGCTGTTTTGCTGTGGTCTGGCCCTGCTCTGGGGGAGAGGGTGGTGGAGGAGAAAGCTGTGAGCTGAATGACAGGCTCATGGGGCCCCACCCATGTGTCCCCCTGCACATAGGGCCTGGCAAGCCTCTCTGATGTGCTGGCCAGATAGAAGGTGGAAAAGGAACCAACTGGCGCCTGTCCTACCCTGCCCTGGAATTGTGATGCTGTAGTTACTGCCTCTGATAACCCCTGACCAGATATAGGACCAGAGCTGGCTCTGTCTGCTCCTTGGGTCTGAGGAGGAAGTTGTGGGCTTGCCCTGGCAATTTCCTGGTTTCCAGGCATCAGCCCACCAGGGATGTGGATGGTGTGTGTGTGCGTGTATGCGTACACACATGTGCATTCCCACAAACAACTTCCACCTGTTTGTCCCCCTTGAGGTTTGCTGACTTGTGGCTCAGGGGCAGAGGTGTAGGAAGGATGCTGGGCCTGGCTCCCTATGCCCTGGGCCTCAGTTTTCCCATCTGTCTAATGAGAGGAGTTGGATGGAAGGAAGCCCATGTTTCTTGCTGTGGTCCTCTGAGGAGGCTGGGGCTCCTGAGTCTGTTCCACCCTGTTAGGCCTGCTTGGATCCTGTCTTAGGTTGGACTGCCACGCTCATTGTTTTGTTTCTAGAAAGAGAGGGATTGCCCTTCCAGCTAACACGGCAGAGGAGCTGCAGAACATCATCGGCATGGACAAGCCCCTCACCCTCCCGGCGTTCCTGGCCAAGTTTGATTACTACATGCCCGTTATCGCGTGAGTTGCCCCAGTCCTTGGGTCGTGGGCCAGTGTTGGTCCTTGTCCTCAGCCTGCAGTGGCAGGGAGATGCTCTGAAGCCACACTGTGGCTCTTCTCAGCATTGTGTACACTAGAGTGAGGACCTTTAGTCCTCAGCCCTCCTTTCTGAAGTGTGGGTGTGATGGCCTGAAATTGCTTCCACTTCTACAGAGAATTGACAGATACAGATAGTAGTATCCGATGCTTCCATGCAATGACTGTGACCTTGGGCAAAGTTACCTTCTCCGGGTTTCCATTTGCCCTCCTAGACTACAGGGTTTGGCTCGGCGCCCGTAGCTCAGTGGTCACAGTGCCAGCCACATACACTGAGGCTGGTGGGTTCAAACCTGGCCTGGGCCAGCTAAACAATAATGACAACCACAGCAAAAAATAGCTGGCTGTTGTGGCGGGCGCCTGTAGTCCCAGCCACTTGGGAAGCTAAGGCAAGAGAATTGCTTGAGCCCAAGAGTTTGAGGTTGCTGTGAGCTGTGACACCACGGCACTCTACCGAGGGCGACATAGTGAAACTCTGTCTCGGGCGGCGCCTGTGGCTCAGTGAGTAGGGCGCCGGCCCCATATGCCAAGGGTGGCGGGTTCAGACCCAGCCCCGGCCAAACCGCAACAGAAAAATAGCCGGGCGTTGTGGTGCGCACCTGTAGTCCCAGCTGCTCGGGAGGCTGAGGCAAGAGAATCACGTAAGCCCAAGAGTTAGAGGTTGCTGTGAGCCGTGTGACGCCACGGCACTCTACCCGAGGGCGGTACAGTGAGACTCTGTCTCTACAAAAAAAAGAAACTCTGTCTCAAAAAAAAAAAAAATAGACTACAGCATTTGTGATCTACCTACATCATAGGACTGCGGGTTTAGAACAGACTTAGCAGTGTTCTCAGCAAGCTCTCTCTTGCTTTGAAGATAATTGCCATCTTTAGTGACTTTTATACTATCTTTCATTGCTTCCATTTGTTGTTGTTGTTGTTGAGACAGAGTCCCACCCTATGCCCCTGAGCAGAGTGCAGTGGCATCGTAGCTCACTGCAACCTCAAACTCAGGCTGTGGGCATCCCACTGCCTCGGCCTCCAGAAGCCACTGGGATTACAGGCACTTGCAGCGGCATCCAGCTGGGTTTTTCCATTTTTTTCATGAGTCAGGGTCTCACTCTTGCTCAGGCGAGTCTTGAACTCCTGAGCTCAAGCAATTCTCCCTCCTCAGCCTCCCACAGTGCTGGGATTACAGGCATGAGCCACCATGCCCAGCGTTGTTTCCATTTTTCTTTTTCTTTCTTTCTTTTTTTTTTTTTTTTTTTTGAGACAGAATCTCACTTTGTCACCCATCCTGGGTAGAGTGCCATGGTGTCATAGCTCACAGCAACCTCAAACTCTTGGGCTTCTTCCTTGAGTAGCTGGGACTACAGACACATGCTACTACTATGCCTGGCTAGTTTTTATATTTTTAGTAGAGACAGGGTCTTTCTCTTGCTCAGGCTGGCCTCAAACTCCTGAGCTCAGGCAATCCACCCGCCTTGGCCTCCCAGAGTGCTAGGATTACAGGCATGAACCATAGTGCCTGGGCTGCTTCCATTTTTTAATAACAGAATATCTCCAGAATTATCCTTACTTTTTGCAGAGGTCAGCAATCCTGCAAGGTAGACACATTCTCCTTTGCAGACAAGGAAACAGAGGCCCAGGGAAGTAGTGGAGCTTGCCCGGGATCAGGAAACTGGAAAGTGCTGGAGCCCAGATTCTTGCCCTGGCGCCAGCTCAAGCTTCCTGGCACCAGGCAGGCAAGGATGGGGCCTTGGCAGTTGGTGCTATGGGAGTTCAGGAAGGGGAGAGGCAAGGGGCCAGGGCAGTTAGGGGAGGCTTCCTGGAGGAGGAAGGGTAGGCCAGACCTGGAGGGACAATGAGGGTGTGACAGTGTGTAGAGGGCGAGATGTGAGGAGTGGTCTGGAGGATGGGCTGTGTGAGGTTGGAGGCCAGTGAATAAGGCGTGGGCAGGCAGGTTGCGGGGCAGGTTTGAGGAATCCCAGGGGAGGAGGGCGTGGCCAGGGCTGCTGGCTTCCTGCTGGAAGCCTGGGGGCTCAGTTGGGAGATGCTGACACACAGATAGCCACCCTGGAGTGTCTCCCCCAAGATATCGCTATGCCAGGACACTACATAGGCAGACCTCCTGTACACGCTGGGGCACCCTGTGCGGGTACCCACTGCCCACGCTACCCCAGAGCCAGCTTCTACCTCTCCAGCCACAGACAGAGGAGTCCCAGTTCCTTGAAGGTCTGTGCTGGGCAGTCAGATGCCAGTTGCTTGGCCTTTTGGGGCCACAGCCTGCTGAGAGTCTGACCTCCCCTGACCTTGCCACTGTCCACAGATATCAAAGGAAGAGTCCTTTGGCCAGTGTGAACCAAGGCCCAGAGAAGGCATGGCTCGGAGGCAGTACAGGGCTTGTCCTCAGGTCTAGCTCCTAGTTCAGGGCTTTGTGTTGGGAGGGGAGGGGATGCTTATTCTGGGAGGGGGAATGTGGAGTGCGGGAAGGTAGAGAGAGGGTCAGGTGGGGTTAGGTTCTCTCTGAGGTTCCTTTTTTCTTGTCTGAGTCTGTGGGGAACATTGTTTGGTGCTAAAAAGGCCCAGAAGCAGAGCTGGGAGAGTTCAGAGAGAAATCTCAATGATTCTCTTAAACTGAAGCTGGTTCCCTACCCCAGACTCCCTAGTGTCTCCCTGTGTCACTCAGAGTAAAAGCTAAGGACTCCAAGCCATGATCACACATACTCGGTTCTTAATAAACCTCTTACAGTTAAAAAAAAAAAAAAAAAAAACCAAAGCTAAGGACCCTGATGCCAGGTCTCAGAGCCCTGTGTGCTCGTATGCTCAGCGCCTGATCCTCCTCTCCTTCCACTCGCCCCCTGCTCACTCCTCTCTGGCCACATCAGCCCCCGGGGTACCTTGGACAACAAGCATACGCTGGCCATAGGCCATCTATGCTGGCTATCCCTGCAGGGGGCCTGTGGCTAGCTCCCCATCCTCCTGCATAGTGAGGTGACTATGTTGTTGAAGCAGCTGGCTCCCTGCTTTATTTGTACCTATAAAACTTTCTTTTCTTTTCTTTTCTGTTCTGTTCTTTTCTTTTCCCGTCCCTTTCCTTCCCTTCCCTTCCTTCCCTCTCCTCTCTTTTCTTCTCTTTTCTCTCTTTTCTTGAGACAGAGTCTCACTCTGTCACCCCGGGTAGAGTGCCCTTGCATCACAGCTCACAGCAACCTCAGACTCGTGGGCTCAAGCGATCCTCTCACCTCAGCCTCCCAAGTAGCTGGGACTACAGGCGACTGCCACAACACCAGACTAGTTTTTCTATTTTTTTTTTTTTTTTTTGGTTTTTGGCTGGGGCTGGGTTTGAACCCATCACCTCCGGCATACGGGACCGGCGCCCTACTCCTTGAGCCACAGGCACCGCCCTAGTTTTTCTATTTTTAATAGAGACAGGGTCTCACTCTTGCTCAGGCTGGTCTCAAACTCCTGAGCTCAAGTGATCCACTGACCTCAGCCTCCCAGAGTGCTGAGATTACAGGCATGAGCCACCGCGCCCAGGTTGTAGCTGTAGCACTTTTCACCATCTGACCTACTGTATACTCTCTCTGTTATTCATTTTCTTGCCTGGCTCTCTCTTGTTCAGTGAGGGACCTTGTCTAGTGTGTTTACTGTATCACTGGTGCCTTGATGGTGCCAGGCACAGTGTAGGGTACTTGTAGAGTGAATGAAGCTGACAGCCTCATGGGGGAGAGATGGGGGAGGTGGGCTGTCTGGGTTCTGGGGAGCAGAGCGAACCTCATCCCTGGAAGACCAGCTCACTAGTGGAGGGCTGAGGCCTAGGATTTAGGCCTCCGCCCCATCCCACAGGGGAGCAGCACCCCCCTTCCTCAGCCTCGGTGCCCCCCTCCTGGTCAGGCCACTGTCTTTCCACCCTGGGCTCTGGGTGCACTTGTGACCCTTCTGTTCTCATTCTTCATGGCGGCCCTTGCAGCCAGGTTCAGTCCATTGTCATCTGATCAACACTCGCAGTGGCCCTTGTGGGTCAGTTTGTGCCTCGCTTATGGAGCCGCCACTCAGTGATAACTAAAGTACTTTGTTCTCATAATAGCCCTCTGATGTGCATG
This sequence comes from Nycticebus coucang, assembly GCF_027406575.1. Taxonomy (NCBI): domain Eukaryota; kingdom Metazoa; phylum Chordata; class Mammalia; order Primates; family Lorisidae; genus Nycticebus; species Nycticebus coucang. Next base: position 51,196,929 of record NC_069800.1, on the reverse strand, counting down.
TCAGAGAGGGTGACGAGCCGGGGGTACACAGCAGATGAGTGTGGGAACAAGGATTCCAGTCCACAACAGAGTCCCAAGGCTCTCCCCACCCAAGGGTCCCTCTGGATCTGTCCATCTGTGTGCTTTTCTTTTCCCTGCAAGTCTCACATCTATCATCAACAAATATTTGGCCACTCTGTCTAGGCACTGTCCTCAGCTGAGAGGTTTGGGGCAGTGATAAGACGATTGAGGAGGAAGGGTGCGTCCTTACCTCTTGGAGACTACAAGCTGCTAAAGGAAATAGGAAATTGGCTAATAAGCCATATGATGTATAATGTCAAGTGGTGATAAGGACAACAGGAAAAATAGAATTCGGGGAAGTGTGGAGGGCCATTTTATGATAAGATGGTTGGGGAAGACCTCTCTGAGGAGATGAGGCTGGTGGGGGTGGGGCAGTGGAGGATGAGCTTAGGGGACATCAGGCTGAAGAGGGGCCACAAACGTAAAGGCCCCAGTGTGGGAACATGCCTGACAGTCCTTGGATAGATGGGAGGCCCTGGTGGCCTGGGAGAGTGAGTGAGAAGGAAGATGCCTGGGAGGCTGACACGGCTGGATCAGATAGGCCTAGTGGGCTGGGCTGCTAGGTTGGGGTTTCATCCCACGTGGTGGGAAGCCAGTGGGGCTTAGAGGGGAGGAGGAATATGCTTTGACTTGTGTTTGTAGAAGATTCTTCCAGGGCAGCGCCTGTGGCTCAGTGAGAAGGGCGCTGGCCCCATATACTAAGGGTGGTGGGTTCAAACCTAGCCCCGGCCAAACTGCAACATAAAATAGCTGGGCGTTGTGGCGAGCGCCTGTAGTCCCAGCTACTTGGGAGGCTGAGGCAAGAGAATTGCCTAAGCCCAGAAGCTGGAGGTTGCTGTGTGACGCCATAGCACTCAACTGAGGGCGATAAAGTGAGAAGACTCTTCCAACCGCTGGGCTGGCACAGTTTCAGGGACAACCTTGGGGACAGGGAGGACAGTTAGAGATGACGTGGTGTGAGCCAGGGTGGAGGGGAAAGCCGTGGCGTGTAGTTTGGAAGTAGAGTTGACAGGACCTTATCCAGCAGATGCTCGGAGCTGGGGGGTGAGGACTGAGGGATTGGGGATTAAAGTGGATTTGATCTGACAAGGGTTGGGGCAGCCTTGTTTGCTCCTGGAGCTCCCGAGGGGCCTGGGGAAGGTTGTCACCAACCCTTTTCTTCCCTTTCCAGGGGCTGCCGGGAGGCCATCAAAAGGATCGCCTATGAGTTTGTAGAATCCAAGGCCAAGGAAGGCGTAGTGTATGTGGAGGTGCGCTACAGCCCGCACCTGCTGGCCAACTCCAAGGTGGAGCCCATCCCCTGGAATCAGGCTGAGTGAGTGAGGGTCCGGGCAGGGGCTGTGCTGAAGTATGACTGGGTGGCCCCACCCTGAGACCAGAGAAGCCAACTGTTGGAAGTCCCTGGTCCAAGAAGGACCTTGGTCCTGCACCCCCGATAAGGTCCATGACCTCAGAAAATGAGTTTAACTCTATGAGAGACACAGTTCCCATCTCTCACCTTGCTTGGGGTTGTTTTTACCTTGGGCAAAAATGTGTAGCTGTCTTGTACCCCATAGTTCTGGGTATGTTAACCTGCTTTGCCAGTGACTTCTAATGGTCCTGCTCTAAACTCATAACTCAGGTGAGACTGAGCTGTGATTCTGATGCCTTGAGCTTAGCCTGTGGTCCATGTGGGGGTGGGGAGGGCAGTCTGACATTACCACACACCTCCCCTGGGATCCAGAGTGCCCTGACTGCTCCAAAGGTGTGCTGGGCCTTGGGTTATCTGTCAGTCCTCCCCAAAGACTCCGCCGTGGGCTTCCCTTTGCCTCAGGCCCATCCCTCCTCCTTTCCCCATACAGAGGGGACCTCACCCCAGATGAGGTGGTGGCCCTAGTGGGCCAGGGCCTGAAGGAGGGGGAGCGAGACTTCGGGGTCAAGGTCCGGACTATCCTGTGCTGCATGCGCCACCAACCCAGTGAGTAAGACAGCTGCCCTGACCTGGGCTGCCCACCGACCCTGGCTCCCACCTCCCAGCCTGGCCGTGGGGCTGTACCTTGTCTCCCCCATGACCCCACATGATGGTCCCTTGAGTCCATCAATAGGAACTTGGTACTTCTTTTTTTTTTTTGAGATAGAGTCTCACTATGTCACCCTTGGTAGAGTGCTGTGGCATCATAACTCACAGCAACCTCAAACTCGTGGGCTTAAGAAATTCTCTTGTCTCAGTGTCCCAAGTAGCTGGGACTACAGGTGCCCACCACAACACCCGGCTATTGTTTGGTTGTAGTTTTCATTATTGTTTAGCTGGCCATGGCCAGGTTCGAACCTGCCAGCCTCAGTACATGTGGCTGGCACTGTAACCACTTTGCTTTGGGCGCCGAGCCAAACTTGGTACTTCTTAAGCCTACCTCTTAGGTGGGCCCAGGACTTCTTGGCAACATACTTTCTTCCCCAGGGAGACCAGGTCTTGACAGCCATATGACCTGGCAGAGAGCTCAAAAGCCAAAGGAGCTTGAATCATTGAAAAAAAAAAAAAAAAATCTGGGCAGTGCCTGTGGCCCAGTGGGTAGGACACCAGCCCCATATATCAATGGTGGTGGGTTCGAACCCGGCCCCGGCCAAACTGTAACAAAAAAATAGCTGGCTAGGTATTGTGGTGGGCATTTGTAGTCCCAGCTATCCAGGAGGCTGAGGCAAGAGAATTGTTTATGCCTAGGAGTTAGAGGTTGCTATGAGCTATGATGCCACAGCACTCTACTGAGGGCAATAACATGAGACTGTGTCTTTAAAAAAAAAAAAAATCTATGCCAGGTTCTGATCAGCCCGCAGTCCTCCCTTGAGACCCTGTGGGCCAGGCCTTGTCCTTCTCGGGCCACAGACCCTATGACCAGGTCTGATTTTCAGAATTTCTAACGGGTCTCTCCCTTTGTCACTGATCCTGATCAAATCTCTGGGGCTTAAGCCTCATGGTGTGACATCAGGCAGGTCACACCATCTTTCTAGACCTTGGTTATGCACCTTGGAGATGGTGGTGCCTACTTCATTCCTCCACCCTAGGGATTAGTGAGAACTGAAGCCCTGGGCAATGCCAACCTGCAGAACCTACTCTGCAGAGTGACTGGCGTGCAGCAGCCTGGGACGTAGAACTATCATTGTTTAGTCCCATTGGACAGATGAGGAAATTGAGGCAGAGAGGCGAAGCCTTTTGCTCCTCAATCAAGGAGGCACAAAGTCTGTCTCATTCCAAAGGCCTGTGAACATTCTTCCTTTTTTGACTACTTCATGATAACTTTGTGGGTTAAGATGACATAAGACCCCAGCAGACGAGTGTGGACTGTACTGGGGATTCGATGTTAGAGGTGTGGCCCTCCATCTCCCCCTCTGCTAAGAGCCCACCTTAAGGGTTTCTGTGGGCACCGTGTGAGAGAGTGGCCCGTCTGTCATTTGCTGGGGTCAGGCTGTGTCCCTGGCGCTTGGCACCCACGGCCTCAGCAGAGCGTTCCCACGCCCTGTTGAGTTCCCTCTGAGAAGGAAGGGAACTGAGGTTTGCCAAAGGCCATGTGGTCAGGACGCCATAGCTGGAATTTGAAGACAAGATAGTGCCCTGTCTCGTGCTGCCCTGGGTTGGGACAGCAAGCAGGACTGGAGGGCTCTCTCCATGATCAGCTGACAGGCCCCGGGGGGTGTCTCACCCACAGACTGGTCCCCTGAGGTGGTGGAGCTGTGCAAGAAGTACCGGCGGCAGGACGTGGTGGCCGTTGACCTAGCAGGAGACGAGACCATCCCAGGAAGCAGCTTAATGCCGGGGCATGTGCAGGCCTATGAGGTGGGCCAGGGGCAAGAGGTCAGAAGTCACACCAACTGGGAGCCTGGGGCCTCCCCAGTTCCCAAGGGTGTCGTGGTTGGGCCTGAGGACTAGGAACTGGGTATGAAGTCCCCACATCCTGCTTTTGCTCGTGATTTCCCGTGACCTCTGGTGAGATTATCTCGTCTCTGGGCCTGTTTCCTCTATCGAGGTGACGGAGTTGGAGGAGACATCTCAGAGGTCCCTTCCAGCCTAATGATGGAAGTCCTTCCTGTGGAAGGGGCATAGCTTGAGGGGTAAGAGCAGCGGGTGTTCTGGAGTCCCGTGGCCCGGGTTCAGAGCTTGGTTCTATGCTTCCTGTTTGACCTTGGCCATGTTACTTAACTTTCCTGAGCTTTAGTTTTCCCTCCTATACAATGTGTGGGATATAGTTAGTAATACTAGGTAACACGTACAAACCATCTCATCAGTGCCTGACACTTGGTGACTAGCTAATAAATGTTAGCTACACTCAGACAATGATGGAGGTGGGGTCCAGGCTTCCCACATTGCTGACGCAGGTCGTCCTGACTGCCAGGTGGTCCAAGGCCACAGTGTGCTGAACGCAGGGCTGCTGGGCCTCCCAAGGCTGCGTCTGATCTAGTCTTACCCCTCCAGGAGGCTGTGAAGAGTGGAATTCACCGCACCGTCCACGCCGGGGAGGTCGGCTCTCCCGAGGTGGTTAGAGAGGTGAGGAGCTAGGCTGGGTGGGGTCCTCCTCTCCACCTCTTCCCTGCCCCATACTGAGCTCCACTCTGCTTCTCTGCAGGCTGTGGACATACTGAAGACAGAGCGGCTGGGGCATGGGTACCACACCCTGGAGAGTGAGGCCCTTTACAGTAGGCTGCTGCTGGAAAACATGCACTTTGAGGTGAGGGGCCAGAGCAGGGAGGACCCGTCCTCAGCTCTCATCCACATCCTAGGCAGAGCTAGAAAGTGAGGCGGGTCTCAGGATCTGAAGGGTGAGTGTGTCGGGAGTGGGCAGTAGGCATCAAAGCTACCAGAAAGCAGAGGGAGATGAGAGCGCCAAACTCATGGGATTCAGCAATGGAGGGCCAGGGAGGACCGGTGCTTGAGTGGGGGTCCCCTGGAGAGGTCAGGACGGCCCTGCCAGCCTCACACCTGCTTTTCCAGGTCTGCCCCTGGTCCAGCTACCTCACTGGTGCCTGGAAGCCAGAAACGGAGCACGCAGTTGTTCGGTGAGCTCTGGCCCCCTGGGCCCAGTCAATTTTGTTCCAGGAAGACCAAAGATGGGAAAGAAATATGGGGCCCAGGTACACGAGTGCAGCCCGGGCTCTTAGATAGGAAATCTCTTTGACTCCTTGGGAAGCCCACATTGCTGTCCTCGTCTTACAAATGAGGAATCCAAAGCTTGGATGAGATGTAATTTTTTTTTTTTTTAGAGACAGAGTCTCATTTTACCGCCCTTGGTAGAGTACCATGGTGTCACAGCTCACAGCAAGCTCAAACTCCGGGGCTTAAGCGATTCTCTTGCCCCAGCCTCTTGAGTAGCTGGGACTACAGGCGCCTGCCACAACACCCAATTATTTTTTTGTTGCAGTTTGGCCAGGCCAGGTTCAAACCTGCCACCCTCGGTATATGGGGCCGGTGCCCTACCTGCTGAGCCACAGGCGCCTCCCAATGATGAGCTGTAATTTGACCGAGTTTACATAGCTACTAACTACCAGAGGGGGTGGGGGTGGGGCTACAGCTCATTTGGTTACATCAGAATGCCCTGCTACTCTGAGGGAAGCTTCCATACTTCTAACTCTCCCAACTCGCCTCCTGACATCACATCTGGAGGCCTGAGTTTCTCCTGCCCACATACTCTCTGTTCCTGGCACCTGGCCCTTGGGACCTCTTGGATTGCCCTAAGTACCTGCTTGAAGCTTCCCCCTGGCACTGTTCAGCCTACCCTGCTCCAGCCCACAGTCTAACCAGGACCAAGGGCCTTCTTCTGTCCTGTGCCACTGAGCCCTGGGAGTGGCATGAGGCCTCAGGAAGGCAAAGCTGCCTTCCCTGATGCAGGATAAGGACATCACGAACTCAGGGTGACCACAGTCAGGCCAGTGATGCTGGGATGCCTTAGGAACATGGAATGTGTGGTACCTGTGGAGCATGTGAGCTGGAAGAAGATTCAGGAGTGAGTCACCTGCACGTGGTAGCTGAAGAGAGGCCTCAGGAGGTGGTGGAGCAAGAGGGCCTAGGATAGAACTCTAAAGGACAGTGACATTTAAGGGACAGGAAAAAGAGACAAGTAGGAGGAAAGCCAAAAGTGTGGTTTTAAGAAAACCTATAGTGTCCTATTCTGCTACACTGGCCCTCAGAGCCAAGCTCTGGGGCTGCTAGTTGCATGGGCTCAGACAAGGCACCCCAGGACTCTGTGCTTAGTTTCCTCCTCTGTAGATCAGGTCAGTCTAAGGTTGCCGTGAGGATAAAAAGGGTGACGGTCAGGGTGCACTGATTGACTTTACAGAAGAATTAAAGGAGACTTCCTCTCTGCTTCCCTGGCCCAGGTTCAAAAATGACCAGGCTAACTACTCGCTCAACACGGATGACCCACTCATCTTCAAGTCCACCCTGGACACTGATTACCAAATGACCAAACGGAGCATGGGCTTTACTGAAGAGGAGTTTAAGAGACTGGTGAGTGGGGGCAAGCTGTACTGGCCTTGACTCTCAGGCCTAGGAGTGTGAGGCCTGCAGATCCTACCCAGGGCCTTGAACCTCCAGAGATGAGCAGTGAGTTTGCCTAAATGAATCAGACACTTTCCACAGGCAAGACATCTTTGTGCTGACGTGTTGATTTAGGAGAGTGGTTCTCATCCTTCCTAATGCCGGGGCCCTTTAATACAGTTCCTGTGGGTCGTGACCCACAGGCTGAGAACCGCTGATTTAGGACCAGGTTTTCTTTTCTTTTTTTTTTTGCAGTTTTTAGCCAGGCCTGGGTTTGAACCCGCCACCTCTGGCATATGGAGCTGGCACCCTACCCCTTTGAGCCACAGGCGCCACCCAGGACCAGGTTTTCTATCCTTTGGGTTAAGTGCCCTGAAAGAATCCCATGAAAGCTGTCAACCTTTCCCCAGAAGGGTGTGCCCAGCTATGAAATTCTCTACACACCCTCCAGGCTATCCGTAGGCCCCAGCCTGTGTTAGCTGTGCAGGGTGGCATCTTCCTGGCCTCCCACATGCCACCCTATCTCTCCAAGGTTTCTCCAACTTCTCCCATCCCTGTGTCACGTAATGCCACATTAAGAATACAGAACCTGGGGCGGTGCCTGTGGCTCAAGGAGTAGGGCGCCGGTCCCATATGCCGGAGGTGGCGGGTTCAAACCCAGCCCCGGCCAAAAAATCACCAAAAAAAAAAAAAAAGAAAGAATACAGAACCTGGCTTGGTGCCTATAGCTTAGTGGTTAGGGCGCTGGCCACATACACCAGGGCTGGCAGGTCTGAACCTGGCCTGGGCCTGCTAATCAACGACAACTACAACAACAAAAAAAATAGCCGGGTGTTGTGGCATGCACCTGTAGTCCTAGCTACTTAGGAGGCTGAGGCAAGAGAATTGCTTAAGCCCAAGAATTTGAGGTTGCTGTGAGCTGTCACACCACGGCACTCTACCAAGGGTAACATAGTGAGACTCTGTCTCAAAAAACAACAACAAAAAACCCAGAACCTCGTGGTCTGTACTCTGGCACTTGGTGTATGACCTTGGACAAGTCCTCCCTTCCCAAGCTTACCTGCTGTGTTCAATGAGGGGGATAGATTATCACTAGATTGCCAAGGGCTCCAAGGTGCTTTCTGGTTCCATGTCATCTACCATTCTGGCCCTTCCAGAACATTAATGCGGCAAAGTCCAGTTTCCTCCCCGAAGATGAGAAGAGAGAACTTCTCAATCTGCTCTATAAAGCCTATGGGATGCCATCTTCAGCTATAGCAGGTATGTTCCTGTCTTGGTTCTGGGCTGTTGCACTGCCCTAGCTCCAGACTGGCTTTCTGTCGGACTTCTAGCAAAATGTTCTTCCTCTCTTGGGTAGCACCAAGAATGTGTGATGACTCCTCGGTTAGTAGTCCCTGGGTGGGAATAGCCACTCACTAGATTGACTCACGTTCTCTACACCTGCTATCTTGTGAGGCTGGTCTGAGGGGGAGATGATCTCAAGTCCCAAAACTCTCATGTTTGGGGTATCCTCAAAGCTGTGCCAAGGGCAAGGAGTTTGGCCCTTCCTGTATGGCCATGGCAAGGCATGTCCTTGCTGTAAGCCTTAGTCTTACCATTTGTAGAAAATCCATGTCGGTTCTAGGGCTCTGTGATTTTTGCAACATCCCAGGCACTCTGCATTGCCTGATCCTTCTTATTCTCTGATCGACAAGCAGGGAAGCACCCTTGAGGATGCCACGGCCACCTCTCTGAGCCTTTACCCTGTGGAGTCATCACAGCTCTGTGGGGTCAAGCAACGCTCTTACATTTATTCCAAGAAGACTGATTTCAATAGTCAACTACTAATGCTCTTGAAGCCTCTGTGCCTGATTCTGTATACATATATACCTTGGCGTGGCCACATCTCCCCTCTGATTTTGTCCCCTTCTCAGGGACCAGGGCCCTCACTGGTGGGTGCAGTTGAATCTGAAAACCTCCTTCTATGGTGACTTGTACTGAAAATCTGGTGATCAATAAAGAAGCTCATGGCTGGTGTCATGTCATGCAGCAGATGGTGTGTGGTGCTGTGGTCTTGGGTGGGCTGAGAATAGGAGACCTAGGGCTCCCAGACTTGGCCAGCCTGTCATCAGCAGGGTCTTGAGAGCCCAGAGGAGGCTATGAATGGGAAGCCAGAGCTTCTCATGCTGTGGGCTAAGAGAGGACCCATAGTCCATCTTCCCTCCAGAAGAAATAAGGGTTCTCTGCAAGGGTTGCTACTTAAAAGCTCCCTGAACTCTAAGCCCTGCCTACTCTAGGTTTTAAGAGGAGAAGCTTCCTTTTGGGTTTTTGAAGCTGTGGGCTTGGGGGAGAGAGAGGGTGAGATGGCAGAGGGCTCATGAGACACTGGGCATAGGAGTGGCGCTGGCCTCTGTGGACACCTGTGTCTTCTCAGTGTCTTGTTCTGTGGAAGCCCAGGGCAAGTCCAGCTTAGTGTGGACTTGGAGAAAGCAAGGCCCAGCCCCTTATTTTGCTGTTTGTAGGAGAAATAAACCAGTCACATAGATCATCAGCATTTATTTCCTGGGTCCTAGGTGTCACTTATCTTGGTAGAAAGGGCAAAGAATTGGTCTGATAGTTTTGAGCCAAAATCCCTTCCCTAAAAGTGGATCTGTGAAGCTCCATGAGGGAACCTCAGAGCTGCCCATGTAGATTGTGAGAGTTTAGCTTAAGATGGCTTAAAAAAATGTAAATTGATTGTCAACTTCTTCCTTCTCTGCTGAAAAAATGTTTAAAGTTTTTAAAAAGTTTAAAAGTGTTTTTTAAAAAAGGGATAAGAAGGTCTTGACCCAGAAGGTTGGGAATGGAGAGAAGGGGTCAGTGTTGGGACATGGTCCCTGCCCAGGCGGACAAAAGGAGTGTTCCTGCATGGGCTGCTCACCCTGGGATGTAGGGCCCTGCGGTGAGTCTCAGCGCCAGCTGAATAAATAACATCCTGCGGTTACAGTGACTTGAAAGTGTTCCTGGGCATAGCAGTGGTGGTGTGGATGTGGATCCTGTGGGTGTGGGCAGAGGGCTTTCCCAGAGTGGGGGCCACAGTGGCCTGTGGGGGGCCCTCTCAGTCTGACCTGGCTTGCCTGGGACACGGGGCTCATAGAAGAGGCTGCCAGGCCAGTGCCAGGGTTCCCCTTCCAGTAGAGGAGAGCAGGTCTCTCTTCCAGCCTCCTTGGACAAGTCAGTCTCAAGATGAGGAGGTGCCATCGCTGCTCTGGGGCTGGTTGCTAGCCTCCTTGTCTGAAGTGTTTGCCTCCACCTGCCCTTCTGGAGAGGAGAGAAAGAGAAAGTTTTTCTTGGGCACGTATACACAAATATAAAACAAAGAAGCAGGGCTGGAAGGGCCCAGCCAGAGTGATACCACTGGATAAAGCCTGGGGAGCAGGACTGGAGCTGGATAAGGAGTGGTGGTGGCTCCTTGGAATACTATTGCTTGAGCTCAGGAGTTCCAGACCAGCCTTAAAGATGGAGACTTTACCTCTTTCACGTTTACATGGATGGAGCTGGAACATACTCTTCTTAGAATATGGAAATTCTTCCATATTCTTCAAGAATGGAAGAAAAAGTATCCAATGTACTTAGCCCTACTATGAAACTAATTTATGGCTTTCATATGAAAGCTATAACCCAGTTATAACCTAAGAATATGGGGAAGGGGGAGAGGGAGGGGAGGGGAGAGGATGGGTGGAAGGAGGGTGATTGGTAGGATTACACCTACGGTGCATTTTACAACGGTACATGTGAAACAGTAAATGTAGAATATAAATGTCTTAACACAATAAGAAAATGCCAGGAAGGCTATGTTAACCAGTGTGATGAAAATATGTCAAATGGTCTATATAACCAGTGTATTGTGCCCCATGATCGCATTAATGTACACAGCTATGATTTAATAATTTAAAAAAAAAAAAAGGAGTGGTGGTGGCCAAGGCTAAAAATTAACTTTAGCCTGGACTGTAATAATTTTAATTTTTACAGTGGAAATGCATGTTGTGTTACTAGTATAATTAAAAGTCAATTAAAAGGCTAGATGCCGTAGCTCACGCTTGTAATCCTAGCACTTTGGGAGGCCAAGCCAGGAGGATTGCTTGAGCTCAGGAGTTCCAGACTAGCCTGAGGAAGAATGAGATCCTGTCTCTACAAAAAAAAATAGAAAAATTAGCCTGGCATGGTGGCAGGTGCCTGTAGTCTGAGCTATTTGGGAGGCTGAGGCAGGAAGACCATCACTTGAGCCTAGGAGTTCAAGGCTGCGATTGCTGCGGTCAGCTGTGATCATACCACTGCACTCTACCCCAGGCAAAAGAGTGAAAAATAAAAAGTGAATGAAAGGCCAAGACTGTGGATGCTAAAAGCATCAGGTGAAGAGCTATTAAAGGGCAATATATTTGTGCAGGTTCACCAGAGGGAGAAGGCAAATGGTAAGCCCCCAAGTGTATCACAGATGCTTAGCAAATGGTAGCTATTCTTCTAAGACAGTAAATGGCACAGAAGCAGGCCAGCGTAGGGAGTGCCAGGGTGTGGCCTGTTTCAGGACTATGGGTGATGACAGTACACCGTGGGGTGTATGTGTGCAAAGCATGAACCAGCCCGCTGCCAGCAGCCTCCACCCCCTTCCCAACCCCATCCTGCTGGAAGTCCTGGTAGGGTGAGAGACAGCCGGTGGCCCAGAGAGGGGGAGCAATCTGCCCGGTAAGTCAGGATACAAGCCAGGTCTCTGAGGCCCAGCCTCTCTTGAGCCCCACTGTGGAAGGTGGGACAGGCAGGCCCTGCCACCCACTGGACCAGCAGTACTGGTGAGGGCAGCGTCCAGCTTGTACCCAGCCCACCCAGTCTCTATGCTAATCAGGGCCTGACATGTGGCAAAGCTCCATCGGGGATGCAGTTCTTCAACCTAAGCAACACTGTGCCATTCAAGCTCACCGAAGGCCTGAGTTCAAAGCCAGCCCTCACCAGACCACACCACACCTTTGCATCCTTCACACTAAGCTCTTTATGTAACTAAGGAAAACCACTATCTGTTCCAGGCTCCAAGTGTGTGGACTGCTGGGCTCTTTATTGTGCAATCCACACAGCAACTGGAGGTGTAATTAGGGTCATGAGATGCGCAAGAAAACCGAGGCTCAGAGAAGTCTCTGAGTATCTCTTCACTAAATTTAACTGCTTTCAATAAGCAGCATTCACGAGGGTTTCTAAAGGCCCAGCACAAGCCCTGTTTTGTTGTACCCTTGCAGCAAGCTTATACGATGGGCAGTAGTGGCGGCGAGTGGTGAGAGCACAACTCAGATGTCAGGCGCTCAGGTCTGTGCTGACCTCTGTGCCTGCCCATTCCTAGCCTGCCTCCTGGGTTCTCCTTTCCTGGGATGGGGCCTTAGCATAGGCTTGGTTCCAAAAGATTCTTGCTCTCCATTAGTCTGACCAATAACGCTACTCTTCAGGCACAATTTCTACCTCATGATGCATTAGCGGTCCCTGAGCCTCCTCCTACAAGGAGCAGGAAGGATGTCTTTAAATTCCCCAGTGATCTCTGCTCTGCTATTCCCTTGCTGCAGGGCCTCGGGCCAGTGACTGAGCCTGTGAGCCTCTGCTTCCTGATCTATAAAGGAGGATGGTGACAACTCTGCCCAGGCCATGAGGGAGTGTAGGGCTTGAATGTGGTCATCTGGCACGTGGGAATGGCTCAGCCACTGGGAATGCTTCCTCTGCGCCATACTGGCTCTTCCTTGGCCAGGGAGAAGAACCTCAAGCACAGGGAAGATCCTCTCCACCCGGCACCCTTGAGACTCCCTCGGGGCCAGGTGAGAGTATGATTAGAAGCTGTTCCTGGGCGGCGCCTGTGGCTCAAAGGAGTAGGGCACTGGCCCCATATGCTGGAGGTGGTGGGTTCAAGCCCAGCCCCAGCCAAAACTGAAAAATAAAAAAATAAAATAAAATAGAAGCTGTTCCACACAGCTGGGCAGGGCACTCACACTCCATGCCTTTCCTGCTGTTTCTTTTTTAAGGCCAATTAAGGAAATATCTGTGATCCTTAGGAAATATCAAGGAAAGACAAAGGTTTGCACACAATATGCTTAGGAGTACTCACAAACATGACTGGCCACAGACTTGGTGGGGGATGCCATAACCTCCTAGGAGGCCTCAGTCCCAATCCCAAGCATCGTGCCATCAGAATCTCTGGGGTGGCACCTGGAATCCTGTATTCCCACGGCCTCACCGAGTCTCCTGGGCTGACCCCGCCCAAAGCCCTGCCTGTGGGAACTACACTGCTACCTGTGGGGACTGCAAAAGGCTCCTTGGCCAGTCACTCCTGCCCACACTTCCCTTCCTTGCAGTGGACCTTGTTCTTTCCTCAGGTTCCCGCTTATTCCCCTTAATTTTTAACTTAATTTTTATTTCTTTTTTAGAGACTAGGTCTCTGTTGCCCAGACTGGAGTGCAGTGGCACAATCATAGCTCACTGCAGCCTGGAACTCCTGGGCTCAAGTGAGCCTCTTGCCTCAGCCTCCTAAGTAGCTGGGACAATAGGTGCATACCACCACACCCTGCTAACTTTTGTTATTTTTTTTGTAGAAACAGGGTGTCACCATGTTGCTCAAGCTGGTCTCCAACTCGTGGCCTAAGTGAATCTCCCTCAGCCTCCCAGAGTACTGGAATTATAGGTGTGAGCCATCATGCCCACCCCCTGGGTTCCATTTTTAAATATCCGTTGCCCAGGCAGGCAAATGTCATATACCTAAAGGACCCAACTACTGCAGGGATTCTGAGTCAGACAGGGAGACAGGAGTCAGAAAGGCCTGCACACATGGATGAGCAGCTACGACTGCCGAGGTGGCGGGAGACAGAAAACCACACTCAGCAGAGCTGAGGGGAGAATACAGAAGCCTTGAGAAGCAACCCTGGCAGCATGCCCAGAGGGACAGCTGGACCTGCTGGTCATTCAGTCAGTCAGTGAACAGCCATTGACTAGGCACCCCTATCACATGCCAGACCCCACCAGGCACAGAGGGCACAACACACAGACCCTGTGCTGGAGAAGCTTGGTCTAGAGGAGAGGTATTGTGCTAAGTGGGGTTACGGAGGTAGCAGAGAGAGGAGGTGCCTTCCCTGCCTGGGAGGGGACACTGCCATCAGGGAAGCCTTCTCAGCAAAGCAGCCACAAGAGTCTGTAAGGATGAATAGAAGTCAGCTTGGGACTGGGCACAGGGAGGACCAGGCAGAGGGTCTAGGTGTGTGATGGTTCACAGGGACACTGGGAGAGAAAAGGACTTTCCTTTCGCTGGATGAACAGGTGCTAGGGGGAAAAAGAGCAAGACCCAGGGAAGCTGATGTTCCTGGTAAGAAGTTTGGACCATGGCGGCGCCTGTGGCTCAGTGAGTAGGGCACCAGACCCATATGCCGAGGGTGGCGGGTTCAAACCCAGCCCCGGCCAAACTGCAACCAAAAAAAAATAGCCGGGCGTTGTGGCGGGCGCCTGTAGTCCCAGCTGCTCGGGAGGCTGAGGCAAGAGAATCACGTAAGCCCAAGAGTTAAGAGGTTGCTGTGAGCCGTGTGACGCCACGGCACTCTACCCGAGGGCGGTACAGTGAGACTCTGTCTCTACAAAAAAAAAAAAAGAAGTTTGGACCACATGGCAAAGAGGGCTGACAGACCACTGAACAGGAGGGTCTTGGGGAGAGAGGTTCCACGGGCAGGTACTCTCTGGACCTCAGTTTGTTCACCCATAACATGAGCGGGTTGGGTCCATGTCCCCATGAAGCATTCTCTATTTTGTACTCAAGGGTCACTTCTGGCTAGTGAGGGCCAAGAGCTCTAGACTAGGGTGACACAGTGAAAGGCAGGGGTGTGGCCTCCTGGCTGCACTGTGAGAAGTGATGTGACAGACACAGCCTCTGTGGTGCTATGGGAGCAGGGAGAAGAGGCCTCAGCCAGTGCAGAGGTCAGGGACGGCTTCCCAGAGGAAGGTCCCAGGCTGACCGAGGACTTGAGCTGAGCAGGGTCCTCTGGGAGGACAGAAGGAGGGGCGGGGGGAGCAGGAGGATCCTAGGCAGTACTTGGGTAGCAGAAGCTGCATTTCCTCCAGTCACTGATTCAGTTTGTGGTTACCAAGCACCCGCTGTGCGCAAACAGAACAGAAGGCCTCTATTCTCCTGGAGCTCATATTTAAACACAGGAGACCTTGTCAGAGAGGGACGAGGTCACAAGACTGGGGAGGAGGCTGGGCGTGGTGGCTCACACCTGTAATCCTAGCACTCCGGGAGGACAAGGTGGGTGAATTGCCTTGAGCTCACGGGTTCCAGACCAGACTGAGCCAGAGTGAGATCTCATCTCTAAAAATAGCCGGGTGTTGGCAGGCACCTGTAGACTGACTAAGTTATTCTGGAGGCTGAGGCAAGAGAATCACTTGAGCACAAGAGTTTGAGGTTGCTGTAAGCTATGGCACCACGGCCTCCCAGAGTGCTAGGATTACAGGTGTGAGCCACCACGCCCAGCCCCCTCCCCAGTAACAAAGTGAGACTCTGTCTAAAAAAAAAAATACTGGGGAGGGATGGTTTAGCTGACAGCAAAAGCCCCTTGCAGTGCCTGGTATCTGAGCTTGGGCCTGAGGGTGAGGAGGTGGCAGCCCCAGCACTAGGTGGGGAATGTTCTGCACAGAGGAAGCAATGAGACAAAGGCCTGAAGGGGAAAGACCTGCACCTGGACTAACGCAGACCACAGGCAGGTGTGACTAGAGGGTGGCAGTGAGGGGAAAACGGCCCCAGGGCCCTAGCTCACAGCAAGACTGCTGGAGGCACTGTGACAAGGCTGGCTTCACTAGGAGGTGGTGCTCCTGTTGGGTATTTTGGCAGAAGCATGAAGGGATGGGATGGGACAGTTTAAATGAATTCTCAGGCTGCTGCACAGAGAGGACAGGAGCGCTGCAGGAGGCCAGGGGAGAGGCCACAGCACTGTGGGCAGCCGTGAGAGCTGCAGGTGGCCAAGGCCAGGTTTGGCTGTGGGGATGGAGAGAAGTGGAGGAACCTGGGATACATCTTAGAGAACTGACAAGACTTTCAGATGGACTGGGGATGGGGTGGGGAAGGGAAGAGCCTGGGATGCCTGGCCAGAGTGCTTGGGGCCTGAGATGCTGGCACCCTCCAACCTACAGAGTGGCTGGACTCCCTGCCATTGACCGTGGGACAGGTCTGATTTAAATGCAGTTTCTTCCCTGAGAAAGTGTGGGCAGTCTAGGACTTGGAAGCCAGCCCGGAGCCTGACAGAGAGTACAGAGGACCTGCGGGCTCTGACCTGCCCCCTCGAGCGCCAGCTCGCCCATGTCTCCAGCCAGCTTCCTCACGCTCACAGCCTCCGAGTCTCCCTGGATGTCAGGGACAGCATTCCGACGGCCTGTCCGGTCACAGGAGATGAAGTCCGAGTAGGAGGACTCGACCTCCATCATGCCTGTCGCATTGCTCCTCAGGCCTGTGGGACAGGGGGGAAAGGGGCAGAGGTAAGTCTGGGTTTATCTTGCAGAGAAGACTCAGCTCCTGTTCCCAGCACTGATATCTTCTGATAAAATGATAGTTCTTGTCTTTCTCATCAGACAAGTACAGAACAAAGTAAGTTGCTTGTATTCCACAACTAGAAAACCACCATCAATGTTTTAAAGAACATGGGTTCAGACTTTTTTTAAAAAAAGTTATTGATAAACATGTACCCATTTGATCATGTGCCTACACTGGCTAGGGGCTGCGGATGCCACGTCCCCATGGTCCCTGCCTTCACAGAGCTTACCATCTACAGGAGGCTGCATACGTGTCATTACAAAAGTTTCAAGATACACGAAAATCAAGAAACGTAAAATCCACGCAGATGGAAACAAACGAAGCCCTCTCAGCAGCGCTGATAAGCCGAGCAAGGTGAAACTCTCCTGGGTGAATCAGAAAGAATGCTGTCTATTGTGTTTCTTGAAGGGAAATAATGGCCCATGACACAGTCTGTCTCAAAACTTGCATAGTGGCCTACATAAAATCACCTAGTACCAAGTCCCGACCTCAGTGCTTGGGGCTGCAGGAAACTGGAATGACCACCAGGACTGACCAGGCTGGGGTTATGAAGTGACAGTTTAGCTGAGCTCCAAGGATGACAGGCATCATCTAGACATGGAGTGAGGGAGCAGCATGTCTGAAGGCTCTGAGGAGGGGAGGAGTGTGAGGTGGGATGAAAGAACCAGGAACGGCCAGCAGCCTGGAGTACGGTGGGAGAAGAGCACTGCTGAGGTGAGCAGGGGCAAGACCACATTTGGAACTTGGTCTCCCAGGGTCAGGAATGATCAGATGTCCATTTTCAAAGATGAGTGAGGCTTCTGCAGAAGTTCAGGTGCAAAGATAGTTGAGTGGAGAGAGGTGGTGGTGAGACAGATCCTGAAGAAATCAACAGGACTCAGTGTTTGGTGGACAGGAAATTTAGGTTTCTGATACGGATAAGTAGGTGGACAGATGGGGTTCACTGAGATGAGGAATAACAGAAGGAATATTTGGGGGATTAAAGTAGGGTGGAAATTAAGAGTCCTATGTGGCCACAGGAATTTCAAGATGCCTGCGATAGGAGATTGGAGTGAGCAAGGGGTGGGTAGGGGAGGAAAGATAGGAAGTTAGGAGTTTTTACTACAAAGGTGGTGGGTAACAGCCCTGGTGGTTGATAGTGCAGCCTCGAAAGAGAAGGGGAAAAATCACATAGAGCCACGTACATTTAGAATTTATCGAGGTCTTGCTGTTGGTTGTATTTTATAACCTACTCTTCAGAACACTTAAGAGCACATTGTTAAGGTGCCTTTTCGTGGTTCTTGCACCTGCCAGGATATACTCCAGGATCAGTGAACAATTTCCCACCTCTACAGACAACACTGGGTCTTCTTGTAAATCTTTGTGCCCCTCTGTAATTATTTCCTTAAAACTATATTCCTAGAAATAGAATTGCTGGGCTAAAGGGAAGAATGAAATAGTATTTGGACTTCTGATACATTTCCAAGATGCTTTCCCAAGTGGCACAGTGGTATTTATAATAAAAACTGGGAGGAAAAAAATTTATGAAATCAGTACTGTTCCTGTGTGTATTCCCACCAGGAAGGAGCACATGAGATTGTCCATTTATCTGTACCCCTGCCATCAAAAGTATTGCTACTGTATTAATAAAAGGTTCATTTGCTAAGGGGATACTAGTATAGCTCTTATTGAGCACCCATGGTTTTCTGAAGGCCACTAAATCACAGTCATGGCATGAACTCTGGCTACCTGGCAGATCCTGAGTTAGGAAGTAAAGGGGGTGAGGGGCTAAGCACTGGCCTGACTTTACAGGCACACAAACCACTGGGGTGGACCCAGAAAATTCCAGTTCTAAACACATTCAGGAGAACACTGAGGACATTTATTGCATGTGGTCAGTAACAGCAACCTATAAGAAGCCATCCAAATATCCATCAGGAGGACAGGCATTATAGGACTTACTAGTATTCATAAAAAAGAAATGCACCATACAGCCACTGAGGAAAACAGCATGAAGGTTCCTCAAAAATTAATACTAGAACTACCAGATGATCCACCAATCCCACTACTGGGTATATAATAGCCAAAGCAGATGAAATCAGACCATCAAAAAAGACAAAATAAAAAAAAAAAAAGAAATCAGACCATCAGAGATCTGCATTCCCATGTTTACTGCAGCGTCATTTACAATAGCCAAGCTATGAAATCAAGTTGTGTCCAACAATGGATGAAGGCATGAAGAAAACGTGGCAAATATACACAAGGGAACCCTAGTCAGTGATTAAAAAGAATGGAAATCTTGTCATGGTGACAACATGGATGGACCTGGAGGCTGTATCATGTTAAGTGAAATAAGCAATACCAGAAAGACAAATACTGTGTGATCCCACTTATATGTGGAATCTGAAAAAAAAAGTTGGTAACACAGAGGGAGAGAATAGAACAGTGGCTAGCAGAGACTGGGAAGGCGAGTATAGTCAACGGGTACAAAGTTACAGTTCCGAGAAGTAAGTTTCATTCCATTGCATAGTAGGGTGATAATGGTTAATTATAAGGCACCGTATGCTACAAAGTAGCTGAAAGAGGCTTTTGAATGTTCTCACCACAAAGAAATGATAAATGCATGAGGTAATGGATACACTAACTACCCTGATTTGAATATTGTACAACATATACACCAAAAAATCAAATTGATGGCCCAGGGTAGTGGCTCCTCCCTATAATCATAGCAGAACATTTACAAAATAGTCTCTATGTGTTGGCCACCTCTTTGTAAAATTTTGTAATGAATATTTTGTAAATAAGGATACACTTTGCTATAATCTCCCATTCTCCCTATGTATGGCAACCTTTGGGATGTCCTGTAGAAGAAAACTGGCCAGGCATCTGTAGTCCTAGCTACTCAGGAGGCTCAGGCAGGAGGATCATTTGACGTTTCAGATTGCACTGAGCTATGATGCCACTGCACTGTAGCCTGAGTGATAGAGCTAGACTCTTATTTCAAAAAAAAAAAAAAAGAAAAGAAAAAGAAAAACATCAAATCAAAAATTGTACCCCATAAAATATACAATGATAATGTGTCAGCAAAAGTAAATAAATAACATAAAGAAATGTGCTAGATAGATCTATACTGACACACCAAGATAGTTTGAGATAAAATTGTCAGTTGAAAAATACAGGTTGCGGGTGGCGCTTGTAGCTCAAAGGGGTAGGGCACCGGCCCCATATGCTGGAGGTGGTGGGTTCAAACCCAGCCCCAACCAAAAAACTGCAAAAAAAAAAAAAAGAAAAGAAAGAAAAATACAGGTTGCAATATACCACCTGAAATAGAACCAAGTTCTATGGGGAAAGACAGCAGACATATGAAAAAATATATAAAAAAGTACATATCAACCTTGTCAGTTGTGGTTCTTTGTGATTTCTGTAATTAAAGGAAACTTATTTTCTGAGTCTGTGTTTTTATAATGGTTGAAGTTTTTATAAATCCAAGTTACTGTGTAATGCTTTCAGAAGGTAACTAACACGGCAGGAAGTGCCCAGAAAGCACCCAGGATGGGGCTTAGTAAGTGCTGGTGTGTGTGTGTGTGTGTGTGTGTGTGTGTGTGTGTGTGTGTGTGTGTGTGTGTGTGTGTGTGTGTGTGTGTGTGTGTGTGTGTGTGTGTGTGTGTGTGTGTGTGTGTGTGTGTGTGTGTGTGTGTGTGTGTGTGTGTGTGTGTGTGTGTGTGTGTGTGTGTGTGAAAGAGAGCCAGCCGGCCATCCAGACAGACAGACAGAAACGGACGCGAGGGTAATCAGCATAATCACCATCTCCCACAAGACCTAGCTCAGAAGAGATACCTGAAGAATGAAGTAGGGGCAATTAAAGATCAAACTGGACAGGGAGGTGTCCTGCAGTAGAAAGAGCAAAGAATAAGACACGTGACCTTAAACCTAAGCTCTGCCACTGGACCCTGAGCAAGACCCTGACTTTCTTGGGGCCTCAGTTTCCCCATCTGTGAAACAAACTCGGGGCCAGAACACTATCTCTGGTGATTCCCCCAGTTCCAGCAGATGGCGTGCCTGCCCAGCTTTCTCAGCTGCCTGGAGAGACTCTGCCCCCCACTGGCTCTGGCTCCTCTCCAGCTAAACGAATTCCCAGAAGTTTCTGAGCTGGTTCCTTCTGCAGGTCACAGAGTTTTTTGTTCCTGCCCTCTCCCTCTTGGGAAACTGCAGAAAGCTTCATAAGGAAAATGGCCTGTTGTAACAACAATTATAACAACAAAGAATAACAATTATGACGGCGATTCTAACAAATGATAAAGTAACATTTACCAGGTGCTGTTTTACGTACATTGCTTTATGGCCGCTCCTGCCCTCTGAGGGACGTGAGGGAGGGTTTTAACCATCACTCAGAAAGGTCTCAGGCTGCTTGGCCCAGGGTCATTTTTCACATCACACCTGCTGCCTGTGGGAAGGGCCAAACCCTAAGCAGGCCACACCATCTCCCAGAGCTTCCGTTTCCTTAGCTCCTTTCCTCCAATTAGAATGTCAGCTTCATCAGAACAGGAACTTTCGTCTGGATTTCCACTATGCCAGACTGCAACCCAACCCTGGCAGCTGAGCCAGTAGGCTCTGCCTGCTCCATTCCCTGATGCTCAACCAGCACCACGCAAAGAGTAGGCGCTGCATAAATGTTCCCTGAATTCCCTTTTCTGACCCTGTTATGAAAGTGAATGTGTATCTATTTCTCTCTCCCCTTCCTACCTATCTGTGGGGACAGGCAACTCCTTCTGGACTACTGGGAAAGGCTTCTGTCCACAGTAGAGTGGCTGGAGTTCTTGTCTGGTATCTAGCATATGACACCATGGGATGGAGTTACCGGGGCCATCTAAGAGGCCAGCTTCATGCTGGAACAGACTCCTGAGGCCCTTGCCCTCTCTGACCTTACACGCTGCCCAGTGTAGGAAGCTGACCCTTGTGGCACAGAAAGAAAACTCTGCCATGTTCAAAGCCCAGACTTGGCAATCATCAACTGAGCTGACATACTCCGGTTGCTCATCCCCTTCCCCTCTGGAAACGGCGACTCCAAAAGGGGTCTGAGGAGCTCTCTGGTCGAAAGCACAAACACATAATTTCATTTTTCTTCTTCATTTGTATTCTTTGCTCACCCTCTGCTCTTTAAAGTCAACAGCAAATGGGGGAATTGGAAAAAGAAATTCTCAGTTAGAAATCATGTCAGAAAATGGTCATTCTCTGGCTCGGTGCCTGTAGCTCAGTGGTTAAGGTGGGGCTGGTGGGTTCGAACCCAGCCCGGGCCTGCTAAACAACGACAACTGCAACAAAAAAATAGCCAGGTATTTTGGCGGGCACCTGTAGTCCCAGCTACTTGGGAGGCTGAGGCAAGAGAATCCTTAAGCCCAAGAGTTTGAGGTTGCTGTGAGCTGTTATGCCACAGCACTCTACCGAGGGTGACAAAGTGAGACTCTATCTCAGAAAAAATAAAAAAAGAAAAGAAAATGGTCCTTCTCAGATCCTGGTAATGGGAGTATAAACTGACAGGACCTCCTGGGGAATGACTTTATAGTATGTATCAACAAACCTCAACTGTTTTCTTTTTCTTTTTTTTTTTGTAGAGACAGAGTCTCACTTTATGGCCCTCAGTAGAGTGCCATGGCATCACACAGCTCACAGCAACCTCCAACTCCTGGGCTTAAGCGATTCTCTCTTGCCTCAGCCTCCCGAGTAGCTGGGACTACAGGCGCCCGCCACAACGCCCAGCTACTCAACTGTTTTCATATCCTTGAGCCACTAAGTCAGTTTACAATACTTTATTAAAATAACTCACACTGTACATGAAATGTACAAAGGTAAATGTGATTTAATTGCCCTCAGAAAACCACAGGTGCTCAATGAGAGATACTGGTATATACCTTTTATTAATATAGTAGCAATACTTCTAGTTGGCAAGGGTGCGGATAAATCTTGTAAGCTGGTGGTGGGAAGATAAATGTATAATCACAGTATTACTTATAATAGCCAAAAACTAAAGACATCAAAATGAGTTTCTAAATGGACATGTCAAATGTCCAATGGGCAATGGAGAAATTTATACATATTTAACTATTTTATATCCAAATGAAATACCATTCAGGCATTAAAAGGATGTTTGTAAATATTTTCTAAAGACATGGGAAAATGGGCGGCGCCTGTAGCTCAAGGAGTAGGGTGCCGGTCCCATGTGCCGGAGGTGGTGGGTTCAAACCTAGCCCCGGCCAAATAAAAACCACACACACAAAAAATTAAATAAAATAAATAAAAAATAAAAGATATGGGAAAATGTTCACATATATTCTTTTTTTTTTTTTTTGGTGGTTTTTGGCCGGGGCTGGGTTTGAACCCGCCACCTCCGGCATATGGGACCAGTGCCCTACCCCTTTGAGCCACAGGTGCTGCCCCACATATATTCTTAAATGAAACAGAATTACAGAATCTCAATGATATAATCACATATATTAATATTTAATTAAATATGAATGATTTAAAATATCTTTTATAGGCTGGGCATGGTGGCTTATGCCTATAATCCTAGCACTCTGAGAGGCCAAGGCAGGAGGACTGTTTGAGCTAAGGAGGGCAAGCCCAGCCTGAGCAATAAGCGAGACCCTGTCTCTACTAAAAATAGAAAAACTAGCCAGACATTGTGACAGGCACCTGTGGTCCCAGCTACTTGGGAGGCTGAAGCAGGATGATTGCTTGAACCCTGGAGTTTGAGGGTGCTCTGATGGGCTGGCACCATGGCACTCTAGACTGGGTAACAGAGGAAGACTCTGTCTCAAACAAAACAAAAAACGCTTTTGTATTTTCTAAATTTGCAGTGAAAGCATTCATTTTATTTTTACATTACTTAATATTTGCGCAGGTGTATAAAACTCAAAAGGCACCAAAGGGAAGAGTAAGGCTCAGTCTCCGCCCCACCCTATCCCATATGCCCTCCCCAAGGCAAGTGTTTTCTTGTGTCCTTCTAGAGAAAGTCTATGATATATATATTCCCTCACTCTCCTTCCCTTTTTTTCCCCTTTATTTAAAACAAAACTCTGTTTTCCATTTTGGACTTTTTTTTTTCATTTAAAAATGTTTTAAAAACAATTCTAGCTCACCCTGAAGCTATTGAAGCATTTATTGCATCAAAACACTGGAAACAAACCCAAAGTTCTCTCAGAGATAAATTATTCTGTGTGATATTCTGTTATCTCACTGCTGCAGACTGATTTAATTTTCCCTTTTGATGAACTTTGAGGTTGTTTTCATAAAAGTAGAATTGCCACATCAAAGGATCTGTGAATTTTTTTTTTTTTTTACTGTAATAGGTATTGCCAAATTTTCCTCCACAGAGGTTAATTCTTATTTCAGTCCGTTTTGTGCTGCTACAACAAAATACTCAACATTCGTAATTTAAAAAGAACAGAAACTTATTTCACACAGTTCTGGAGGTTGGGAAGTCCAAGATCAAGGCACCAGCAAATTCAGATTTGGTGTCTAGTGAGGGCTGCTCTCTGCTTCCAAGATGGCACCTTTGGAGGATGGCAGAGAGGCAAGGAAGGGCAAACTCCCTCTCCCAAGCCTTTTCATAAAGGCACCTAATTTCATTCACAAAGTAGGAGCCCTCAGGGCCTAATCACCTCTTAAAGTCCCCCCTCTTCTGCCATAACGTTGGCTACATCTGAATTCTGTAGGGGATACATTCAAACTGTAACAATTCCTGCCAAGTTTTTATGAGAAACACTTTGTTTTGCCACATTCTTTTCTTTTTCTTTTTTTTTTTTTAAGAGATAGAGTCTCATTTTGTCACCCTTGGTAAACTGCCCTGGCGTCACAGCACACAGCAACTTCCAGCTCTTGGGCTTAGGCGATTCTCTTGCCTCAACCTCCTGAGCAGCTGGGACTACAGGCGCCCGCCACAACGCCCGGCTATTTTCTGGTTGCAGTTTGGCCGGGGCCGGGTTTGAACCCACCACCCTCGGTATATGGGGCCGGCGCCCTACTCACTGAGCCACAGGCGCTGCCCTGTTTCGCCACGTTCTTATCTATGATGTTTTGTTTTTAATCTGGAATGTGAAAACAGCATGTGGTTATTTTACTTTGTGTTACTCCTATGAGTGGCTGGAGCACCTTTCCAGGGGTACTTCCCTTTCCCTTCACCGTTTCGTCCGATCCTTTTGCCCATATTTGTAATGAATTTTAGGTCTTTTTCTTATTGATTTGTAGGAGCCTTTAATATATGTGTATTAAGACAAGTAGTCTTTTGCTTGAAAAGAAATCACAAGTAGTTTTTACTTATCATTTGTACCTTGACTTTGTTTTGGGGACTTCTCTTTACACTTATTTTTTTTTATATATTCATGTAGTCAAATTGGCCCCGAGCTTTCTCCGACACCATGCTGCCTCTTTGGAGTCTCTGGTAACCTTACAGACCTCTGAGAGGGGCACACGGGGTGGTAGAAAACATTGAGTACAGCAGTCCGGCCCAGCTTTCCTGTTTACTAGCTGTGAGACCTTGGACAAGTCCCTTTAACCTCAGCAACAGGGGACAAGAGCAATATTCTGCTCATGGGGCTGCTGTGAAGACTCACTCAGACAGTTTGTAAAGAGTGTGACAAGTTACGTGGGATTTAATATAAGCAGCATAACCATTAATAGTTCCTTAGTGTGGTTCATTCGTGGGGTGACTTAGTAAAACTTGCCTTTTGACATTTCATTCAGCTCCTTTGTTTTCACTCTGTTTAATGGTGCTATAGAAGGTCAAAACATACACTTCTTGGCTGGGTAAGGTGGCTCACACCTGTAATCCTAGCACTCTGGGAGGCCGAGGTGGGTGGATTGCTTGAGATTATGAGTTCAAGACCAGCCTGAGCAAGAGGGAGACCCCGTCTTTACTAAAAATAGAAAAATTAAGGCAACAGCATCTCTTGAACCTAAGAGTTAGAGGTTGTGAGTTATGATGATGCCATGGCATTCTTCCCAGGGTGACAGGTTGAGACTCTGTCTTAAAAAACAAAACCAAAAACTGTAAACTTCCTTCTTTTGTGCTTTCCAGTGCTGAGTGGAAGGAATATAAATTCCACAAAAGGGTAACCCTGGCTGGCATGCCTACTGTTATCGGGAAGGCCTAGCATATAGTCGAAGCTCAATGAGCATGTGATGAATGGGTAAATAATGGCGTGTAGCCCTGTGGTGTTAACAGTGGCTGAGGGTCTGGCTTACTGACCATGCAGCAGGGTGACCCTTTCCTTTCCCAGCTTCCTTTTCCCTCATTATTTCCCTTTGGGTAATGAAGGTTGAAATACGATCCCTGAGTCTCTTTCAGGCCTGCCCCTTCATTCATTTATTCATTCATGCACGCATTCATTCATTATCTACTGAGCACCTTCTATATGTCAGGCACTGTGTCAGGTATGGTGTATATACTGGAAACTAAAAAAAGTTTGATCTGAAAGAGAAAAAGGCATTGAATGAGCAAATGAACCTAACAACCCAGATTATATGGAGGAAGGAGAGGGTTCTGTGTGCATTATTCAGTTAAAGGTTTTACAGTTAGAGGAGGCCTCCTTGAGGAGGTGATTTTGGCAGAAATCTACAGGAAAGCTGGGCAGAGAGTGATTCAGACAGAGCTTACAGGCAATTTGAGTCCTCTAGCAAGCTAGTATCTCCCATCTCAGCCTGAGCCCTGTGTGGTACTAAAGAATGAAGCTCTTTCTCTTCCTCATCCTCAGGAGGTTTGGGTGTCTAGTGGGTTCTGGGTGATGTAGGACATTTCACTGACCTTGAATGTTTAGGACAGCAGGGAGAAACCCTTGTACTATGCCCACAGATCCCCTGGGGCCCTGGGGTCAGAGGCTGTGGTGCCTGCAGGTGCTTGCTCTGGGCTGTCAGGTTACCCCACAGGAAGCTGCTTTTCTCTTGGGCTAACACTCCCTCCAGCTTTGTAAACTGAAGAGGTCCTGGGCTCTGCCAAGAGCTACATGCTCTGTTCCAAGTCTGCAGCTCTTAGTCCTCCTCACACACGGGCAGATTCCATTACAGCTCCAAATTGTTTTCCAAATATACTAGAAAGGTCATTTCCTGTTTTCTTTTCTTTTTAAAAAATTCAGTATTTGCAGAAACCATACAAAAAGCATGCAGACTTCGTAGAGGACACAGAGCACAGAAGCAGAGCCCGGTCTCATGGGAGAGGCTTCCTTACAGGTGGGCAAAATGCTCTCTGAGGTTTAGGGAGAGAAAGGGCCGTGGAGACATGATGAAAATGCCCGTTGATCTGCCATTCTTCACACTCACAGAGCAGCGCCTTCTCTCTGTGATGAGAAGCCAAAAATAGAGAGGCACTTAGACAAACAAGTCAGGGCCTGTGCTTTAGGTAGGATCATTAAATTATGCCTCAAAAAAAAAAAAAGGTCAGGGCTCCAAATTGAGAACATTCCGATAGCTGGGAAAGGGCAGGGCTGAGGGTTCTAGCCATGTGTGGCCTGCTGGGGGCTGGCACCGGAACCCTATGTAGGGCCTTGGGGGCACATCCAGTGCGGGATCAGAGCCTGCTGCCCAATCACAAAGAGCAGCCTTGAGGAGCCTTTCTTTGGAGGCAGACAGGCCAGGCCTTGGCCTCTGCATCTGGAGGCAGGCCTGGGTGCAGGCAGAGGTGAGGAAGGAAGGGGCAAGGTACCGGAGCCAGACAAGGTCCTCGGAGACTTCCACGCTGCCTGCTCCCGCGGACGCCATAGTTCTCCTTTTCCCACTTGTTTCTTCTCGAACCTCTCCTCACAGGGCTTCTAGACACCACACCTTCTGGATCTGCCTGCAGCCTCTCTGGCTCCTCCACACAGGCACCTCATTCTGACAGGACCTTTGTGTAGGGACCCCCCACTCCCAAACCAAAGTCTTCTTTTCCATCTGCTTCCTGGGAATTCTTACCCTGTCCCTTAGTGTATAGTGATGACCCCAAAGACCCCAAGCCTCTCAAGAGCCGAGATGTGTGACTGTGACTGCCTGTTCAGTGCGTCATTTGGCTACCTCACCAGCATTTTATTTATTTATATGTTTTTGAGACATAGTCTCACTTTGTTGCCCTAGGTAGAGTGCGGTGGTATCACAGCTCACAGCCACCTCAAACTCTTGGGCTCAAATGATCCACTTGCCTCAGCCTCCTGAGTAGCTGGGACTATAGGATACCCAGTTATTTTTTAGAGATGGGGTATCACTTTTGCTCGGGCTGGTCTCAAACTAAGCTCAAGTAATCCACCTGCCTCGGCCTCCCAGAGTGCTAGGATTACAGGCATGAGCATCACGCCCAGCCACTCATCAGCATTTTAAATTGCACATGGTAAGTCACCTGCCTGCTCCCTTCCAACCTCTCACAGCTCAGCAAAGACACCACATGCCCAGGCTGCCCATCCCTGAGCCTCCTCCTCTGTCACCACCCACGTGTGAGTTGTCACCACGTCCTGTCCTTTCTACTTGCAAAACAGAACTTGAATCTGCTCACCTCTCTCCTCCACGGGCGCCACGCCTCATCTGGACCCTGGACAGAGTCCCTCACCACAATCCTGCTTCCCTCTTCCTCACAGCCCAACGGCTATTTTCTACACAGCAGCCAGTGTGATGCTCTCGAGACAGAAATTAGGTCATGTCATTCCCCTGCTTCATTCAGCCTTTGATGCTTTCTCATCTCACATCTAGTGCAATCTACCCTCCTGAAGCCAGCCCCCGACGTCCTATATGGACCTGGCCCTGCCTTCCTCTGCAAGCTTTGGTCTTACTTCCACTCTCTTCCAGGACCGTTTTGCTCTGGCCACATTGGCCTCTTTAATTCCTCAAACCTAATTTTCTTCTGGACCTCAAAGCTTTTACTAGACTATTCTAGACTATTCCCTCCTCTGTCTGCAACATCCTGTCACCCTGCTCTCTAGAGAGCTGCATAAGTGGGCAGGTGAATTCCTGGCCCTGGCTTTTCAAACACTCCTGCTCTCGGACCTGACGAGGGGCCCCTGCAGGACATGAAGCCTCCCGAGTTCTGCTGTCCCCCACGCTACTGCATGTCAAGAAGGCCTGGCAGAGCCGCCCAGAGGGTAACGTGGTATGGTAGACATAGCAAGGGCTTTGGAGTCTCAACTTCTGTCCTTACAACTGCCTCATGTGGTGCTGGGCAACTCACCTGACCACTTCTTCATTAAACGGGCAGACTAACAACTGCCTTTCATGGTGGTTGTGGAGATCAATCAGAGCTGGCACTTACGGAATCCTTACTGCATGCCAAATTATGCTAAGAATTTTTTTTTTTTTTTCTAGAGACAAGAGTCTCATTTTATTGCCCCCAGTAGACTGCTATGGTTTCATAGCTCACAGCAACCTCCAACTCCTGGGGTTAAGCAATTCTCTTGTAAGTCCCAGGTAGCTGGGACTTACAGGTGTCTGCCACAACGCCTGGCTTTTTTGTTGCAGTTAGGCCGGGGCCAGGTTCGAACCTGCTATCCTCGGTATATGGGGCCAGCGCACTACCCACTGAGCCACAGGCGTCGCCCTACGCTAAGAATCTTATAGGCATTAACTCATTTAATTTTATAGCAACTCTATGAAACAGAAAGTATCATTGTCTTGTACAGAAGAGGCAACTGAGGTTCAGAGAAGTTAAGGAGCTTGTCTGAGGACCATATACCAAAGGGGTGTAGAGCAGGATGCTGTTTATGCTGTTAGGCTATAAAGCCTAGAAATAAATTAGCACAATGCCTGACATGTAGTAATAAGGGTTTGTTAAAAAGTGTCCACTCCCTGGGGCGGCGCCTGTGGCTCAGTCGGTAAGGCGCCAGCCCCATATACCGAGGGTGACGGGTTCAAACCTGGCCCCGGCCAAACTGCAACCAAAAAATAGCCGGGCGTTGTGGCGGGCGCCTGTAGTCCCAGCTACTCGGGAGGCTGAGGCAAGAGAATCGCTTAAGCCCAGGAGTTGGAGGTTGCTGTGAGCTGTGTGAAGCCACGGCACTCTACCGAGGGCCATAAAGTGAGACTCTGTCTCTACAAAAAAAAAAAAAAAGTGTCCACTCCCCCTTCTGACCTTCTTTCTCCATTGTCCCCACCTCATAATAAGGCATTTCTGAAGGAAGGGCTAAGAAAGCAAAGAAATCTCAAGGAAGCACGCTACAGTGCTGGCTAAAACATGTACCCAGACGTATCTTACCCATACTTAAGCAACCTTCTCTTCTGAAGGTTCAGCTTCAGGTAAAACTTCAGAACCTTTTCAGTGATATTGGGTTGGTTCTCTGAATTCTACCATCAGATTCTATTTTTTTGGTATCTAACTTCACAGCAATAGTACAAATAATTATCCTGGCTACAAATTTTCAAACTCTCACTCGCTCAGCAGAGGGATCCTACCCTGCAGCACGGCAGTGTTATCACTGCATGTAGGGGAAAGTCAGTGCTTCCATGGGGGTCTTTCAAAAGCAGAACAGTCCCTGCTGGATCATGATGTCCAGGCATGCTGGGGTTCCCCAGGCCTCCTGCTGTTCCTGCATTATTTAAATCTGGTGAGGGATCAGCTACAAAGCAAGGTTTGCAGAGAGTGGCAATCTCCATCCTGCTGTGCAGGGAGGGGCAGGAAGGGAAAGTGAGATCACTTCCAAACCAGCCTGCCAAAGTCCAGGGGCTGGGCTGGGCTGTACTCCAGCAATGCTGATGCCAGGCTGAATGCCTCTGGGCAAGGTTCTTTTCTCTTAAACTTCAGAAGTCTCAAGTGTGTAATGAAGGGGTTAACTGAATATCTCTGTGGTGGTTTTGAAACATGTCTGCAGATTCTCTGACATTCTTCCTATCAGGAGATGGAGTCTAACTTCAACCCCCTGGAATGAGCTGGCCTTCAGGACAAACTGCTAACAAATGGAATGCAACAAAAGCGATGATGTGTGACTTCCGAGATGAGGGTGGAAAGGTTATATAGCTTTCCCCTGGTTCTCTCCTGGGACACTGTCCTTTGGAGCTTTGAGCTGCATGTAGGAAATGGAGGCAGCCATAATGTGAGGAAGCCCAAACAGGTCCCCTGAAGTGACCTCAGGGAGAGGTCCTGAGATGGCATGGAGAGAAGCAGCTGGCCAGCCTCTAGCTGTGGTGGCGCGTGGCTGCTCCTGGTCCTGGCCCGATCTAACTGTGAGAGAGAAGCAGCTGGCCAGTCTCTAGCTATGATGGCACCTGGCTGCTCCTGGTCCCGGCCCGATCTAACTGGGACTGCATGAGCAATAGAAGCCAGAATTGCCCAGGCAAGCTGTTCCCAAATTCCTCAAACTCAATTTTATTCCTGACCTCAAAGCCTTTACTAGACTATTCCCTCCTCTGTCTGCAACATTCTGTCACTCATTGAGCCACAGGTGCCGCCCTCTAGACAGCTATATAAGAAACCACAGGAGATAATAATCATTGCTGTTGTTTTAAACCATGACGTGTTGGGGGTGATGTATTATGCAGCAGTGGATAACCAGAGCAATCTCTCACTTCCAGTTCTGGGGTTCCTCTCCCGCTCCTCTAGAATTCTAAAAACAGCGTAAGCAAAATACACTGTGAAGAATGAAAAGACACAAGGTACCATCTTTGCAACATTCATTCATTCATTTTACTGAATTTTATAAAATTTTACTGATCCTTCACCATATCGCAGGCTTGAGACTACATGCCATGGATACAAAAACAGTAAGACCCCTCAGGGAAGTTAGGGAGATCTAACTTCCAAGGCAAAGGAGTGGTCTAGTTAGGGAGATCAACTCATCAACTCATAATTCTTAACCAGTGATAGTGGGAAGGGAGGCATATTGGAATTATCGGAATCACTGGGGGACACTGTTGAACTATACCTCTTGCTTTAATAAAATGAGGTGTGGAACCAGGGACTGTGTTCTCTAGCTGGCGATCACTACCTTGTCAGCTCCTGACGGGAGGGCATCACAGCCACACACATGATAAGAGAGAAAAGAGTTTTGTGAACACTTCTATATATAAATCTTTAAAAACATTAAACATCTTGAAAAGGCTAGGAGCTACAGCAAAACAATGTACAAGGTGGAATGGGGACTCAGGAGCCCAGTCACTTATATACAGTGACTAATTTTAAGGAAGTTCCTCCTCTCTCCCTCCGTTTATATTAACCTTTGTATTTATCGTTCGCCAGGTACTGAGGACTCAGCAATGAGCAAAACAGACTCTCTGCCCTCATGAAGCTCACGTTCTAGAGAAGTGACTCATACTAACAGACAAAATAACTATGGCGTGGCAAAAGCGCTGTGTAGAAAACTAAAGTAGGGAAAGACAGGGGAGTGAGATTTTCTACAGAGAGGACAGAGCACCTCTGACAGAGCTGACACGGGGCTTCCTCGCACTGTGGCTGCCTCCATTTCCTACAGGCAGAAGCCAGCCTCACACCTGGGGAAAGTGTGCTGGGTGAGGGAATAGCACACAAGAGGTGGGCACCCCTGCCATCCAGAAAGAGTAACAAGGAGGCTGCAGGGCTGGGAGCAGCAGTAGAGGTGAGGGGAGAGGCAGCAGTGGCTGTGGCTAGGGACCTTCCAGGTCTCGGAAGGCAAAGGCAGGCTTTGAAATTTGTTCTGACTTTGATTTTACCCTTTCACTGGCATTTCCAGTTGAATACTTTAGTGTGTCCCTTCCACGCCCATCTGTAGATTCTCCCTAGTGCAGCGGGAGGGAGGCCCAGGCGCAGTGGGGAGTTTCTTCACACACTGCCCACAGGCACCAGCACTGTGTGCCCAAGGCCAGGCCCTTTAGCTATGGACCTCCTGTCTATGCTTCTTTAGTCAGAAGTAGGGTTCAGAATCCAGAAGACCCCACATAAGTAACACTAATTAAATAACAGCCTTCCTTAGACATGAAGAGCAACATGTTTACAAGCCAAGGACCATCACTACCTACCACCTGCAATTTTGGTCCACATTAACACTATTTACATAAGACTCCTCAGCCCTTGGTTGGGTATGCCAGCCCTCCACCCCCACCTCTAAGTACTGAGCCTTCACAGGACTGCCGGCCCCAGAACATCTACTCTACATACCTCCCAGCAGCCCAGGAAATAGACCCCTTAGCCTGAGCATCTCTTTTCCTTCCCTGACCCACTCAAAGAGATAAGGTTTCCCTGTTTGCCACTTGTAACACCTTGACTTGCGCTTCCTGACAATCACATTTGTGATTTATTCAACAAATACACACTGAAGTCTCCTGTGAGCAGACTCGGGGCAGGAGCTGATACATTTGTTTACTATCTACCTTTCCCACTGGTCCTGAGAGGGCAGGTTCCCTGACTTTCTTGTTTGTCCCCATATCCCCAGCAAATAGCACAGATCCTGCCACACAGAAGATATTCAATAGATACCAACACATGAATAATAAATAAACCAAGAATCCAATAGACAAAATAAAAAGTTAAAAATGTGGAGCTGAAACACATTCTTCTTAGCGAAGTATCACAAGAATGGAAAACCAATCATCCAATGTACTCAATACTAATGTTAAGCCAGGCGGTCTGATGCATGCCCACATAGGAGAAAAGCTCACTTCTTGGGGGAGAGGAATAACAAGGGAGGGAGAAGGGAAGGGGGTTGGGTGCTGTCACTGAATGGGCACGGGGTGGGGGGTTGGCATACCTTTTGTCTGTGGGACATAACCACAAGAGGGACTCTAACTAACAAAGTCAAATATTTTGACCTGGTTGTTTATACCCTCATATTAACCTGAAATAAATTTACTTAAAAAATATATATATACACCCTCAAGCCAGTGATTAAGATAACCATCTGAGTCCTGGCTTCTAAACAGATAATAATAATGATCAAAAAAAAAAATAATAATGATCGCAATAAAATTTAAAATTAAAATAATTTGATATTTAAAATATTTTTTAAATTTTTTTTATTGCTAAATCATAGCTGTGTACATTAGTGCAATCAAGGGGTACAATGTGCTGGTTTCATATACAATCTGAAATATTCTCATCAAACTGTTCAACGTAGCCTTCATGGCATTTTTTTTTTTTTTTTTGAGACAAAATTTCACTATGTCGCCCTCAGTAGAGTGCTGTGGCATCACAGCTCACAGCAACCTCCAACTCTTGGGCTTAAGCGATTCTCTTGCCTTAGTCTCCCAAGTAGCTGGGACTACAGGTGCCCACTACAACACCCAGCTATTTTTTTGTTGCAGTTGTCATTGTTGTTTTAGCTGGCCTGGGCTGGACTCAAACTCACCAATCTCAGTGCATGTGGTTGGCGCCGTAACGACTGTGCTATGGGCACCAAGCCAAATTAAAAAATATTTTTGAGACAGAGTCTCAATCTGTTACCCTGGGTAGAGTGCTGTGGTGTCATAGCTCATGACAACTTCAAATTCCTGGATTCAAGCGATGCTCTTACTTCAGCCTCCCAAGTATCTGGGACGACAGGCGCCCACCACAGTGCCTGGCTAGGTTTTCTACCCTGTCTCACTATTGCTCAGGCGAGTCTCAAACTCCTAAGCTCAAACAATCCACCCATCTCAGCCTCCGAGAATGCTAGGACTACAGACACGAGCTAACATGCCTGGCCATAATTTGATATTTAAAATTTAATACAATAAAATGAAAATGACTACCATTTATAGATGTATACACTGTTTAAATATACTGACAGTAGCGCTGTATAATTAGATCACTTTTATACACAGCTAGGATGTCCTGGAGCCTGGACTCAAACCTAAGACTGGCTGACTCCTAGGCCCAGAGAATCAGAAGATGTGGCTAAGAAAAAGTGAGCTGGCAGGTGACCGAAGAGGACTGACTGGGGGAGAAAGAAAGGCTCTCCTTTGTCTTCACTTACCCCTGTTTACCACCTAGTTAACTGACCAGCTAGAGTTAAGCTCTACCACTGAGAATTACAGAATGTGCCTTCAGTCATTCTTTCAAGATTATTAAGTAAGTATTGTTTTCAGCAATGATCCTGAAGGTACTTTTAGAGACACTGCATTATCTAATCCTTGCAACGGATAGCCCAGGGCTCAGAGAAATGGCACAGATTACCAGCGTTGTCCAATCAGTTAGCGACTGAATAAGCACTTTAGCCTGCGTTTTCTCACTCTTGATTCAATGTACATTCCTGTGGATGATGCATTCTGGTGATGGCTTTGCACTTATGTGGATGACATTGTATCGGCTTCATCCATGGCAGAAAACTGTCCTATTAACAAACTTCTAGCTTCTCTCTGCTGAAAAGACTACCCTGGCCAGGATCAAATAAGGCTGTGCACAGTAATGATCTGAGTGACAGGCTTTCAGAGTGATTCACTGGGCACCTCGCACAGTGGCAGGTGCATAGTTCCTAAAAAATGTTTTCTTTTCTTTTCTTTTGTTTTTTTATTTTTGAGTCAGAGTTTCACTCCTGCTACCCAGGGTTTGAGTGCCATGGTCTCAGCTTAGCTCACAGCAACCTCAAACTCCTGGTTTCAAGCAACCCTGCCTTAGCCTCAGGAGTATCTGGGACTATGGGTGCACACAATGCCCAGCTAATTTTTTCTATTGTTAATAGAGGTGGGGTCTTGCTCTTGCTCAGGCTGGTCTCAAACTCCTGAGCTCAAAAGATCCTCCCACCTCAGCCTCCCAGAATGGTAGGATTATAAAAGGTGTGAGTCACTGCGTCTGGCCATCTAATAATGTTTCCTAAATAATGAATGAATGAATGAGTCAGGAGAGAAACCCCAGGGATCTGATAACATGAAAGCGCCCAAGAGAGCACACCGTCGCAGCCTGTGCCTGACAGGATCTTCTGCGTGTTGCCTCCTGAATTTCAGAGTAACAGCATCTGTCCAACTGCCCTTCACACAC
Organism: Nycticebus coucang; assembly: GCF_027406575.1. Taxonomy (NCBI): domain Eukaryota; kingdom Metazoa; phylum Chordata; class Mammalia; order Primates; family Lorisidae; genus Nycticebus; species Nycticebus coucang. Next base: position 51,161,973 of record NC_069800.1, on the reverse strand, counting down.
TGACAACTACAAGACAGAGAGAAACAAGCCAAGGGTTCAGATGACAGCAAGAAGACCCTCTGCTGAGCTGCCGCTGGCTCTGACGCCAGCGGAGAAATGAGGCCGCATGGAACCGTCGTCATTTTACAGTGGCTTGCTGAGAAAAGCCTGCTTGATAGGAGAACTGAAAGTGCAAATGAGTGAGATAAACACTCCTGCTATGTCAACCCCACACTCAGGCATATCAGGAAAATGCTCGCAGCTTCGAAGCTAATAAATCCATTTATAAAATACATTAGAGTCCATTTTATTTGTGTAATTATTCGGCAGGGAATGGTGAATGCCAGAGCCCCAAGATTCCCACATAGATACTCTTTAAAGTATCAAAACCAAGGACTGGGGAGGAGGGGTTGGGAGTTGGAAGGGTGACTAATAAAGGATGCAGGGTTTCTTTTTGGGTAATAAAAATGTTCTAAAAGTGACTGTGGTGATGGAAGCACAAATCTGAACACACATGTAACTGAAGGCCACTGCATGGTACACTCGCAACAGATGAAACATGTGGTGCGTGGATTCTGTCTCAGTAAGACTGTTTAAAACACTGGCTAACAAAGGAGAGAAACTGTCCTCGGTATTGCACTAATGCATTCGCATATTTCCCATTAACCTTTTCTTCCCGATTAAGATCACTGCTATAAACACAGTTTTCTGTATCAGCTGTAACATAGCCATGTTCTCAATATCGCAATATGCAGGGCTGTCTGCCTTAAACAAAGCTGCTCCATATATTTTCTTTCTTTACTTTTTTTTTTCTAAAAATGCCCCTTTATCTTAAACTTTGGTGGTTAAGCTCCGGTGCTTGAGTCATACACTACTTACTGGCTATGTGACCTCTGGCAAGTTACTCAAGAGCTTTCCATGCCTTGATTTCTCCATATGTAAAATAACAGTGTCAGCTTCATTAGGACATTGTGAAAATGAAGTAATATAATGTATATAAAGCATTTAGTGCTGGGACAACAAGTGTTCTTGTTGTCAGTGTAACCACCTATTATAGCAGCCCTCCTGAGCTCTGGATTCAGAAACCAGGAACCCCCCAGTGTTCAGTACATTTGGTGAATTTAGCAAGAAGAAAGGGGCAGGGAGTAGGGATGTATTTTGGGCATTCTACATGACAGCTATGAGTTTCAGCAATATTGGATAACACATCCCAGGTCACCCCTACACAGAAACACCTTGAAGCCTGGACAGTCTCCCAAGATTCTGACATCTGAGAAACTGGTGCCCAAGGGCACACAGTGGCCCATAGCACTTTGGGTTCTCTCTAGACCAATGGTCCTTAAACTTTAAAGGTCACAGTCACAATTGAGAATCTGAGGAAGCTATGGAAACTTTGTCCAGAAAAGTATATACTGCACATGTGTAGGCATGCGTCTGCATAACTGTACCTATAATTACAAGGGCCTTCTGAGTCCTTAAGACTGCACCCATAAATACCAGAGGTCTAGAATCACATGACCCCACCCTTAAGGCTCTGAGGTTCTGGACCTTGATGCTCCCACAGCAGTTGGGGACAGAAGGCTCTTTGGAGACTTGCCCTCCTAAACTGGCCTTGGCCAGATAAACAGTCCTGAGAGCTGACTGCTGAATCCTAGACACTGCAAACATCTGCATCCAGGGGATTCCCAGGGGCCCTGAGTCAGAACATAACACAGCCTGGTGGCTTGGGAAGCTGTTGCAGGGCAAGGCCCAGAAGCCTTGCTGATAAGCAGCCAAGGAGTTCCAAGTTCAAGGCAACTTCCCTCCAGATGAAGAGAGGAATCTTAGGAGAGAAGCTGGAGGCACAGTAAGTCCTAAGAAGAATTCAAGGGAGCTGGAAATCCCCCAAACTCCCAGGACTGCTAGGACTTAAAGAAATAAAGACTGGAAATTCTGCCCTGACTGCAAGAAGACTGAGCTGAGGGGGGGTGGGAGAGGCAGGAATGGGGGAGATGAGTACACTATGGATCAAAGGCTGTTTGAATCATGGCTCCATGTTATTTACCAGCTGTATGGTGCTGAGCAAACCACCGAACTTCAGTTTCTTTTTCTTTGCAAAATAGAGATACCAATCCCCAACTCTTAGGGTTCTTGTGAGGTTAAAGGAATTAATGTGCATAATTTTTTTGAGTCCTTTCCTCTTAAGAATCTGAAAAAGGGGCAGTGCCTGTGGCTCGAGAAGTAAGGTGCTGGCCCTATATACCGGGGGTGGCGGGTTCAAGCCTGGCCCTAGCCAAAAAAAAAAGAACCTGAAAAAGTAAGGAATGGAGGAAATACAGAAAGAGAGTTGAGAGCTCACTCTAGCCTCAGATGAAACCTGGGTTCCAATCCTGGCTCTACCACTTAGATGGACAAGATTCCTAACCTCTCTGAACTTCAAGTTCTTTATCTGTGAAATGGGGACAGTAATACTTTCCTTTCAAGGCTGTATTAGGATTAGACATAATAGCTGTTTAATGCCTGGTTCACATGATGAGATACTCAATAAAAAGTGGTAGTTTCTATGATCAGAAAAGTAAAGCTAAATTCCAGAAGTCATTTTGATGAAGTTAAAAAAAATAAAAGATCTGGAGCTATAAAAAAAGCTATCGTGAAATCTTGGTCATGCCACTTTTCAGCTTTGGCCAAATGTAATTTCCAAGAGCCTTAGCTTTGTCTTTGATAAAGCATAAATAATAACAGGAGCTAATTAGATGATGGATTTAAAAGTTTAGCCCAGTGCTCAGCACAGGAACACTCATTTATAAGCTATGAAAGTATAAACCATATTCTACAAACTGACATAAGAGCCCAGGGTTTGACTTCCTATGAACTGGACAGATTCACTGTTTTTTGTTTTTTTCAGTTTTATGAACACATAATTGACAAACAAAGTTTGGATTATTCAATGTTACAATATGATTTTTTTTCTTTTTTTTTTGAGACAGAGTCTCACTTTGTTGCCCTGGGTAGAATGCCTCAAACTCTTGGGCTTAAGCGATTCTCTTGCCTCAGCCTCCCAAGTAGTTGGGACTACAGGTGCCCGCCACAACGCCTGGCTATTTTTTTGTTGCAGTTGTTATTGCTATTTGCTGGCCAGGGCCGGGTTTGAACCCGCCAGCCTGGGTGTTTGTGGCCAGCGCCCTACCTACTGAGCTATGGGCACCGCCAACGTGATGTTTTTTTTTTTGTAGAGACAGAGTCTCACTTTATGGCCCTCGGTAGAGTGCTATAGCATCACACAGCTCACAGCAACCTCCAACTCCTGGGCTTAAGCGATTCTCTTGCCTCAGCGGGACTACAGGCGCCCGCCACAACGCCCAGCTATTTTTTGGTTGCAGTTTGGCCGGGGCCGGGTTTGAACCCACCACCCTCGGTGTATGGGGCCGGCACCCTACCGACTGAGCCACAGGCGCCGCCCCAATGTAATGTTTTGATATAAGTATATTCTGTGACATGATCACCACCATCAAGCTAATAAACATATCAAACACCTCAGATACTTATCTTTGTGCATGTATACGTGAGGAGAGAATATTTGAGATATACTGTATACAAATTTCAAGTATACAATACATTATAATTGACCATAGTTAGCATGTTGTACATTAGGTCTTCAGAATTTATTCATCTGGTAACTGCAAGTTTGTACTCTTTGAACAACATCTCCCCATTCCCCCTACCCCAATCCTTGGCAACCACCCTTCTACTCTCTTTCTATGAGTTGAGCTTTTTTATAATAGATTCTACTTATGTGAGATCATGCAGTATTTTTCTTTCTGTGTCTGGCTGATTTCACTTAGCATAACATCCTCCAGGTTCATCCATGTTGTTGCAAATGGCAGGATTTCTCTCTTTTTAAAGGCTGAATAATATTCCGTTGTTCAAATCAACATACTGTTTTATTACTACCGCTCTGTGATGTAATTTGAAATCAAGTGATATGATGCCTCCAACTTTGCTGTTCTTGCTTAAGTTGTTTGGGATCATTTGTGGTTCCATATAAATTTTAGGACTGCTCTATTTCTATTAAAAAAAAAAACTACTGGAATTTTCATAGGGGAAGGCATTAATCTGTAGATTCCTTTGGGTAGTAGGGTCATTTTGACAATGTTCTGCTAGGCAGATTCTTTAAATAGCTTAGTGTGAACTCAGGCTTTTGCAATCTTGTTCGGCCAGGGAAGATTCTTTCTCACTTTCTGTCCTCTGCTTGCTTCAGTGGCTCCTCTCAAAGGAGTTTCTTCAATCAGGAGATAGGGAGCAACTTTGGTGTCTGGGCCGGGCCAGAGTAGATGACAGCCTCTTGAGGAAGGAATAATTACCTGCTCCCCTGCATGCATGGCCCATCCCCCTTCAGAAGGAAAACAGCCTAAGAAATGGGCAGGCATACTCTTGGCTGCCACACAGCATGCCCATGTGGGGGGAAGATTGCAACCCCATTTAATGCACTTGGAGAAAAGGACTACAGGGAAATGCTAACAGGGCATGTTGGCCCCAGGATTCAGTTCCAATCATGTGTTAGTTACCATGTGGGCTCTGTACAGGATTGTCAAGATGTAAGAGAACAGAGGAGATGTCCCTTGATTTCTCTGTGGCTTTTACCCTCCCCGAAAGGTCTGCAGAAAGAGTACCATGGAATGGCAAGCCCTCTACATTCTAACTCTTCTGCTTTTTCCTACCTGTGTCACCTCAGGCAAGTAGTTTCACTTCTTTGAGCTTCAGTCTCCTCATCTATAAAATGGGGACGATATATATGTACCTCACAAGATCAAACTAAATGAGATTAGGAAGTGTTTAAATGCTTATCATAATGTCTAGCACATGGTTTAAGTAAATAATAGCTGTAGACGCTTCGCGCAAGTACTCTGTTGCCTTTAATTTCATTTAAAACCTGTTTATTTTCTTTCTTCAAGCAGAAATACAGGTATTTAGGCAAAAATCTGTGATGCTCTGGCAGCATGGTATGAAGAGCACAACTACCCACCTGGGTTAATTTCTTTTTCCTGCTTGCATCTCTTCAGATTTTCCACTGTTGACTAATCAGTGTGGAAATTCTAAGGAACCAAAAGAAAAACAAAAATTAGAGCCAGACGTACTCTGGAGCTGTAAACTGAACCAATCTTTTTGGAAGGCGAGTTAATATCTATTAACAAATTGAATGTGCACATCCATTGGGGCAGGCAAATGTCCAGGACTCTGTACTATAGGTATGCTTACATAAGTAAAAGGATACTCGGTGAAACATACTATGCAGTAGCAAAACAAAGGGGGAAATGACTTAGACATCTGTTAATAGGAAAATAATTAAATTACTGCATATCAGTACAATGAGAAACAACACAGTCATTTCAAAGAATGAGGGAGGCACCTGTGGCTCAAAGGAGTAGGGTGCCGGCCCCATGTGTCGGAGGTGGCAGGTTCAAACCCAGCCCCAGTCAAAAACTGCAAAAAAAAAAAAAAAAAAAAAAGAGGGCGGCGCCTGTGGCTCAAGGAGTAGGGCGCCAGTCCCATATGCCGGAGGTGGCGGGTTCAGACCTAGCCCTGGCCAAAAACCACAAAAAAAAAAAAAAAAAAAAGAATGAGGGAGATTTCATTGTACTGACATGGGAAAAAATGTACATGCTTGTTAAAAAGTATACGGTATAGGGTAGCACCTGTGGCTCAAAGGGATAGGGCACCAGTCCCATATGCTGGAGGTGGTGGGTTCAAACCCAGCCTCGGCCAAAAACCACAAAAAAAAAAAAAAAAGAAACAATCTCTGGTTGGTTAATAAATTAAAAAAAACAATTACAGTATAATTGCATACATTATCACTTTAGAATAAAAAATACAAACATGAGGGTGGCGCCTGTGGCTCAGTGGGTAAGGCCCCAGCCCCATATACCGAGGGTGGCGGGTTCAAACCCGGCCCCGGCTGAACTGCAACCAAAAAATAGCTGGGTATTGTGGCGGGTGCCTGTAGTCCCAGCTACTCGGAGGCTGAGGCAAGAGAATCACTTAAGCCCAGGAGTTGGAGATTGCTGTGAGCTGGGTGAGGCCACGGCACTCTACTGAAGGCCATAAAGTGAGACTCTGTCTCTACAAAAAAAAAAAATAATAATACAAACATGAGTATTTATACATAGAAAAAAGGGAAGCATCTGACATGTTTAAAAGTGTACATAGTTTACATTTAAAACATTTTTAAGTATACATAGGAAAAACCAAACTATAATAAACAATGGTTTTCTCTAGAACTTAGAGAGGTTATGGGAAAAGGAATGAGAAAGACTTTCGGCTTTTTTTTTTGTAGAGACAGAGTTTCACTTTATGGCCCTCGGTAGAGTGCCGTGGCCTCACACAGCTCACAGCAACCTCCAACTCCTGGGCTTAGGCGATTCTCCTGCCTCAGCCTCCCGAGTAGCTGGGACTACAGGCGCCCACCACAATGCCCGGCTATTTTTTTGTTGCAGTTTGGCCGGGGCTGGGTTTGAACCCGCCACCCTCGGTATATGGGGCCGGCGCCCTGCTCACTGAGCCACAGGTGCCGCCGACTTTCAGCTTTTTAATAGTATCTATCTTTGTTTTGACTGACTACTTTCTTTTAATTTTTTAATTTTTTTTTTTGAGACAGAATCTCACTTTATCATCCTCAGTAGAGTGCCGTGACATCACAGCTCACAACAACCTCCAACTCCTGGGCTTAGGCAATTCTCTTGCTTCAGTCTCCTGAGTAGCTGGGACTACAGGCGCCCGCCACAACGCCCGGCTATTTTTTGTTGCAGTTTGGCCAGGGCTGGGTTCGAACCCGCCACCCTTGGTATATGGGGCTGGTGCCCTACCCACTGAGCCACAGGCGCTGCCCTTGACTCACTACTTTTAAAGAGGCATGTATAACTTTGATAAGCATTATACACGCCATCTATGTAAAATTCTATACATCCAGCTAAAATATCAAGTGCAAGGGCAAAAGGACTAAGCATGTTTATCATTCACAGACCCCAAGAACATTCTCCAACAAAAAGGAAAATGACACAGAAAATAAGTGACAGCTTAGAATCAGCAGTGAGCAAAGGAATTAGTTAAGCATACTGGTAAATTCAAAGTACTGATTGAATAAAACAAAGCTAATGAGAGAGAAAAACAAATTTGACAGTATTTGATATTAAATACTGGATAATAGTAATGTCAAGGAAGGAAGAGAGATCAGAGTTAACACCTTTAGGTTTCATGATTATTAAAGACAAACAGAAATATTCTTTTAGTGTAAACAATACTTCTATTATGTCTATTAAAATTTTAAAGGCTAAAAACAACAAAAAGTAGAAATAGAATGCATAAGTCTCAAACTAGTTAGCACACTCTTGGATGAAAAAATCTAATTAACAACAACAAAAAAAATCAATCCTTCCCAAATTACTACATAATTTTAATTAAATTTCATTAAGAATATCAATAGCTTTTTTAGAAGGGGAAATAGATAAAATTACTTTAAAATTCATATGGAATAATATATATCTAAGATAACTGGCCAAGAAATATTCCAAAACATATGAAAAATAATTAAGGGATTTGTTTTATGAAATAATTAAAATTTATTGTAAAGACATTAAAAAGATGTGGTATCAACTTAAGAACAGATAAATAGGTTTGTGGATTAAACTAGAAAGTTTAAAAATAGGTACAAGTAAATAAAGACGTTACATATTAAAAAAAGGTAGGATTTCAGCTTGGTGCCAGTAGCTCAGTGATTAGGGTGATGGCCACATGCATGGGGACTGGTGGGTTTGAACATGGCCCAGGCCTGCTAAACAACAACAATAACAAAAAAATTGCCGGGCATCATGGCAGGTGCCTGTAGTCCCAGCTACTTGGGAGGCTGAGGCAAGAGAATCGCTTAAGCCCAAAAGTTTGAGGTTTCTGTGAGCTGTGATACCATGGCACTCTATGGAGGGTGACATACTAAGATTCTGTCTCCAAAAAAAAAAATGGGATTTCACTACAAAGGGGAAAAGATGGTATATTTAAGAAATGGTGCTGACATAATTGAAACAAAGCTAGACTATGACCTCTTACTGTACATACGTAAACATAAATTCCAAAGGGATTAATGGTTCTGGATTAAGTTAATGAAAACAATATAAGTATTAGAAGAACATTTAGAAAAACATTTATAGACTTCTGAATAACTTCCATATATTCCTAAACAAGGCAAGAAATCCAAAACAGTATAAAGAGAAAAATAGAAAATATATTTTGCAATAAATAACTTTATGGTCTTTTTTTTAATTGTTGGGGATTCATTGAGGGTACAAGAAACCAGGTAATAACTTTATGTTTTTTAAATAAAAACAAAATGATTAGGAAAAATATTTATAGCACCTTATATAACCCTTAATACATAAATACATAAAAGGCTCCTAGAGCTTACTGAGATAAAAGCAAACAACTCAAATTCACGGAAGAGGAAAATGAAATAGCCAGTTAACATAAAACAATGTTTAATCTCACTAGTAGTGGGAAAGAAAATACAAAGGAAGCAACTACGAGACACCACTTCTGCCCATCAGTTTGATCACAAAATAAAAAAATAGCAAAGGAGAGTGAGAAAGGTAGATGGGAGGAAGGAAAAGAATATCTGATACTGGTAAAGATTTACAGTCATGAACGTGCTCGTATATTGCTGGGAAGAATGTAAATTATTTATTAAAATGTTAAATACAAATACCCTCTGACCCAGCAATACGATTTTTGAAAATGTAACCTACTGAAACAAAAGCACCAGTAGAAGGAGATATCTATAAAGATATAACACAACAATATTTGCATGGAAAAAACCCAGGTAACTCAAATATCTGTCCAAAAAGAAATGGCTGAATATAGATCAACCATTGGTGCTTCTAGCTCTACAGGCCCGAAGCTATTAAAAAGAGCGAATGAGGGGGCGGCGCCTGTGGCTCAAAGGAGTAGGGCACTAGCCCCATATGCCAGAGGTGGCAGGTTCAAACCCAGCCCCAGCCAAAAACTGCAAAAAAAAAAAAGAGCAAATGAAATCTGTAATGACCCATGGTGTATTATTTAGTGGGGAAAAAAAACTATAGATTAATGGTACCACTTTTGATAAAACAAATAACCACATACACCCTCAAACCTTACCTTCATTTAAATAGGAGGTTGGAGAAAGTTAAGGAAGGATATATAGAAAGCCAATAATGCTGGTTATCAGGGAAGAATAGAAATAGAAAGCAGAGAAGATTATAATTTTTTTCTTTATACAGCTTCAAATTGTTTACTTAGTGACAATTAACTTAGCACGCCTACTGCTTAAGGGAAAAATAAATAAAATACAAAGAAAAACAAAGAAACATATAGCAGAAAGAGAATGGCTGGCAAACTATGTTACACCCAACCCACTTATCTTTATATAGGATAGTAACTTGCATTTATCGTTTGATCAAAATAAAACAGTTCTTCCACTTTTGTTTTGATAGTTGGAAGCCAGATTTAATAAAAAAAAAAAAAAAAGCTTCATGGGGGAAAAAGTACACTTTATTTGTTAAGCATTTCCAACTTTTAAAAGAGGGAAAAAGTCTTTACTTGAAAATAAATTCTCTCCATTAAAACCCAAAAGCAAGCCTCAAAGTTTTGTTTGAAACTGCTGTTTTTTAGGTGGTGTGCGGGCTGTTCCCATGCTGCTGACTGTATGAGGCTGGAGGTTGGTGCCCTTGGTTCCCTCCCTCCTCCAATTCTAACTCCAGACCCTCACGGAGTGCACCATCTGCTGGGCGTGGAGCCCTGCAAACAGCAGCATCTCCGCACATGGGGCTCTCTTGGATTCCAACCAGAGGCTTTGGTCTCTGTATCACGTGAGCCTGTAGTCTGGGTAAGTGAAATGGGGATGTTTTTCAAATCATTTTGATGGAAAGAGAAAGGAGTGCAAATGGTTTAACAAAAGAGAAAAAAGAATCTGAATAGCATTCATAACAGGCTCTTGAAGGAGAGCTACCTATGCTGAAATCTTGCCATTTCTGTTACCTGGAAGGTACACTATGCTCTCTCGGAGTAGAATGCTTTCCTTTTTTTTTTTTTTTTGTAGAGACAGAGTCTTACTTTATGGCCCTCGGTAGAATGCCATGACCTCACACAGCTCACAGCAACCTCCAACTCCTGGGCTTAAGCGATTCTCTTGCCTCAGCCTCCCGAGTAGCTGGGACTACAGGCGCCCGCCACAACACCCAGCTATTTTTTGGTTGTAGTTTGGCCGGGGCTGGGTTTGAACCCGCCACCCTCGGTATATGGGGCCGGCGCCTTACCGACTGAGCCACAGGCGCCACCCAGAATGCTTTCCTTTTAACTTCTATTTTATTTCATTGTTAATACATGTTTCATTGTAATAATAACGATACTGCCTATTCTATAGGACTTCATATGTTACAAAGCACATGTTACAGCAGCCTCCTCACTCTGCTGCACTGTCCCCTTCAGTCCATTCTCCATGTAGCAAACTCCACTGTCACCCTGCATCCTCAGGCCCCTGCCTCTTGACCTTCACCCATTTTTCCCTCCCTCCCTCTCTGTGCTTTGGCCACACTGGCCTCCTTTCAGGTTCTCTAACACTCTGCAAGCTTTCCTGCCTTTCCTGCTGGAGTCCTTGCACACATGCGCCTCTCCCAGGCTGGGTTAAACTGTCCGGCTCCACAGCACCCCAATTTTCTCCCTCTCCTCTGTGAGCTGTTGGCACAACTGACTCGCCCCTGTTTAAACACCACCTCTTCAAGGAAGCCTCGCTCTCCTCCTCTTTCACTCCCCTGCTTATTGACTTCCTAACACCACTATTTTCCTTTAAACTTCATGTGGCTACAGGCTGTGCCTGTTTTATTTAATACTATCTGTGTGTCACCTTGCTCAGGACCTGGCAGATATTAGTAAATATTGGCTGAATACATGCAAAATTTATCAAAGCCTCGGCTCAAATGCTACTGCTCCTCCACTTAATTAGGCTTTCCACTAAGACTCTGTACCTGTCTTGGGGCACATTATCACATGTGTTAGTTATCTGAATCTTTTTTTCCTATTAGACAACTTAAAAGATTTATTTACCTTGATCATCTTCTCCACAGCACCATGCATAATGTCTGACACATAAAGGATTAAGAGTATGTGAATTCATATGCACACACATACTGAAAACACTAGTGAAGGCTGCAGCCTCTAACCAACTGCAGACAGTAGTTTCTCTTAACTAATAACCGTAGCATGGAATGCAAGAACCTCTGAGATACGCAAACAAACATGAGACGGGGAGAAATTGAAATTAGAGCAAAATTTGAAATGCAACAGTGTATGTAAGTATATATGGTGTTTGTGAAGGGACAGAACAAAAAGCCCTTATCTAAAAACCAGAGAAGTAGGCCAGGCGTGGTGGCTCACACCTGCAATCCTAGCACTCTGGTAGACTGAGGCAGGTAGCTTGCCTGAGCTCAGGAGTTCAAGAATAGCCTGAGCAAGAACAAGACCCTGTCTCTAAAAATAGCTGGGTATTGTGGCTGGTGCCTGTAGTCCCAATTACATGGGAGGATGAGGGGAGGCTGGCTTGAACCTACGAGTTTGAAGTTGGTGAGACTATCTCAAAACAAAAACAAACAAAACCCCAAAAAACAGAGAAGTCGGGCGGCGCCTGTGGCTCAGTGAGTGGGGCGCCGGCCCCATATGCCGAGGGTGGCGGGTTCAAACCCAGCCCCGGCCAAACTGCAACCAAAAAAAAAAATAGCCGGGCGTTGTGGCGGGCGCCTGTAGTCCCAGCTGCTCGGGAGGCTGAGGCAGGAGAATCGCGTAAAACCCAAGAGTTAGAGGTTGCTGTGAGCCGTGTGACGCCACGGCACTCTACCCGAGGGCGGTACAGTGGGACTCTGTCTCTACAAAAAAAAAAACAAAAAAAAAAACAGAGAAGTCAAATCACTCACTGATGTATTTTAAGTATGTTTTTCTGCACTATCTAGATTTTCTTTCCTTGAACATGTTCTAATACTGCAATCAGGAAAAAAAATAACAAACATAATAAATACTATAAAAACAAACCAAAAGAGTGATAATTTTAGACTACAAAATCATCTATCCCTGTGTTACCTTATTACATCCAGATAGTTGATACATCGACTCCAGAAGATTCAAAGTCTTCTCAGGTGGGGCCCCTACAGTTCCTTCCGAAACCCTGGGGTATAGGAAGGTGCCAGAAATGAGCTGCAAGGGATAGCTCTCAGTTGCTCTCTAATGCAAAGCTGGCAAATCTCCCAGAGTTGAGAACTAGAGGGAGAGTGTGGGAGTAATCAACTCAGCTCAAGTTCAGAACATCCATTAGATGCTAATTCACTGCCTGGCACTTTGTAGCACTTTTCATACTCCTTTCATAGTACTTTTCACCAGGGGTCATTACAATTATTCATTCACCTGCTTATCTTCTCTGATGCACAAAGAACGCCACACTGCCAGGTGCTGTGCCCCTAACACCCTATTTCTCTAACCCAGTGCTTAGTACTGGACAGTACTCAATATACATTTAGGGAATGTTACAGACCACACCTATAAAATACTAACATAGTAACTGACCTAGATCCCTGGGACATAATAAACCCTGACTTTATTTCCCTGAATGTCCATTATTCAGTTCTGAAGAGCCAAACTGGAGCCATTAATTTGTGGTAGATTAAAGAGGATTCCTTTGAAGGTAGGAAATGCTGGCTTCCTCCAGAAGGAATGGACGCATTCCCATCTGCAGAATCAATCAGCACAGCAGCTGACTGCAACTTCCACAGACACTATTCTTTGAAGAACAGTACTCAAAGTTTGCCACTTCTGAAGGACTTCCAGGACGTAATGGGCTCAGCTTCGAGTCATGATTAATAATCTGTTTCCAAGAACTTTAGATTTTCCACCTCTGTCTACACTTAGAAACTGCTTCTGACCTCTTGTGAAAACACTCAGCAGAGTTATTCGGGCAAGCTCAGCTTCTTGTCTGTCACACACAGTACCTGCTACCAGCTTCTGCCTTAAGTGGCTGGGCCAGAGTCCTCTGGTCCTGGGAGAGCTGCACCCACTTCTGCTGTTGGCCTCAGCACTGGCCGGCTGATTTGAAATTTGGGATCACTTGACTGGGTGACAGGAAATAATGATGAAGCTCGGTTTAAAGAGACAACATGGCAGCTCTACAGTCCATGGCAGGAGTTTCAAAATTGATAAGCTCAGAGAGGTTTCTCACGCAAATGCCAGCCTTAGACTGAGGGAGAAGATGGCTGTGTGCACTGGATGACATTCTCTCTCTGGGAATTTTATTTTATTATTTATTTATTATTATTTTTTTTAGACAGAGCCTCAAGCTGTCACCCTGGGTAGAGTGCCATGGCATCACAGGTCACAGCAACCTTCAACTCCTGGGCTCAAGCAAGTCTCCTGTCTCTGCCTCCCAAGTAGCTGGGACTACAGGACCCGCCACAATGCCCAGCTATTTTTGGTTGCAGCTGTCGTTGTTTGGTGGGCCGGGGCTGGATTCGAACCCTCCAGCTCAGGTGTATGTGGCTGGTGCCTTAGCCACTGGAGCCACAGGTGCCGAGCCTCTCTGGGAATTTTAAAGCAGCTAATCCTGAGCATGTATATACTTTTCTAACCATTTAGTGCTTTATAAAGCTTTATCCCATTTTACCCTCATGTAACCCCTCTGAAGTAGGAATGGCTATGACCCCCATTTTATGTGAGGTGAGGTAGCCTGACCAGACTCTCTCACCTAGGAGTTGGTGACGGCAGAGCTCTTACCTGTCCCTGCTGACTTTTCACTGAACCTTACTTTTTTTTTTTTTTTTTGAGACAGAGTCTCAAGCTGTTGCCTTGAGTAGAGTGCTGTGGCATCAAAACTCACAGCAACCTCAAACTCTTGGGCTCAAGAGATTCTCTTGCCTCAGCCTCCCACGTAGTTGGGACTACAGGTGCCAGCCACAATGCCTGGCTACTTTTTTGTTGCAGTTGTCATTGTTGTTTTACCAGGCCTGGGCCAGGTTTGAACCTGCCAGCCTTGGTGTACATGGCTAGCGCCCTACCCACTGAGCCATAGGCACCACCCATGAACCCTGCATTTTCTTTTTTTTTTTTTTTTTTTTTTTGTCCTTAGTAGAGTGCTGTTGCGTCACAGCTCACAGCAACCTCCAGCTCTTGGGCTAGGGCAATTCTCTTGCCTCAGCCTCCCGAGTACCCAGGACTACAGGCACCCGCCACAGTGCCCGGCTATTTTTGTTGCAGTTGCCACTGCTATTTAGGCTGGCAGGGGCCGGGTTTGAACCCACCACCCTTGATATATGTGGCTGGCGCCCCACCCACTGAGCCACAGGTGCCGCCCGAACCCTACGTTTTCTAATTGATAGAGATTGTGGATGCCAACCAGCCCCAGGGTTGAAAATGTCTGGCCAGCAGCCAGGCAGGAGACTAGAGCACAACCATCTGCGCAGAAGAGTGGCTCAGACGGCGATGAACCGCCGAGCACACTTACCAGCAGACTTTCAGACCAGAAAACAAACCACCCTCTGACTTCTGCCTCTAGTTCAATCCTCCTCATTTAACAGATGGAGAAACTGAGATCCAGGGAGGTTATATTAAAAAGGCAGTACAGTGTGAGAAAGTTCAGGGGCTTTTAGCCGGGCATTGTGGCGGGTGCCTGTAGTCCCAGCTACTCGGGAGGCTGAGGCAAGAGAATCGCGTAAGCCCAAGAGTTAGAGGTTGCTGTGAGCCGTGTGACGCCACGGCACTCTACCCGAGGGCGGTACAGTGAGACTCTGTCTCTACAAAAAAAAAAAAAAAAAAGAAAGTTCAGGGGCTTCAAGAGAGTGCGGTAATGCACACCTGTCATCACAGATACTTGGGAGGCTGGGGTGGGAGGATTGCTTCAGCTTGAAGTTCAGGGCTGCAATGAGCTATGATCATGCCACTGCATTCCATCCTGGTCGACAGAGCAAGACCCTGCCTCAAAAAAAAAAAAAAAAAAAAGACACCGAAGCCACCCTCAGCTGGTACATGCAGGCCTGGATTGATGGGTATGAAGCATTCTACCACGTTTCCAATCCCCCAACTCCTGGCAGGGACCAAAAAATCCAGGTACCTTCCTTCCAGAACATTACTTTCTCTCCACCATCTTAGGAAAAGGGATGTCTCTTTTGATTAGCCAAAGTCTTACGACCCTGGGGTAAGGTGCAAAAGGTGCCCCTGGCATTCCCATTGCCCATGCCTGTGGGTAGTTGATGGCAGCAACAGTCAACCTTCAATGGGCATTGCAGCAGGGCAAGACTGCAGCGTGAAGACATGCCCAGGGGCTCTGAGGACCCTCCTGCTTCTAAGGATAGCATGATCCTGAGGATTACGGTTTCTGGTGGCCTAAAAAGCCCTTAATCTGTGTCAAGACCTAGAACTTTGGAAACTTGAAATTCAAGATCTGCCTTCTTTAGCTTTTCTTTGCACTTTGACTGTGGCCATCCTTTCCCTGCAGCAGTTGAGAATATGTCTAGGTTAAAAGAAGGAAGGGAGGTAAATAAAGCAATTTTCCCCTCCTATTCTCCCTCTCTCTTGCCAAACTAGGAACTAGGTCTTTAAGTTAAGATTGAGTAAGCCGTGTCTCCTCTGTACATATGTGCCAGGCTTCCTACTAGGCAGTGGGGCAGAGTGATGGCAGGCACACAGAGGGCACAGATGGTCTAGCAAAGACACAGAAAATTGAAGTTATGGCAAGAATAATGTAAACATGATTCAGGTAAACAAATGCCAGGAAGGAGCTAAGCATTATATAGGAATATATACTTCACCCTCAGTCAATGGGGTCAGGGAATGGCATTACTGACCATTTCGTGTTATATAAAAGGTTGAGCATAACATAGGGCCTAGCACTTCAGAGGGGCTCAGTATGTCAATTCTTTTTTCTCTCTCTCCCCAACTATATACGTGTTTGTGAGTACATGTGTTTACACACACACACCGAGACTTCCTTTCTTCAAGAAAACCAAACCAGGCCAGGCATGGTGGCTCATGCCTGTAATCCTAGCACTTTGGGAGGCCGAGACAGGTGGGTTGCCTGAGCTCAGGAGTTCAAGACCAGCCTGAGCAAGAGTGAGACCCCATCTCTAAAAACTAGCTAGGCGTTGTGGTGGGCACCTGTAATCCCAGCTACTTGGGAAGCTGAGGGAAGAGGATTGCTTGAGCCCAAGAGTTTGAGGTTGCTGTGAACTATGACACCACAGCTCTCTACAGAGGGTGACTAGGTAAGACTCCGTCAAACCTTTAAAACACCATAAAAACTCAGAAGTAACTCAGCATTGCCTGTTTTATGACCTCTTTTAATTGTCCTATAGGCACCAGGTTTTAGCCATGCTAGAATACTGAAAACTTAGGGTACTTGCTCCTAAAGCCATAAGGGTCTCCCACAATGGGAAAAGGAATATAGATAGTTAATTCCAAGCTGAATTTGGAAAGATAGGGATGATCTATTGTTGTCCCCTCGTTTAGGTATAAATTAGGAAACTGAGGCCCAGAAAGTATAAAACACTTGCCTAAGGAGCATAGTTTCCTTGAGTGTCTATTCTACTATGCATATATGATGGCTCTTTGTTTTATAAAGCTGAAGTTTTTCCTTTAATTTTAACTTTTCAAATACACAGGTGACCCAAAAGTTCATGTGCAATTTTAAATTGCAGACTATTTTAAATTGGAGATGAACTTTATGGCTACCCTGTATTTAACCTGCTAACAGGGGAGGCAGGCCCCAGCACACTGCAAGCCATCTCAAGCCACCTGAGAATCCCTAGTTCAGAGACCCCCCCACAAGGGATGTGGAAGCAACAAGGATCCTCCTCCCTTCCCCTCTACAAGAATAGAACGAATGGCCTTTGTTTAGTTAAAATCCTGAAAACAAGTACCAACAAATAAAACACCTAAGAGCTCACACGTTCTGCTTATATCTAGGATATATCTAGGCATAAATATCACATTTAAAAAAGAAAGTAATAGACCACAAATCCAGAGTTACAGATTTCCAACCTTCTTTCCATCTTGGAGTTTGCCACACAGCTACTGCAGCATGGAGTTCGTATGTGGTAACTTCATGATATCCAAACATATCTGTCTCTGATAGTTAACATACGAATCTTCTATTTGTGCAGGGAAGATCATAAGGAATTTTCACTTTCAGAGACATTTCTTTCTTAAATGTTTAAAATTGTTTTGTACCACCTTTGTAATCAGAAAAAAAAAACAAACGTTTTTATAAACACCAATTTCTAAGGGAGAATTTATTTCTTCATCTATATTTGGAACAAGGAGCTACTTTAAAAGCTCCCGAATACTCTGCCAAAAAGTTCTTTGGGCAAAAAAGTAAAACAGCATTTGAATGGAGCCCATCTGTGAGATTTGAGGCTCTGAGTCCAGCCCTAGGCAATTTCAGACAAAGCCATAATTTTCAGAGCAAGCTCACATATATCATAATATAAAAATAGACACTTTGTGACCAACAGGCTGGAAAGCAAGCTCTCCAGAGAGCTCTGCCTCCAGGCTCTGCTTCTCCCTGGAGGTGGGGGGCAGGGCAGGAGAGTAAAGTTCTACTTACAAGAACAAAGTTTCCTCAAGATCCAGAGGTCCTCAGTCAGAGTGGAGGTGGAATTTAGAAACCAGGATTCAAGGTTAGCGATGCAGACCAGTGGTATAGGCAGGATTCTTTCCTATCCCCTCTCTCTCTCGTATCTTCTAAATGAAAAGCACTTCGAGGTTTCAGTGGGTGTTTCCCACGTCTTGGGCCAAGTAAGTCCCCATTTGTTGTAATCCAATGCTCAGCCTGATGATGTCAACCACTCGACTCACTTGCTCAGTTTCTACCTCTCTGTCCAGGGGGGAGATCTATTTCCTCTGGACAATAAGCCCAGGGGCTGTAACTACATCCCAATCCCGTCACAATATGCCTAACATCCTTCCTTCAATTTTCAACCCTGCAGCCTTAGTGACAAAAGGCTTCCTATCCACTGGCTCAGCCAGGGCTGCCAGTATAAATCCCCTGGCTTCTTAGCCATTGTCCACTGCAGGCTGTTTGCTTTGCTTTGCTGTATTTTAATTCATTTCTTTGGTGTGTAATATTCTAATTAGGGTAGAAATCTTCACCCCACCTCACCTCCATCTCTTTCTTCATGGCCAGTTTTCCAAGTTGTTTAATTTCTCCATGAAGTTTCCCAGGTAGATGCTAGGCACAGTACGTGAGTTTGTCCTTCAGGTGTAAGAGAGATAATGCATGCCAAAGGAAAGGTTTAGAAACAGCGCTGGTCAGGTGCCTAAGGAAATGGGTTCTGGACTTGGTCAGGCCTCCAGCTAGATGAATGGCCTTAACCAAGTCATCTCTTTCTCTAGACCTCAGTTTCCCCATCAGTAATAAATGGCTTTGGTGTTTTCTATTTTTTTTTTTTTTGTCTATTTGTATGTGACAGAGTGTCACTTTGTCACCCTGCATAGTTCACAACAACCTCAAACTCTTAGGCTCAAGTGAGCCTCTTGCCTCAGCCTCCTAAGTTGCTGGGACTACAGGTGTGTACTACCACACCAGGCTCGTTTTTCTACTTTCAGTAGAGATGGGGTTCTCGCTTTTTGAACTTCTGAGCTCAGATGATCTATCCGCCTCAGCCTCCTTAGTAGGATTACAGGCGTGAGCTACCGTGGCCGATGTTTTACTACTAAGTTATTCTGTGATAGGATTACAGTTATGAGCTACTGTGCCTGGCCAATGTTTTCTACTTCTGAAATTCGGTGACTAAGGAGTTATAAAGGAGGTTTTAAACAAATACTTTATAAGGCATTTTACTACCCATAACCAACTATACACTTGAGGAAGGGAAGAACTCTGGAGAAGTCAGAGGCCCCTGCCCCAGATGCCAGGCTCAACTGGACTCCTTTATCCCCCCTTTATATGAAGGTGCTGAACTGTTTCCGTTTGTCTGTTCTCAACAACAACAAAAACAAAAGAATTCTCTGAACGAGTCCTGAGAAACATGAAAAGAGGCATCTAGTGTAAACTATTAGATAAGATAAATAAGTAAGAGAATTTAATTGTCTTTAGGGGCTAACAGGGAACTGCAGTGGTTATGAGACAGAATCTCTTACATTCATAGGATGCTTGATGGTAATGCCATAAAATCTCTCCTTTTCTTTATGATGCGAAACAATGTGACATACAGAAGGATGGGGAATATCGTTTGTCCTATGTGATTTAAGTTCTCTGAACTCAGTTTTTTATCTGAAAATGAGATACTTAGTGCTTTCATTTTAGGATCATGAGAATCAAATAACATATGCAAGGAAACTGAAAGTATTTCTGGTGCATACTAAGTACTGAATAGATGTCAGCTCTCATTGTTGTAAATAATTTCATTTCAGTCTTATAACACCCTTAGGAGAATTAGGTGCCCAGGGCCTACGTTATTACTCTCTTTCCTCAATAAGAAAATGAAACATAAGAGAGGTTAATTGGGATGCCCAAGGTCACACAGCTCAAAATGAAAGGCCCAGAATTAGAAAGTCTCTGAACTCCTAACGAGGTCAGCACACATGCCACACGCATGCCAATGCTATCTCTCAAAGTCGTTACTCCACCCAGCCTGGCAAAGGCCACTAGGGCAGAGGAGGTACTTTACTTGCTTTATTTCATGTGGCCTGAAGCAACTCCGGACTCCAACTGCCTTTCCCAAAAAGGGAAAGACGTGATATTTTAATGCTTCCTCAATGGGGATGGCAAGTTAAGATTGGAGCTCCACTGGGAAAGCAGCTCTCTATAGGTAGGGGTAAGGCTACAGTAGTTTGTAACTTAACAAGAAAGTTTGTTCTCTGAAAACTTTGAAGCTTATTAAGAAAGACCTAAGGAAATAGCCTATATTAGGAGGGAGTTGATCAATATGAAGGCTTTTCACTGAGTTGATATAGCACTGTCATAGCCACATAAGCCCGGTAACCTGGAGAAAACAGCATTTCATAATTCAAAGAGATCTGGCGTTTCCTTCTGGTCTCCGGCCCATCTAGCTGTGTATAAACTTGGACAAACTGTTTAACTTTTTTGTGCCTTGGTTTCCCAAGGTAAAATGAAAATAATAACAACATTTACCCTACAAGGGTCATCTTGTGGGTGAAAAACCTAATACATACTGCAAACTCAAGAAGACTTGCAAAAATAAGACTGCCAGAACTTAGTAGCAAAGACATTATTTTCTTTTCTTTTATTCTAGAGACAGAGTCTCACTTTATCGTGCTCAGTAGAGTGCTGTGGCCTCCCACAGCTCACAGCAACCTCCAACTCCTGGGCTTAGGCGATTCTCTTGCCTCAGCCTCCCGAGTAGCTGGGACTACAGGTGCCTGCCACAACACTCAGCTATTTTTTGTTGCAGTTTGACCG
This sequence comes from Nycticebus coucang, assembly GCF_027406575.1. Lineage (NCBI taxonomy): Eukaryota > Metazoa > Chordata > Mammalia > Primates > Lorisidae > Nycticebus > Nycticebus coucang. The sequence goes on along the minus strand of NC_069800.1, from coordinate 51,141,551 downwards.
GGGCAGGGTTCGAACCCGCCACCCTCGGTACATGGGGCTGGCGCCCTACCCACTGATTCACAGGCACCACTCCAAGACATTGTTTTCTAATTCTGACTCAATTTCACCATCCTCTACCCTGAGGATGATGTGAAAATGAAATAAAGGCAAGAATGTCAGGAAGTCAGAGGGCTCTGTATTTCTCCAGAATGTCAGGATGAGTGATGAACCAAAGCCCACCAAGAGCTGTCAGGCATGTTCTCAGCAGCAACACTTAGTCTGGAGGGACTGAAGGTTGGGGACACTGGGTGGCTGTGCCTTTGTTTGAGAAGGCTGAAAAGGCATCAGGAAATGAAGCAGGGCTCATGAGTCAGTGTACTGACATCACTCTTGGTGCACTATGTTTGATTACTCGAACCATCATAATAGTAAGGAACCCATTTATAAAAACAATATCACTTTCTTCAACAACATGTACTTTTTAACACTTGCTTCCTGAATGGAATAATCCTACATCTGTGGCAGAATGCATAGGAAGAGAACCTGGCAACATTGTCACACTTATAACTGACCACAGTGGCTATACTTCATGGGCTGGGGCCACACTCTGTGCTGAGGGCTCTCGGAACACCGTGGTGTGCTGAGGGCTCTCGGAACACCGTTTCATGTAATCCTTACAACAATCAGGTACAGGACACATATTAATATTCACACCTTATAGCTGTGGCAATAGATGTGTGGCAAAACTGGCCAACCTACTTAAAAGTCCATAGGACTGTAAGGGGCAGAGCGAGATCCTGTCTCTACTAAAAATAGAAAAACTAGTTCTGCATAGTGGCGCATGCCTGCAGTCCCAGCTACTTGGGAGGCAGTGCTCAAGCCCAGGAGTTTGAGCTTGCTATGAGCTATGACTCTATAGCCCTCTACCCAGGGTGACAGAGTAAGACTGTCTCAAAAAAAAAAAAGAAAAAAGAAAAAGAAAGAAAGAAACACATCCTTTTATCTTTTGAGGCATGTGTATGTTAGGGCAAGTTTTATTTCTCTGCTAGAATCTAAGCTGCTGCTGCTTATTTTATTATTATTTTTTTTTGAGACAGACTCTCACTATGTCGCCCTCGGTAGAGTGCCATGGCATCACGGCTTACTGCAACCTCAAACTCTTGGGCTTAAGTGATTCTCTTGCCCCAGTCTCCCCAGTAGCTGGAACTATAGGCTTCTGCCACAATGCCCGGCTATTTTTTGTTGCAGTTGTCATTGTTGTTTATTTAGCTGCCGCAGGCCAGGTTTTTTTTTTTTTGTGTGGTTTTTGGCCGGGGCTGGGTTTGAACCTGCCACCTCCGGCATATGGGACCGGTGCCCTACTCCTTGAGCCACAGGCGCCACCCGCAGGCCAGGTTTGAATCCACCAGCCTCGGTGTATGTGGCTGGCGCTATAACCACTATGCTGTGGGCGCCAAGCCAGAATCTGTGCTGCTGCTTCTTTTTTTTTTTTTTTTTTTTCTTTTGAGACAGAGCCTCAAGCTGTCGCCCTAGGTAGAGTGCTGTGGCATCACAGCTCACAGCAACCTCCAACTCCTGGGCTCAAGCAAGTCTCCTGTCTCCGCCTCCCAAGTAGTTGGGACTACAGGCGCCCGCCATAATGCCCGGCTACTTTTTGGCTTGAGCCACAGGCGCCAACCCAGAATCTGAGCTTCTTAAGGAAAAGACCTGTGTCTAATTGAGCAGTACTTGGTTCATCTTATGAGACACTTAACAAAAACAAGGAAACCCATAAACAAAAAATAAAAACATTTATTGAATGTTTACTGTATGCCAGGTAATATTCTAACTGCTTTATATAATGACCTGGTTTAGGGCCCGACACAGTAGCTCATGCCTATAATCCTAGCATTCTGGGAGGCCAAGATGGGTGGATTGCTTGAGATCAAGAGTTCAAGACCAGCCTGAGCAAGAGCGAGACATTGTCTCTAAAAATAGCCAGGCATTGTGGTGGGCACCCGTACTCTCAGCTACTAATGAGGCTAAGGCAAGAATATCGCTTGAACCTTAGCCGGGCGTTGTGGCGGGCACCTGTAGTCCCAGCTACTTGGGAGGCTGAGGCAAGAGAATCGCTTAAGCCCAGGAGTTGGAGGTTGCTGTGAGCTGTGTGATGCCACGGCACTCTACTGAGGGCATAGAGTGAAACTCTGTCTCTACAAAAAAAAAAAAAAAAAAAAAGAATATCGCTTGAACCCAAGAATATGAGATTGCTGTGAGCTTTGATATCACAGCACTGTACTGAGGGTGACAAAGTGAGACGCGATCTCAAAAAAAAATTACCTCAATTAATCCCCCCAAAAATCCCTATGAGATAGGTATAATTATTACCTCCACTAAAAGATAATAATAATAAAATAAAATTAAAAATTATTATATCCACTTAACACAGGAGATTCCAGACGTGGACTGATAAATTTGTTCAACTAGTAACTGACAGATACCTGTTGAAAGAAGTGTATGAATGAATAACGTCTGGCCACCACCGCCTACTTTCTTGTCCAAACAGCTACTACAAAACGCAATTAGCTTGTCATCCCATCAAAGGCAGGTTTCAGCTGTCACATCACTTCAAACTCACTTATTCACTATGACATACATAGGTCCATGCTTTTCCTAGACAATTAAGAAGCATACTGAGATTTATAAGTAAAATTAGATTTTATTTTCTAATTATAACCATATTTGTTTATTGAAAAAAATAAAAAAAAGGAAGAAAAGGAAAAAGGGGAAGAAAATCATCCAATTCCACCAACCTCCTAGTGTAAAATCCCAATAAGAAACCACACTTAAACTCAAAACAATGTTTTGAAATCAGAAACTTAAGTGATTTTGGGAGGGGATGGTGCAGAGGAGTCAACCCCAAGATATGTTCAATACATATATATGTATTTGTTTTTAGACAGAGTCTCACTTTGTTGCCTTAGGTAGAGTGCTGTGGCATCTTAGCTCACAGCAACCTCAAACTCTTGGGCTCAAGCCATTCTCTTATCTCAGCCTCCAAAGCAGCTGGGACTAAAGGTGCCCGCCACAACACCCGGCTATTTTTAGAGACAGGGTCCCACTCTTGCTCAGGCTGTTCTCCAGCTCCTGAGTTCAGGCAATCCACATGCCTTGGCCTCTCTAAGTGCTGGGATTATAAGAATGAGCCACTGTGCCTGGCACTCAACGTATTTTTGTTCTTTTGGAGTATATGAGGCTGTTATTTCTTTGGTATTTAATGTTCTGAGGTTCCATTTCCTGGTCCCCTTTGTACTGCTGACATGGTATATTCAATGGACAGCTGGCGGGAGAAGGGAAACCTGGGCTCTCAAAGTTAGTACCCAGAAAGTGGATTCATTCACAAGATAACACCCTATCCACTCCCTGCTGTTTTTAGCCTTCTTTGGAACTGCTTCCCACAAGCTTGAGATAAGTTTCAGATTTGGGCATTTATGGAAGAGATGGACTTCCACTTGACTTAATGTTAAACAAGTTGGACTCAGTGATTTTTACAGGTGAAAAGAGCACGGGGTCTCCACATTTCAGAGGGGAGGAATGCCAGGCCCAGAGAAGGCAAGAGACCATCCTGACCTCACACAGCCTGTGCCCCAACAGTAGAAAGACCCTCTACTGGCTTGAGACCCTCACTTGCCACTGCACTTTGAAATACAAATCTGAAGGGCCCTTCCCTTTTGTTTTGGTTAACTCTCACTCAGCCATCAGATTTCAGATTAAATGCCTCTTCCTTTGGGAGACTTTTTCTCTGAGCCATGTGACCGTCTCTGCTGTACTGGTACCATATTATACTCCAATTCAGTGGTTCCCAACCTTCCTAATGCCGTGGCCCTTTATACAGTTCCTGTGGGTTGCGACCCACAGGTCGAATTAGAACTGCTGCTCTAATTCTTCTCTCAAAACCCTTAACATGTTATAAGTACATGTTATATGGGTTTCCAGACCACACTGTAAGCTCCACCTGGCCAACAACATGTCTCCCTAGTTCAATGAATGTATCCATCCCATGTGACTATAAGAGTACCTGGCACAGAACAGGAAACTCAAGAATTATCCTCTAAACACACACACACACCCTACTTAGTCCAGTCTTTAGTGAAACAATAGCATACATTTTTACAAAAAAAGTATCATGTCGCCTAAACTATAATTCAAGTTTCCCTCTGTAGGGGGAGGATCATTCGAGAATAAGGGATTTCACTTCGAATTATTTCCAAGAAGATATTAATATTATAGACAAAGTTCATAAAAGTGTGATGACCCTTAAGTTCAGAAACCAAGGACAAGAAAGCACCTTTGGTGATGAGAGACAACGGTGTGGAATCTCAGGGAGACTCTGAGCCTTCAGCAGGCATGAAGAAGAGGATTAGTAGAAGGGCCGAAAATCAGAAGATCCACAGGAGGTTCTGGGTCAGCAGGCTGCCCAGTCCCATCCCTGCGGCACACAGAAAGCCTGAAAGTTCTATAGAACCACAGTCAGAAACAGCCTGCCTCTAAATAACTGAACCAACTGCTTGGAGTTGGTCAGGGCTGCTAGTAAGAGACTGGCCACCTCATTCTGACATCTGAAGGGCCCTCAGTCTAACTGCTGCTCCTGTTCACATGCTCTAAACCAAAGTGTGCCCTGCACTTGGCCCTTAGAGCTTCCAGAAGCTTCCTGTAGCTTCCCAGGCAGGGCAGAGGCCTATGGCACAGACAACCAATTCCAGAAGAAATCAAGGCCTGCCCCCACCAAAGCCGCCTTTTATTGATTGCAAATGGCCAAAAAAGCATCACTAGGCATCTGAAGAAAATTAACAGCATGACAAAGAATATAATAAAGAGAAAACAGACTCTATATGGAAAAGAAAATTCAGACAAATCAGAAGCCTTTAAAAAATTCTTATGTCTTCAGAAATTCTGAAGATACTGTGTCCATAAAATATAAAAGAAATAAACTGACAAAAATGAGCTCTTAGAAATTAACAATATGAATATACTGAAAGGACTAGAAAATAAGAAAAGGAAATCTTTTAAAATATGGGGGGGGGGTAAATACAGGATAAGAAAAGGATCTTTTTGACATAAAGCCACAATCCAGGAAGTTCATTATCAGATGGAATAGTAATAATAATAAAAAAAAAACAAAACAGGAAATTATCTAAGAAATCATGAGGAAAATTTCCCCGAGCTAAAGGAAGACATGAATATTCACAATGGAAAGTCTGAAAAGTGCTGAGTAGGGTGATACCTAGAGATACGGTCTTCTAACCTTTCAGAGTTCAAAAGAAAAAAATCGTAAAAAGTTTCCAGAGGGACAAAGATTATTTCTAAAGAAAGAATCAGACTGGTATTGGACTTCTTACCCACAGTACTGGGGCCTGAAGATAATGGAACAATGCTCCATGACAGGTTCAATGAAAATTGTATTGAAAGTCTATAGAAAAGTGTGGGAAGACTTAACGATAAGGAACAAGGAAAACTAAGCATGTTAAAGAAGATCCTATTATTAAGTCCAGGGAAAAGAATAATACAGAAAGGAAAATAATCAGAATGTCACCGGTGCCGCAGTAAATAATACAATGTCATAACACTGTAAAACAGTGAATATAGATTTAACCAAAAACTGTGATATTGGGAGAAGGGGGGAAGGAGGAGAAGGAGTGTAAGTGGGGCTGCAGTGCTTATAAACAGCTCACATGCCGTCCTAGGACGTCAACATGTAGCACCTAAAATTGACCACTTAAGAAAAGGCAGAACAGTAATGGGAGGTCCTCATTTGGATCTGACTGGAATAAATGATATTTATGAATTAAGTGAAGATCTTAGCTAGAAATAGGCAGTTATTAATTTTTATATGTGATAATAGTTATGTAAAACAAAAGAGATACACTCTAAAGTAATTAGTAATGAAATGAAAATAGTAGTGGTAAAAATGGCTACAGGCATGGATGGAACAAGACTGATCACGGGTTGATTTTTAAAGTCTGACAACGGGTGGTACATGAGGAATTATACTATTCTATCTAGTTTTGCACATGTTGAACATTTGCTTAATACAATATAAAGAAAAAGACAGACATCTGTATAAGCATGATATATAGAGTTAAACAACAGATCAAACAGCTAGCAGGATAAAAAAATATATGCTCTTGAGAACAGGATGGGGGGACAAAAAAGGGGTGGGGGCAGTTTTTATTATAAGTTTTTAATGATATTTGGCCTTAAAAAGGACTAAGCAGGGTGGCGCCTATGGCTCAAGGAGTAGGGCGCCAGTCCCATATGCTGGAGGTGGTGGGTTCAAACCCAGCCCTGGCCAAAAACCACACACACACACAAAAAAAGGACTAAGCAAAACTATGTGCATGTGCCATTCTGAAAAAACAAAATTAATTTAAAAAAAATGAAAGTGACCATTAAAAGTAAATGCAGAAAAATAAAATGGCTGCCTCGGGGTGAGGAGTGAGCAGAAGAATGGTTAATTTAAGAATTAAGAATTTAAGAATTTAAGGGCGGCGCCTGTAGCTCAAGGAGTAGGGCGCCGGTCCCATATGCCGGAGGTGGCGGGTTCAAACCCAGCCCTGGCCAAAAAAAAAACCACCAAAAAAAAAAAGAATTTAAGAATTAACCATTCTTAAAAATTTTAAGAATTTTTAAAAGCCTTGTTGGTGTATTACTTTGATTTTAAAAGTTATCTATTATTATCAGTCACTGCTATCAGTTTTTAGCAGAGCCTTTGTTATTCTCTACATCTACAAATGGAATTATTTCTTCGGTTTAGAATCCTAAATCACCCAGGGTATCTCTACATTAAGTGTAATAATAATAATTATTGCCATTTATTGTTTGCCACATGTCAGCACTTTACATGTTATTTCTAATCCTTCTAGCACTCCTGCAAGGCAGTATTGGTATTTCCACTCTCCAGATGAAAGGTTAATGAGGCTGGGAAACATTAGCCATTTGCTTGAGGTTACTGTGGCTAGGCCTGTAAAGAGCACAAGCTCTTTCCACTATCCCACCTCGCCTTCACATTACACTTACTTAATTACATTCCGTGTAGTCCAGAAAGTACTTTTACATAAATTTTCTTATCCACTTTATGAAACAGGAACGAAAAGACTGTCCTTATTTGACAAATGAAGACAACAAAGCTAAGAAAAGTTAGGAAACTTGCCCAAGAATCTAGGCTTCCTGATCCTTATTAATCCAGTATCCTTTTGACCATTTCTTACCATCTATCCCTTCAACAACAAAATGTCAAATTATTCATAACCTCCTTATTGGCATTTGACATAAGAGTCACTGTGAATGAATGCAACTGAAGCAGAAATTTAAAAAAAAGAGAGAGAGGAAGAGACTTATTTTTTCCAAAGGAAATGTAGTAATAAACCATGGAATGTCCTCAGTTGCTCTAATGTCAGCATTCTGCTTGAGTCCTCCAAGGGACTCTGGAAATGTCAGCAGCCGGCCTGCCTGGCACACACAGATCAGCTGCTGGCATCGGCAGCTCACAGTAGTTCTGACAACCCGTGCCACTCTTCTAGGCTCCAAAGGAAAAACTGAGCCAGGCATGTTTCTGCTCTGTAAAGAGAACGCCTATGCCTCCTAAATCTCCTTCAGTCAACAGCTATGTCGCCCTAGGGCTTTTTAATAGTTGCCAGGAATCTTAGATCAGTGCTACTCTAGAGCAGAGGCGAGTGTATAAATCTGTACATCAGACTGTGTAGGGGTGGAAGCCAAAAATGGCATAACTAAAGTGGGTGAGTATCTGTCCCTTGGTCATCTCAAGTCCTAGGTAGCTGATCATTCTGCCCTGCAAAGAGGCAGCCCAAGATTAGAGCACCAGAGTCTTCAGCCTGGTGTTGAGATGCTGCTCTCCAGCCTTTTCTGGCATCTGAATGAATAATGGCCAAGCAGCAGTTAGGGGAAAGAGGCTGTTTACTTGAGTTTGAACTATTTATAGCACCAGCAATCTGCACATATTTGGATGACAAATCTCTGGGCTTCAAGTAAGCGGTGCTTTGCTCCTGGACAATTTCACCAAACACATTCCCTCCCCACGCCACCCCCAAACCCCCTCGCTAACACATGTTGCCCTCAGGATGTTTTATTTAAGTTGCTGAATTTTAAAAGATTATAAAAAGAAATCACATTTTAAGAACAAGAGATTTTTCAATCCATTTATCTACAAGTTTGAACTATATACTATTTTCTTTAAGGCTTGAGTCAAAAATTAAATTCTAATATATGTATATTCTACAAAAATACACAACTATCCCATAAATGAACAGAACAGTACCTAAATGATGCCTGTAATCTATTTACTGTACTGTTGTAGTGATTCTGAGCCCTGCCCAAGACCTACATAGAGAATGTTTCTTACAGTAAGCAAATTATGATTAAAGGCTTTCAGAACAGATCCACAAACAATATGTAATCATATATACATTCCAAGCAAATAAAAGAGGTCTTATTACCCACTGATTCTGTGGCAGAAGTAGTCACAGTACAGCATTCACCTCTGCCCCCTGCATGCCATGTAGGAGAAGGGCTTAACTGTCACAAAAAGATGTGCAGGGCTTTCTGCACAGTTCTAACTCACAGAAGTCATTACAGGCCTGATAACCAACTTGTTTGGAAAAAGCAGCCTACCTCTACAAGTTGCCTTGTTTTTATAACAAAAGCAATGCTGATCCCTATCTCCCCCTAGCCAGGCATTGCCTAATTCTGAAGAGGGGGATGTATGTTGGCAGCTTCTAGTCCTACCACACAATGCAAGCAAGACCTGGTGTAAAGAAAAAAATCCAGAAAGTGAAGAGAAAGGTTTAAACTTTGCAATGTAATGAGTGATGGAAGACAATTAATTTAAGTAGAGAAAACAGATGAAATTCCTCAAAGGTACTGACTTGGTTTTTTACCTTTTTCCCCTGCAAATGAAGCTCATTAAAAGACAAAGGGAAAGGTCCTTAAGCTCATCTTTTGACAACCCCCTTTTTTTGGAGCCAGAGTCTCACTTTGTCGCCCTGGGTAGAGTGCCATGGTGTCACAGCTCACAGTAACCTCAAATAAGCTATTCTCTTGCTTCAGGCAGGCGCCCACCACAATGCCCGACTATTTTTTGAGACAGGGCCTCCCTCTTGCTCAGGCTGGTCTTGAACCTGTGAGCTCAGGCAATCCACCCACCTCAGCCTCCCAAGTGTTGGGACTGTAGGCGTGAGCCACCACACCTGGCCAACAACTCTACTTTTTAACATTAGGAAAAGAGTTCTGGTAACGGTGAAGGAAAGAGGCATCTCTCTATTTAGGGAGGAAAGTAAATTATTTGTCGCAACCACATAAATGATCACGCGAGATATGGATTGACAGTGCAAGCTGCAAGAGGTGAGGCTAACCATAGGTGCAGGGTAGTCCTGAGCACTTCTTGCAGAGTTCTTTTATTGAGAAGATACAAAATGGGCGGAAAGATTACTGATGAATTCTGAAATTGGTGACTGTTATAGCAGGCATGATTTCAATCCTCTATAACTATTTCAATTTTTTTTTTCATCAATATGTCAATACTATATTGACCAAAAAAACCCGCTTTTGAAAATCCTGCTTAACTTTATGGGAATTAGCTTAGCTGATTACAGAATGGGGCTACAATCATTATGGGACCATATACATTTTAAACCAAAAGTGATTCTTCTCAAAGACAGGACATGTGGGGCAGGGGGGCAGAAGTTTGCACAGGCCAGGCCACTCCTCACTGGCCCTAGGCCCTGAACCCCAACAGATGGGATGGCCTGAAGCTGGCAGTGCCTCTTCCTACCTGACCAAAAATTTTTAATGCATGTAATCTTTGATCCCAGGATTCTATTTCTTCAGAAGAACTTTCTCTAACCCACCCAAACTAAAATAACCACCCATCTATCTGTCAATCAATTTCTCTTAATTGTCTGCACAGCACCACTATTTTTCTTCTTTATTTATTTGTTTACTGCTTGTCTTTCACTGTTACCTCCTCCCATCCCACCTTAAAATGTCAGCTCAGTAAGAGGAGGGACCTAGCCCATCTTGTACACCACTCTTCCTACATGCTGGATACTAGCCAAGGATGTTGCAGCATCATCTCATGTAATCCTCACAGCCATAAGAGGTTTCTATTATCCCATTTTAGAGAGAGGCAAACTGAGGCACAGTTTAATTTTCATGAGTGGCAGCTGGAATCTGAACTAGTGTCTATGACCACAAAGCCCACACTTTTAACTACCTTTCTCAAAATGAACCAAAAGTTTAAATGTGCATACATTTTGAACTAAGCAATTCTAGTTGTAGAAATTTATTATGTGGAGAAATCAAACATAGTTCGATACGTTTTATTTATTGTACATTGCTTATAACAGCAAATATCGGAAACCATGTTTAGGCAAGTCACAAAATACCAACTACTGAAAATATCTTTAGGCAAGTCACCAGTCAGCCATCACTTCAAGTTTATTTTTGGTAAACAAGGGCCCCATCTCAGACTGCATGAGGAGATAATCAGACACTGCACTGTACCTGGCTCATAGTCAGTGTTTTGTTGTTATTGCTACATACATTTAAATTTCTAAAAGAATATATAATTCTCCTTTTTTTGTTCTATGCAAGAACAAGATCTTCAATGAGGTTATAGGTCCTGTCCTATTATAAGGGTTATATTTGCAGTAAAGTAAAGGAGATTCTTTTTTTTTTTTTAAATTTCAGAATAATATGAGGGTACACAGAATCAGGTTACACTATTTGCATAAAGGAGCTTTTTTTTTTTTTTTAGCTTAATAAAAATATAGAACTAGGCTCTGTGCCCATAGCTCAGTGGTTAGGGGGTCAGCCACATACACCGAGGCTCGTGGGTTTGAACCCAGCCCGGGCCTGCCAAACAACAGTGACAACTATGACGACAACAACAACAACAAAATAGCCGGGAATTGTGGCGGGCACCCGTAGTCCCAGCTACTTATGAGGCTGAGGCAAAAGAATTGCTTAAGCCCAAGAGTTTGAGGTTGCTGTGAGCTGTGATGCCACAGCACTCTACTGTGGGCGACATAGTGAGACTGTCTCAAAAAAAAAAATATATATATATATATTAATTATAAATATATAAAATATATATATTTATATATATTTATATATATATATATACCTAAAGAATTTATTAAGATGGCTTCATGAAATGAGATGTTAAAGCATATATACACGTACATAATGAAAAAAAAGTTCTTTATAATCATATATGCTTTCTAGTTTAGAGAAAGAGTCTCTTGCCAAGCAATGGTCCTTCTGACTGCCGATCTTCTTTATTGGGTTCAGCAATGCAAAAAATAACAAAAGCTGGGGGTTGCTAAATAGCTCTGCACAATACAGAAAGAACTGAAGTCTGTGAGCTATGAATGAAAGGGCAGGAGCAAGGAGCCAGGAAGATGGCAGAAGACTTGATTTTCTGCTGACTTCTTCCTGGGACACCCAAATCACGAGCAAAGCCAATAACACTTACAAATGTATTTTGTGAATGTATTTTTTGTTTGTTTTTGAGACAGAGTCTTGCTCTGTCACCCTGGGTAGAGTGCCTTGGTGTCATCATAGCTCACTGCAACTTCTGGGCTCAAGGGATCCTCCTGCTTCAGCTTCCTGAGTAGCTGGAATTAGAGGTACATGCCACCTAGCTAATTTTTCTATTTTTAGTAGAGACAGGGTTTGACTCTGAGGCTGGTCTTGAACTCCTGAGCTCAAGCAATCCTCCCACCTCACCCTCCCAGAGTGCTGGGATTACAGCATGAGCCGCCGCGCCTGAGTCACTGTGTCAGAGTATATTCTTTGTTCTTGATGAAAGCCAAGGAAGGGCTCAATGCTGGGCTGACAAGAAAAGAAGAGGCAGAGATAACCAGGAGAGCATACACCATACCTTCACCCCCAAGGAACCTACAGACTCAGGGGAAACTTCGGACTTTTCTGTGGGATGAAACAGAGTCAAGCTGATCTGATCCAGATCTTCAAATGCTGAGCTATCTGGTTCATATATTACTTACCGAGTAGGATCAAGGAACAAATTGATATATGTATACACAAAATTAAGTTGCCTGGACTATTCCACACCACTGAAAAGCTTTTCATAATTTGTGCAGTGATTTCTACTTACTTTAGGTCACATATATTCCTTTAAGAATCTATGTGAAGGCTAAAATCTCTGCAGAAAATGTCTGTCTTCAAATGTATATAATTTCAGGGGGGTTGTGGCACTCCTGAAGGCCATCTCTGGATACATTACAGTTCCACAGACCAAGTTCAGGAATTTGCTCTAAAGAAACCACCAACATTTTTGATGGACGTTGTTTTTTTGTTGACAATGGCTATCATAAACCACTCACAGTTTATTCAGATAGCCTAAGAACATTCCTAACAGTCATTCATTTATAAACATTTGTTGGGAACTTCATACACCTGATCCTTCATACCTGAAGGTATAAAGATACATGTGATGCACGTAAAAACAGTCATGTTCAACTGAGAGAAGCAAAAAAGGAAACAGACCACACAAAATAGCAAAATAAATCAGACTGTACACATTAGACTAACCTCCCCTCTCAACTTCCTTTTCACGCCAGGACCCATTGGCTTCAAATACAACTGGTGAAAATGACTGACATGAGTAGTATACAAGTAAAGAGGAAAGCCACAGGGGCCAGGCCTCCGGTGTCATTTCTAATAGCCAGCCTGCTCCTCCTACGGACTTTTAACTTCCCTCCGTGTCTGCATAAAAATATTTCAAAACAACAAAACACAGCCCTTGTCTGTGTTACAGTAACCATGGGTTTTTTTTAAAATGCCGCTTTTAAGAAAAAGTAATTAGCAAACCAAAAGATTTTTCCAAAAAATCTTCCAAAAGATCTCATCTATGCCATGAGAAGTCTATTGCCTACATGGCTAGTCTGCTTGGTTAGATCAGCAAATATTTATTGAGCTCCTGAGAAATAATAATTTCTGATATTTGCATTGCATACAGACTTTCACATAGAGTGTCTTATTTTCTGTGCAAAACACACCTCATTACAAATGTTTATATACTCATTGAGTAGAAGACAATGTGGAAGCAAAGAAGGGCAAAGTGACTTACCCAGGCTCCTTTATAAGTTTTTAAGCCTTTCTGCTAAAATCAGAATACAGACCAACCTACCTTTTCCTCGACTCACAGAGAAGTGGTAGTAAAGACAGAAACAGGACGGTCAGAAGAGATGGCAGCCAGGGGGAACAGAGTGCAGAGAGTGACAGAGGCGTGGTGCTGAAATCAGGTAGACTCGAGGTAAAATCCTGGCTCCTTCCCCTACTTACTAAGTCACTTAACCTCTCTGATCTCTGGCTGCATTTGTAAAAGGGAGAAAATAGTATCTCAATTGCATATAGAAAGATGGAAGGAAGAAAAGAGGTAGAGTGATGTGGAGGAGTGTTAATTTCTTCATCTTTCCGAGGTGAGACAGGAGATAAAAAGTGAGTGGATCAGGGCTGCCATTTCCAGCCAACATGATGAACCAACTATTCCTAAACCCTCCTCCCACCAACAGCTAAAATGATGACTATTATCATTCTTGCAAATATGCCAAATGCATGGAAGAGCTTAAAAGAAAGCAGGGAAAGTTTCCTGAGGCCAAATGAGAAACACAAATCCAGCAAGAAAAGCATCAGAGGCCTTAAAAATATTCGCAATTCTAATAATACTGAGCTACTTCTCAAAGCAACCGTCCAAAAGACAAAAAAGCACATGTTTATGTATTTTTTTGTTTGTTTTTGGCCGGGGCTGGGTTTGAACCCACCATCTCCAGCATATGGGGCCGGCGCCCTACCCCTCTGAGCCACAGGTGCTGCCCCATGTTTATGTATTTTTGATTTACAGTTTTTGTAGGTAATCACAACTACTAAAAAAAAAAATTAAAGTAAAACACAAGTGGCTTTCAAGAGAAGACCTGTCTAGGGCAAGTGAAAATGGTTTTTAGACTTTTTTCCTCTATATCTTTCTGTTCTATCTGAATGTTTACTTTTGTGTATGTGTTTTACTTTTAAAATCTGTGTTAAATTGGCAAAGGAAGGAAAGCTGCTGGTATTCTGCTATCACCATTCACAATAAAAAGTAATGGAATGACTCATGTAAACATAAATTTCAGAAGAAAGAAAATTGAGTCCTACAATGATGACTGGAGTAGGTATTCTGCTTTACGTCTGCCTCACTAAAGATCTCTCTTTAATGATAATACCCAGTGTTGTGGAGATACGGGAAAATGGGAGTGAGAATGGAAACGGTATAACGTCCCCAAAGTGCAATTTGATAATACATACTGAAATCCTTAAAAAGAGAGACCCACGGGGTACATAGTAACTCTCTGTACTTTCTACTCAATTTTGCTGTGAACCTAAAACTGCTCTAAAAAATAAAATTTATTAATTTAAAAAATGAGCATGCCTTTGATTTAATTATTTCACTTCTAAGAATAAATCCACAAAAAATCACTATAGATATGTATGTAGATGTGTGTGTAAAGATTTGACTCCAAGTTGTTTGCTTAAATGAAAAAACATGAAACCATATAAGTACTAGCAAAACACATGGCACATTTTATAACCTCGCCATGTAGAAAACTTTTCTAAGTACAATGATATAAAATCGAAAAGTCAGTAAAGAAAATATTGATAAATTTGACTATATACAAGTCAAAATATTCTGCACAGAAAAATGCATGATTAACAAAGTAAAAATCAAATATAAAACTAGGAAAAATTATATTTCTTATCAATAAATAGCCTATTTCCATGGCTGGGTGTGGGAGCTCATGTCTGTAATCCTAGCACTTTAAGAGACCTAGGTGGGACAATCACTTGAGGCTGGGAGTTTAATACCAGCCAGGACAACACAGAGAAACCCTATCACTACAAAAAGTAAAAATAAATACACCCCCCCCCCCCCGTTTTTTTTAAATCTCAGGGATTCTGTGGGTAGAAATGTAGAACAGGCGCAATGAGGATGGTTTGCCTCTGTTCTATGTTGTCTGAGCCCCCAGCTTAGAATGAAGCCCCTGGATTGTTGATCTTTGTCTTATCAATTTCTGAAAGTTCTTTATTAAAAAAATAGGCCATTTTTTTCTTTTTTTGAGACAGAGTCTTTGTCACCCTCAGTAGAGCCCTCACATCATAGCTCACAGCAACCTCAAACTCTTGGTGGGCTCAAATGATCTCTTGCCTCAGCCTCCCAAGTAGCTGGGACTACAGGTGCCTGCCACAATGCCTGGTTCTTTTAGAGACAAGGTCTCACTCTTCCTCAGGCTGGTCTTGAACCTGTGAGCTCAGGCAATCTACCTGCCTTGGCCTCCCAGAGTGCTAGGATTACAGGCATGACCTACTGTGCCTGGCCTTTTCATTTTCTTTTTAGAGACAGGGTTTACTCTGTTGCTCAAGCTAGAGTGCAGTGGTGCAATCATACCTCTCTGGAGCTTGAACTTCTGGGCTCAGGCAATCTTCCTGCACCTCACCCTCCTGAGTAGCTGTGACTATAGGTGTGCACCACCATGCCCAGCACCCAAGTACTAGTAGTAGTAGTACTTCTGCAACTACTATTACTATTATACTAACATGATGACGAGATGACTATTTAAATATAAAACTCTCTGCATTAGAATAGGACTCAAGTATATCTAATTAGACTACCTTTCAGAAACACATCTACATTATGGAAAGAGGTGGCATAAAGAATATATTCATTCTCTCTTTTAAGAAATATTGTGGTCCCGGGCGGCGCCTGTGGCTCAAGGAGTAGGGCGCCGGTCCCATATGCCAGAGGTGGCAGGTTCAAACCTAGCCCTGGCCAAAATAAAAAAAAAAAAAAAAAAGAAATATTGTGGTCCCTTGGGGCCGTGCCTGTGGCTCAAAGGAGTAGGGCGCTGGCCCCATATGTCGGAGGTAGTGGGTTCAAATCCAGCCCCGGCCAAAAACTGCAAAAAAAAAGAGAAATATTGTGGTCCCTTAAAGACTGTAACTCTTACTCCTAATGACTTAGTGATTTTACAGGGATAACCTTAAAGAAAGCTAGTCAACTTTGGAGAAACAATAAGGTTCCTAGCCCCTGAGCTATGCGAATGCTGCTTCCTGAGTTCTCAGACACGCCAAGTTTCATGTTTATACCGTGTACTCCATCATAGCTCTCTCTTTGAGACCAAGCCATAAAGGTATAGTTCCTTTCAAACATTTACTGTTCAAGAAAGGCTGAAGAGTTGATTGATCTCCTTCTCAATTTTAATGTACCTCCCAGCGGTTTATTTTGGAACTTCAAACAATCCTGGAAAGCTCGAAGAACAATGAGCTTTCCAAATTGGAAACTTTCATTCCACTATCATAAAAATACCGAGTGAGGCCTTTTGAAAAGTAGGGCATATTCTAAAGACTTAGCAGAAAGGAAACCCATGAAGGAGACTTAAACCTACACATCTAATATAACTTCACATACCAATTTGAGAAAACTAGTAAAAAGAACCAACAGGTACCTATTAGCTCTCTACTAAAATAAATAAATGCCATAAATAAAAAAAATGTTTCACTCTATAAACTTACTACTATCATTAGCCAAAGGACATCATTATGGCTAATATTTAAGTTTTGTTGTCACCTATGCAGGTTACTGTATTTATTGACTGAGCCAAATATATATTTTAAGCTTAGAGATTCAGCTAAATGAGGGCAAAAAATTTAAAAAATTGTTTTAGGTAATTAATGATTTAGTTGTTCACAGTAATCACCATAAACTCTACAATTAGGTGAGGTCTCTAATATCCCTTCAAACTCTTGGGTTCTAGGACTTTATCAGGCAACAAGTATTTTCTTGTTAAAAAATACCAGGCATGGGCGGCGCCTGTGGCTCAGTCAGTAAGGCGCCGGCCCCATATACCGAGGGTGACGGGTTCAAACCCGACCCCGGCCAAACTGCAACCAAAAAATAGCCGGGCGTTGTGGCAGGTGCCTGTAGTCCCAGCTGCTTGGGAGGCTGAGGCAAAAGAATCGCTTAAGCCCAGGAGTTGGAGGTTGCTGTGAGCTGTGTGAGGCCATGGCACTCTACCGAGGGCCATAAAGTGAGGCTCTGTCTCTACGAAAAAAAAAAAAAAAATACCAGGCACAGTAAACAAAATAACCTATACACACACACACTAAATGGGGTAGGAGTACTAGGGTGAAGAATATTTTTAGAGTATGAGCAGGATGTTTTTCAGATGAAATCTGTAAGTATTACTGAAGAACTGTGGGTGAGCTTCAATCATGTGGGCCTAAACAACTCTATAATTTAACTAAAACCAAAAGGACAATAACTCTGAATTTAGATACAGAAAGATAGAAGGCATTTTGGATACTAAAAAGATTGAGCCTAAGGCTAATGTGTACAAAAACATTCACAAACTTACATAAAACCTACAGTGTTCGGCAAGCTTTGGAGCAATAAACAAAAACTCTAGTGAGAAATGAACTTTCTGTAAATGTATTTGTGTCTTGACAGCAAAATGTTAAGCCCCATTCTTTACAGTTTTGTAAAAGGGAAAAAGGAAACAGAGAGAACTGACCTGGATTTCTCAATACATTTTTATGTTTGCTTGTTTGGTTTTTTTTTTTCCCTGCTTATTTGTTTTTAACTGAAGTTAAAACATTTCTTAAATTTCCAACACTGAGAATGAATCTATCAATAGTATCTTTTCTTTCTTTAAGAATAACAACATCAATAAAAATAGTTCAGTAACATGTTAAATGATTTCTGGCACCCTATCAAAAATTCAGATACCAAAATAGAACACTTAAATGATATTAAGCTTCAATAAATCCATAAAATGCAAAACTGTAACAAAATTTTTAATACCCCACTCTTAGAAAAGGAAAAATTTCACATGTACTGACTGTAGAACAAAAATAAATTAATAAGGTGATTATTTTCCTGTGTTTTGTAAATTAAATTGGGAGAAATCCTATCTCTATACCCACCTCCCCCTGCCCCCTCACTGTCAGGAGGCTTTCTTCAAAATGCAGGCAGCCTGGGAATCCTTCCAGGAAGATCTTGAAAAAACACAGGCTACTGTGCTTTGTGTAGACACTTTGGATCCTACAGAGGACTTAAGGGTTTGTCCTCTGCTAAAAACGTCTCAGGAAAACCAAGATTCTGGTTTGTTCCCAAGTTAGGAGCTCCTGCCCACCAGCAAACCACTGCCCACTCCAGCCCTGTCCCCACTGGTACTTGCCGCCCCCCAACTCCCTATCCCCTGACCCCGTCCAAGTCCTTAGCTAGTAGCTGGCATCAAGTCTGTGTTCTTCTCAAAACCCACCCCTCCCCTTGCTCTTAGTATCAGGTTAAAAGTACCTACTCATAATGGGGTGTTGATTACCTGGGCGTATGTATTCATTATAAGCATTTGACCATATGTGAAATTTGGGTTAAACTATTTGTAACTAATAAATCGGTATACAATGATCTAGGCTTGCTAGTTTCTCCACATTTATCTCTTTTTTTTTTTTTAGAGACAGAGTCTTACTTTGTTGCCCTCGGTAGAGTGCTGCGGCGTTACAGCTCACAGCAACCTCCAGCTCTTGGGCTTAGGTGATTCTCTTGCTTCAGCCTCCCGAGTAGCTGCGACTACAGGCACCCACCACAAGGCCCAGCTATTTTTTTGTTGCGGTTTGGCTGGGGCTGGGTTCGAACCCACCACCCACAGTATATGGGGCCAGCGCCTTACTCACTGAGCCACAGGCGCTGCCCTACCCAGCTATTTTTAAAGGTGGGGTCTCGCTCTGGCTCAGCCTGGTCTCGAACCTGTGAGCCCAGGCAATCTACCCGCCTGGTCCTCACAGAGTGCTAGGATTACAGGTGTGGCCCTCCACATTTATCTTGTGCCAAATTTCCCCTCAATGTTCTTTAGTCACTTCTTTCAGTTCCTCCAAGAGCAAGCTTTTCGCCTCACCGCAACATCTTCACATTTTGTGGCTCTTTAGGCCTGGAAATTCTTTAGCTATCCCGCACTACCCTAACCCCTTCCTGCCAGTTAAGCCCTATTCTCTCCACCAGTCTCAGCTTGGGTGCCTTTTCTTCCAGGGAGCCTTCCTTCCTCCTTTCACCCTTGTGCACGAGTGCATGCCCACATGTGCAAGCCAAGACACCTCTATGTTGGGTGTTCCTTAGCATTTACTACAGACAAGTACTAGATCATAAGGTCTATGACAGCAGGCACCATGTTTCTATTACTCACTGTTGCAACCCTAGCACCCGGCATATCACTGAGGATCAGTAAATATTCATTTAACGAGTATCAAATGAAGGCATACATCATTCTGATCTATAAACCTTCTCTCCCCGTTTTGCTGACTCTAATTTGCTGTCTGAATTCTGTGTCTATCTTCTCAAATCCATCTGTGAAAGCATCATAGCTCTGGCTTTAATTCTGCTTGGGTTTCCAATGTTGCAGAAGAGGAAATCTTCCAGGTTCAACAGAAATTTAAGGCAACAACAGAACTGATTTGACTAGACAAGAGTTTACGTGAGATGTTTGGCTACATGGTATAGGTCACACTAGCTGCTCCAAGGCAGCATAAGCTTTAGCATTTCCTGAGATGGCATTAATGACATGACACCTTCAAGCTCAAAGTCAAAAAAATAGTAAGCCGAATGAATTCCCTAAAAATTCTTTCCCTTGCAAGGTTGTTATGAGGCGGTGGGAAGGAAAATGAGAAGGATGAGTCAGTGTGAGTCAGTGTTAAGAAAAAAGCTCTGCTTCTGGTAAACAGTTTGCTCTTTTACTGACAGGATTAGGATTACTCGACTCCCCCTTCTACAAATATACAAATAACAGGTGGTATATATTATATAAGTAGTTCCAAAACATAGACTCAGATCATTGACTCTAAAAAGGGAACAGTTAATCAGCAATGGGCCAGACCTTCCCCAGAGCCTGTTTCTTCTTGGAGAAGTCCCAAGAATAAGTAAGCATTTCCCTCAAGACAAGTAAGATCCTAAATGCTCCCACTGTTTGCTCAAGTAACCTAAAAGAACGACTGAGCCTCCCGTACAAAAATTACCACTTCATGAGCACTTACTGTTTACCAATAACTCTGCCAGGTACTTTACATTATTCATCTTTAAACTCTGTAACAGTCTAGGAGTGATGGCTCATGCCTATAATCCCAGCTCTGTGGGACGCCAGGGCAGGAGTACAGTTGGAGGTTAGGAGTTCAAGACTTGCCCAGGCAAACTAGCAAGATCCCATCACTACAAAAAATAAAAAAAATTAGCCAAACACGGCAGCATGTGCCTGTAGTCCTAGCTCCTCAAGAGGCTAAGATAGGAGGATCATTTCAGCCAGAAATTTGAGGTTACAGTGAGCCCTGATCATGCCACTCGCTACACTCTAGCCTGGGCAAGAGAGTAGGACCTTATCTAAAAAAATTTATTTTTTATAAAGAATAAAAAAACTGTATAACAATCTTGTAAAATGGGTACTATCGACATTTTATAGATAAGGAACCTAGATCACAGGGGTGAAGTGACTTATCCAAAGTTGCCTGGTAACAGCACCAGGATTTAAATTCAGATCTGACTTGGAAGTACTTGCTTGTTTCCTTTTATTCCAAATTGAATTCAGAAATAGAGACGAATAACCCCATTCAAGGCAATGTACCAGACACTACGGAAGATACAAAGAAAGATGACGACCCTCCAGTTATCAAGAAAGTAAAGTAAGAAGCATTGTATATCGAGGCAGAGAGTCTATTCTCTATTTCCAGGATCCTAAAGTAAGGCCTGCCACATGGGAGTTGCCCAGGAAATTATTACTAAAATATATATAGAAATTAAGGGAAACACACAATCAAATGTAACACAAGGCAGTGTGTGGTTCATCTGATGAGAGAGAATGTGTTAGATTATATCATGATGCCGGGCTCTGAGGAAGATTTATGAACAATATGGCACTTGAGATAAGTCTGACTAAGGAACTTAGATAGAAAATGGTAAAAATGAGAGAGATCAGTAGAGTAGCAGAGTTGGGATAAACCCTTTAGTACCTCTAAGCAAAATAGGGAGAAATAAGCTGGGAAAAACAGATTTGATATTGTGTGGCCTGAGTCTCCGTAAGTCCCTTTATACGGAAAAGCATCAGAACTACAAATATTTCCTACTTGATTCAGTGGGGAGGCACGTTAAATAAATCAAGAATTGCCACATCACCTTTTGGAATGAAGTGGTGGCAGTGGTAGGGTAGAGCTGAATAAATGAACGTTCAGATACAAACTTAGAACACACGTGGTTGTATCACAGAACATAAAGGAGCGTTACAGGTAAGTTCTACCACCTTCGTTCCCTCAACACTGAAGCATTATAAGGGTTCTATGAGCACAGATTTTCTTTTAATTTAACCTCCAGCTCCTTCATTAGGGGACTAATCAAGTCAGTGACACTCGGCAGGTACAATCTGCTGGAGGGCTTTCTGGAGATGTGGGAGGAGGGGAAGGCACTTTTGGTTGTCCCAATATTTGACAGCCTTCTCACTCAAGTGGGCAATTAGTAGGTGGAGACCAGGCTGTCCCCATGCTTTGTTTTGTATTTAGGGGCAACTTTTCACGTCCGTAACACTGTACTTTCAATTAATTCAGCAAATAACTGAAATATACAAACATGCAAAGCATATGTAGCAAAATGTTAACAACTGTTTGATCCAGGTGTCTGATACAGATGATTTCTATATTTTTAATTGTTTCTGTAGGTTTAAAATTTTCATAATAAAAAGCTGGAGGGGAAAATCCATCTGGCCCTCACTAAATGAAAGGTCATAACAGAGGTTAAGAGCACTGTAGAACCCTGTGACTATAGACAAGTTACTTCTTTCTCTTTGCCTCAGTTTCTCTATCTGTAACATCAGGATAATAATAGTTACCTCTTTTCATAGAACTGTGAGAAGGAATTAAATGAGTTAATAAGTAAAAGCTGCTTAGAACACAGCCTGGCACAGAGAAGGCACTGCTGGAGTCACAGTTATTATCATCATATCTCAGTCAACACACACCTGCCCGTTTCTCTACTCTGAGTTACTGTACGAGCCAGAATTTGGAAATTCTTGACCAAGAGTCATTTTCACACCATTTCCTTCCAATCAGATCCTTTCCTTCAGTGTGCAGTGCATTTTTTCCCCTCACACATCTCCTTTTTGTTGTTGTTGTTGTTTTTATTTATTTATCTATTTGGCTTTTTTTTTTTTTTTTCAAAAAGAACATAAAACTTTGTTTTTTTTTTGTAGAGACAGAGTCTCACTGTACCGCCCTCGGGTAGAGTGCCGTGGCATCACACGGCTCACAGCAACCTCTAACTCTTGGGCTTACGCGATTCTCTTGCCTCAGCCTCCCGAGCAGCTGGGACTACAGGCGCCCGCCACAACGCCCGGCTATTTTTTTGTTGCAGTTTGGCCGGGGCTGGGTTTGAACCCGCCACCCTCGGTATATGGGGCCGGCGCCCTACTCACTGAGCCACAGGCGCCGCCCAAGAACATAAAACTTTATTAAGAACATCTTAAGAGGGCGGCGCCTGTGGCTCAGTAGGTAGGGTGCCAGCCCCATATACCGAGGGTGGCAGGTTCAAGCCCAGCCCCAGCCAAACTGCAACCAAAAAAAATAGCCGGGCGTTGTGGTGGGCGTCTGTAGTCCCAGCTACTCGGGAGGCTGAGGCAAGAGAATCGCTTGAGCCCAGGAGTTGGAGGTTGCTGTGAGCTGTGTGAGGCCACGGCACTCTACCGAGGGCCATACAGTGAGACTCTGTCTCTACAAAAAAAAGAAAAGAACATCTTAAGATACAGCCAAAGAAAAAAGGGTAAACAAATAGGGAAAGTTCATTTTCCCATGTGCTATTGCCACCTCCAGAACAGGCTAGTGTGTGGATGGCTAGAATTACAGTTGGCAACAAATGCTCTGAATAAATAAATTCATTAAGTAACGCAATGTTCCCTTTCTATACAGAGAATAACTAGGTTTACACTTCAGGCTTTTATATAGTGCAACGACTATGAAACAAGACTACATCTTTAGGAGCTATTTCTTAGTAGAATACAAAGCAGTTGAGTAGTCTTATTTTATTTCAAATAATGGAAAATTCAGAAAACACATTCTAACTTTCCCATTTAGTTAATTTTTACTTGTGAATTTTTTTCTCTATAAAGATGTCTCAGAACCAGTTCAATAAATATATTTTAAAAGATGAGTTACTCATCTGCAGTGACAACTGACAACTTAGTTTTATTTTATTTTTTTTATTTCTGCAAATCAAGATGCCCAGGTCGTCCCATCTTTTTCCTGATTCTGAAGTATTTCCTATGGAAAAGCCCTAATTCAGAGTGCATGTAGTGAGAGGTACCAGAACAGCTGCATTTAGAATGTTCTCCTCGAGGGAGAGGGTTGGCTATGGAGCACAGCTGATTTTCTCAGTATTTATTTGGCTTTTTTATTTTATTTCGTTGCTTATTTTTTATTTCTTTACTTTTGTTGTTGTTGTTGTTGAGACAGGGTCCCACCCTATGCCCCTGAGCAAAATGCAGTGGCGTGGTAGCTCACTGCAACCTCAGACTCGAGCTGCAGGCACCCCGCTGCCTCAGCCTCCAGAAGCCACCGGGATTACAGGAGCTGGCCGTGGCGCCCTGCTTGCTTTTTCCATTTTTTTCATGAGTCGGGGTCTCACTGTCGCTCAGGCGAGTCTCGAACTCCTGAGCTCAAGCAATTCTCCCTCCTCAGCCTTCCACAGTGCTGGGATTACAGGCGTGAGCCACCGCGCCCGGCCTCACACATCTCCTGACCTTATTCTCTCCCCATCCCACCTAAACACCTTTTTCTCCCCCCTCACACTAATTCTTATTCATCCTTCAGAACTCTGGCCAAGCACCAGCTCCTGCATGAGCCTTGCTAGACTCAGCCATCACTTGGCTGTCCTGCTCTGGAGT
Source organism: Nycticebus coucang (assembly GCF_027406575.1). Taxonomy (NCBI): domain Eukaryota; kingdom Metazoa; phylum Chordata; class Mammalia; order Primates; family Lorisidae; genus Nycticebus; species Nycticebus coucang. The sequence continues at coordinate 51,117,558 of NC_069800.1, read as the reverse complement.
CCTTCTAGAAACTGAACATCAGACTGCCTTACAGTGTCAACGACCCTTCAATCTGCAGGTATCTTTCTAGACAGACTTTAAACTCTTAAAGACAAGGGCTGTGTCTTTCTTTGCTATATATTTTCAAAGGCTTCTCATAGCCTGCTGAGGAAGGTGCATGCTGAAATCTTTCTTTGATCTCAGCTGCTACATTTACTTTCTGATGAACTTGCCCCTGTTTTTAACACTGCTTCAAATAAAACTTGATCCAAAGGGTTTGCCCCAAACAATACACTTTGCTTGCAAACATCTTCTGTGCTAACATAAAGTGGGGGGTGGTCCAGAAGAACTCCAAGCTGCATGTGCTATGCTGCACGACAGTCAGAGGCCAGGGCCCACTGAAGTACTGACCTGGGTGCCACATGGGCCTCCTCCTGAATATACACAAAGCCCAGCATGTGCTGGGTCTTCCTTTCCCTCCCAGCGAACCCATCATCCTACCTGAATTCCCTACTGGGAGAACCAAGGTAATGTGACTCATGGGTGGTATTCTCACAGTGACAGGACCAGAGTCCTTTTCCTGAAATGATCTCAAAGGAAAGTGTACATATAGGAGGCAAATCAAGGAAAATGAATGCATCCTTCCAGACTGGGACTTTGGTTCCGGCACCAGAGTAGAATTCCGGAGCTAGGCGGACCAGGTTGTTCCTGGTGTCCCCTTGCTCACAACCTGCCACTATGCTTAGAATGACATTTAGACTCCTGTCAGTCTTCAAAGCCTGAGGTAATCTTGTTCCTGACTACTCCAATCTGAAATTGCACCACTCTCTCTCTCTTCACTGTCCATCCTCCACCAGCCTCATGGTCCTGTCTTTCCTTTGAACAGGCCAAACTTAACTCATCCTTAGGGCCTTTGTGCCTGTGGCTTCCAGTCATGTTTCTACTATACTAGCTGTGTGAACACAGGTAAGTTACTTAATCACTCTGAAATTCAGTCTCCTCATCCATAAAGTTTGTTAATTCATTTATCAATGAATGAATAATGTACCTACTACGTTCCATGTTCTATTCTAGGCACTGGAGACAAAGCAACAAATAGCACAAAGTTCTCACTCACTTTAGCTTACCCTCTACTGGACAAAAAGCAATTAAACAAAGTGATTTCAGACAGTAACAAATTCTATGAAAAAAATTAAACAGAGTAAGGGACAAGTGGATTAAACAGGATGAAGAGGCTAACTTAGAGTGGTCGGGGAAGGCTGCCTTGAGGAGATGACATTTGAGCTGGGAACTAAGAAAGAGAAGATGTCAGCAAGTGCGATGCTGGGGAAGAGCATCCCAGGACAAGAGATCGTAGTGCAAACCCCTGGAGGAAGGAACTAGCAGCAGGGGCTCCAAGAAAAGAAGGAAGAACCTGGTGAGCAAGAAAAACCATGTGGCTGGAGAGACAGGCGGGAGCTACGTCCCACAGGGGCTCTGGGGTCCTGTGTTAAGGAGTTTGGATGTTAATCCATGTGCAGTGGAAAGTCACAGAAGGGCTTTAAGCCAGGAGTGACATGGTCAGACTTATGTTTTTAAAAGATCAGTCTGTGGAGAAATCTGAACAAGACTGGTGGATTATATCCATATCAACATCCCGGTTGTGATAATGAACTACAGTTTTGCAAGATGTCATCATTAAGGGAAATTGGCTAAAGACTACATAGGATGTCTGTACTAAATTTCACAGCTGCATGTGAATCTTATAATTATCTTAAAGTTACATGAGATAATTGCTATGTGGAGAATAGATTATATACATGCATATACAATGTGTGTGTGTGTGTTTATCTTGTAATGAGGCAAGAAGGAAACCAAGGAGACTAGCAAAAAGGCTGCTTCCATTGTCTGCCAGGTCCCCGGTGGCAGCAGGGTGTGTTTCATGCTGCCGTGGCACAGCAATTCAATAGTCTGGGTGCGGACGGGAGAGTGGGAGAGACCAGAGATGAAGTTTCTACCTTAAAATTTAGATCACACAGGAATCCTCAAAAAGTTCATGTGAAATGCGTATTATGAAAACACCATGCATGGATTTTGAAAAGTTTTTGCAGCAAAATAAACTTGCACTACGTTGTTATACATATTTGCACAGGATCTAGTTTAAGGCACTAAGAAGGATATGACATCAGTTTGAAAAGAGTCCCTATCAAGCAATATGAGTTCTGTTAAAACTGAAGCAAGAACAAACACAAACTTATGGTGGAAGAATAGTGAAATCCTCAATGCTTTACAGAAAGGCTTTACAATGCTCCCACAAAATCAGCAGTTTACAAATGGATAATTTGTTTTAGGAAGGGACAAGACGATGTTGAACAAGAAGCCTCGCAAACCATCCACATCAATCTGTGCGGAAAAATTAATCTTGTCTGTACCCTAATTGAAGAGCAACAACAGCCAACCCCACAGACTATCTCAGCTAGTTAGCTTACGCAATTCTGTTTTTTTTTTTTTTTTTTTTGGCTGGGGCTGGGTTTGAACCCACCACCTCCAGCATATGGGGTCGGCGCCCTACCCCTTTGAGCCACAGGCGCCACCCCCCAGCTTACGCAATTCTGACTGGAAGGTTAAAGTTGAGCTTTCCACTCAATTGGTGGCAAGACCTTTGTGCCCAGATCAGCTGCAGACAAGAGAGGAGCTTTTAATGGAAATTTTAGACAAGTAGGATCCCTATCCTAAAGCATTTCTTCAAAGAATTTTAACAGCACATGAAATGTGGTTTTTACCAGTGAGATTCTGAAGATAAAGCACAATCAAAGCAATGGCTTCCAAGAGGTGAAAGTGGTCCAGCCAAAGCAGAAGTAGACCACTCAAGAGTAAAGGTCATGGCAACAAATTTTGGGGATGCTCAAGGCATCTTGCTTGTTGACTTCCTAGAGGGCCAAAGAATGATAATATCTGCTTATTATGAAAGTGTTTTGGAGAAAGTCAGCCAAACTGTTAGCAAAAAATGCCTGGGAAAGCTTCACCAGAGTCCTTTTCCACCATGACAATACTGCTCATTCCTTTCAGCAAATAAAGGCAAGTTAGCTAGAATTTCGATGGAAAATCATTAGGCATTTACCTTACAGTCCTGATTTGGCTTCTTCTGACTTCTTTTTGTCTCCTAATCTTAAAAAATCTTTAAAGGGCGTCAATTTTTCCTTGTTTAATAATGTAAAAAAAGACAGTATTTACATGGTTAATTCCCGGAGAACCCCTAGTTCTTTAAGAATGGACTTCATTCCTTACAAAAGTATGCTGACCTTGATGAAACTTAAGTTGAGAAATAAAGTTTACCTTTTTTTTATTTTTAAATTCCATTTTCCCTCTAACATTTCGAAATCCCCTCATAGCCACCTAATGACACCTCTGTAAGAATTATTATTATCATTATTTTTTTTTTTTTTTTGAGAGTCCCACTATGTTGTCCTCAGTAGAGTGCTGTGGCATCACGGCTCACAACAGCCTCAAACTCTTGGGCTCCAACAATTCTCTTGCCTTAGCCTCCCAAGTAGCTGGGACTACAGATGCCCGCCACAACACCCGGCTATTTTTTGGTTGCAATTGTCATTGTTGTTTAGCAGGCCCAGGCCGGGCTCAAACCCACCAGCCTCAGTGTATGTGGCTGGTGCCCTACTTACTACGGGCACCAAGCCCCTTTGTAAGAATTAATAAGCTAAAGCATGTAAAAAACACAACAAAATGGGGGCGGCGCCTGTGGCTCAAAGGAGTAGGGTGCCAGAGGTGGCGGGTTCAAACCCAGCCCTGGCCAAAAACTGCAAAAAAACAACAACAACAACAACAAAAAACCCACAAAATGCCAAACACATAGTAGATGTTTAAATGCAAAAATAATATTGGTCCTCAGGATGGATGGAGAACCTAAAAAACTAAGGTACACCTCAGATACTAGATAAAATTCCCAATTCCTTCAGAAGTTACTAGTTCCGAATTTCATCTTTAAATGATTAACAAGGAATATCAATGAATACATTTAGATGCCCTTCTGACTTTTCACTCAAAAAGACATAATTATATCAAGGAAAAGTAAAAGGTTCCTATAATTACAAAAACTTCTCAAATGGAAGTTTAAATCAGAAGTGACACATCTTCTAATATAACAATGGCTGGATGATTACTAAAGATCGTTTGTTCCAGATACTTTGCAAAACAGTTACCAAAATACACGGAAATCCCAGGAAAAAGAATCAATAAAAAAGACTGCATAATAAAGTACTTAAATAGAACAGTCTCCAGGGGTAAAAAAAAACTAAAAGTTCATAGGTCACTGGGGTCAAAGGGTGACATTAAAATAGTGCTGATTTTGAGATAAAACTGTATCTTGTATTTGTTTGTTTGTTGCTATGTGGGGCCATGCAGTAAGGGTTTAGTTTGCTGGCATAAAGAAGTTCCTAAAAGGATGAGATGTGAGATGCTATAAATCACAAATACTAAGGCAGCCAAATTTTTAACATCTGAAACAATAAAAGTCCAACTATTAAACAGTCAAACCTAAATGGCAAGTGATAGTTTTAAAAGTTTAAAATTTTCTGAGAATTTAAGTCTAGAGCATTGACTTTTAGACCAGGGATTCTAGAACTCTCATCCCCAGGGAGGTGACAGCTGACTGTCCAGTCAAAACACTGCAGAAAAACATAAGCATCAGAGCTATTCCATTTCTCTTCCCACAGTTTTAATTCTTATCTCAGACAGACATGTGTGTGTATGGTTTGGATGAATGTTCTACATAATTAGAATTCTTTGCCATACTGAGGAGAATGCAGAGTGTTTAAAACTTAGCCTTTACTTAAAAGAAAAAAACAAAACTGATTTCCTAGAGAAATTCTAGCTTTGGGAAAGTCGCTAAGTAATCTGTGGATTACAGAGCTGTCTTTAATTAGGAGTTGAGCAAATTATTATAAGTCTGGACAAATACAGATACTGTTTATATTTCAAAGATAAGGAAACAGATTCTGCTATAAAATTTTTCCAACACTAATCCCCAAGAAACAGCTCCTTAGGAAAACTATTTTTATGCCTTTATCAACTTGGTCGATAAGTATTTCACTCTCTGTGCATATATGGACAAACTACATAAAGTGAAACTGTTTTCAAGCTTTAAAAAACATTTTGCAAATGAAAACAAAGCTGATTGTGCTATAATGTTTATTTGCTAGTGTGACAAATGACTATAGGGCAAATATCATGAAGTCTCGGAATGAAAGTCCATAGAAGGAATTGGCTGGACTGCCACACAAACTCCAGAGGCAAGGTCCCTCCACAGACCCGAACACTACTCTGGAAAACTGTGATTAATGTTAATTCATCCAGAACACCTTTACATGCATTATTTCACTGCCTCTGTGGTATATGATGCTATTTTATTCCCATTTTTCAGGTGAATAAACTGCAGCCCAGCAAGGTTGGTGTGCAAAGTCACTAAGTTGGTAAGTGCCATGGCCACCACACTCAGCTCTCTCAAGCTATGCATTAGGGACAGTACTAGCAGCAGCAGTACCTAAGTTGTACTCAGCAGGTGCTGGGCATTATTCTTTGCACTTCCATGTATCGATTCATATAATCTTTAAGATAATCCTACAAGACAGGTAGACCAGTTTGTCTTTGGACCACCAGCCTCGTCTTTCCACCCTGCCCACCATACATTTGTGGGAAGTCCATCTGCTTGTCTTCCCACAAAATCAAAATGGCGTGCCAAAGTCCTCATGTTCGCTCTACCCCAATCCCAAATCAAAATTTGTCCTCAAATGCAGGTAACTGTGGACACTAGATGATGTGTAATGGGGATTTCTTTATGCTATTCTCTCTACCTTTGTTTATATTTGAAATTACCTTATAAACATTTATTAACTTACAATATTTAAATAACTGTATAAACACTTTTTCCTCTAACATGGAATGTGACCTATTGAATAGGCTAGAGCCTGACAATTAATTCAAAGGAAAATATTACTGAAGATGGCCACTTAATAATAGAAGAAAGTGATACTGATTCATTCGCTCATTCCACAAATATAAATTGGACACTTATTATATGTTAGGATATGTAAAAGTCCAATGTAGGATTCCTGTCTTCAACAAGCTAAGAGTTCAGTAGCAGACACAAAACAAAATGAATATAGAGGTAATTATGAAGTGGCTTGGTGCCTGTAGCACAGTGGTTACAGCACCAGCCACATACACGGAGGGTGGCGGGTTTGAGCCCTGCCTGGGCCAGCTAAACAATGACAACTGCAACAAAAAAAAGCCAGGTGTTGTGAAGGGCACCTATAGTCCCAGCTACTTGGGAGACTGAGGCAAGAGAATCGCTTAAGCCTAAGAGTTTAAAGTTGCTGTGAGCTGTGATGCCACTGCATTCTGGGTGACATAGTGAGACTCTGTCTCAAAAAAAAAAAAAAAAGTAATTATGAAGGACCATTTATGAGAAATGTTATAAAAAGAAAAGTTCAAACAAAGTGCTATCTGAGTTGGCAAAATTCCTATCAGAACAAATTCCATTACACTGAACTCTCTGGGATGCCCTATCTTTTTGGTATATTAAACATTATTTAAAATCAGTGAGTGGACTAGGTACAGTGGCTCACGCCTTTAATCCCAATACATTGGGAAGCCAAGGCAAGAGGATCACTTAAGCCCAGGAGTTCAAGGCTATAATGAGCTATGATCATCTTACTGCACTCCAGCTTAGGTGACAGAGTGAGACTCTGTCTCTAAAAAAGTAAAATTTGAAGATGATGGACCAGAAGGATCATTCAGCTGAGCTGAACCTAGAATGACTGGGTTAAAACAGAGAACCCAGCCATACCTAATGCAGGGACCTTAACCAGAGTCATAGCTCAGGGAGCTCAGCAAGGAGGAAGTAAGCTAGATACAGCATATGATCCACAGTGGTGGAAATTTGATTAATTAGGCAAGTGATTGTGACCAGCTGGGAGTGAATGAGCCCCCACAGAGGTCCAGGATGGGAGGAAGCCTTTGCAGAGTTTTCAGCTATTGAGGGAAGCTGTAAATTGAATGGACGGCTTGGAAAAGTGGGCAGACTCAAACAGTATATAGCAACCAGATTTGAATGCTGGTTGGAGGGGATTTGCCATAGGTTTGATGGCTGGTGAGGCAGCCATACTGAGGTCAGGGGGATGCCATTGTGGGAAGGCCATGAGAACAGGCCTAAAGCACAGCTGTCTTAATTCCGCCTGCCAGAATCAGAACTCGGCTCTTGGGACCAGCTGACAGACTCCTGCCATCCCATTAGAACTGAAGTCAGGGGGCACTGTGAGACCCGCTATTGAAGGAGTCTTGTGAGCTTTAAGATCCCAACCTAGCAGGGTCTGAATGCTGAGGAAACAATCAGGTGATAGTCAAAGGCAACTAAGTTTAGAATAAGGACCATAGAGGTTGCTGGCTATGTTTGCCATCTCCTAAAAAAAACCACAGCACCACCTGGTGTCCTGGAGACATATTGCAACATACTGTCATCAAGAGCAAAGACTTTTGTTTATTTGGCCAAGAGGAAGAGTTTGGCTATGCTCAGGCTGAGGCCACTTTAAGACCTAAGCTCTGGGACAAGGTAATCTGAATCAAAGGAGGCAGTGAGAAGGAAAAAGGAAGACAAAGAGGTGAACAAGAAGAAAGAACATGAGGAGGAACCAACAGAAAAATTTGGCCAACATGAAAAACCAAAACAGTGGAACTCCTCCAAAGGACTATGAGACAGCTACTGCAGAAGACTCCACCTATAAAGAATTAATGAACTTGACAGAAAGGGAATTTAAAATATGGATGATAAAGACAATAAAAGGAATGGATGAGAAAATGGAAAGATGGAACCAAAAGTAGAATGAGAGATATGTAGAATACAGAAAGGATATAGCAGAGCTTAAGGAAATGAAAGGCTGGGTGCAGTGGCTCACACCTGTAATCCCAGCAGTTGGGAGGCCAAGGTGGATAGACTGCCTGAGCTCATGGGTTTGAGACCAACCTGAGGAAGAACAAGACCCTGTCTCTAAAAGTATCTGGGTGTTGTGGTGGGTGCCTGTATTCTAAGCCTCCTGGGAGGCTGAGGCAAGAGAATCGCTTAAACCCAAGAGTTTGAGGTTGCTGTGAGCTGTGATGGCACAGTGCTCTACCAAGGGTGACCAAATGAGACTCTGTCTCAAAAGAAAAGAAAGAAAAGAAAGAAACTAAACAAAGATACAAAGGAGTTAAACATGACCCTAGAACAAATGGAATTAATAGACATATACAGAATACACCATCCCAAAGCTGAAGAATATACATTTTTCTTGTCAGCCCACGGTATGTACTCCAAAACAGACCACATCCTAGGTACAAATCAAACCTCAGCAAAGTTGAAAGAATAGAAATCATATCTTGTATCATCTCAGATCACAAGGCAATAAAGGTAGAACTCAACTCCAACAAAAACATTCATCCTCACTCAAAGACTTGGGAATTAAATAACCTTATGCTGAATAATAGTTCGGGTTCAGGAAGAGATAAAAGAGGAAATTGTTAAATTCCTCAAACATAACAAAAATGAAGACACAAGTTACCAAAACTTGTGGGATACAGTAAAAGCAGTTTTAGTAGGGAAATTTATCACATTAGATTTGAAAAACAGAAAGCACATCAATAAACTCATGAACTATCTTATGGAATTGGAAAAAGAAGAACAATCTAATCTCAAACCCAGCAGAAGAAAAGAAATAACCAAAATTAAAGCAGAGATTAATGAAATTGAAAATAAAAGAATCATTCAAAAATTTAACAAAACAAAAAGTTGGTTTTTCAAAAAAATAAATAAAATCAATAAACCTTTGGCCAGATTAACTGAAAAGATCTCTAATAACCTCAATCAGAAATGATAAAGGGGAAATAATAGATGCCACAGAGATACAAGAGACCTCTGAGTACTATAGGAAACTCTATGCCCAGAAATTTGACAATGAGGAGGAAATGGATCAATACCTGGAATTATGCCCTCTCCCTAGACTTAATCAAGAAGAAACAGATCTCTCCAACAGGCCAATTTCAAGAACTGAGATCAAAGAAACAGTAAAAAATCTCCCAACCAAAAAAATGCCCTGGTCCAGATGGCTTCACACCAGAATTCTATCAAACCTTCAAAGAGGAGCTTATACCCATACTGCAGAAATTATTCCAAAAAATTGAGAAGGAAGGCATCTTCCCCAACATGTTCTACAAAGCAAACATCACACTGATACCAAAACCAGGAAAAGATCCAACTAAGAAGGAGAATTTCAGACCAATTTCACTAAAGAGTATAGATGCAAAAATTCTCAATAAAATCCTAGCCAATAGATTACAACTATACATTAAAAAAAAATCATTCATCACAATCAAGTAGGTTTCATCCTACGGATGCAAAGCTGGTTTAACATACACAAGTCCATAAATGTAATTCACCATATCAACAGAAGCAAAAACAAAGACCACATGATCCTCTCAACAGATGCAGAAAAAGCATTCAATAAAATACAGCATCCTTTCTATTATTATTTTTTTTTTTTTTTGAGACAGAGTTTCACTATGTTGCCCTTGGTAGAGTGCTGTGGCATCACGGCTCACAGCAACCTCAAACTCTTGGGCTTAAGCGATTCTTTTGCTTCAGCCTCCCAAGTAGGTAGGATTACAGGCACCCACCACAATGCCTGGCTGTTTTTTTAGAGATGAGGTCTCACTCTGGCTCAGGCTGGTCTCAAACTCATGAGTTCAGGCAATCCACCTGCCTCAGCCTCCCAAAGTGCTAGGATTACAGGCGTGAGCCACATCACCTGGCCTCAGCATCCTTTTCCAATTGGAACACTTAATAATTTAGGCATAGATGCCTAAATAAGGCATCTTATTAAGATCGAAGCCATCTACGACAAACCCACAGCTAATATTATACTGAATGGAGTAAAACTGAAAGCTTTTCCACTTAGAACTCAAACCAGACAAGGTTGTCCTCTATTGCCACTACTATTCAACATAGTGCTGAAGTTCTAGCCAATACAATCAGGCAAGAGAAGGAAATAAAGAGCATCCAGATGGATGCAAACTCTCGCTCTTGCTGACGATATGATCTTATACTTAAGAGAACCCCAAAGACTCAACCACAAGACTCCTGGAAATAATCGAAAAATATAGCAATGTCTCACTATATAAAATCAATGTCTACAAATCAGTAGCCTTTGTATATGCCAATAACAGCCAAGATGAGAAGCCAATCAAGGACACAATTCCATTCAAGGTAACTTAAAAAAAAAAAAAAGAAATACCTAGGAATATATATAACAAAAGAGGTGAAAGACCTCTACAAAGAAAATTACTAGGCCAGGAGTGGTGGCTCATGCCTGTAATCCTAGCAATCTGGAAGGCTGAGGCAAGTAGATTGCCTGAGCTCAGGAGTTCAAAACCAGCCTGAGCCAGAGTGAGACCTTGTCTCTAAAAATAGCCATGCGTTGCCCAGCTACTCAGGAGGCTGAGGCAAGAGAATCACCTAAGCCCAAGAGTTGAAGTTGCTGTGAGCTGTGATGCCACAGCACTGTACTGAGGGGGACAAAGTGAGACTCTGTCTCTAAAAAAAAAAGAAAAAAAAATAGCCATGCATTGTGGTTTGCACCTGTAGTCCCAGCTACTTGGGAGGCTGAGGCAAGAGAATTTGACCCCAAGAGTTTGAGGTTTATATGAGCTATGATGCCACGGCACTCTACCCAGGGTGACATAGTGAGACTCTGTCTCAAAAAACAAAAAAAAAAACAAAAAGGTAGCCAGACAGGGTGGCATGTGCCTGTAATTCCAGCATATGGCAGGCCAAGGCAGAAGGATCAGTTGAGCCCAGGAGTTCAAGGCTGCAATGAGCTATGATAGCACCACTTTACTCCAGCCTGGGTGACAGAATAAGACCCCATCTCTCTTTTTTTTTTTTTTTTTTTTTGAGACAGAGTCTCACTATGTTGCCCTCAATAGAGTTGTGGTGTCACAGCTCACAGCAACCTCCAACTCTTGGGCTTAAGCAATTCTCTTGCCTCAGCCTCCCAAGTAGCTGGGACTACAGGCACTGGCCACAATTCCTGGCTGACATGGAGTCTCACTTTATTGCCCTCCATAGAGTGTTGTGGCATCACAGCTCACAGCAACTTCCAACTCCTGGGCTTAGACTTTGCCTCAGTCTCCCAAGTAGCTGGGACTTCAGGCACCAGCCACAACACCCGGCTATTTTTTGTTGCAGTTTGACCGGGGCTGGGTTTGAATCCACCAACCTTGGTATATGGAGTCGGTACCCTACCCACTGAGCTACAGGCGCTGCCTGGCTATTTTTATGTTGCAGTTGACATTATTGTTTAGATGGCCCAGGCGGGGATCAAACCTGCCACCCTTGGTGTATGTGGCTAGCACTGTAACCACTGTGCTATGGACACTGAGCCAAGACCCCATCTCTTAAAAAAAAAAATTAAAGTAAGTGAGTGGTTCACAGAAGAAAGGGAGCTAAATCCAAAAGCAAAATTAGATCTGGAATGCCACATGTCCTCTTTTACGGTATTATAATGGCTTCCAGACAGAAATCTAGGCCTCTCAATAAGCAAAGGAAGAATTTCTCTGAAGTTCTTATATGAAAACATACTGAATGGAAAAGATACAGCTGGGAAGAAGCTCACCTCATTTAAAATAATTAAAACTGAAAAACAGGGCGGGCATGGTGGCTCACGCCTGTAGTACCAGTGCTGTGGGAGGCCGAGGCGGGTGGATTGCCTAAGCTCAGAGGTTCAAGACTGTATGTAACAGCAGTGAGCTAGAGTAAGACCCCGTCTCTACTAACAACATCAAAAACAGCCAGCACCGCAGGAGAAAGAAGAAAATCAACAAAAAAGGAGTACTTCAAACAAAGAAGAATGAACAAGCACACTGAAATTAAAAAAAAAATCTGAAAAACAGGCTAGATGTTATGGTAGGCTCCTATCATCCCAACTACTTGAGAAGCTGAGGCAGGAGGATCACTTGAACCCAAGAGTCTGAGGTTGCTGTGAGCTAGGTTGATGCCACTGTACTCCAGCTTGGGGCAACAGAGTGTGACTCTCTCAAAAAGCAAACAAACAAATGAAAACCCCTGTAAATGTCCAACAATAATAGGGCTTGACGACACTATTCATTTCAATTATTGCATTGTATCCCACACATAACAATTTAAAAAGAAATAAAGTAGAAGCTCTCTCCCAGATGGGATCAGGATCAATAACAGTGTAATAAATATTTTGTTTTGTTTTGTTTTTTAACAGTGTAATAAATTTTAAAAAGTACAAAATTAAAGAGAAGAATTATTAAAAATATATGTATGCTCATTTGCCAAATACCTGATAGAAGGCCAAGGCCTTTTCTTTGAGAAGAAGTTCAAGCAATTAAAGATCCTGCAGAAACCACATCCATCAGGCAGCCTAACAATTTCTAGTTTTTACTGGAAAGATACTTGTGAAGTATTATGAAGGGAGAGTCCTACACTTTGATAATTTTTTTCTTCAATCTTTTCAGAAGTCTCTTCTAACTCCTATATGACAAGAACTTTTTTCCTTAGCCATTTACCTTTATCAGATCTTTCAAACACATTCAACTTACTTTTTACAAAAGCATTCTTTTTTCCTTTCTCCCCTATTTCATTAGTTAACATAACATTTATCATTTTGTAATTATAATAGCAAGTAAAACTTGGGAACAAACCCAGCTAACTCTCGTTGAAGAGCATCATCAACATCATGGCCAATGCTTATGTGTTCAACGTCTGCCAGGCACTGTTTTAAGTATTCTACATATATTAAGTCCTTTAATCCTCAAGATCTACAGACCACTGTGATGACCATTTTATAAACAAGAAAACTGAGGCACAGTGAGGTTAAGGAACTTATCTGAGGTCTCACAACTAGAAAACGGCAGAGAATTCAACTTAGGTAGAATTCAAACTCAGACAAACTGTTGATTTTAATCACTACACCCTAAAACTCTTAAAGAAAATGGGTAAGAGATATAGTATGCTGGTGTCCCAAAGCAGTGCTGTCCAACAGAAGTTTCTAAAATGCTGAAAATGTTCTATATCTGGGTTGTCCACTATAGTAAGCTGAATGAAAAATAGTGGTTATTAAGACTGACAAACTGAATTTTTAATTTAATTTAATTTAAACAGCCACACATGTTCACTAGCAATTGCACTGCACAGCACAGTAGAGAATAGTCTACTAACAGGGAACATTCAGAGGGCCATCAGAATTAAACACTAACTTACACAGTGAGAATGGAAAAGACCTGTTGGGCAGGGCGCAGTGGCTCACACCTATACTTCAAGCACTCTAAGAGGCCAAGGAGGGCAGATTGCTTGAGCTCAGGAGTTCAAGACCATCCCGAGCAACAGCAAGACCCAGTCTCAACTAAAAATAGAAAAAAATCAGACGATGTGGCAGGTCTGTAGTCCCCAACTACTCAGAAGGCGGTGGCAAGAGGACTGCTTGAGCTGAACAGTTTGAGGTTGCTGTGAGCTACCATGGCACTCTAGCTGCTGCCTCAAAAAGGAAAAAAAAGAAAGAACCTGAAAGTATTTGTTAAGTGGAGATCAGTTAAGAAGCTTCTACTGCTTAATAATAGCCATGAAAAAAATACTCATGATGTAGTAAAATGAGGAAAATGGGTTATGAAACATCACATAAAATATGAATTTTTGGTTAAAAAATCATGAATAGAAAGACAGTAAACATATAAAATCTGCAGTTTCCTTCAAATGGAAGGTATAGTGGACACATTGTTGGCAGCATCCTGTGGTGGGCACCGCCCACTGACAGGCCTATATTCATTCCCATCCTTCCATAGCAACAGAATCACTGTTCTGCGGATAGCAACGTGTCCAGCTAAGAAGCTGCATTTACCAGCCTCCTTCACAAATAAGAATGGACGATGAGATATAAACTGAACATGTTGGCTGGGACTTAACATCAAAGAGTGTCCTTTGCCTTCCCCTTTCCTACTTCTCCCTGCCTCAAGGACTGTTTGGCTAGTGAGCCATAAGCCCACCTGTGACCACAAGGTGACCATGAGAATGCAAATTATGTGAAAGGTATGGTATGGTGAAGCAGAAAGAAAGATCTAGATTGCCTGATGTCACTGTGGAACTGCAATGCCAGCATCAGACTCTCTACCTTGGATTTAATATTTCTTAGAGAAGAATAACCCGTCCTGTTATTTAAGGTCCTGTTAGCAGCAGCCAACATAATTCCTAGTTGACCAATCTACTCTGCAGCCATTCCCTTAATCACAGAAAAACATCTTTCCTAACAAAAACACATTTCTGTTTCTGTTTGATTTAAAGATAATTTCATCCCTCTTGCAAATGACTTGTTTCATCAGGATGTGCCATTGCCCTAATTATCAGAATTGGTTCAGGAATGGGCACAGGACCCAATCCAGGCCAATGAGACTGTACAGTTAGTTTTCTGGGGGCTTCTGAGGAAAATTCTCTAAGGAGAAGAAAAGAAAATATTTTTATTCTTAGGCAGGTGCCATACTTGGATCTAGGGCAGCAGTTCTCAACCCGTGGATCGCAACTCCTTTGTAACAATGAAAATACATTGCGGCATTAGGAAGGTTGAGAACCACTGATCTAGGGACTAGAGCTGCTGCGGCTATTGTGCTGATGGCCTGAGAATGAAGCCAGTACTCTGGGAGAAAGAAGCCTGAAGGCCTGGCATGGTGTCTCATGCCTGTAATCCCAGCACTCTAGGAGGCCAAGGCGGGTGGATTGTCTGAGCTCAGGAATTCAAGGCCAGCCTGAGCAAGAAAACAGAAAAACTAGCCAGGAGGCTGAGGCAAGAGGATTGCTTGAGTCCAAGAGTTTGAGATTGCTATGAGCTAGGATGATGCCACAGCACTCTACCCAGGGTAACAGAGTGAAACTCTGTCTTAAAAGAAAAAAAAAAAAAAAAAAGAAAGAAAGAAAGAAAAGAAAAGAAACTGGAGATAATGAATTTTTTTTTTTTTTTTTTTTTTTTTGCAGTTTTTGGCCAGGGCTGGGTTTGAACCTGCTACCTCTGACATATGGGGCCAGCGCCCGACTCCTTTGAGCCACAGGCGCTGCCCGAGATAGTGAATTATGTTAACCTCTAAGCCTCTCTTACCTCTAGTCCACGTATAACTCTATGAGCCCCAAAATAACCACATTACAGAGAGATCACTTCAGAAGCAATGGGAGTTACTCAAATATTTTGAGAGGGCAAGTAAGTCAGGTCTTCCCAGTGGGCATACAAGACTTGGCACAGGGTTTTCAAAATATTTCTGTGCCTCTTCCATACTAGCCTGGTGAAGATATTATATACTAAGTTCCCAAATATTGAGTTATTTCATAATAGAAGAGCTTTTAGCAAAGACTTTTGCCAAAAAAAGGTTACTGCGTAAGTGTACGTGTTCAAAAGTTCTCACAAAAATAAATATAACAGCTAACATTTATATGTCAAGTACTTACTATCTGCCAAGACTGCACTGAGCCGTTTGTTTCATGCAAGTCTCACAAGAAACAAGGAACTCTCATTATACCCATTTCACAAGTGAGGAAACTCTAAAGCTTAGAAAGGCTAAGTAACTTATGCATTAAAGTAGGAAGTGCCAGGGCCAAGATTGGAATTCATGTCAAAGGGACTCTAGAGCCTCATTCCTAACCATGACTTTGTACTGCTTCCTTGTGGGTACATAAAAGCACCATCTACCATTTCCCTGAGACTGAACTGCTCCAAAATATTCTTCTTCCCTTGACCCTCTAGGTATACTATACTTATCACACCACCAGTCCCAGTTTTTTAGCTTAGAAAATATGGTCACCACATTTAATATGTGCCAAATAGAACATGCAGAGATCATCAATAACCATTGAAAATTAAACCTTATGCCCACAAGAAAGCAATAGAATTACGTTACACTTAACTGACAATGAAAATAAGGATTAGACCACCAGCTTCTTTTTTCTTTTAAGAGTTTCCTTTTGATGATTAGCACAGAATAGGTGGTGTGTCTGTGAAATCAGGGCTGGGAGGGAGGAAAATAACTGACATTTATTAAGCCCTTTCTAGTGATGAGTTTTATAGTGGTTAACTCTCAAATGACCTCATGAGACAGATAAAGGAACCTAAATTCAGAGACCTTGCCAAAGGTTAACCTGATCTTTCTTTCTTTTTTTTTTTTTTTTTTGGCCGGGGCTGGGTTTGAACCCGCCACCTCCGGCATATGGGACCGGCGCCCTACCCGCTGAGCCACAGGCGCCGCCCTTAACCTGATCTTTCTGAAACCCAAGTTCTTGTTCTCATTATACAACACCACATTCCTATGGATTCTAGGACTTTCCAAGGATTTGCTAAGAGAACAAAGGCCCTCAGGCCACAGGAAGTTATACATCCTACTAGCCTCCCTGAAAATATCATTTTAATTAAGTTTAGTTATTTTCAACCATGGTGTCTTTGGCTTTAACAGATTATCCATAAGAAAATAATCTACACCAAAAAAGATTCAATGCTTCAGTTTTTACTTAAAATCTACAAGGAACTGGTATTATGTTTCATATACACCAATTTAAAATAATACATATGTTATTTATTTTCTTAGGTAGTAAAATACAATCAATAAGCAGTATAATGCTAAGCTTTGGTACAAATACTCAAATAAAAACACAGTTAGATCTTAAAAGTAGGCCAGGCACGGTGGCTAACTGCTCATGCCTGTAATCCCAGCACTCAGGGAGGCCCAGGCAGGTGGATTGCTTGAGCTCGGGAGTTCAGGACCAGCCTGAGCAAGAATGAGACCCTGTCTCTAAAAAAAGAGCCAGGCATTCTGGCAGGCACCTGTAGTTCCAGCTACTTGGGAGGAGAGGGAAAGAGGATCACTTGAGCCCAGGAGTTTGAGGTTGCTGTGAGCTATGATGCCATAGCACTCTACTAGGAACGAGAAAGTAAGAGTCTGTCTCAAAAAAAAAAAAATCTTAAAAGTACACTGCCCATGGAGAATTGCTTAAAAAAAAAAAAACTCACCCAAACTGCCTCATATACAACTAGCTATTATGACATTTAATTGTTTAATTGTTTATTAAGTTAGGGCCAGGGGCTGTGGCTCACATCTGTAATCCTAGCACTCTGGGAGGCTGAGGCAGGTGGGTCGCCTGAGCTCAGGACTTTGAGAAGAGCCTGAAAAAGAGTAAGACCCCATCTCTACTAAAAACAGGAAAACTAGCTGGGCAAGGCACCTGTAGTCCCAGCTACTTGGGAGGCCGAGGCAAGAGGATTGCTTGAGCTCCCGTGTTTATGGTTGCTGTGAGCTATAATGCCATGACACTCTACTCAGGGCAACAGAGTGAGACTCCATCTCAAAAACAGACAAACTGGCCAGGCAGGGTGGCTCACACCTGTAATCCTAGCACTCTGAGAGCCGAGGTGGGTGGACTGCCTGAGCTCATGAGTTCAAGACCAGCTTGAGCAAGAGCAAGACCCCATTTCTAAAAAAATAGCTGGGTGTTATGGCGGGCGCCTGTGGTCCCAGCTACCTGGGAGGCTGAGGCAAGAGAATGGCTTAAACCCAAGAGTTCGAGGTGGCTGTGGGCTATGAGCTGTGACACCATGGCACTCTACCCAGGGCGACAGCTTGAGGCTGTCTCAAAAACAAAACAAACAAACAAAAAACAAAAAACGGGCAGCGCCTGTGGCTCAGTGAGTAGGGTGCCGGCCCCATATGCCGAGGGTGGCGGGTTCAAACCCAGCCCCGGCCAAACTGCAACCAAAAATTAGCCGGGCGTTGTGGCGGGCGCCTGTAGTCCCAGCTACTCAGGAGGCTGAGGCAAGAGAATCGCTTAAGCCCAGGAGTTGGAGGTTGCTGTGAGCTGGGTGAGGCCACGGCACTCTACCGAGGGCCATAAAGTGAGACTCTGGCTCTACAAAAAAAAAAACAAAAACAAAAACAAAAAACAACTATATTAAAAACACCAAAAAAATAAGGCTTTATGTGCACGCATGTTAATGTCTTTGTTCACAAGGGATCTACTATCTCTCCCAAATCCTACCTTTTTCAGAGCCATCCTAACCAGGTGCTAGCTTCTAACATCTTTTAGCTATTAATTGCCCCAAACCAAAGGAGACTGCTAATCATGTTTTCATAAGGAAGGTGTGCAATCAGTTTGCACAGAGGCAAAGGTAGCAGCTGAAAAATTAAACTGAGCAGGGTGTGAGATGAAAAGAAACAGGAGGCTCAACTATTCAACACTGTAAAATGCAACTCAGAAATATTAATAGCAGCTAATATTTACCATGTGGTTGTCACTGCCCGTCGCTGGGTTAAGTACTTTAACTACATATTCAATCCTAACAACAACCTTATGCAGTAGATGCTACTATTAAGGAACCGCTCATTTATTCAGAACATTTCCAGGGTATGGTAAATCCTTGAAATTTGGCTTTCTCACTGACTTCGAGCGATTTATACTCTCCAAACCTCAGTTTTCACAGCTTTCAAATGTTATCTGTATACTGTAGCCCAAAGTCTGCATTTCCTAGTCCCTCATCGCTGGTGTCACTATATATTCTACCTGCTCATGTCCTAAGCCAATCCTGGGCAGGAACAACAGTAGATTGAGCTTGGATTTCCATGCCCCAGAAGCCAGCCAAAGGGCTGAGTCAACTTCTCCACCCACTCATTCTTGCACAGTCCTGACTTCTTTCCCCTTCCCAAATAATACTGATGAGTGCTCGCTTCGGCAGCACATATACCAAATAATACTGATGAGGGGCACTGCATGCTCTAATGCAGTGATTTTCAACCAGTGTGTAGTGATCTTAGGCTTGTTGTGCAAATTTTTAAAGATCATTAATCAAATTATTTCTTTGCTTTTTTTGAGACAGAGTCTCATTTTGTCGCCCTTGGTAGAGTGCCGAGTTAAAACTCACAGCAACTTCAAACTCTGGGGCTTAACCAATTCTCTTGCCTCAGCTTCCCAAGTAACTGGGACTACAGGAGCCTACCACAACACCTGACTGTTTTTTAAAGATAAGGTCTTGCTCAGGCTGGTCTTGAACTCATGAGCTTAGGCAATCCACCTGTCTCAAATTAAATTCTTTTCAAAAGATGTTCAACGCACAATAAGCATATTCTTTTTTCTTTACTCTTTTTTGGATCAACATAATTTAAGTGTGCTGTAGAAGTTTAGGGTGGTGCCTGTGGCTGAAAGGAGTAGGGCACCGGCCCCATATGCCAGAGGTGGTGGGTTTAAACCCAGTCCTGGCCAAAAACTGCAAAAAAAAAAACACAGTTTAACTGTAAGTTCGAGTGTGCCATGAGATTAAAAAACAGGTTTAAAATACTGCTGTAATGGTTCCACTACTGGTTAGAATCATATTCTGCCCCAAGAATAACCAGAGAATCAAAAATCAGAAATGAAAATCTCTGGATGGTACACACTCTTCATGTATCCAATTCAATTTGAATAACAGAGGATTAGGTCAGTGGGGGGAATATGATTTTGGTTAACTTGTAGTCACCCAAGAAAGGCTTTAAAGGAAATTCTAAAATAGATCAACATGTAGTATAGTTTTCTAAAGTGATCAATGTCTTGTACCGTTGTATAAGTAGTAAGTTTGCACATAATTGAATCCTTGGCTGAGACACTTGCTATATCTCAGGTGGGTCATTTAAATACTGGAACAATATGGTTCTGAACAGCACCCCAATAAGAAATACATTTTACATCAAAGCTCAGACATACATAAATAGAGCTAAACAAATGTTTTACAAAACAAACCTTGTTTTTGCTCTACATGAGGTGGGCTCTAAATTTTTTCTGTTCTTTCTTTAAAAAAAGAAGATGCTGGAGGGGAGGCGCCTGTGGCTCAAAGGAGTAGGGTGCCAGCCCCATATATTGGAGGTGGCCGGTTCAAATCCAACCCCGGCCAAAAAAAACTGCAAAAAAAAAAAAGATGCTGGAACCCTTACCCCCAAAATTCCTCAACCTAATAATGACCAACCGATAGTTTGAAAAATACTAATATAGGCAACCCTTCCATTATGTGGTTTTGCAAATGCATAAGGCCAAACCAGGAAAGCAACGTTGGGAGCAGCTACTGTTGGACAATGAATGCAGGTTCTGGTTCCTTTTCATTACTATATTAAATTGAGGGTTTTTCTCCACCAATTTTCTCTTTCTACTAGAATGGAGAAAACCCTCGATTTAATATAATAATGAAAAGGAACTAGAGTGGAGAAAACAGGACAGTGTGTGAAGGATTCCCTTCATTAAGAAACAGTGAGGGCGGCGCCTGTGGCTCAGTGAGTAGGGCGCCGGCCCCATATGCCGAGGGTGGCGGGTTCAAACCCAGCCCCGGCCAAACTGCAACAAAAAAATAGCCGGGCGTTGTGGTGGGCGCCTGTAGTCCCAGCTACTCGGGAGGCTGAGGCAAGAGAATCGCTTAAGCCCAAGAGCTGGAGGTTGCTGTGAGCCGTGTGACGCCACGGCACTCTACCCGAGGGCAGTACAGTGAGACTCTGTCTCTACAAAAAAAAAAAAAAAAGAAAAGAAACAGTGAGATTAAACAGAGCATAAGACTTGGCATCAGAACACACAGATTCATTTTGCAACCCCTAATGAAATAAAAGATGGAGGTGATGATCATTAGTAGCTACTAAAGCCATTCTGTGAAAGATTGATAGGACACTTACAATGGAGAGAGCATGCTGTCAACATATGAACTGGTGATCAATTTTAATATCCTACAAAGAGAGCTAACTGGACCTTACTGCTTCCTGATGTGACACAATAGGAAGTACACAGTATCACTTACAAAAGTATAATGGCTGGGCGGTGCCTGTGGCTCAGTGAGCAGGGCGCCGGCCCCATATACCGAGGGTGGCGGGTTCAAACCCAGCCCCGGCCAAACTGCAACAAAAAAACAGCTGGGCATTGTGGCGGGCACCTGTAGTCCCAGCTACTCAGGAGGCTGAGGCAGGAGAATCGCCTAAGCCCAGGAGTTGGAGGTTGCTGTGAGCTGTGTGACACCACAGCACTCTACCGAGGGCAATAAAGTGAAACTCTGTCTCTACAAAAAAAAGTATAATGGCCAAAGAAACAATAAAGAGAAACACATTAAAGGGATACAATCAGCCAAATCCAGAATATGAGAAGTTGTACAAGGCAAATGGCAAGGAGAAAAAAAAGAAGAGGAGAAATTGCTATAGATTAACAGACTTAAGTGGGTGGCACCTGTGGCTCAGTGGGTAGAGCGCCGGCCCCGTATACTGGGGGTGGTGGATTCAAACCTGACCCTGGCCTAACTGCAAAAAAAAAAAACTTAAGAGACCATCAACCAGTTGTAATATGGGGTCCTCATTTGGATCCCAATGAAAACAAACCAACTATAAAAAGACATTTATGAAAGCCAGGCACAGTGGCCTGAGCCTATAGTACCAGCTACTCAGGAGACTAAGGCAGATTACTTGAACTCAGGAGTTCAAGTCCAGCCTGGTGAGATCCCATCACTAAAAAAAAATTTAAAAATTTAAAAGAAATTAATAAATGAAGACATTTCTGAGATTGGTAAGGAAATCGAATACCAAAAGGATTTAGATAATATTTATGAATTCCCTTGGCTGTAATAATGATACTGTGATGGAGGAAAAAGGGGATAAAAAAGTCTTTCTTTTAAGTATGCATACTGAAGTACAGTATTTATGGATGAAGTGATACAATGTTGGGGCTCAGACAACAATACTCCAAAGTGAAGGCCTCAGAAGCAAAAGCTTTCCTCTGACCTGTGCTCCTGTCTCTCAGTCCCATTCTTCCATGAGGCTGGTCAGAGAAACTTGAATCCCTCTTCTCCAAGGCAGGTCATAGAAACCAGAATTCTTTCCCCCCCAAACCAGCCATAAAACTTAAAATTATTCTGAGTAAAATCTGGCCATAAAGAAATTATCTGATCTACCTTGTTTGACTGTAGGTCATAGAACCCCCCACCCATGCCCTCTACTCAGAAAGCAGGAATGCAGGCCCAGAGAGGCCAGCAAGGGATCGAGACAGGCATTGCTGGGACTGAATTTCCCCATTCAGTATATTAGTATTAGATCATATGCTTTTTGTCTAATCATATTTCTACATGACTACCTATACTTTATTGAACCTAAGCATAAAAATTATTTCCCCTGTATCTACAGGTCTTCATCCTGAAAGTGCTCTTGTACAAATGAATCTGTATGCCTTTTCTCTTATTAACCAATCTGCCTCATGTAAGTGATTTTTTGGAAAACCTTTAGTGGGCTAAGGGCCTTGGTCCTACAATGTCTAGGATTTGCTTTATAATAATCAAAAATGCGTCGGGCGGCACCTGTGGCTCAGTGAGTAGGGCGCCAGCCCCATATGCCGAGGGTGGCAGGTTCAAACCCAGCCCCGGCCAAATTGCAACAAAAAAATAGCCGGGCGTTGTGGCAGGCGCCTGTAGTCCCAGCTGCTGGGGAGGCTGAGGCAAGAGAATCGCGTAAGCCCAGGAGTTAGAGGTTGCTGTGAGCTGTGTGATGCCACGGCACTCTACCTGAGGGTGGTATGTGAGACTCTGTCTCTACAAAAAAAAAATTAAAAAAAAGAAAAATCAAAAATGCGAAGAAAGGGGAGAGTACCCATGAAACATAACTGACCATATATTGTTAACTGTTGATGCTGAAAGAAGGGTATATAGGTGTTTTTTATTATAATTTCTACTTTTGTATGTGTTTAATATTTTCCATAATAAAAGGCTAAATAAAGTATGTGGCCAGGTGAGGTGGCTCGTACCTATAATCCTAGTACTCTGGGAGGCTGAGGCTGCTGGATTGCCTGAGCTTAGGAGCCCAAGATCAGCCTGAGCACCAGTGAGACCTGGTCTCTAAAAATAACTGGGTGTTGTGGTGGGTGCCTGTAGTCCTAGCTACTTGGGAGGCTGAGGCAAGAGAATTGCCTGAGCCCAAGAGTTTGAGGTTGCTGTGAGCTATGACGCCACAGCATTCTATTGAGGATGATAAAGTGAGACTCTCCAAAAAAAGGCTAAAATATAAGCAGAAAATAAGAAAACTTGAATTTAAACTCTAGGATTTATTATGATATAGGATATGGCAGTGGTCTTCTGAAGCTTCTGATCTTTAATTTTCTCATCTGGAAATGGGAATGATAATATCTACCCCATAAAATTGTTGGCAGGAATGAAATGAGATCATGGAAATCAACCATTGAGAAATCAAGCTCTTATAATGCAAAGCTATTTACAAATGTTAGCACAACGTTAGTTAGCTCCCTCTCTCTGTAATGCTCTGGAAGTAGAGATAACAGTTTTGTAATAGAGATAGGTGATGGGCTGAATCCATCTGGACCCTAGGAATTTTTGTTTTATAATAGTTCCTTAATACGGATAATCCAAGACTTTGCTTGCCTTACATTGGCCCTTTTCTCTCCAAAAGAGAGTAGCAAAATAAATTGAAGTTCTCTACCTTGAATAGTTTATATTTTTTCTTTACTTCCCTGATTATTCACATTTCTTCTACTAAAGGTAGAAAGTAAATTCACGGAAGACTATGTTGCAATACAACTAGCCACAATTAAGGATCAATGTAATCTAAGTAAGACTTTAAGATATTCCAGGTGCTCTTAGAAAAATAGATATGTCTCTATCTTTTAGCACGAAAGCTACATCTCAAATAAAAGGAAATTAACAGAGGTTCAAGTACTAGTAACACAAACAAATATTTGCACTACCTGGTTTCACCTAGCAGAATGGGGTGGAGCCAGGGTAACATTTCTATATGCAAATCTGATCAAATCTTTTTTTTTTTTTTTTTTTTTTAAAGACAGAGTCACAAGCTGTTGCCCCTGGGCAGAGTGCCGTGTCATAGCTCACAGCAACCTCAAAGTCTTGGGCTCAAGTGAACCTCTTGCCTCCATTTTCCTATTTTTAGTAGAGGCAGGGGTCTCGCTTTTGCTCAGGCTGCTCTGGAACTCGTGAGCTCAAGGTATCCACCCAAATGGGCCTCCCAGAGTGCTAGGATTACAGGCGTGAGCCATCACACCTGGCCTTCACTCCCTTTCAATGGCTTCTTTCTGCCTTCTGGAAAAAGTCCAAACTGCTAAACAAAGGCTCAGGTGGCTCTCCAGCCTTTTTGCTCCCTCTCCTCCCCTAATCAAAGCCCCCACCAAAGGTGCCCCTTCCTATCAGAGGCCAGGAAGGCATCATTTTCCTCTCTTCTCTCCTTTACCTCTTAGTTGTTAAGTGCTGCTGATTCTCCTTTTGAAATACCTCTCAAATGCAATCTTCTCCATTCCATTCCCACTGCTGCTGCCCTTTTTAACCTTTGTTCTCCCATCCACCTACACTGGATATATCCTGATTGCCTTTTCTGATTGTGAAAGCAATTCATGCTCATTAAAAAAGAAAAATAAGGCAATGAGGAAAAGGGTAAAAGTTTCCCCATCATCTTGTAACACAGAGAGAATTTACCTATCTAGTACACTCATGTTTCACAGCAACATTCACAACAGCAAAAAGATGGAAGCAACCTAAGAGTCCATCAATGAATGAAATGAACAAAATATGGTATAAACATACAATGGAGTATTACTCAGCATTTAAAAAAGAAAAAAATTCTGGCTTGGCGCCTGTGGCTCAAGCAGCTAAGGCACCAGCCACATACACCTGAGCTGGCGGGTTCGAATCCAGCCTGGGCCTGCCAAACAATGACGGCTGCAACCAAAAAATAGCCAGGCGTTGTGGCCGGCGCCTGTAGTCCCAGCTACTTGGGAGGCGGAGGCAGGAGAATCGCTTGAGCCCAGGAGTTGGAGGTTGCTGTGAGCTGTGATGCCATAGCACTCTACCTAGGGCAACTTGAGGCGGTCCCAAAAAACAACAACAACAACAACAAAAAAGAATGAAATTCTAACACATGCTACAACAAGGATGAACCACAAAGACAACATGCTAAGTAAAATAAGCCACTCACAAAAAGACAAATACACGTAAGATTCCCCTTGTATCTAGAGTAGTCAAATTCATAGAAACAAAAGTAGAATGATGATGCCAGAATCTGGGGGAGGGGAGTTGTTTAATAGGTATAGAGTTTCCATTCCTTAAAATGAAAAAGTTTTGGGGACTGGCTGCACAACAACTGAATATATTTAATATATTTAATACTATTAAACTGTATACTTTAAAATGGTTAGAATGGTAAATGTCATGTGTATTTTACCAAGATTAAGCATTTACATTTTTTAATAACAAAATTTCAGATCTAACGGTCTATAAAACCAGTGTATGGTGCCCCATGATCGCATTATGTACACAGCTATGATTTAATAAAAAATTTTCAGATCGGGCGGTGCCTGTGGCTCAAGGAGTAGGGTGCCAGTCCCATATGCCGGAGGTGGCGGGTTCAAACCCAGTCCCGGCCAAAAAAACCACAAAAAAAAAAAAGAAAAAAATTTTCAGATCTATTTCCATAAATATGTATGTATACACTTAAAAAAATAGGAGCATACTGTAATCTGCTTTTAGCACCTAACCATATGGTGCAAACATCTTTCTAATTAGATAGCTCTCACCTAATTCTCTTATAATAGCTGATAGTGTCCATCATAGGACTGTACTATAATTTAACCAGTCTCAGTTTTTCAATATTATAAAAACATCATTGGCAGTGCCCATAGCTCAGTGGGTAGGGCACCAGCCACTTACAAACTGAGGCAAGAGGATTGCTTGAGCCCAAGTTGTGAGCTAGGTTGCCACAGTACTCTACCCAAGGCGACAGCTTGAGACTCTGTCTCAAGAAAAGGAAAAGAAAAAAAGCACTTAACACAATACTAGTTCAATAAATGCCTGCTATCTGCTGATATGGAAAGCGTGACTTTCTTTCCACATTTACACCTTTTATTTATTATTGTTGAATCACACTGGTGCACTCCTTTTGGCAATTATCCTGTTTCCTACTTCTCCAAAAGAAGCCACCAGACTCCTCTTAAAGGATCTGTGCTGTGGAGCTTATTCACTCCCACCTTCTCAGGAAAGTTACACTATCAATTCTCCCCTTCATCTTCAGTATCTTCTCAGCCTTTCCCTCTCTACTGGCTCTTTGCCAACAGCATTTAATCTCTCTTATGCTTAAAAAAAACTTCACCTTATTCGCCAATTGCTCTCCAGCCTTCTCTCTCCCTCCCTTCACAGCCAAACTTCTTTGAGCCGCCTACACTTCGTCTTTCTCACATCCCACTCTTAACTCATCCCACTGATGTATTACATTGAACCTTTGAAAGCTGCAGATATTATAGATTCCACCCCCATCATTTTCACCAAATCTGCTCAATGAGGTCCCCAGTGACCTCCATATTTATTTATCCAAAGGAAACATTTTAAGTTTTAATTGATCTTACCTGACACCTCACAAACATCCAGAAAAGCTGACCTCCTTTAGCCTTCACTACTATACTCTCCTGGTTTCCCTCCTACTTCTCCAGCTATTTATTCTTGATGTAGCTGAAGTGAATGGCTCTTTCTTCCAAGAGCATCCAATGCAATAGCCCTGAATGATCTGGGCCTTATTAAAAAAAAAAAAAATTTAAGTTCCAGTTGTCACAGGCTGCTTTTGTCTCCATGAATGTACTATGAACAGGTTTGAAATACGTGTTTAGAATATTGCCTACTGCAGCTAACTCATTGTACTCCCTCCAGACATTTTTCAAGACTTTCCCCGAATCTTTAAACTAGGTTGGCGTCACCTTAACGTTCACTCCCTTTCACAACTCCATCACATGTAATTATAATCACTTGCCTGGTGTCTATTTTCTTCACTAACATGTGATCTCTATGAGGGCAGGGACCTATTGCCTTACTACGTATACGATTCCTAGCACAGAGTAGACGCTCACTAAATTGTTTTTTTTTTTTTGAGACAGGGTCTCGCTATGTCATCCTCAGTAGAGTGCTGTGGTGTCACAGCACACAGCAACCTCAAACTCTTGGGCTCAAGTGATTCTCTTGCCTCAGCCTCCCAACTAGCTGGGACTGCAGGCACCCACCACAATGCCCGGCTATTTTTTTGTTGTTGCATTTGTCATTGTTATTTAGCTGGCCCAGGCTGGGTTCGAACCCGCCAACCTCGGTGCATATTGCTGGCACTGTAACCACAGTGCTACAGGCACCAAGCCCTCACTAATTTTTTTTTTAATTAGACAGATGTGGTGTTTGCACCTGGAATCCCACCCAGCTACTCAGGAAGCTGAGGCAGGAGGATGGCTCGAGCCAAGAGTCTAAGACCAGCTTGGGCAACGTAGCAGGACCTTGTCTTAAAACAATATACAGTCATGCCTGTAATCTTAGCACCCTGGGAGGCCAAGGCAGGTGGATCACCTGAGCTCAGGAGTTTGAGCAGCCTGAGCAAGAGCAAGGCCCCATCTCTACTAAAAATAGAAAAATTAACCTGGTGTTGTGGCCAGTGCCTGTAATCCCAGCTACTTAGGAGGCTAAGAAAGAGGGTTGCTTGAGCCCAAGAGTTTGAGGTTGCTATGAACTATGACACGACACTCTACCCAAGGCAACAGAGCGAGACGCAGAAAAACCAGTAGAACCTCTGTAAATTGAACTATGGAACTATGCCTACTGTACTGATATAGTGCATGTCTAGTCTATGAAAAGTGGTTTGGCGTAAGGAGGAGGCCAATGAAGGTAGGTGGTCAACTATGGGGTTCTATTGTATCCACACATTTTGTTTTTGTTTTTTTTAATTTATTTTTATTGTTAAGTCATAGCTGTATCCACACATTTTGAATCACCACAAGTAAATGGCTGCAAAGTGAAAAACAGATGAGAACCGTGATAAGACCAAGAACAACAACAACAAAAAACCCTTATCTTGGGCGGCACCTGTGGCTCAAGGAGTAGGGCGCCGGTCCCATATGCCGGAGGTGGTGGGTTCAAACCCAGCCCCGGCCAAAAATCACACACACACACAAAAAAAAAACCCTTATCTTTCTGAAACATAGCTCTGAGCAAACACATACACCCCACCCAACAAGACACACACACCCTCCCTCCTGCTCAAAACCCTTTGATGGTTTCCTGCTGCCCCCAAAATAAGGTCCAAACTCCTCAAAACTTAGAAAGTCTTTCAGGAGGAGCACCTGCTTATCTTTCAATCATCATTTAGCCAGACCACCTTCAACTTTAAGGATCTTGTCTCCAGCCAGCCTGAAATCCTTCCTGATTCCCAGGAAATCGGCATTATCTCCCCAGGGCTTTGCACATGCCCTTTGGAGCCCGCACTTCACTATCCTCATCCTCTGGCCAACACAAAAGCAGTCTTCCGTGTCTCAGAAGTCACCGTCTTTTGGAATTTCTCTTTCACCATCCTCACTAACCTCACCTCCAGAAATCTAGGCTGTCTTCTCTGTATTCACAGCCCTGTCTGTGTCCAAAGTCATAGCCTGAATAGCTATAAATTCCTATCTAGGAATCTACCTCCCCTGTAAAACTGTGGAGTTCCCTCAGTACAAGATGTCTCACCTTTTCACCCCCGACAATCAGCTGTGGCCCAGGCTCACAATAAATACCCGATGAACCTCCTTGTAGTAGTAGTAGTAATAATAATATAAAAGCTCCCCAGTATTGAGGACCTACGTTCAATAATTTAAAATATAAATTTACTCTGTAATCTTACAAGACAGGTGCTGTCTTTATCCACATTTTGCAGGTAAGAAAACCGACGCAAACAGTCAATCCTCTCTGGCCCCTGAGAAGTCTCACACATACACATTCTCCGCAGTTTCGAGTTATCCCCCGACCCCCAAATAAGGGCTTAAAAAAAGGAAAAAAAAAAAAAAAAAACTTCCGAATAAGGCCAAGCACTGCCTAAAATTGCGATCAACGGCCGAAAGCACACTCCACCTGAAAGCGGGGCTGGGTCAAAGGGCATCGGGGGCTCTGTTCCCAGCGCAGCCGAGGGACAAAGGTCCGGCTCTAGCCGCTTTCCCTGGGGTCCCCCGCGGTCCAGCCCCTCGCCGTGTGTCGCCAAGTCGTCGCCAGGCCCGGTGCACTGAGGCCGGGACTGCCCGTTCGGTCCCTGCTCACCTGCAGTCTCGCAGCCTCACCGTGCCGGGGCCGCCGGCCCGCAGCGCCTCCCCGGGGCAGCCTGGCGCCCGCAGCGGAGCCCGTTGCCTTGGCGACCCGGCTGCTGAACTCCCGCGGCGCTCGCGCTACGGAGGCTCGGATGGGACCTGGAGGGTTCGCGACTCCTTCCGCAGCGGCAGAGCTGGCGGAGGAAGGACCGGGTGGGAGTCAGAGTCGTGATCAGTGAGGGATCTGGGTTGGATTTGGCAGCCCTGAACTTGTCCCTAGTGGAGAAAGGAGGACAGAGAGGCCAGGCGGAGGACTTGTGCCTCGATGCTGCTGTGCCTCAGTTTATCTCTTCGTAACCTGAAATGGGCACCTTTGACAAGGAGATGGGCCCTCAGGTGGCAGCTTGCTAGACTGGGACTATTTAAAGACGAGAAAACTGATGTGGGAGGGATGGCAGATCTCTTGTTTTATGATCTGTGAAGGGGTTGTGTGGCAAAGAGTGAATAAACTTGTTTCTTTGGGTGAGAATTAGATCACCAGATTGTAAAAACAAAATCTAAGTCTCAGGGACACTCCTGCCAACTCCTTATGCAAAAGAGAAGGTAAAAGTCTTAGGGATCTGTGAAGAACAGGCCTCAAAGATCTCATCAACATCCCATAAACAAGGGAATGCAAATTATACTTGTGTTTAATACCTAAAACTAAAGCCTGTTTTATTTCACCCTAAGAATTACATTTGCCCTTGGAATTGCACTGCTAGGCATTTACCCAAATAACAACAAAAAGACATTTTACTACAGGGACATTTGCATTAGAATGTTCATAGCCTCCAAGATGTGGAAACGAGGCCAGGAGTGGTGGCTTGCCTGTAATCCCAGCACTCTGGGAGGGGAGGCCCAGGTGGGCGACAGATCAGATCGCTTGAGCTCACCAGTTCCAGACCAGCCTGAGCGAGAGTTATTTTTATTTATTTTTTTTTTTTTGTAGAGACAGAGTCTCACTTTACGGCCCTCGGTAGAGTGCCAGGCATCACACAGCTCACAGCAACCTCCAACTCCTGGGCTTAAGCGATTCTCTTGCCTCAGCCTCCCGAGTAGCTGGGACTACAGACGCCCGCCACAACGCCCAGCTATTTTTTGGTTTGAACCCGCTACCCTCGGTATATGGGGCCAGCGCCCTACCGACTGAGCCACAGGCGCCGCCCCAGCGAGAGTTATTTTATCTCTAAAAATAACCAGGTGTTGTCGAGGCACCTGTGGTCCCACCTACTTGTAGGATCGGTGGAGCCCAAGAGTTTGACGTTGCTGTCGTGAGCTATGATGCCACTGCAAGGGCGGAAACAACTCAAATACCTGCAAACACATGAACGGATTAATAAACTGTGGTATGTGTATACCATGGAATACTATTCATCCCTAATAAAAAGATGGAAATTTTGCATCCTTAGTAACAACCAGGTTGGATTTGGAGATCATTCTTCTCAGTATCTCAAGAATGGAAAACAAGCATCACATGTACTCAGTACCAATGGGAAACTAAGAGATTAACAACCATAGACCCATACCAAAGAAAAATCTCAAACTCAAGAAGAGAAGAGGCAGGCTCGGGGCCTGTAGTACAGTGGTTACAGCGCCAGCTACATGCACAGAGCCTGGTAGGTTTGAAACTGGCCTGGGCCAGCTAAACAACAACTGCAACCAAAAATGGCCAGGCATTGTGGCAAGCACCTGTAGTCCTAGTTACTTGGGAGGCTGAGGCAGGAGAATCCCTTAAGCCCAGGAGTTTGAGGTTGCTGTAACACCACAGCATTCTACCGAGGGTGACATAGTGAGACTCTGTCTCAAAAAAAAGAGAAGAAGAAGAAGAGAGGAGTCAGGGAGGGGGTTCAGTAACTTCCCACCTAATGTGTACAAAGCCTGGATAAATGGCACACTCCCTGGGTGGAGGACACAACTACAACTCTGTTACGTGTCATGTGTAAATTATATAACCTAATGGTTTGTACCTCTATATTAATCTGAAATAAAGAAGGGGGAAAAAATTACAAATTTATTTTATAGTTAACATAACTGGAGACAGAATGAAACATTTTTCTACCTACCAGAAACATCTATATAATTGATGCTTTTTTCATTTTGTTATTTTATGTGAAATGTAGTTTTCTTGGGCCTTGTAACAATGTAACCACTAAGGGCCCCTCCCCCTTTCCTTCTCTGTGTGATTTTATTTTATCTATTTTATTTTATTTTATTTATTTAGAGACAGAGCCTCACTCAGTTGCCCTGGGGTTGAGTGCTGTGGTGTTATAGCTCACAGCAACCTCAAACTCTTGGGCTCAAGCCATCCTCAAGCCTCAGCCTTCTGAATAGCTGTGACTACAAGCACCGGCCACAACACTCAGCTAGTTTCTTTTTTATTTTTATTTTTATTTTTTTGAGACAGAGTCTCACTATGTCGCCCTGGGTAGAGTGCCATAGCATCACAGCTCATAGCAACCTCAAACTCTCTGGGCTGGATTTGAACCTGCCAGCCTCAGTGTATGTGGCTGGTGCCGTAAATACTGTGCTGTGGGCGCCAAGCTCAGTATTATTATTATTATTATTATTATTATTATTATTATTATTGAGACAGAGTCTTACTTGGTTACCCTTGGTAGAGTGCTCTGGCATCTTAGCTCACAGCAACCTCAAATTCTTGGGTTCAAGTGATTCTCTTGCCTCAGCCTCCCACATAGCTGGGACTATAGGCGCCTGCCAAAGCGCAAGATGGGTGTCTAGCTCTTGTTCAGGTTGGTCTCAAACTCATGAGCTCAAGCAATCCACCCGCCTCAGCCTCCCAAGTGCTGGGATTACAGGTGTGAACCACCACGCCTAGCAAATCCCCAGTATTTTAGAGAGGAATATTTTGGTTTCCTTTACAAGCATGCTTCTATCTAAGGGCCTTTAGTTTGGTTATTCCATGTTCGAACCACTTCCTCCAGATATCTCTATTGCTTGCTTCCTTACTTCTCTGCTCCAATGTTCTGTCTCAAAAAAGACCTGCCCTAATATTTGGAAATAGTAGACCCTGGCTTGGCGCCCACAGCTCAACAGTTAGGGCGCTGGCCACATATACCGGGGCTGGCAGGTTTGAACCGGCCAGGGCCTGCTAAACAATGACGACTACAACAGAAAAATAGCCGGGCGTAGTGGCAGGCAGCTGTAGTCCCAGCTACTTGGGAGGCTGAGGCAGAGAATAACTTAAGCCCAAGAATTTGAAGTAGCTGTGAGCTGTGATGCCATGGCACTCTACCCAGGGCAACATAGTGAGACTGTGTCTCAAAAAACCAAAAAACAAAAGAAAATAATAGACCCTGATGAACTGTATTCTTCTTTTGTTTTCCAGAGTTTTTTTTATCAGTGTCTGACAATTATATATTTGTCTCTTTTCACTACAACATAAGCTCTTTTAAGGGTAGGCACTTTGTTTTGTTCCCTGTTGTCTTCTCATGACTGGGAACAGTGCCTGACACATAGTAAGAGTTTGGTAAATATTTACTGACCAAATGAATAAGTTAAGTGAGAAAAAACAAGGTGCAAATCTGTGTTTGGAATGCTACCATGTGTAAAAAGAAGTGCTAGATAATGCATACAGTGCTGGTGTTGGGGCTCAGAAAATAGTAACCCCAGATGAAGGCCGAGAAAGCATAAGGTTTTCTTTAACCTTCTTCAGTCCTCTGGTCTCTGGGTCCCATTCTTATCTGAGGCTGGTCAGCGAAACTATTTAATAGAATCCCTCCTCCTGAAGGCCAGAATCTCTTTTCTCAAAAGCCAGCCATGAAACCAAAAATTATTCTGTATAAAAATCTAGCCATAAAGAAATTATCAGACTTGGCTCGGCGTCTGTGGCTCAAGCGGCTAAGGCGCCAGCCACATACACCTGAGCTGGTGGGTTTGAATCCAGTCCGGGCCCGCTAAACAATGATGGCTGCCACCAAAAAATAGCTGGGTGTTGTGGTGGATGCCTGTAGTCCCAGCTACTTGGGAGGTGGAGGTGAAAGACTTGGGGCAGGACCCCCACTCTGCCCTGAGAGATGACGACCCCAATCAACCGCAAGAGACGGCGCTTGATGCAAACAGCAAGAGGATTTTATTCCAGCATGCTGGGGCTTGACTCGCAACTCTTTTAGGAGCCAAGGAGTCAAGCCCTGAACAGCAGGTTTTACAAGCTTATAAAGGCAAAAACCACAAAGTAGGGAGGGGTAGCAGACATAGCAGGGGCTTTAGGGAGGGGTAGCAGACATAGCAGGGGCTTTAGGGAGGAGTAGCAGACATAGCAGGGGCTTTAGGGAGGGGTAGCAGACATAGCAGGGGCTTTAGGGAGGGGTAGCAGACATAGCAGGGGCTTTAGGGAGGGGTAGCAGACATAGCAGGGGCTTTAGGGAGGGGTAGCAGACATAGCAGGGGCTTTAGGGAGGGGTAGCAGACATAGGGGCTTTTCCAGATAAGAAGAACTCTAGTTCATTACTCATCTGTCTTAAGACAAGATCAGCAGTTAAACATTTGCTTAGCTTTTTTCTTTCAGAACCAGTTACCGGTTATCTGCTTCAGCTCGGGACTATTTCCTAGGACAGTTACAAAAGGTCACATTCTTATGGTAGGGGGCGAGGGGTGCTGCTACATATCTGGTCCCCCCCCCCCTTTTTGGATTTGGTAGTACTTTCCTTCAGAGGCAGGAGACTCGCTTGAGCCCAGGAGTTGGAGGTTGCTGTGAACTGTGATGCCACAGCACTCTACCCAGGGCGGCAGCTTAAGGCTCTGTCTCAAAAAAATAAAATAATAAATAAACAAACAAATAAAATATGTTAAATACATTTGTATGCCTTTTCTCCAAGTAATCAATCTGTCTCATGTTAAGAATCTTTAGGGGGGGCGGCGCCTGTGGCTCAAGGAGTGGGGCGCGGGTCCCATATGTCAGAGGTGGTGGGTACAAACCTAGCCCCGGCCAAAAAACAACAACAACAACAAAAAAAAAAAACAATCTTTAGGGGGCCTACATTGGTATATGCATACTGCATTAGGAACTCTGGAAGGAGATCTGAGCGATGGGGGATGGGAGGTTTAAGACAGAAGGGCACTTCATTTTGACAGTGTGCTCTTTTATGCATTTTTAAACTAAGTACATGTAATTATGTTTGCAAACCATATATGGGACAACAACCTAATTTTGACAATGGACATGCAAAGGTGGGAGGAGCTGCCTGGGTGGCAGTGAGTCCCCTACTCTAGGAGAGATATAGCTAGGGGGTTTCCTGCCTGAGATGGCAATTAAAACAGATGACCTCAAAGATCTGTTTTACCTTCCTCTGCTAACTAGAAAAGACACGTTTAACCATTTAGGGCTAGGCACACTAAGAGGGCAGGATCTCACATTTGAGAGGACAAATGCTTGTAGGCCAGAAAAGGAAAAACCGTTCAGCTGGCAATTACACCCAATGAATGTTTCTAAGGGAACATAAACAATGATCACAGAATATAAACAAATATCAGACAAAAAGACAAAATCACTCTATAGTAGGAACAAGATAGAGGCAAGGCCACTCTGGCATCACAAATACGACTCAACATCCTCCTCTTTTGACTAACAGGAGTGCTAGCCTTGTTTTAATCCTCCCTCTTTGATGCAAATTATTAAGATACCTAGTCCCTGAATTGCCCCTCCATGACTGTGTCCAATCCAAAACGATTCCCCCCTTCCTTAAACCCTCCTCAGAGTTGCCCAGCACAAACCTGTCCATGGAAAAGAAGCCAAACTCTGTAAAATAATTTGAAGAGATTTATTCTGAGCTGAAGTTGAAGACCATGGCCTAGAGCCACACCCAAGAAGCTTTGAGCAAGCAGACTCACTCTGGTTGGGTGACAGTTTGGTTTTATACATTTCAAAGAGACAGAAGTTATAGGTAAAAGTCATAAATCATAGCTGGGCGTTGTGGCGGGTGCCTGTAGTCCTAGCTGCTTGGGAGGCTGAGGCAGGAGAATCGTGGAAGCCCAAGAGCTGGAGGTTGCTGTGAGTCCTGTGACGTCATGGCACTCTACTGAGGGTGGTAAAGTGAGACTTTGTCTCTACAAAAAAAAAAAAGTCATAAATCAATACAAGGAAGACATACATTCCTTTGGCCTCAAAAGATGGAACATCTCAAAGTGGGGGCTTAAAAGCTATAGGTGGGCGCCTATAGTCCCAGCTACTTGGGAGGCTGAGGCAAGAGAATCACTTAAGCCCAAGAGTTTGAGGTTGCTGTGAGCTCTGACACCACGGCACTCAATCCAGGGCGACATAGAGAGACTGTCTCAAAAAAGAAAAAAAATTAAAAGAAAAGTATTTTCATTTTCTTAATAATAAAGGTTTTTCTGCCTGTTGTTGAAATGTTAAAAAAAAAAAAGCTATAAGTGGGCATAGGGATTCTTTCATTGACAACTGACTGAAAGCGTTAGGTTTGTCAGGGGAAAGGAATGCTTAAGACAGTGTTTTTCAACTTTTTTTTTTATCTCAAGGCACACTTGAACCTATAAACGTCTGCAGCACACTTAAATTACGTTGATAAAAAAAGAGAGAAAAAAAGAATATACTTACTGTGCTTTGAACTTCTTTGGAAAAAATCTAATTAATGATCTTTCAAAAATTTCACAATACACCTAAGGTCCGCTCAAAGCACACCAGTGTACTTCAGCAGTGCCAGTTGAAAATTACTGGCTTAGGCTAAAGGTCTGTTAATTAGAGACAAGCCATAGGACATACATGTACTCAGACTCGTAATTTATTGAGGACCTGAAGGTTTGTTTTGTATAGCCTTCGATCTCTTAATGAGTTACAAAAATGTCTCTAAGAAGGAAGGGGGTCATGATGAGACAAGTTTGACTTCCTTTCTCATGGCTATCAACTTAGTTTTAGGGTATCCCCTTCACCAAGGGAGGAGGGTTCATTCACTCGCTGCTAGAAGGGGGGAGCCCTAAGACTTTCAGTTCACAAACTGAAATCCTAAAATAAGCTCTTCTCAGTAATATCTTTTAAGACACCTCATGATTTCTCTGGTGGGTATTCTTCCTTGCTGAACAAGCTAAATAAACCTAATTCTTTTCATTTGTTTACACAACCCCACCCACTCATAAACCTAATTCTTTTTGACAGCAGGTGTGTTCCTGGTGGAATTTGATCTATGGGCTTTATCACAGTCTTAGTGGTCTTCAGCCAAATTCAGCAATACCCAGACAGGAAGAAGCAAAATTTTAAGGGCTATTGGAAAAGTTCAGTTGTCCTGAAGCAAACTGATTTGAAGTGGTGTGTGTCTGTGTCTGAGGGGCAAGGGTGGTGATGAAGGGAGGCGGGTCTGGTGAAATAGAAGGCTGAGGTAGGAATTAGGAAATTTGAGTAATTCTTTTTCTTCTGCCATCAACTCTTTCTGTGGCTTTGAGTAAATCATTTCAGGTTGAACCTTTCCCATGTCTGTGAAAAATGAATTTGGAATATATTTTGAAGAAACCCAGAAACCAACATCCCTAAATATGTGCCACACTGATATGATGATTGCTTCAAACTGAGGGCATTTGGGGGAACAGCAAATATACAAAGGAGCTTTTCCTGAATTTCCCTGATCAGATTAAAAGCAGATAATCAAGAAGGAATTCAACTGTTATGAATCCCCTCTCAAAGAATTTTACCAATCAAGGAAAATCAACAAGCCATAGGAGAAGAAATTAAAGGCCAACTCCTTGTTGCCTAGGCATGATCGTTTTTGCCATATCTGCATTCCATATATACTATTATGGAAGTAAATAATCTTTCCATTTCTTTCTTTAAATGAACTCTCAGTTTTTACATACATTCAGAAAGGAAAATTTACTTCTCTGCTTAACGGAGAAACCAGCATTGCTTGGTAGAAATGGAAGAATTATTGCAAACGCTCATCTCAAAACAGAACAACAGTCAGGCGAGGTGTCTCATACCTATAATCTAGTTCTTTGGGAGGCTGAGAGTGAGGATAGCTTGAGGCCAGGAGTTCAAGACCAGCCTGGGCAACAGTGAAACTCCCATCCCTACCCTACCAAAAAAAGAAAAATAAAATTAAGCAAAACAAAACAATGTTACTAAATCACATATGTAGTTGTCTGTGGGAGAGATTTGGGAAATGAAGTCTTCACTCTGTTAAAAAAAGATAAATGTTAGAAAAATGTTAAATAGATATTAGCCTCAAACAACTAGCTGGTTGGTTTGCATCTGGATATTTTCACTCTTTTTCTTTTCTTTTCTTTTTTTTTTTTTGAGACAGAGTCTCATTAAGTTGCCCTCGGTAGAGTGGTATGGTGTCACAGCTCACGGCAACCTCAAACTCTTGGGCTCAAGCTATTATCGTGCCTCGGCCTCCCAAGTAGCTGGGACTACAGGCGCCCACCACAACACTTGGCTATTTGGGGGCTATTTTTTGGCCCGGGTGGGGCCCGAATCGCCACCTTCGGTGTATGAGACTGGCGCCGTAACCACTGTGCTACGGGCACCAAACCGTCACTCTGCTTTTCAATGTTGCTTAATGTCCTATTTATGCATGCCTTAGATTCTTTCATTTACCCCAAATGGTTTACATTTCATATTCTGGGAAACAATGCCCA
This sequence comes from Nycticebus coucang, assembly GCF_027406575.1. Classification (NCBI taxonomy): domain Eukaryota; kingdom Metazoa; phylum Chordata; class Mammalia; order Primates; family Lorisidae; genus Nycticebus; species Nycticebus coucang. Next base: position 51,079,793 of record NC_069800.1, on the reverse strand, counting down.
TCTTCCCTTAGTTAACTTGGACTCATCCTTAAATTCTCAGATTAAATATAAATTTGTCAGAAAAGCCTTCCAGGCTTTTGTCACTGCAAGCCTCTGACACTGATAAGAGCCTGCCCCAAGAGTCCCAGTAATTAACTGCATGTCCTTGGCGCCCTGAGATAGGAAAGACTTGTCTGTAAAGCCAGTTACACTTTAGCCTGCCATAAAAGATCAGCCAGCCTCCCTAACGCTGCTGACACCTCTTTAGATCTCAGCCCGCTCGTACTCAAGCCTGAAATAAACTTTCCTGCATGTCTGTTACATTTGGTCCTCTGTGATTTGATCCTGCCTCCTTTTATCCATCAAGTATCCGCTTCACAAAGCCATAAATTCTATACAGGTAGATACTGTGTCTCTTTGCACTCTTCTGCAACCTGAAAAATCCTTACACATAACGTGCACCCACGGACTACAAATGAGGTAAGGAATGATCCCTTCACACTTCTGCAACCCCACGCTGGTTTAGCTTGGCTTTTCCCCTCAACCAATGACAAGCGCCTTCTCCCAGCGCCAGTCGACGTCGGTGGGCGGAGCCACGCATTGACGTAACCTTGCGTCTGTCTAGTGGTGGGCAGTGTTTCCGGCCTCAGAAACCGTCGCATTTCTGAGGTGACTCCTCAGCGGGCAGTTACCACCGCCTTTGAAACATCTGGACCGGTCACCTCCATCACTAGCTTCACCATGGGAGCTGTGTTGGGCGTCTTCTCCCTCGCCAGCTGGGTGAGTTCAGCTGGCGGGGGTGGCTGTGTTCTCGCTGGACCAGCAGTTTTGAGGAGAAGGGGTATGGGGAGCCTGAAGTCCAGACCCCAACGGGCCTCGGCTCTTGATTCCCGGGGAATGGGAGGGCCTTGGGGTCCAGAGGACCTCCGGAGGCCCAAGCACAAAGCCGCGATTTCCCCAGGGCGGGATCGGGCTGCTTGCTTTCCGGGTTAGTTGAGGAACGGAGGTGGCCAGGCTGCCATTGTTTACAATTCCGATCGCCCCGCCCCCGCGATCCTTCCGGACTCGAGGTTCCTCCGGAGTTGGAGTAGGGCCAAGGGGCGGGGGCTCTGGCTCATTCCAAAGTACCGCTTAAGGTGGCGTCCTTACATCTCGGGTGGCTGAAATATTTTTATCGCAGAGCACGGGATTTGACGAAACTAAAAGTATGTGGCAGAGCTTGGATTTTAACTGAGACCTGTCTGCTGTTCTGTTGCCAGGGAAAGAAGGCCTTGTGAATTATTATTAAAAATTGGAAGCTGGGCGGCGCCTGTGGCTCAGTCGGTAAGGCGCCGGCCCCATATACCGAGGGTGGCGGGTTCAAACCCGGCCCCGGCTGAACTGCAACCAAAAAATAGCCGTGCGTTGTGGCGGGCGCCTGTAGACCCAGCTACTCGGGAGGCTGAGGCAGGAGAATCGCTTAAGCCCAGGAGTTGGAGGTTGCTGTGAGCTGTGTGATGCTATAGCACTCTACCGAGGGCCATAAAGTGAGACTCTGTCTCTACAAAAAAAAAATTGGAAGCCATAGCCTTAACATTTTGGGACGTCTACAAGTCATTTATCTCTGATAATCACCCCGGCGTTCCTCCTCTTAAGAACTGTTAGGAGGATAAAGTGAATAAAAGGGTTGAATCATTTTGTAAACAGTAGGCCAATTTTTAAGAGGAGGTTTAAGAGCTTGGGAAAGAGAATATGCTGATTTCCCTCACATACCCACTTAAGAGGGGGAAGGTTCCTTGAAATCATTTCCTTGTTTCTTAATTTCCCAACTGATGTTGTACCCAACGCTAGTGGAATTAAGGAGAAAACGCCACCACACTGAGTTCAGATTAGGTATGGGGTTCTTTATTGGCCTGCTGACCGCCTTACCAAGGTAGGGTTTTTTTATACCCTTCTTTCAGGTGGGGAGGGGATTGGAATTCTTAACGCAAAGCAGTTTACAGAAACAAAAGATGAGGTTAAGCTAAGGGGTAAGGAGTTGAAGTCCAGCAATTACAAAGAGAGCCAAATGATGTTTTACAAGGGCCTGCATCCTGGGCTAATCTGCCCTATTTCCACAGGGTATGTTTATTTAACACTTCCCATTTCTACAAGGCCTACATGCTCAGGGACAAGCGGTTATGGGATGAGGGAGTGTGAGATGGGGTCAGTCTGGCCTTTTCAATGTAATTGACCAAGTGTGTAGAAAATACAAAACTCAATTTCTCCTATTACATAATACGCTTTTGAGACCAGATGAGTGGAGATTTCCCCCTAAATACCAAGCAGTCAAGTCTGCAGTGGACACCAGCTGGGTGTCCTCCACTTCAGTTCTGAGGCTGTCTACCTGGAGATGGCATAAGATCTCCTGAGTTGAGGGCTCAGTCCCATAGATTGCCACAGGTCATGTCTGATGCCAGTCCCAAGCCTCAGGTTGATTTACTTGTGCTTCTGACTGACCAGCTGTAAATCAAAGTTTCCACAACCCTTCTCCTTAGGCTTGATTAATTTGCTCACAAAACTCAGGGGAACATGTTTATTCGTTTATTATAAAAAATACTTTAAAGGAAGCAGAGGAAGAGATGCATAGGGCAGGTTTGGGGAAAGGACTGTGGAGTTTTCCTGTCCCCTTTAGGGCACATCCCTAGGGAAACCTTCTTGTGTTCAACTATCTGGAAGCTCTTCCCTTTTTTTTTGCAGTTTTTTTTTATTTTGGCTGGGGCTGGGTTTGAAACGGCCACCTCCAGCAGATGGGGCTGGCACCCTACCCCTTTGAGCCACAGGCGCCGCCCTGGAAGTTCTTAATCTTATCCTTTGGGCTTTTATGGAGGTTTCATTATGTAGGTATTGTTGATTAAATTATTGGCCATCTGTTATCAGCCTTCAGCTTCTTTCTCTTCCTAAGAAATTTGGGGGGTGGGAGTGACTGAAAGTCTCAACTTTCTCATCCTGCCTTAGTTTTTCAGGTGACCAGCCCTTCTTTTGAAGTTGCCTTGGGGCTGTCTACCAGTTATCTTTATTACCATACAGGACACTTTGCACTTTGGTGATTCCAAGCATTTTAGGAGTTGTGTGCCAGGACCTGGGGACCAAAATACTTTGTATATATTTCACAGTCAAAATAAAGATTGTTTTAGCTTATTCCACTACTGTTTCTTAGGAACAGAATGTGTTTTCAATTCTTTAAAGTTGTTGATCCTAAATCAAAAGAATTGTCAGTCATTTGGCTCTTGCCTTTTTCTTTTTCCTCTTTTTTGTTTTATTTGCCAAAACCATAGATAAGAGCATTTCTTTTTTTTTTCTATTTTCTTTAAATATTTATTTTGAGACAGAGTCTCACGTTGTGGCCTTTGGTAGAGTGCTGTAGTCAGAGCTCACAGCAACCTCCAACTCTTGTGCTTAAGCAATTCTCTCCTCAGACCCCCAAAGTAGCTGGGACTCCAGGCGACCGCCACAACGCCCAGTTTTTTTTTTTTTAAAGACAGGGTCTCCTTTGGCTCAGGCTGGTCTGGAACGTCTGAGCTCCGGGCAATCCACCTGCCTCAGCCTCCCAGAGTGCTAGGATTACAGGCATGAGTCACCACGCCCGGCCAAGGCATTTTCTTGAGAGCAGTGGTTTTATAATTTTCTGACCTTGATTTAAAGTAAAAAATACATTTACAATATTTCTTATATTGAACATAGCAGGTGCCTTCACATCATACCAATCTTTCGTAGAAAATGGATCAACCACTTTCTTTTTGGCTCCCTTTTTGCCACCTTTCGTAAGGCGCTTGTTCTTGCCAACCGCCATGACGGTGCTCAGCGAGCCAAAAGGAGAACTCTGAGCTTTTTAGAGGTTTAGTCTCTTGCTCCAAACCACACAAAACCATGGTAAAGTCCACACAAGATATCTGTTAGAAGTAGGAATCATTGCTAGGACCAGATCATAAGACTAAAGTCATCCTTTGTCTACATATTTGCTAACTCTGAATTAGCCTGTCCTTGTAATATGACTTGATAACATCCCTGTCAAATTCAAGTAGTTTCTAATCAGACATATATAAGAATGGCTCGGGCAGTGCCTGTGGCTCAAGGAGTAGGGCTCCGGTCCCATATGCTGGAGGTGGCGGGTTCAAACCCAGCCCCGGCCAAAAACCACACACACACAAAAAAGAATGGTTCATATTCTATCCTTTCTCACATGTGGTGGTTATTAACTTATTTTAGCTGACCAAAGATCCAGATTATGCTTTTTTTTGTCTTAAACTGAGGTGAAATTCACATAACCTAATTAACTATGTTAAAGTGTATAATCCAGTGGCATTTAGTACATTCACGGTGTTGTACGGCCATTACATCTATCTAGTTTAAGAACATTTTTATCATCCAAAGAGAACCCCCCCACCCCCTTACTCATTTAATAGTCACTTCCCAATATTCTCTTCCTTCAACCCCTAGCCTTCTGTCTCTGGATTACCTATTCTGGATGTTCCATTATAAAATGTGGGATATTGAAGGCCAAGAATTTGAGACCAGCCTGGGCAATGTAGTGAGACCCTGTCTCTGCAAAAAATAACAAAAATTAGCTGAGTGCCTGTAGTCCCAGTTACTTGGGATGCTGAGGCAAAAGGATTGCTTGATCCCAGGAGTTCGAGCCTGTAGTGAGCCATGATTATGCCACTGTGCTGCAGCCTAGGTGATAGGGTGCGACTACCTTTCTAAAAAAGGGAATAATATTAATTCGTGACTTTTTGTGTCTAGCTTCCTTTACTTAGCATGATGTTTTGAGGTTCATCCATGTTATACTGTGTCAGTATCATTCCTTTTTGTGTCTGAATAATCCATTGTATAGATCTACCATATTTTACTTGGACCACATTTGCTTATCAGTTAATGGGCGTGGAGTTATTTCCACATTTTCGTGGTTGTAAGTAGTGCTGCTGTGATCATTCATATATAAGCTTTTGTTTGAATTGCTGTGTCAGTTCTTTGGGGTATATACTTGCCGGGTCATATGGTAATTCTGTGTTTAACTTTTTGAGGAACCTTCGGGTTACTCTTGAATGGAACTAAATGGCCCTTGCTATCATTATTTATAAGAGGGTTTCCATGTAATACTGCCTTCTGTTGGAATATCAGTATCAGCTTTGGTAATTAAGATTCTCAGTAAGCAGAAAGTACAGTTAGGTTTGTTTTCCTCATATGGTTTTAGAACAAAGTATATTGTCTGTGTGAATATAATTAACATTTATTTGGCTCTTACTGGGTTTTTTTGCACTTTGTTGAGTGCTTATTTGGTATAGCAGTGTCTGAGGGAGGAAGATTTTATTACTGAGTCCATTTTACAGATGGAGAAATAAGATTAGATTATATAACTTGACAAAGTGGCAGAAATAATATATTGATTGCAAAGCCCGTGCTTTTAACCACTTCCTCCCAGCTATGATTCTCTAAACTAAAACTGTGACATCTAGTTTGCCTCATCTTCTATTCTTTGACATCTGTGTCATGCAGAGGTCCACTGAAGAAGACCTCAGCTGACCCACGGTGTGCTCATTACAGGTTCCATGCCTGTGTGGTGGCGCATCATGTCTGCTGTGTAGTTGTTGTCCAAACAGTAGGAATTCCACTTTGACTCGCCTCATTTATGCCTTCATTCTCCTCCTGACCACCATTGTATCCTGTATCATGCTGAGAGAAGAGATGGAAGCTTACCTGAAGAAGGTAGGTAAAAGTAACAGTTCCCTTAATGTCCTGGTTATTTTTATTTTTATATTTTGCATAAATTTGGTTTTAATTTTTTTTTGCAGTTTTTGGCCTGGGCTGGGTTTGAACCTGCCACCTGTGGCATATGGGGCCGGCGCCCTACTCTTTTGAGCCACAGGTGCTGCCCATTAATTTTTTTTTTTTTTTTTTTTAAGAGACAGAGTCTCACTTTGTCACCCTCCGTAGAGTGCTATGGCGTTGCAGCTCATAGCAACCTCCAGCTCCTGGGTCCAGGCGATTCTCTTGGCTCAGTCTCTGGAGTAGCTGGGACTACAGGTGCCTGCCACAACGCCTGGCTATTTTTTTTGTTGCAGTTTGGTCGGGGCGGATTTGAACCCGCCACCGTCAGTGTATGGGGCCCGTGCCCTACTCACTGAGCCACAGGCGCCGCCCAGTTTTAATTGTTTTTAATTTTTCACTGTGAAACTGAGTCAAGTTCATTGTAGCTTTGGAATTTTTAATTACTTTTGGGTGTAGTTAAGACACAGAATATGAAGATATTAGTTCTTTCACAGAAATAAAGAATGAACATCTTTGGGCTGTAGTCTAATAACTGACCAAAAAAAAAAAAAACATTAAAAGAATGGCTCCAAAACATTTTCTTTCCTTATAAGTTTAAGATTTAAGCATCTAAAGTAAACTCCTTTACCTTTGGAAGGAGTCAGTTGTGGCTGGAAAATCTTATGGGAAAATGGGAGATAGCCTCATAGCATAAAAGCAAAGAAGAGAGAACACTTTTATTTTTAAAATGAAAGTTGTTTATATTGTTTGGTAACAAAATGGTAAATGAACTGGAAGGCAAAGAGAAAAATCCCACAGTCTTGCAGTTGTTAAAGTTGTTAATTTTATAAATTCAGGTTTTCCTGTGGTGGGATAGAATCTCTGTTTAAATGTGGATATTCCTATAGCATTGAAATTGATTTTTTCAGATTCCTGGATTTTGTGACAGGGGATTTAAAATCAGTATGCCTGATGTAAAGGCTGATGAAGATTGTGATGTGCTGGTCAGTTTTAAAGCTATATATCGGATCAACTTTGCCTTGGCCATCTTTTTCTTTATCTTCTTTCTGCTCATGTTAAAAGTAAAAACAAGCAAAGATCCTAGAGCAGCAATACACAATGGGTATGTGAGATTTATTATTATTATCTTGTTATATTGTGCTATGTGTCCTCTTCCCCTTCAGCAGTTAACGTTGCCATTCTGATGGAAGCAATGGAATATGTAAATCAGTAGCCCAAAAGTATTTCTCATCTATTATACTTGTGAAATTGTTGTAATGTCATTTTCAGTTAGAGCCCTGCCACGTTGAGGAGGTATGGAGTCCTGTCTTCTTTCTTTTTAAAAATATTTTGCAAAAAAAAGGGCGGCGCCTGTGGCTCAAGGAGTAGGGCGCCCGTCCCATATGCCGGAGGTGGCGGGTTCAAACCTAGCCCCGGCCAAAAGCCACCAAAAAAAAAAAAATATTTTGCTTCAAGTTTCTAGACTTTTATTCTTTAATTTAATTTAATTTTTCGAGACAGAATCTTTTTTTTTTTTTTTTTTTTTGGTAGAGATAGAGTCTCACCTTACCGCCCTCGGTAGAGTGCTGTGGCGTCACAGCTCACAGCAACCTCCAAATCCTTGGGCTTAGGCGATTCTCTTGACTCAGCCTCCCAAATAGCTGGGACTACAGGCGCCCGCCACAATGCCCAGCTATTTTTTTGTTGCAGTTTGGCCGGGGCTGGGTTTGAACCCGCCACCCTCGGCATATGGGGCCAGCGCCCTACCCGCTGAGCCACAGGCACTGCCCAGAGACAGAATCTTATTCTGTTGCCCAGACTAGAGTGCCATGGCATCAGCCTAGGTCACAATAACCTTAATCCTGGGTTCCAGCCATCCTCCTGCCTTAGCTTCCTGATGAGCAGGGACTCCAGGTGCCCACCAAGATACCTGGCTGATTTTTTTATTTTTTTACTGGAGATAGGGTCTCACTCTTGCTCAGGCTGGTCTGAGCTGTTGTCCTTAATTGTGTGAAATAATTAAATGAATTAGCCTCACATCAAAGGAAGAGATAAGCCCAGATAATCATGTTAGGAAAAAAGATACTAAGGCTTTATTTTTGCATTTCAGAAATTAATTTTTTTCAGTATAAGGATAAACATAGCATTTGATGAATGCATTTTTATGTTTTAATAGGTTTTGGTTCTTCAAAATTGCTGCTCTTGTTGGAATCATGGTTGGTGCTTTCTATATTCCTGGGGGCTCTTTTACCACAGGTAGGGCTCACTCTTGAGGGGCTTCTTTATAAACTATACAAACTCTACAAATGATTGAGTGAAAGATACATTTTCTTTTTTGTAGAGACTGAGTTTCACTGTACTGCCCTCGGGTAGAGTGCCGTGGCATCACACAGCTTACAGCAACCTCTAACTCTTGGGCTTACACGATTCTCTTGCCTCAGTCTCCTGAGCAGCTGGGACTACAGGCACTCTCCACAACGCCTGGCTATTTTTTTGTTGCAGTTTGGCCGGGGCTGGGTTTAAACCCGCCACCCTCGGCATATGGGGCCGGCACCCTACTCACTGAGCCACAGGCGCCGCCCGAAAGATACATTTTCATTACTGATTTTGTTGAACTGACAATTAGAGATGGTGTCTGATTACTATTACTTGGTACTTGTGACCAATATTAATATATTCATTCAAAGCTAGGAGGCATTCAGCCCACTTCTCAGCTTTTTGGAACTATGTGATAATCTATTGCCAATATTTTAATAGTTTATCTTCTCAGTTGATTCAGTACAGAGTTAATCAGAGAGCCTGTCAACATAAGGAGTTTTTTTTTTTTTTTTTTGTAGAGACAGAGTTTCACTTTATTGCCCTCGGTAGAGTGCCGTGGCGTCACACAGCTCACAGCAACCTCCAACTCCTGGGCCTAGGCGATTCTCCTGCCTCAGTCTCCCGAGCAGCTGGGACTACAGGCGCTCGCCACAACGCCCAGCTGTTTTTTTGTTGCAGTTTGGCCAGGGCTGGGTTTGAACCTGCCACCCTCGGTATATGGGGCCGGCGCCCTACTCACTGAGCCACAGGCGCTGCCCAACATAAGGAGTTTTAATTCCTTGTGTTTTGCTACCTCTGTCTTTGTTAATCATGGCATCAAGTGACATATGTGGATTTCTACTGTGATTTCTTCCCCCGCCCCGCAGTCTCTCTTCTTTGAATTGAAATCTGTTCAGAATGTTGGACAATAGCATTCTGAAGACAATAACTAGGGTAGAGGATAACTTTGTTCTCTTGGTTTGTAGCTTGGTTTATTGTTGGCATGGCAGGGGCCGCTTTCTTCATCCTCATCCAGTTGGTGCTGTTGGTAGATGGTGCTCACTCTTGGAATGAATTATGGGTAAATCGAATGGAAGAAGGAAACCCAAGGTTATGGTATGCTGGTAGGTATCTCAGCTCAGCAATGATAGCTGTACTGCTACAGTAAGTAGGGTATATGAAAAAAACCTTCTAACTACTTTAGTTCTCAGCTATAGGAGGCTGAGGCAGGAGGATAGCTTGAGCTCAGGAGTTTGAGACCAGGTTGGGCAGCACAGTGAGACTGCCTCAAAACAAAAAAACTCCCTTGATTTAAATGTATAAACTCCCAATGTTAAGCTCCCTTTTAAAAACTGTAATTTCCTGAATTCAATTCTGAATTATATGTATTACTGGAAGTTAGTAGTACAAATGATATAAGTCATTGGGTTCTTACTAATTTATTTATTTTGAAAGTTGTATTGTAACTACATGTGTTTAGATAAGGAAAAATAGTTGTATTTTGTAGCATTTAGTACTAATAGTTGTATTTAGTAGCAAAACCAGTACCTGGTTTTGGTAACCTCATTTCCATGAACAGGGCACTCAGATGAGTTCTACATACTGGACAGTTGTCCATGTACGTCAGGGGTGAATAGTCTATTCTGCTTTATTCAACATGTGACTGCACGCCTATTGTGAACTTAAAATTTCTAATGCTGAGAATAGAATTTATACCCTGCTTAGTCATGCATCCTTTACTTACTAGGGGCAATGACTCAACCATATTTATTTATTTTTCACCCTGGCTAGAGTGCCGTGTCGTCATACCTCATAGCAACCTCAAACTCTTAGGCTTAAGAGATCCTCTTGCCTCTGCCTCCTGAGTAACTGGGACTATAGGCGCTTGTGACAATGCCCGACTGGTTTTTCTATTTTTAGTAGAGATGGGGTCTCGCTCTTGCTCAGGCTGGTCTTGAAGCCTCAGCCTCCCAGACTGCTAGGATTAAAGGCATGAGCTACTGTGTCTGGCTCATTATTTTATTTTAAACATTCAAAATCTGTTGAGAAGAGTGGAAACTAGTTTTCTAAAGTCTGTGCTTTTAACTGAATACAAGTTAACTGAGCTCAACTTTCCTGCAGTTGGTCTGAGTGAGTATATTGTATGCTCTGTTCCATGCTTTCTGATTTTCACAGTTACACAGCTAATTGTTGATTATCAGTGCAAATAGAAAGGAACATTATTTATTTTTTAATTTTTTTTTTCTTTTTTTGAGACAGAGTTTCACCATGTTGCCCTAGGTAGAATGCCATGGCATCACAGCTCACAGCAACCTCCAACTCTTGGGCTTAAGCGATTCTCTTTCCTCAGCCTCCCAAGTGGCTGGGACTATAGTGCCCGGCTATTTTTTTGTTGTAGTCATCATTGTTGTTTAGCTGGCCTGGGCCAGGTTTGAATCCACCACCCTTGGTTTATGTGGCTGGTGCCGTTACCAGTGTGCTATGGGCACCAAGCCAGGAACATTGTTTTAGCTGTTGGAAAATAGCAAATGAGCCACATTTCCAGTTCAGGCATGTAGTCTCATTGTCTGTGATAAGAAACAGGTTTAGGTGGCCAGTGGCTGCAGAAGGAAAAAACTGACGTAAAAAGATAACCTATCTGTACTGTTTTCCCCCATACCGTCCCTGGCATGTAACTTGCTGTGAACTGGACTGTTTTGAGGGCCTAGAAATCATCTAGATTCCTAAGAAGAGCTTGTAATATACTTTATTTAGCATGTAGTGAACAGTTTACACTGCTGGACTGATCAAATGTTGGGTAATCCAACTTGTGAGATCAAATTAGATAACTTAGCCAGTGAATTCAGTTGCTTGATGGATTTAGAATTTAATACGTTAATCTTTGGGCTTCTGTAATTTTCTGTAAGTTATAAACCCTGTAAAAGTGAAATAATGCCTCTTATTTTTTTATATGGGATAGAAGAAAATTGGTCTTCATTATAAGTTTTTGCAATTGTGGGCATTCATATTGGTTTCCCTTTTTTCAGCTTTGCTGTCCGCTACAAGCTTCTTCTATATCCTGTCAATCATCTTTGTTGGGTTGCTCTACACATACTATACCAAACCAGATGGCTGCCCAGAAAATAAGTTCTTCATCAGTATTAATCTGATCCTTTGTGTAGTGGTTTCTATTATATCAATCCACCCCAAAATTCAGGTATGATTGTTTCTGCTGCTTCCTCCAGTTTTTATTTAATGCTAAGCTTAAAATCTAGATAACTTTTTTGTGAATTTGTGTCTAAGTTTATCCACTTAAACATTTTTTCATATTATGATAAAGTCTTCATAATTATAACTTAATAAGTATACAATGTACCATTGAGTGCCTGTATCATAATTAAATGAATTTCCCTATTGTGAAAAAATCTAGGTAACTTGAGAGTTTATAATTCTTACAAAAGTGTTTAAAATCATGGGAATGATGTTTTTCTTCTTTTTTTTTTTATTGAGACAGTCTCACTTGGTCACCCTCCTCGGTAGAGTGCTGTGGTGTTATAGCTCATAGCAACCTCAAACTCTTGTGCTCAAGAGATCCTCTTGCCTCAGCCTCCCAAGTAGCTGGGACTGCAGGCGCCCGCCACAATGCTTGGCTATTTTTAGAGACAGTGTCTTGCTCTTGCTCAGGCTGGTCTCAAACTCCTAAGTTCAGGCAATCCACCCACCTTAGCCTCATGGGAATGATTTTTATGAGTCATCAGCTAGGATATTTTGAGGGAATTAAGCTATGAATAAGGATTGATTTTAATATTTCAAAACAAAACTTATACTCTTGAGTTTCATCTTTTAAATGCTATACTTTGAAAAAATTCATGGAGTTTTAGATGTGAAGTATGAAAAGAACATTTCGACATCACCTCTCCTTTTAAAAGAGAAAAAAACTGAAGTCTCGAAGTGACAAGTCTCACTTAGGTACTAGTTAATGGCAAAGCTGAGCTTAGACTCTTTCCACTATGCCAGGGGATTAAAAAAACAAAGCTTTTTTTGGTACACAGGAATTTCTAGGATTGTGAAATGACTTGACAACCAGTAGTAGGACATGCTTTATCTTTCTTGGCTCTTTTGCAGCTTAAACTGAAAGGTTACTTGTTCCTTTCAACTATCAAGCAGAATCAGGTTTTCAGTTACTGGCAGTTCATTTAATCCCCAGGGAGGTACATGGGGTTTTACAAAGTCATCCCTTAGCAATCCCTGTGGCATTGTTTTCCTTTTGATTCCATAGGAGCACCAGCCTCGCTCCGGCCTCCTGCAGTCCTCTGTCATCACCCTCTACACTATGTATCTCACCTGGTCAGCCATGTCCAATGAACCCGGTAAGAAAATGTCAATAGCACAGTCATGTGATGAAAAAAGTAGGAAATTACGCCTTTGGTGAGTGTAAAAAAACAAGAGCTAGGGCAAATATAAAACAAAATTTCATATAAATGTGCATTGTCCATTGTAGGTTTGGAGATGTTGACAATTCATATTTTATTTCTCAGGTCTGTTCACAGCTGTTCATGAAAACCTGTGTTCATAGCTGACAATCTAAAGCAGCAGTTCTCAACCTGTGGGTTGTGACCCACAGGAACTATATTGAAGGGCCGTGGCGTTAGGAAGGTTGAGAACTACTGGCCTAAAGAGTCTTTCAGATACTTAACCTGGACTGAGTCAAACTAGTAAGAGCTCTGGACAAGGGCAGCCTTGTTTTGGTCTTTTATAAAATTGTTTTAATTGACTTTTATTTTGGTGTCACAGGCCCTAGAAGAAATAGTTGGAGGAAATCTTTTGTAATTATTATAGGAGTAATTTATCAATAGGATACTCTGTGGGCTCCTTTTAAAGGAAAATAATTATCCCTCTCCAATGATAAGGTATTTTTTATTATATTCTTTTTTTTTTTTAGACAGAGTCTCATTATGTCACCCTCGGTAGAGTGTCACGGCGTCACAGCTCACAGCAACCTCAAACTCTTGTGCTTAAGTGATTCTCTTGCCTCAGCCTCCCAAGTAGCTGGGACTACAAGTGCCCACCACAGTGCCCTGCTATTTTTTGGTTGCAGTTGCCATTGTCATTTTAGCTGGCCTGGGCTGGGTTTGAATGCACCAGCCTACCTACTGGGCTACGGGCACCACTCAACATTCTCAAATTACTGTGTAAAAATAGAAGTAGGAATAAACTTTGTGCTTAAAGCCTTGACATTATAGAACTAAAGAGATTTGTCAAACTGCAAAACCAGTAAAATCAAGAATGACATTTATGAAATTTAACAGATACTATTGTTTTCTTTCTTTTATTCCTAATACTAAGTCACTGGTTGTGATGCAAATATGTTACTAATTGCTGAGTTTCAGATTCTTTGTAGCATCCCCATGTTTTAATCATGACTAAATGGTATGTAAGCAGCTCCTCAAGTCTTTTCTTGGAAGATGAACTATAACCAAGGACCATAAAATCGTTTCCCATCTTCAGATCGGTCCTGCAACCCCAGCCTCCTGAGCCTCATTACACACATAACTGCACCAACCTTGGCTCCTGGAAATACAACTGCTGTGGTCCCTACCTCGCCTCCACCATCCAAGAGGGGGCCTTCTCTGGACGCAGAGAGTTTTGTCGGGCTGCTGGTCTTTGTTATTTGCCTTGTGTATTCTAGGTAAGTTAAAAGGTACTTAGGATAATCCCCTGGAGGATGATAATAAAAGAAGCTATTTTGCCTTCAAAAAGCAGGGTGAGGAATTAAAAAATTTAGCTGCATCTTGTCTCTGTACCTGAAGTCTTTTACACACTTCAGTTACAGAGCTCTCATCAAATAATTTCTTACAAAGAGATATTTTTTCCTTTGTATAAGAGGATAAACTCCTCACTTGACCATGGACAAGCTAGAATAGTGGCTTTGTAAATTGCTTAACTTTTCTGATGATTATAAAATAATATTTCTGTTTACAGAATCATATATATCTAAACTTAAAAGTCTTAATCAAAAAGCCCAGATGTAGGGCAGCGCCTGTGGCTCAGTGAGTAGGGCGCCGGCCCCATATGCTGAGGGTGGCGGGTTCAAACCCAGCCCTGGCCAAACTGCAACAAAAAAATAGCCGGGCGTTTTGGCGGGCGCCTGTGGTCCCAGCTGCTTGGGAGGCTGAGGCAAGAGAATCGCGTAAGCCCAAGCAAGAGTTGGAGGTTGCTGTGAGCTGTGTGACGCCACGGCACTCTACCTGAGGGCGGTACAGTGAGACTCTGTCTCTACAAAAAAAAAGCCCAGATGTAGCCTATGAGCCATTTATATCAGTCCTCTCACCCATTGTATTGGTATTTTCTATATAATGGCATGTATTACTTGAACAGATTTAAAACATGAAATAATCAAAATAGGCAAGGATAAATTTATTTATGGAAACTGCTAATAAGAGAGAACATATGGAAAAAGTGGGAAATGAAAATATTCTTCCTCCAGATCTCTCCCACAATTAACATTTCAGTAGGTATTATTTGGGCTTTTTTCCTTTGTTAACACTATCTGTACCCTGTTTCCCCGAAAATAAGACAGCGTCTTATTTTAAGGTGTGTTCCCAAAGATGTGCTAGGTCTTATTTTCAGGGGACGTCTTATCTTTCCTGTAAGTAGGTCTTATTTTCGGAGGATGTCTTATTTTTGGGGAAACGGGTTATCTATGGTACTTAGATATAATTTTATTTGTAATTTATATACTTTTAATAGATTAGAAGCATACAACATAAATATACTTTTCTGAAATATGAATTTGTTATTATAATTGGGCAGGTTTTCTACAACACAGACATGCTCATTTGTTTTCATATTGTCTATGATTCTTTTTTTTGCTCTTAGTCTAACCTTTTTTTTTTTTTAGTTGAGATATAATTCACATACCATAAAATCACCCTTCTAAAGTATACAGTTTAGTAGTTTTTTAGCATATTCATTGGGTTGTTCAGCCATTACCACTATTAATGTAAAAACATTTTTGTTCCTTTAGAAAGAAACCTAATTGGCCAGGCACGGTAGCTCATGCCTATAATCCTAACTCTTGGGAGGTCGAGACAGATGGATTACCTGAGCTTACAGGTTCCAGACCAGCCTGAGCCAGAGCAAAACCCTGTCTCTAAAAAATTGCCAGGCTCGGCTCGGCACTTGTAGCTCTGAGGCTAGCACGCCAGCCACATGCACTGTGTTTGAACCTAGCCCGGCCTGCCAAACAACAATGACAACTACAATTAAAAAAAATAGCCAAGTGTCATGGTGGGCACCTGAAGTCCCAGCTACTTGGGAGACTGAGGCAAGAGAATTGCTCAGCCCAAGAGTTTGAGGTTGCTGTGAGCTGTGATGCCAAGGCATTCTACCAAGGGTGACATAGTGAGACTCTGTCTTCAAAAAAAATTGTCGGGCTTTGTGGTGGGTTCCTGTAGTCCTAGCTACTTAGGAGACTGAGGCAAGAGGATCACTTGAACCCAAAAGTTTGAGATTGCTGTGAGCTAAGATGCCATGGGACTCTACCAAGGGTGACCAACTGAGACTCTGTCTCAAAAAAAATAAAAAAGAGGGCGGTGCCTGTGGCTCAGCGGGTAGGACACCAGCCCCATATATTGAGGATGGCAGGTTCAAACCCATTGCCAGCCAAATTGCAACAAAAAATAGCCGGGTGTTGTGGTGGGCGCCTGTGGTTCTGCTATTCGGGAGGTTGGGGCAGGAGAATCACCTAAGCCCAGGAGTTGGAGGTTGCTGTGAGCAGTGCAACACAACACACTCTACCGAGGGTGACATAATGAGACTCTGTTTCAAAAAAAAAAAAAAGGCTCGGTGCCTGTGGCTCAAGGGGCTAAGGCGCCAGTCAGATATGCCTGAGCTGGGTTCGAATCCAGCCCGGGCCCGCCAAACAACTATGACGGCTGCAACCAAAAAATAGCTGGACGTTGTGGCGGGCACCTGTAGTCCCAGCTACTTGGGAGGTGGAGGCAGGAGAATTGCTTAAGTCCAGGAGTCAGAGTTTGCTGTGAGCTGTGATGCCATGGTACTCTACCCAGGGCAACAGCTTGAGGCTCTGTCTCAAAAAAAAAAAAAAAAAGAAAAGAAAATGCCACTATCAATATGTGTGTGTAAGTTATTTTTGTTGGATGTATGTTTTAATTCTCTTGAGTATATAACTAGAACTAGCATTTCTGGGTATTAGGCTAACTGTTAACTTTTTGAGGAATTGCCGAGGTTTTCTAAAGTGGCTGATCATGTAACACTCCCCCAGCAATGTATGAGCCTTCTAATTTTAGCACATCCTGTTACATTGTAATTGTTGTCTTTTTTTTTTTTTTGGCCGGGGCTGGGTTTGAACCTGCCACCTCCGGCATATGGGACCGGTGCCCTACTCCTTGAGCCACAGGTGCCGCCCGTAATTGTTGTCTTTTTATTATAGCCACTGTAGAAGGTATAAAGTGACATTTTATTGTCTTTGATTTGCAGTTTTCTAATGACTGATGATGTTGGGCATCTTTTCATGTTCTTAGTGAGTTTTTGGGTATCTTCTTTTTTTTGTTGTTGTTGTTTGTTTTTTTTAGAGACAGAGTCTCACTTTACTGCCCTCAGTAGAGTGATATGCTGTCACAACTCACAGCAACCTCCAACCCCCCGGGCGTAGGTGATTCTTTTGGCTCAGCCTCCCCGGTAGCTGGAACTACAGGTGCCCACCATAACACCCGGCTACAGTTTGTCAATTTCTGGGAAAAAAAAAAAAGCCACTGGGATTTTGATACGGATTGTGTTCAATCTGTACATCAGTGTGGGGAATATTGCCATCTCAACAATATTAGGCTTCCAGTCTATGAATATGAAGAGGTCTTATTAGGCCTTACTTACTTAGACCATTTATGTAGATCTTTAACTTCTTTCAGTGGTTTGTAGTTAGTTACTAGTATACAAGTCTTTTGTTAAATTTCTAAGTATTTTATTATTTTGATGGTATTATAAATGAAATTGTTAATTTAACTTTGGAGTTTATTGCTAGTTTTAGAAATACAGTTGGTTTTTGTATATTGATATCCTGTAACCTTGGTGAACAAACTCATGTATTGGTTCTAATAATTTGCATGTATGTATTCTGTAGGATTTTCTAGATATAAGATCAAGACATCTGCAAATGAGATGAATTTACTTATTTTCCAATCTAGATATGGATACATTTTATCTGCTTTTCTTGCTTAATTGCTGTGGTTAGAATTTCTGGTACAGGCTTGGTGCCTGTAACTCAAGTGGCTAGGGCGCCAGCCATATACACCGGAGGTGGTGGGTTTGAGCACAGCCTGGGCCTGCCAAACAGCAATGACAACTACAGCCAAAATTAGCCAGGCATTGTGGTGGCGCCTGGAGTCCCAGCTACTTAGGAGGCTGAGGCAGGAGAATCGCTTAAGCCCAAAGAGTTTGAGGTTGCTGTGAGCTGTGATGACATAGCACTCTACCAGGGGGACATAGTGGGACTCTGTCTCAAAAAAAAAAAGAACTTCTGGTACAATGTTGGCTAGCAATGGTGAGAGGGGGAACCCTCATCTTATTCCTAATATAAGGAGAAAACTTTTTAGTCTTTCACCATTAAGTATGGTGTTAGCTCTGGATTTTTCATTGATGCCTTTTGTCAGTTTGAAGACATTCTCCTCTGTTTCTGGTTTGGGTGTTTCTGTCATGAAAGGATATTAGATTTTGTCAGGTGTTTTTTTTTTTTTTTTCAGTGTCTTTTGAAATGATCATGTGGTTTTGATCCTTTGTATGTACTTTTCTATTCAGTCTCTTAAACTTTCAGTGAGCATTTATGGTGTATAGATGACTAAAGGTTATTGTCAAGGAGTTTTTGAATAGCAAAAAAGATAGGAATGATTAAGTGCAGTGGCAGAAGGGAGCTTAGGGAGCTGCGACAAGTCAGAGGAGTGTCTTCTAACCTGGTGAGGGGTGAGGTCAGAGGAAGGCTTTCCAGAGGATGTGGCACAAGGCACAGAAGTGAAGGATGAGTAAATTAGCTGGGAGTAGGTTGGTGGGTGGTACATTCCAAACATAGAAGAGGCACTTAGGAAGCCATGAAGCAGATGTTGGAGCAAATGTGTTTTGATACATTCCTAAGCAGTGAAGCCATCAAGTAGTAACTGATGAGAGTGCTATTGGCGGTGTTATGACAGTGCAGAGCTTTGATCAGGGCCTTCAGGAGGTCTTCGGACTGTAAAGTTGAAACAGCTCCGAAATAACCTTCAGGTGTACAGGCAAGTGGGAACAGTTCTGCATGGCCCCTTTCCAATTTATTTTCCTTGGGTTCACTTTTCAGCTTCCGCAATTCCAGCAATAGTCAAGTAGACAAACTGACGCTGTCAGGGAGTGACAGCGTGATCCTTGGTGATACAACTACCAATGCTGCCGGTGATGAAGAAGATGGACAGCCTCGGCGGGCTGTGGACAATGAAAAAGAGGGAGTGCAGTACAGCTACTCCACCTTCCACTTAATGCTGTGCTTGGCTTCCTTGTACATCATGATGACCTTAACCAACTGGTACAGGTAGGAGGCACAGACAAAACAGAGGGTAGCCTTTTAGGTGACCTATAAAATCTCCATCCATTGTTATAAACTCAGACCCCCTTCTCTTACTCATATAATGAAGTTATGTTGGCTCGGCGCCTGTGGCTCAAGGGACTAAGGCGCCAGCCATATACATCTGAGCTGGTGGGTTCAAATCCAGCCCGGGCCCACCAAACAACAGTGACGGCTGCAACCAAAAAATAACCTGGCGTTGTGGCAGGTGCCTGTAGTCCCAGCTACTTGGGAGGCGGAGGCAGGAGAATCGCTTGAGCCCAAGAGTTGGAGGTTGCTATGAGCTGTGATGCCATAGCACTCTACACAGAGCCACAGCTTGAGGCTCTGTCTTAAAAAAAAAAAATGGGGGGGGGAAGTTATGTTCAGTGCGGACTCTTCTAAGTACTTCTGACTTTTTCTCTCATTCAATTAAAAACCCGTTGGAATTCTTTGCAGTGCAAGTCATTAGGAGCTCTTGTAAACTTGAATTAATTGACATAATGACATCAAACAATCTGACCCATCTTTTTCACTAATTTTCTGTGTCTTGAGATGGTTTAGGTAATGTGCTAAGGAAGGACTGTTTCAGGGACGCCATCTTAATCTAGACTTACCAATAACTAGAATAGCCAGATGTTCCTAAAGAGCCATGCCCAGATAGTCAGGGTCTTTCATGCTGGCAAGAAAAAAAGCATTTAAGAGGCAGAGTCTCCTGCTGTTAAGAACTAAAAATAGCTTTCAGGTCCCCTTTAGAGCC
The DNA here is from genome assembly GCF_027406575.1 of Nycticebus coucang. Lineage (NCBI taxonomy): Eukaryota > Metazoa > Chordata > Mammalia > Primates > Lorisidae > Nycticebus > Nycticebus coucang. The sequence continues at coordinate 51,060,426 of NC_069800.1, read as the reverse complement.
TTACTGTGGGGGTTAGTGCCAGCTGTGTTGCTCTGGAGCATGTCTTAGCCTTGGCTGGAAGGCTGTGGGATACTGATATCAAGCTCCTTTACTTGATTCTCCTTTTTTCTTAGCCCTGATGCAAAGTTCCAGAACAAGACCAGCAAGTGGGCAGCTGTGTGGGTGAAGATCAGCTCCAGCTGGGCCTGCCTCTTCCTCTATGTCTGGACCCTCGTGGTTCCACTTGTCCTTACCAATAGGGACTTCAGCTGAACTACTGAATGCCAAGGATACCACTGAAATTCATAAAGATCTTAGCGGAAAACCTGTATCTATTTTAGGTTTGCTTCAACTAAAATATTAAGTGAACGCTTTGTAGATTTGAGTATATCCAGGTATATAGCAGAAAGGTAAGACTGAACAATGCTTGATGCAGAATCTGAACTTCTCGTTTACCTATATATTATGTTTATTTGTAAGGATATAGCGCAAAGGGAACATTTTTGTGTTTAAAGTTAACTACAGCTGTGCTGTGAAAAGAATTCTTTATAAAGATTAATAGGCTCCTAGAACTTTAGTTTAAAATGTAAGATAGAAAAATATTGGATATTTGAAGCCATTGTTAATATATTTCTATTGCAGTATCCTTAAAAAGAAAAAAAACAAAAAGGAAAAAAAGCATTTATATGACATTTCCTCTGTGGAAGTCCTTACTATTGTGATACAGCACTGTGTTCCGGGCTTAAACTCTTCTGAGCTGTAGTCGTAGTTCATGGGGGAAGAATTATGTATGTGGGCCCTTCGCAGAAGAATGGTTGCTAATATGGCTGCTGCTTCTACATCTTGAGTTTTTTAATTTACCTTTTTTATACTATAGCATTGATGCTGCTTGATTCAAGTGTGGTGCTTTGCCAGGTATGTTAATTTTAATAAATGCTTTGTGGGTTTGGTTAAAGTGAACATTCACTTGGGAAAACACTGCAACTTCCGTCTGTGTAATTTTCTTGTTATGAGTATGTAAAAGTAAAATGCATGTGAATTTGTTATATTTGCACTATAAATGTATTTGATTAAAATAGAAAGACTTTAAGATTTGAAAGCCCTTTCTTTAAATGCTTTTATGTGTTAGCAGCCATTCTTTATTTTTTGGATGGTTAGATTTATCAAGCATCTAGGCAGGATGTTCCTCTTTCTTAATATATGGTCTGACTGGTGAGCAAAAATCATTGTAAATATCTTCTCTGAGTAAGACACTTGGGTAGGTGAGAGACAAGGCACCATCAAGAAATGTTTTCATGAGAAGGTAACATGCAAAAAGGTAGAATAAAACCATTTGTTCTGTCAACAAAGATTCACTTTCTGTTCTGCACCAGGCCCTGTAGGTTTTGTTTGGCAGCTTTAAATATGTTAGACGCTCTGCCATCTTGGACTTAAAATTTAGAGGAGAGTGAAAATGAGCTGACAAATGGTTATAGTGTGTTGAATTAGGGCTGTGATTTAGGAATTGCAGAGAACTCAAAGGAGAAGCAATTGGGGTGGAGGTGTCATGGTAGGCTTCCTGGAGGAGATGATGTCTTAGCCAAGAACTGTTAGAGTTAGCTAAGGGAGAAATGAGCAAGTAGGATGACCTTGCTGAAGAGTAGACAAAACTGCATGTTAAAGACAGAGATGGAAAAAAAATGTTCAGTAAAGCTAGAAGGGGGAGAAGGAGACAAAGAATGAGTTATGAAGGGCTTCATAAACCCCACTGAAGAGTTTGGACCTTACGTTGAGGGCAGAGGAGAACATATTCTTAGTGCCATGAAGAAATTGTATTTTATTTTATTTTTTTTTTGTAGAGACAGAGTTTCACTTTATGGCCCTTGGTAGAGTGCCATGGCATCATACAGCTCACAGCAACCTCCAACTCTTGGGCTTAAGTGATTCTCTTGCCTCAGCCTCCCAAGCAGCTGGGACTACAGGCGCCCGCCACAATTCCCGGCTATTTTCTGGTTGCAGTTCAGCCAGGGCCAAGTTTGAACCCACCACCCTCGGTATATGGGGCCGGCGCCTTACCGACTGAGCCACAGGCGCCACCCAGAAATTGTATTTTCAATCACTATGGCTGATAGAGAGTGGTTTAGAGAAATGAGACCAGGGCCATTCCATATAAGATTTGAAATAGAGAAGGGGAAGTTGGGATGGGGAGAAATTAACCTCTGAGAGCTATTTAGCAATTCAAATTTTAACATTAGCAATTAATTAGATATGTGGGAGAGGTAGATTGCTGAGTGATTCTGGTTTAATCATCTGGTTGGATGGTGGTTCCATATATTCAGGTGGGAGACAGGAAGAGGAACAGGTATTGGAAAAATAGAGGTAGATGGTCCCTTAAGAATACAATTGGGGGCTTGGCACCTGTAGCACAGTAGTTATAGCACCAGCCACATATACATTGAGGCTGGTGGGTTCAAACCTGGCCTGGGCCAGCTAAACAACAATGACAACTGCAACAAAAAATAGCCGGGCATTGTGGTCCCAGCTACTTGGGAGACTGAGATAAGAGAATTGCTTATGCTCAAGAGTTTGAGGTTGCTGTGAGCTGTGACACCACAGCACTCTACTGAGGGCGACATAGTGAGACTCTGTCTCAAAAAAGCAAACAGAAAAACAGAACTGAGAATCAAATTATTTGAGTTTACATCCCAACTTTGTCATCTTCTAGCTGTCAAACTGGTCAGCTAATATTTATTGAGTGCGTACTATGTTTTATGACCTTGAGCAAATGTCTCTACCTCTCTGAGCCTCAATGTTAGTACCTTAGTATGTAAGAGTATCTAAAGTCATTTTGCAAAGTACTTGACCAATTTTAAACACTCTGACAGTAGCTGCTAAACTCACTATAGGCTATAATGAGACAGGATGACGTTCACCGGTCAGAGATGTTCAACCAGAATCTGATGGAGGCAGTACTTGAAGTATTCTTACAGAATTAAAAAGATGAACATAGGGGGAATGGGTTTAGGTGGAGTAGAGGTGGCAGATTAATATAAATTATTGGAACCATTATATTTTAAAGCAGTGGTTTATGTCAGAGAATGGAGAAAAAGTTGCAAGGAATTAAGGGATAGATAGGAAGATTCAGCCCCTTATCTCACTAGTATAGATGCCCACTTTCTTTAATAGCAAGAGAGCCAGATGAAGAGCTTTAAAGGTTCTAAACTTTAAAAACATAACAGTGCCCTCCCTGTCCTCTGCCTTATGTAATTCACAATAAAAGCAATATTAAACTGTAATATGAGTGTAATGAAGTCCAATAAAGTTTTTACTTTTTCTTATGATAACTTTGATATTGATTTGAGGTAAAAAATTTCTCTTTAAAAATTGGGGGACAGTGTCCTTACTTTCCTTGGTCATGCCCTAAGAATTTGTTACGTCTACCTGTTAGTAGGAAACCTAGTAGTTGACTCAAGCGAATTATACACATGACGCTGAATTACACACAAGCATAAATAATGCCAGCACTTTGAGTAAGCCCAGGATCATGATTTTAAGCAGGGGATCTCATGGTAGCATTTCATTCCAGATGAGTAAGTTGGTGTTTCATTATGGTGAAGAAGCGTGTTTATTTCCCCATGACTGCAGTTTGAGGACCTGGCTTTGAGGTCAGGGGCATGCTGTAGGTCTAGGAATTCATGAAAGGCAACTTCATGAAAAGGCTTCCACTTTTACCTAGTTACAGCTGGAAAAAAACTTACAGGATCATGCTGGATTCCTTTACTTTGGTCTTGCAAGATACTTCATTGGGTAAAACTTGATAGGGAGACAGCCAAAGAGTAGCCATGGACCACCTATCAATACAGGCTTTGGGGTGGGGGAGTTAAGTGAAGCAGTGGGAGTGGAGAAGAAACAAATCTGTAACTGGTCATGATCAATTTAGTTGTAAACAGCACTGCACTTGGACCAACCTACTGTCGCTGTTGATGTTCCAAACCAGACCATAATTCAGGTGTAATTTACCAGGATAGCTTTTTTGGTCCATTATAAATCTTTGCTTAATTGTATAAACTAAAGTGTGTGTTCACACAGTGAGCCATGCATTTGAGCTCTGCAGATTGACAGCAGAGACTAGGCTTATGCTTGTTAATGGGAGCTGCTGTTGATCTCTTTTACTCCTGTTGTGTTGTGTGGTCTATCCATCCCGTTAGCTAGGCACCCAAATCCGTCAGCCTATTCAGTGATGTCCTGATTACTGCTGGGTGATCAAGCCACGTGATGCCTGTGGCCTCGGGTGAAGAGTAACAGTAATCACCACATAAGTAGCTATGTGTACCACACTATGGACAGATACTGTCAATACCTCACACTATGGACAGATACTGTCAATACCTCTCTTCCCCCTGCCCCCAATTACAGATAAAACTGAGGCTTAGACAAGTTTATGACTTACTCTTGGTTACTTAGAGGTAAAACAGAGGAACCGATCCAGGTTTTTTTGTTTTTTTAATTAGGTCTCATTGTCTCTTGGCCCATAGTGGGAGACAAGATATGCTAGAGACGGCTTAAATGTAGGGGAGTCATCGGACTCACTAAACCATCCATCACTAACACAGGAAAGTCGGTAATCACCTGAAGGTCACGGTGTCTCTAGTGGTAACTAGTCAGGTAAAAGGACAAACATTTCATTAAAAAACTTTTTTCCTCAGAAAACTGGCACCCTAAAATGTCTTATTACTTACCAGCTTTAAATGCAGTAACAGAAAACTTTTTGTAAGGGTGCCAAACCAGTAGTGTGTGTAAGGAATGGGCATTGAAAAAGTGCTCACGACAGAAGTGTGCCTTCAGTGATCCTCATGACACTGCTGAGAGAGAAAAAGGAGTGGAGCAGTGTGGCTCATGGCTGTAATCCTAGCATTCTAGGAGGCCAAGGCCAAATGATCCCTTGAGCTCAGGAGTTCAAGACCAGCCTAAGCAAGAGTGACACCCCATCTCTACTAAAAGGGGGATGAGGCAGGAGGATTACTTGAGCTCAGGACTTTGAGGTTGTAGTGAGCCTCAATGACACCACTGCACTCTACCAAGGACTATAGATTGTCTCAAGAAAAGAAAAAAAAAGATTAAAAAAAAAATAAAGATTGGAGCAGTTTGCTCCAGATATGAAAGACTGAGCTTAAGTTCCACAACTTCCTCAGGAAAGACTGACCTGAATTGTTGGTATGCTGCAATGTAAGTGCTTACCCTGTTGCATCATCCAAAACGTACAACATCCTATTAGAGTATTTCTCAACTGACTTATCGCCGACCCAGCAAAAACTCCACGGGGACCTAACTTTTGTCTGCTCTAGGGCAAAGTGTACACACCTCTATAAAATAAACATGTAGAGAAACGCATAGCATGCCTGGGATCAGAGCTGGTCAAGCCACACCCTGGTTACCCATCAGGGAGTCTGGGCTTGTTCCTAGGTGCTTCTGGAATAAAATGTTCAATGACAGCTAGGATCTCAGAGTTTATTATCAAGAAGCCACAAAATAAGCCAACTTCTGGTACCCTTCTTGCTCTATAAAAAAGTCCTACCTTCTTTCCCTCTGTGTTCTATCTAGGGGTGGGTTATTTGACTACAAGACATGTACAACCTAGCCCCAACCATCAGGAGGAAATAGTGGGTTCCAATCAGCTGGTCTTGAATCCCATCTCTGTTGTTTGGCTAGCTGTGTGTCCTTGGGCAAGCTATTTAACTTTTCTGTGTCTCACTTTTCCCACAGGGATATACTACTACTTCATTAAGAGTAGAAGGGTATCTGAAGGTTAAATGAGGCTTCAAGAGCTGAAAACTGTGCATGTCACCTCTGCTACTATGTAGCCAGTTCCATTCTTCTTCCTACAGATCGGTGTAATCTTTGGAGGCAACTAGCCCAACATCTACAGAATGCACTTTTTGCCACTACAATGCCCCTCCATACTTCCCCTGGAGGGGAGGCGCTATCTCCTAGGGCCTGTGAATAATAAACCTCAGAACCTTTATCCAAACTGTCGTCACAAAGGAACGCCACACATATTTAACCTTACAAGGGTTTTTATTAAGACCCAGTAGTCATGCATACTAAAATTACATATTTCCACCACTTTGACTTAGAAAATGCACTAGAAAAATAAACTTTTGGTCAAAACAAACACTGAAGTACATGAATCTACCACCATGTGTCCTACAGTCAAAGCCAAACTGAATTTCAGTTTGAAGCAAGGAATGTGACCAGAGGCTGAAATGGTGCCCAAACTGGTCAGAAAATTAGCCCACCTTCCACCCCATTAGAGTGGTGCCAGAGGCTGTTGGTCACAGAGAGGTTTCAAGTATTTCACTTGTAACAAGTTCCTACCTGATCAGCAAGAAACCAAAGCATGTCCACAAGAGTCCGTAACAGCACTGACTTACTACCTGACTAAATAGGCTGCCCAGTGAGAATAAAAGAAAAAGAGCCAAGTGAAAAATAGTAAATTCATCACTGTCATCTCCATCTGCAAATCACACTGGATCTTTACGTGAAGCAAGCCCTTGTTGACTGATAGTATCGGTTACTTGCATTTCAAGCAAACCATTTCTCCAAGTCAGGAGAGCAGAAAGGAATTTAGACTTAACAAAATTAACAGATCCCAATACTGAGAGGTACTATCAGAACGGACATCTTTCCTGAAAGTCAGCTTCTTTCTGTTTGGTACTGCCACACCCTTATGGCCACGGACTGCTACACTTATTAGTTGAGCTCACATTTTACTCCCTAAATGAAAGGAAGTTTCAAAGCAAAAGCTTAAAAGCTGAAAACTTTAAAATGAGGAATCATAATAATGCCACAACAGTACTATAGCTTTTGCTACCCAAATGAAAAAGTAATCCCATGATTGGTCTGAGGTTAAGTGGCATTTAAAGAAACTGCTCGCCTAGGGAGAATTCTGAAAGGCGTGGGCTTCTGAAAAAAAAAAAAAAATGGTATCTAGTAACCTGAAACGTTAATAAGCCACCTGAAACAAGTGACTCCTTGTGAAACAGGGTGAAATATGCCAAGAGTAAATACGCAATTCAAGGTGGGAAGCTAGAGTTGCACTTCTGTTTCCGCAGATTTTATCCAGCCTCTCTAGGAAGGTAGGACTCTAGGAGGGGCACCCCTACCTGGTTAGGGGTGTAGGGAAAGAAGAGAAAGAAAACGTGCATGTTTCTCAGCTACAGATCCATTTGGAAGGTTTAGGTACCAATTCATTCAGACCTAAAGTAAAGGGGTGGGTGTGGGGGGAAGTCTCCAGAAAGGTAAGAGTATGGTGTTGCTGTGGCAGTAAAGCCAATCAGATGCCGGGGCAGAGAGTTGACAGTATAATCATGATCCAGGGGTGTGAGTGGCTAGTCCAAGGCTACACAGGTAAACTGGAACTTAGTTCTAATTTGTGATCTCTTTCCTTCCCAATACCTCATTACCTTGAATTCAGGAAATAGTGAATTTTTAGGTGTTTTGTGCAATGGGCCAAAACCTTGTCCTGAAGGAAAACACGCCTAGTTCTAGAGGTTTACTTGTTTGCTCCACCTGGAGGCCGCCACTAAGACTCACCAAATGCTCCTGTTGGACATTCCTCACCCTGCTGGGGCAGCTTCACACCGACACCCTGGTGAAGCCACAGGGAGACTGTCTTAATTTTCACCCAAAGAGGTCCTGGTTTCACAGCTTGGCTCAAACTTCCTGAGGTCTCAGAACTATTTGATCTCTCTTTGGAGCTGAACCAAAGCACATAACAGCTCCAGGAGGCAGGCAGACAGGCTCTGAGTTCTTTCAGAAGCTGAAAGGAAGAGCTTATTCCTGGTCCAACTAGAAAGGCTTGGGAAATGGGCTTTTCTGGTCTTTGAAGTATTTCATTACTTTTTTTTTTTTGTCTCACACTGTCATCTGGGCTGGAGTGCAGTGGTATCATCATAGCTTACTGCAACCTCCAACTCCTAGGCTCAAGCAATCCTCCTGCTTCAGCCTCCCTCCAGGAGCAGCTGAGATAAGAGGCATGAGCCACTTCACCCAGCCTGAGATATTTCTTTAGGTGAGCTTGGCTTTTCTTGAGTCTCATAGACAAAAATGACTGGCCAGGAATGCAATGTAGAATTTAAATCTCAGGAACTTGGTGGATCTAAGTGATTCATTCTTCTCTTTGCCTAGTTTGTTTATTATTATTCATTTTTTCTCTCCCCTCTTGGGACCTCTAACCAGTTCTCCCATCCAGACCTTCGAGTCCTGAATGCTGTACTTCAGCCCTCCCACTTGCCCTGCTAGCACTTTTCAGCAATGCTGGTCACATCATCATTAGATGGAACTAGAGGGCAGTGAGGGATATATACATTTTGGCACTTTCTGCTCAGCAGCCAGGACCCTAGAGGATCCAGGGTTAGTTTAGTATCTATGGTGAAAAGAACTTTCTGTAGACTTGGCTTACTTAATGAGGTAAGTAAATTAATTTCTACCAACAGTGTCTCCATTTTTAAAGGTGCAATAAGGATGAACAGCATAGTAACAACAGACTGGTCTTGAATTTTAGAATGCTGTTGTTTTGCTAGTTGAACTATCTGCCTTGCCTCCTTAGTCTAAAAATGCATGGAGGAGGTACACACACAACATGTAGTACTTGTCACAATTTAACACCATAATCACATAGAGTAAATATCAAAGGAAATAGGGTGATAGCCATCATATGAACCACCTAATTTGATGCTTGGGCTAGGGCTGAAATCTTGGCTGGAAAGATCTAAAGTGCTGAAATGCGGAGATGATGTTCAGCTGGTTCATCCACCCAGACCAGAGAGAGAAACTCATGTGGGTCTGGGAGGACCGAGGCCCCAGAAGTGACCCAGAAATCCAGAAACCAGAATCTAAGAATCCCAAGGAATGTAACCACTATAGTCAGGTTTATAATATACTACCAGAGTCTCAGGGATGGAAAGGCTCATTCAAGATCATGATCATTTCACCTGGCCTCACAAAAGCCATCTTTTGAAGTTTAACCATCACTACTCAAAGGATATTGGTATCAATGAGTTCCAGGAATACATATACTAGTTTCTTTGCAGTCAAAGCCAAATGGTGACACATTCTTCATGGAAAGGCCTATGTGTACCACAGAAAAACAGGAATCCAACTACTTGTATCTAGATAGTGTTTTTCTAGACAGAAAATCTAACATTCAGTAACTAAACCAAATCCCAGAACCTCAGCAGCCAGATGGGCCCTAGACGTCATCTCACCCACCTCATTTTATACATTTTTGAGAAAGCTGAGGCCCACAGAGGTTTTGTCCATAGTTGCATGCCTATGGTCCGGATCTCTGATTCCTAGGCTGAATACTTTTATACACCTGGAATCCAGTATTTTAGATTGAGTAAGATCATATACTTCTAGGACCCTGTATGATTCTATTGAGAACCAGGGCTAAGGCTTTCTGGGTTTGGGAAAACTTAAGTTTCTATTGCAAGATTCAACCAATGAATCCCAGAGGTGCTTTGAAGTCTCAGGTTTCCAAATTTGATCAGGTGGTGCTGCTGATGTCCTGATGCTGTGCTGATGTCCAGTGAAGGTGTTTTCCAAACCCAGTAATAGTAGCTGGGGTCTCAAACATGGAATTTCCTAATGAGCAACCAAGGTCTGTGGTCAGAGTTCATGTAAAAGACAAACTCCCAGAGCCACACATTAGGCCACTTTGCAGGCTTAGCCCAAACGTTTTCATAGGAGCAGAGCTGACTGGCCAATCAGGTGGTTTTCTTGAAAGTGGGACCAAAGTGACTTTGTTCCTGATTTTTCTTGTTTCCAAGATGCATAAAAACAGATTTTAAAAAACCCAGATACTGGCGGCGCCTGTGGCTCAGTGAGTAGGGCGCCGGCCACATATGCCGAGGGTGGTAGGTTCAAACCCAGCCCCGGCCAAACTGCAACAGAAAAATAGCCGGGCGTTGTGGTGGGCGCCTGTAGTCCCAGCTGCTCGGGAGGCTGAGGCAAGAGAATCGCGTAAGCCCAAGAGTTAGAGGTTGCTGTGAGCCGTATGACGACACGGCACTCTACCGGAAGACGGTACAATGAGACTCTGTCTCTACAAAAAAAAAAAACAAAAAAATCCAGATACAGCTTCCTGATTAATAGTTACAAACTGGGATTCCAAATGTTTGGGAATCACCGGGGACATGTTCCATGTCTTCCATGGAATGATTCAAGTAACCCATGACTGGCTAACCTTCAAATCTCGAGGGCTGTTCCTCCATGCTGCAGTTTAATTACAAGGCACAAGACCGAATCCTTGGCACCTTAAGTTCTCCTTGTGCCTCTCAAAAGAAAAAAGGTCTTACAGATGGTTACACAGGGGACTACCTAGTAACAGGAGTACGGCTGTGATTTAACAGCTCGCATGGAGTCATCACACTGTGCATCTGAGGTCAGTCCCTCAGGCAGCAGCGCCTGGTCCAGGATGCTGTCGCTGGCAGGAGCAGGCTGGCAGAACTCTTTGACAAAGTCATCTTCTGAGGCCAGTAGTACTGCATTCCAGGTGGCAGTGTCCAGCTCTCCAGCTGTGCCCCCATACTCTCTGGGGAGAATGCTTCTAGGAAGGTTTGTGTGGAGAGAGTTCAAGTCAGACCCGTGGAGGAAGAACTGAAGGGGAATGAAATGAAAACACATATCCTTAGGTTAAGCAGTAATGCAGAAATTTTCATGTTAGCTGCTCAAATGTCTATTGAATGAAGAAATGAAAGGTTAATGGCAACTCTCCCCTTCCAGTTTCTCAGCCCAGAAAGCTTAGAGTATCCTTAATTCTCTTTTCTTACACCACATGTCCTGTTAGCAGGACCTGCGAGATGTATATCCAAGATCCAACCACTTTGCAGCCACCCTAATGGTACCAAGCCACCATCACTTCTCACTACCTGGTCTCCTTGCTCCTTCTCTTGGCCCTCTGCAAACTAAACTTCCGATGCAAGTCAGATGATGTCATTCCTGTGTTTACAAACTTCTACCTCACAGACTAAAAGCCGAAGTCTGTATATATGATGGTGATGGAGTTAGTTCAATGTAGGGACCCACCCAAATGGAGTGGACTCACCCAAATAGAACTAACCCTGACCCTTCCAATGGATGTCCCACCTAAAAAAGGTGAATGGGCCAACCCCCACCCTTACGACCTTTATTATTTATTTTTTTGAGACAGTCTCATTATGTCCCCCTGGGTAGAGTACTGTGGCGTCACAGCTCACAGCAACCTCAAACTCTTGGGTTAAGCGATTCTCTTGCCTCAGCCTCCCAAGTAGCTGGGACTACAGGCACCTGCCACAACACTTGGCTATTTTTTTGTTGTAGTTGTCATTGTTGTTTGGCAGGCCTGGGCTGGATTCAAACCCACCAGGTCTGTGTATGTGGCCAGTACCCCACCCACTGAGCTATGGGCACCACCCCCTTTTGACCTTTAAAAGGTCCATCCATCCATCTTTATCCATGAGCTGAGTTCCTTCTCAAACTCGTCTCGTCCTCACCAGGGTGCAAATAAAAGCTGGTTTTGCCAAAACAGAACCTGGATTCCATTTCCCTTTCATTTCACGTGTCGGAATGATTTTTATTTCAATCTTTGACCTCTCAGGTAGCCCACGAGGCCTGTCACAATCTCAGCCCGTTACTTCTGACTCCTTCAACCACTCTTTCCTCTCCTCTGTTGATGCCAGCTGCAGCCTCCCAGCTGCTCTTCCAGTGACCTGGGCACGTTCCCATCTGGTCTCCTAGATGTGTGGCTCACTCCTCTCAAATCTTTGCTCAAATGTCAATCTTTAGGAACCGACATGGGTTAGCTGCCAGGCAGGAGGCCACTAAATTAGTTGTTTGTAAACTTAGCTATGTATCAGAATCACCTAATGCAATGCCACCACCTCTAACCATCCCACTGAATACTGTAACCGTTCCCTGTCTCTCACACACATTATCCTTTTTCTCTGCTATATTTTTCTCCATAGCACTTACCACATTCTAATAGTAGATAATACTGTCTCTAGAAGAATGTAAGCTTCCTAGGGGCAGGGATTTGGGTCTGTTTGTCCAGCTAGAACATACTTGCACATAGTAGTTGATCAATATTCTTGAATGAATGAATGAATGTTCAAAGGAACGCATGAGCAACATAATGGGCTACAAATAAGGCCATTTCACAAATGTAAAAGACTCATGCAAAGGCTGCTTTGGTAAAAGTTCCAAACAGGGTGGCGCTTATAGCTCAGTGGGTAGGGCACCAGCCACATACACAGAGGCTGGTGGGTTTGAACCCAGCTTGGGCCAGCTAAAACAACAACGACAAATGCAACAAAAAAATAGCCGGGTGTTGTGGTGGACGCCTGTAGTCCCAGCTATGTGAGAGGCTGAGGCAGGAGAACTGCTTGGGCCCAAGAGTTTGAGGTTGCTGTGAGTTGTGTAACCACAGCACTCTACTGAGGGCGATGTAATGAGACTCTGTCTCAAAACAACAACAACAAAAACTTCCTTTAGGCAGGAGGTCACTAAATTAGTTGTTTGTAAACTTAGCTATGTATCAGAATCATCTAATGCAATTTTAAAAGCACAGATCCCTAGGCTCAGCCCTTGAGCTAATGAATCAAAATCTTCAGAGAAAGGGCCTGGAAATCGACATATGGATTTTTTCTTTCTTTTTTTTTTTTTTTGTAGAGACAGAGCCTCACTTTATCACCCTCGGGAGAGTGCCGTGGTGTCACACGGCTCACAGCAACCTCCAACTCCTGGGCTTAGGCGATTCTCTTACCTCACCCTCCTGAGTAGCTGGGACTTTTAAGTCACCTCCTTTGCGACCTTGAGACTCTCTATCTCTATATGAGTACTCTTTGAAAAAGCATGTAAAATTCAGGGCCCATTCTTTGGAGTGACCTCCCAAGGCCTAGGAAAGGTAGAGAAAAACACTACCCATCCTATTTGAATCAGTGGTCCTGGGAGAGGTTCAGAGAGAAAGGAAGGCTGTCTTCTCATGTGTCATCTACCCTCTAAATAAGAGGTAAGCTAACACACATTGCAAATCTCGAATTGCTCCACAAACTTTATACAGTGAGACAACCTATTAGGTAAACAGAAAGGCTTAAATAGCATTTTTATTTATTTATTTTTTTTGAGACAGTCTCATTATATTGTCCTTCGTAGAATGCTGTGGTGTCACAGCTCACAGCAACCTCAAACTATTGGGCTTAAGTGATTTTCTTGCCTCAGCCTCCCAAGTAGCTGGGACTATAGGCCACAATGCCTGGCTATTTTTTGGTTGTAGCTGTCGTTGTTTAGCAGGCCCAGGCTGGGTTCGAACCTGCCAGCCCTGGTGTATATGGCTGCACCCTAACCACTGAGCTCAGGCATAAATAGCATTTTTATTTTATTTATTTATTTATTTATTTTAGAGATAGAGTCTCATTTTATCACCCTTGGTAGAGTGCCGTAGCGTCACAGCTCACAGCAACCTCCAATTCCTGGGCTTAAGCAATTCTCTTGCCTCAGCCTCCCAAGTAGCTGGGACTACAGGTGCCCGCCAGAATACCCGGCCATTTTTTTGTTGTTGTTGCAGTTTGGCCAGGGTTGGGTTTGAACCTGCCACCCTCGGTACATGTGGCCGGCGCCCTACCCACTGAGCCACAGGTGCCACCCCCAGTATATAGCATGTTTAAACCCAAAGATTCTATAGTAAGAAATGACCATTAAGGGCCAGGTGCAGTGGCTTGTGCCTATAATCCCAGCACTCTGGGAGGCCAAGGCAAGAAGATCTCTTGAACTCAGGCGTTCAAGACCAATCTGAGCAACAGCAAGACGCATCTCTACCAAAAATAGAAAAATTAGCTGGGTATTGTGGTGGGTGCCTGTTGTCCCAGCTTTTTGGGAGGCTCAAACAGGAGGATCGCTTGAGCCCAGGAGTTTGAGGTTGCTGTGAGCTAGGCTGTTGCCAGGGCACTCTAGCCTGGGCAACAGAGTGAAACTCTGTCTCAAAAAAAAAATTTTAAAAAGGCTCCACACCTGTGGCTCAAGCACCTAAGGCACCAGCCACATACACCTGAGCTGGTGGGTTCGAATCCCGCCCAGGCCCGCCAAACAACGACAGCTACAACCAAAAAATAGCCGGGGGTTGTGGCGGGTGCCTGTAGTCCCAGCTACTTGGGAGGCGGAGGCAGGAGAATCGCTTGAGCCCAGGAGTTGGAGGTTGCTGTGAGCTATGATGCCACTGCACTCTAACCAGGGTGACAGCTTGAGGCTCTGTCTCAAAAAAAGAAAAAAGAAAAGAAATGACTAACTCTTTTAAGCTATTTGTCCTGTGACTATCTTTTGCTCCTCCTCTTTTCCATATCTTCTTTCACATACAACGCAATGTTGGATCACAATGCCCAAGCCAGCATGCCAAAGAGTCTACATGATACCCAACAGGGAGGCACTTAGGGCAAAAATCCTTGCTCTGCTCTCTCCACTGGCAAACATTCTTATTAATTTCATCTTCTCCTCACAAAAAGATTGTTCATTTATTTTATCTGTAACACTGTACTTTCCAACTTAGTACTGGGCAAAAATAATTAAGTATTAGATGTCACATATAAAATCAAGAGAGGAAAAAATATTAAAGTCTCTGAAATCAATAGGAAGATCACTTACTCTGTTTGCTATTTTCTCCTTCAGAAATGGTTTTATGATGGCAAAAATGCCTTTAAATATTCGCGGTTCATTCACTACATGCACTGCTTTTATCCGAATGGGGAAACCATCCTGTGGAGGGAAGGCAAAGGGATGTTAGAATATCTGGAGGACCGTTATGCTCCTGCCTTCCCCAGTTAAATCTTCATTTTAAGCCCCAACATTGATCTGAACTGATCCTCATGGCCTCCTCAAAGACAGCCCAAGTGGAGGTTAAACTGGAAGACAAACCTGCAGGAAAGTCTGTCCCGGGACCCAAAACCAGGTTAGAAGAGAGTAAGGCAAACAGGAGGAGAGCTGATCCTTTGTTGCAAAAAACGGTCCTAGTCTACGTGGATGGGTCTGGCTAGTATCAGGCCTAGATCAGGATTGTCCAAGCATATTTTTCAGGATGTTATTAGATGTGATACAAAATAGGGTCCCACAGCAGAAATATAGTACACTAAACATAGTCAAACAGGGTTCCTTAACTCCAGCCGTGCTCAGAGCCTTTAATATGAAAATGCATATGGGGAAATTCACAAAAAAGAGACCACATTTATCAAACTTACTAACCCTAGAAATTTTTTCCTCTGCAGATTATCTTATAGTACTAGGAAGACACTAATTTAAACTGTTTCCTGACACTGGAATCTGCATGGTATTCAGCAGAAGGCATCAAAAAAGTGCAAGCTAAGGAAAGCCAGAGTATTTGCTCAAGGCCAGATTTCAAGTCTAGGATAATGTCCACGTGTGGCATTGATTTGTGTAAATAATAAGACTTGTGCATAGTAAGGGCTCAGATACGCACTGAATTTGTGGAATTCAATGGGAAGGATGTTATAATCACTGCTGCCCCCATAGTTCCCAAGAGACCGCACCCAATGTGGTGGGTCAGAATGAACAAGGAATCAAAACATGTTACAGCTGGGAGACTTTGGTGAGGCTGTACATTCCCTAGCCTCAGTTTTCCCATCTATCAAAACAGAGAAGTAGGCTGGGCATGGTGGCTCATGCCTGTAATCTTAGCATTCTGGGAGGCTGAAGTTGGAAGATCCCTTGAGCTCAGGAGTTTGAGACCAGCCCAAGCAAGAGAAAGACCCTCTCTACACTAAAAATAGAATAATTAGTCAGGCGTTGTGGCAAGTGTCTGTAGTCCCAGCTACTTGGGAGGCTGAGGCAGGAGGATCAGTTGAGCCCAGGAGTTTGAGGTTGCTGTGAGCTAGGCTGATGCCACAGCACTCTACCTTGGGCAACAGAGTGAGACTGTGTCTCAAAAAAAAGGAAAAGTAATTCTTGCCTAGCCTATTTCACAGGATTCCTGGAAGTACTTTGCAAGCCATTAAATACTGTGCAGATACAGAAGGAACTTTATAGTCCCCAGTGACTTGTGTGCTGAGATACAGCACATGAGGTGTGAAGCATCTGACCAAAACACAGACCATCTCCCATGTCCCCAGGTCCACAGAGGCCAGGAGGGGCTCCAGAAACTTGGGCAGAAGCACAATTTCTCAGTTTTGTTTTTTAGGAGAATTCTCCTCTGTCTTCTGGACCAGAAAGAAAAAGATAGGCAAAAAGCATTTTCTTGTTTTTTCAACTCTTGCCCTCATGCTGACCTTCTCCAGATTGAAAGTACTTTCTTTAGAAAGTCCTGGAGATCCTGATGAGAATGGGTGATACATAGGGCTTTTAAATTCTTCCCTTAATGCTCTTATATTTTTCTGACTGCAGGAGTGGGATGTGGGACCGGCAGTAAATGGACATGGCCCGGGGACAGCCAGAGCAACCACAGAACATGTACATAACAGAAAGAGGCCATACCTGGAGGATGCCAATCACCTTCTTGGCTATAAAAGGGCCAAAATGAGATGCTTTTGATAAGCTCACTCCTTTGTAGTCCGCAAGAATTACAATTCCATTCACCTGGGTTTCTTCAGACTGAATGAGTTTTTCTAACGTCAAGTATACGGCTCGGATGTTTTCAGTAATTGGATAGTTGCTCGGTATCCATCTGTCTAAGGTCATAAAAGATGGACAGTATGTTACAGAAGTGAATAGTAATAAGAGATCAAAGATTTGTCTCCTTTCTAAAACTGCTGTTTCAAAATGGAAACGATACCCAAATGGTCATAATTCCATTTAGGTTAGTCAATGGGACACTTTAGGCAGCAACTGATGTTTCTTAACTCCAAACATAGCAGCACATTCTGAAATGGAAATGCAATTGAGTGTTGAGGTTAAAAGCATGAGGTCTGAAGTCAGACACATCTGTGGGTTTGAAGCTTACTAGCTGTGTGACCTTGGGCAAGTTCCTTCCTCACCATGCACAAGTAGAATAAAACAGAATGGGCTAAGAACACCTACCTCCATGGACACCTATGCTTTCTGCTATTAGATATTTCCTCTTATTTTCATGATACCACCCTGGTTTTCCCTGGGGAACCACCTCCTCCACTACAGACACACAGTTTGGATAGAACTGTCTTTTTTTTTTATTTTATTAAATTACAGCTGTGTACATTGATACGATCATGGGGCATCATTCACTAGCTTCACAGACTGTTTGACACACTTTCATCACACTGGTTAACATAGCCTTCCTGGCATTCTCTCAGTTACTGTGCCAAGACACTTACATTCCACATTTACCAAGTTTCACATATACCCTTGGATAGAACTGTCTTGACTCTTGGCTCCAGAAGTGGGCAAGTAATTGGGGACTGATTGGCCAATCTGGTATTACCTCTTCCTGGCCACAGAGTGTGATCCAAGTCAGGTCAAGCTGAACCAACGAGACTCAGTTCTGGGACCCTGGCCCTCTGAAAAAAGATCTCTCTTCCCTCTTGTAGTGGTGAGGCTGTGAGCCTGAGATTCCTGAGGACCTGGGAATGAAGCCCCTGCTGAGGGCAGCAGCAATGGAAACAGTTTTCCAGTGCTAGAGTTTGAGCTCCTGAGTCTAGCTATGCTCGGATTTCAGTTGTCTGCGCAAATCAGTTCTCTTTTTTTTTGTTTCATCCATCCTGAATTTTTTTGTTACATGCCACCCCAAGATAATCCTAATTCATACACCCCAGGATTATTATAAGTATGAAGCATAATGCTACCAGGAGATCCCTCACCAAACGCCCCTTTCCAGAACAGACTTTCCACATATTTAATAATTCTTCCACTCTTTGGGAAAAAGATGAATCTAATTTTTGACTGTTAACCACTGTTCTCAAGAAAATCTCACCGAGATCTATAGGCCACCTTCTTAGAAAGACAAAACTTCACATTTGCCACCAACGAGGTATACAATTATTATGAAAAATCTTTGTCCAAAAATTGTGCCAGCTTGCTATTTAATGTTGCTACAGGTTAAAACTGCCTCTGCAGAACTCGATGACATCCCTTTCTTTTTTTTTTTTTGTAGAGACAGAGTCTCACTTTATGGCCCTCGGTAGAGTGCCATGGCCTCACACAGCTCACAGCAACCTCCAACTCCTGGGCTTAGGCGATTCTCTTGCCTCAGCCTCCCGAGCAGCTGGGACTACAGGCGCCTGCCACAACGCCCGGCTATTTTTTGGTTGCAGTTTGGCCGGGGCCGAGTTTGAACCCGCCACCTTCGGTATATGGGGCCAGCGCCTTACCGACTGAGCCACAGGCGCCGCCCCATGGATGACATCCCTTTCAATCACATGTTTCTTAAAAGGGCTTTAAAAAAGGTCTCCTTTAAGCTGGAGTTATAAGGCAATAAAGAAAATGACAAAAACATAAAAATAAATTTTTTAATTTAAAAGATTAAAAAAAAAAAAAACAGGCGAAGCTAATACCTAGTTGAGAATAAAACCTTCTGCGTAAGGTATCTGCTAAAAAGTTGGGTCAGTGGGGAAGGGCTCAGATCTGCTCCAGACATACGGAGGAAAAAATTAATCTCACAGGCAAAGGGTTGAAACCACACAGCAAAGGTACAACTAGTGTGGTCATCTCTGTTTTGTAATATTCCCATAAGCTGAGTACAGAGTTGCAGCAGAAAAGTTCGTTAACTGGTATTTCTTTTTTTTTTTTTTTTTTTGTAGAGACAGAGTCTCGCTTTATGGCCCTCGGTAGAGTGCCGTGGCCTCACACAGCTCACAGCGACCTCCAACTCCTGGGCTTAAGCAATTCTCTTGTCTCAGCCTCCCGAGTAGCTGGGACTACAGGCGCCCGCCACAACGCCCGGCTAGTTAACTGGTATTTCTTGATTTCTTGGTGCCCTGAAATCTGCAGTGCACTGCTCATTTTAAATGCACTGCAGATTTCAGGGGACCAAGAAATTTTGAAAAGTGCCTAAAACAGCAGGTAAACCACTCTACACTGTGCCTGGTACATAGTAAATGCTGGAGGATGGTTTAGTCTCCAAAGAGAGTTTGGTGAATGACCAAAAGCACAAGGAAGTATGTGGCAGTGTCCACTCCTTGTCCAACTGGCCTTCTAGAGGGGTTTGGATGGTCAAGCAAAAGAGGGCCATCAGTGCATTCTCATTCTCTGACTTACTTGGGAAAAACATTACATATGACTTTCATTTTGTTTTTCTAAGCTCTGCTTTGACGGAAAACGTGGAGGTTCGGGGTGGAGTGGAGAACATTCAAGTTTATAATGCATTTGGAATCTGGAAGAGAACAGGATTGAGGATCAGAAGTCTCAAGTTCTATACTCCCTCGTCATGCCTAAATGCTCTTTGGGAAGCATTACTAAATGCTCTTTGCCGGGAGGTGGCAGGGAGCTGCCTCCAATTCCAAACTACCACGCTAAAGAAATGTAAGCCATCCTGATTACTATCAGGAAGTGCTAAGATCAAAAAATGAATCTAAAGTGAATATTATCAGTGGCTTAACAAAGTAGAGGAAAGGAAGGAAAGGTCAGAGGAGACGTCGCTGATTCCTGTACCTCAGCCTACCCACAGAGGAGGTCAGGGGGTGCTGGCAGCCATGCTTGTGTCCTAGACTGGGGCAGATTCCTTAGCCTACCAGACTCTTTCCCTAGAGATCTGGAATCTGCACAGAGGAACTTAATTGAGCAGTCAGATAGACCTGAGAGCTGAAGGGTGCCAGATTTAGCGACGTATACAGGGGCAGGGAAAACCAGACCACAGGAAAAAATGTAAAGGACACATGCAAAAGGCAGCAGAAATGTGTGGTCCTGAGGACTCGTGGACTGTCGGAAGGAAAGCCCCAGGGAGAATGGCTGGCGGATCCTGGGGGCCTAGCAGAGTTGTTGTACTTTCAGCTCTCTGGTTGTGGGAGATACTCCCCACTGTTAACCACTAAATCCTCCCCTTTTTCTCAAGTTGGTTTGAGTAGGTTTTTGTCTCTGTAATCAAATGAGCTTTGACTACAAGAAGGGGTAAAAAAGGGACTAGGGAAGGAAGACGGTGCTGGACAGATACATCCCACAACAGTCCAGGAGAATACCTGGGCGGAGGCAGAGGACGTGGCAGCCCCTGGGGTCAGTGTGAGGCAGCACTGTGAGGAATCCGGAAGCGAGGACATCTTTTAAGGCTGATGGCCTCAGGTTATTGAAGACTTCAGGCCAGCTCCTCCTGCAGCTGTGATAGTTGACTAGGAGCTGCAGGGCCCGGTCGTAATCAAACTTGCGGGCTCGGAGGAAGCGCAGCAGGAAGGCGTCGTCAAGGGACGTGCTAAGGTTCGGGTACTCCTTCCGTACCATGTCACGCAGGGCCTGCACATCCCGAAGTCGCCATTCTGGCTTCTCCTGCAGTTCTTCCCGGGCTTTGGTGACCAGTTCTTCTGTCAGCGAGCACACGTAGCCAGGAGGCTCAGGTGGCGGCAGCTCATTTTCAGAGAGTGAGGCCACAGAAGGGCTGGTTCTCAGAGAGTCGCTTTCTTTGGACATGAGCTACCAGGATCCCTGCCAACAGAGAAGTCCCAAGCCAAGTTAATAAAGCTTAGCAGTGCTCATTCCCAGGGCAGCATGATGTGGGGGACAGGAGCACTTTTGTCAAAGCCAAGTAACATCAGGGCAGGGTTTCTCAACCTGGGGGATGAACTGGATCTGAACCAAATGCACAGATGTGAGCCCTGCTCGGGAGGTACTGAGCAGCTAGGACAGAATACACGCACTCCTCGCTGAACACCACGGCTTTGCTTATAAATGTATGAACAGGTGCTCAACCTTTTGTTGTGACATATATGTGAATTAAAGCAACTCTGAGATTCCAATTGACAAAAATAAGAAAGAGGGACTCTGATACGCTTGCTGGAGATAGGACTATAAATTGACACAGCTTCTTTGGAGGGCAGTTTGCCAGTATCTATGAGAATTCCATTTCTAGAACATACGCTTGCATGTATGCACAAAACACAAGTATTGATTTATAATGATAAAAGACTGGAAACACCTTACCTGCACCATCAGTAGGAGAGTGGTTAAATAATATTACCAGGTGAATGGGCTACAATCCTGTCATGAAAAGTAATCAGACAGATCTTTACAAATTGATGTGTTAAGAAAAAAGAAAGCAAGTTGCAGAATAGTGTGTACAAAATAATCACATTTATGTTTTTAAAGTATATATGTATTTGTGAATGCACAGAAAGTTTCTCAAAGGAGATATAAGAAACTGTTAGCAATGTTTACTGCTAAGAGAATAGAACATTTAAAATGAGGAAGGCTAGGCACTGTGGTTCAGGCCAGTATTCCTAGCACTGTGGGGTGGGTGGCACCTGTGGCTCAGCGGAGTAAGGTGCCAGCCCCATATGCTGGAGATGGTGGGTTCAAACCCAGCCCCAGCCAAAAACTGCAAAAAAAAAAAAAAAAAAACCTAGCACTGTGGGAGGCTGAGGCAGGGAGATCACTTAAGCCCAGGAGTTAGAGGCCAGCCTGGGTAAAAAAGCAAAATCTAGTCTCTACAAAAAAATATAAAAATTAGGTGTGGTGGTGCATGCCTGTAGCCCCAGCTACTCAGGAGGCTAAGGCAGGAGGATCCCTTGAGCTGGGAGTTCGAGGTGGGAGTGAGCTGATTGAACCACTGTGCTCTAGCATGGGCAAGAGAGTAAGACCCTGTCTCCAGAAGAAAAATTAAAAATAAAATGTGAAAGAGACATTTCACTATACTGTCTGAATTTTTTTACCTGTACCAATGTAACTCAACATGGCAGTCAAGAAAATGCACTCAGATGGACATGGTAGCTCATGCCTGTAATCCTAGCACTCTGGGAGGCCGAGGGGGGCAAATCACCTAAGCTCACAAGTTCCAAACCAACCTGAGCTACAGCAAGACCCCATCTCTAAAAACAGCTAGGCACTGTGGCAGGTGCCTATACTCCCAGCTACTCAGGAGGCTGAAGCAAGAGAATTGCTTGAGCCCAAGAGTCTGAGGTTGCTGTGAGTTATGATACCATAGCACTCTACTGAGAGTGACAAAGCGAGACTGAGAAAAGAAAAAGAAAATGTACTGGTCAGGCCTCCTGCTGGGAATAACTGCTGTCCCTCTGAATCTACCTCCAGGGGATGTCACACTTTCCACACATCTCTCCCGGTCAATGCCTGGGTGTCTCACAGACTCCTCTAACAGGCATCTTGGGCTCCCTTGTTGGCCTGGCCAAACCCTTCTTAGGCCTGCACTGTAGTCAGGGACATTCTTCCTGCCCAAACATCCTTCACAGGGGGCAGACCCACATCACTGCTAAAGGCTCTTCTTGACTTCTCCAGTTCCTTCCCCTTTGCCCTTCACAGGTGTTGCCTTGACTTTCTTACATATCTAATCTCGTAGTCTCTGCTTCTTGAAGGGCATGAACTAACACACTTACTGAATGAAAAACACAAACAAAACACTCGCCTTAGGTATTCCAATGCAGCAGGACAGCTGCTAATGCCAAAGCCCAAGTCTTCTTTGTTTTTCTTTTTCTCTCTCTCTTTTTTTTTAAGACAGGGTCTCATTCTATTGTCCAGGGTATAATGTAGTGGCCTCATCACAACTCACTGCAACGTCAAACTCCTGGGCTCAAGTGGTTCTCCTGCCTCAGCCTCCCGAGTAGCTGGGACTACAAGCTCATGCCACCAAAGCCCAAGCTCTTATCTATGGGGTGTCACTGGCCTTCCCCTATGAGCTCAAGAAGGAAAGTGGAGACCGTCTGGGAGATCCCTACACATACCTTTGTTGTACTAACTGCACCTAGTTTGGACTCTTACAGTGTCCTCTGCAACCAGGTCATTTCCTTTAAATCTTAGATCTGCCAGCTCCGTTCCTTGCATTCCAACTTCCAGCTCTAAGGAGCTTCTTCCGCTTCCCTCAAAGGTGTGTTTTGTTGTCCTGTGCACATTCTGCTTCATCCAGCTACCATGCTCCCTCCAATTTTTCCCCTGGCCAACCTTGAGTCCTGATTAAATGCCACTGCACTCATTCAACAGACATGGAGCACAATGTACCTGGCCCTCTTCTAGGTACTAGGGATACAAAAGTGAACAAAACCCCCAACCTCATTGAGCTTAGATTCCAATGGGGGAAGACACAGTAAACAACATAAACCATAGTCTACTATAAGGTGGTAAGTATCATGGAGAAACAGAGCATGGAAGGGAGCTGGAGGTACCCAGGGAAAGGAGATACAATTTTAAAGAAGGTGGTTAGGGAAGGCCTCACCCAGGTGACGTGTGAGCCAAGATGGAGTAGTAGTAAACCATGAATATCTGGGGGAAGAACAAGTGCAAAGCCTGAGGCAGGAACATGTCTGGCTTTCGGGGGTGGGAGGGAATAGCAAGGAGGCCAGTGTAGCAAGAGCCAAGTAAGCAATAGTAGAAAATAGTAGCAGATGATTTCAGAGACTTGCTGGGGAAGGCCAGGGCTTTGTGGGTCAGTAAGTACTTTGACTGTTACTGAGTGAGGTGGGCACATGGAGGGTTTGGGGAAAAGTGACATGATCCTGATTTGTATTTTTAAAGGATCACTCTGCTGTCTTGAGAATGGACTCTAGAGGATGAGGACTGAGGCAAAGAGACCCTTTAGCAGCTACTGCAATAATCCAGGTGAATGATGAGGGTGGCTAGAGGCAGGCAGCCTTTGCTGACAGCCAGGTTAGGTGGCTCCTACACAACTCTTTTGGCATAGCACTTCTCCCACACTGTTGTAATTGTCTGCAGGCAATTTATGAGCAACACTCCTGTTTGTCTGGGTCATCACCTTAAACTCAACACCTAACATCCTGTTAGACATGAGGTCTGCACTCCACAAATGTTTGTTGAATGAGTTTAATTTGCTTGGCAGAGGTATGCTGAGTGAAGAATGGAAAAACAATGATGGGTCTGTTTCCAAGGAAGTCACCAACAGAGGCATGCAACCCTGTGGCTCAGCAGGTAGGGCGCCGGTCCCATATGCCAGAGGTGGTGGGTTCAAACCCAGCCCCGGCCAAAAAAAAAAAAAAAAAAAAAAAACCCACAGAGGCATGCAATCTAGTTAAGTGTTTACCTGTGAGATAAACTGCAGTGTCAACGGGCTATAGGCCTCACCTCAATGCTCCTCTCGGAACTCATTTTCCTCTTCCCCACCTT
The DNA here is from genome assembly GCF_027406575.1 of Nycticebus coucang. Lineage (NCBI taxonomy): Eukaryota > Metazoa > Chordata > Mammalia > Primates > Lorisidae > Nycticebus > Nycticebus coucang. The sequence continues at coordinate 51,036,249 of NC_069800.1, read as the reverse complement.
GATGCATATTAAGTGCCAGCAAATGAATGACCCACCATTATCAGAACACCTCTTGTGCTTCTGATAGCCATTGCATGGAATTTCCTCTCCTTGTTTGTTCCTAGCCAGACAACTCATCTTCAAGCTGCAATGTCACCTCCTCTCTAAAGCCTTTCCTGCCCACCCCTCCCCCCAACCAGGTGATTTTCTCCAGGTTTCCACAGCATTGGGTTCATATTTCTTCTTTAAGAAATTGCAGTCCAGTGTCATGAAATTCCTCAGGGCCGGTTTCACCACCCATTCATTTATCAAATAATTTCTGATCACCCGCCCTATGTGTCAGGCATTGTGCTAACAGATACTGGGGACACAGCAGCAACAATCTAATGCTTTGCCTTGTGAAGCTTGTATCATAGAGGAATGATGAAAAGAGATAATATGTTCTTGAGTGTTTTGCCATGTATCAAGCATGGTGCTAAGCCCTATACATCATTTTCCTATTGAATCTTCACAATATTTGGCGACAGCACTATTACAGGTTTCCACTTTACAAAGGAGGAAGCTGTCCCCTAGAATGTAAATCCTACAAGAGCAGAGAACTAGCCTACCTTATTCACTGCCAGTTCCAGTGTCTGACACATACCAGTGCTCTGTAAATATCAGCAGAATATATGAGGCTAAGTGATGGGCCCAAGGGTACACACCTCATAAGCCAGAGCAAGGATGCATCCAGCCCCACCCTAAGCTCATAATCTCTACTCTCCACTTGGAGTTTGCTGTTTAATCTCCAGGGCTCAGTCACAGTATGGTGAGTGAGGTGATAGGTGGACATTATGGGATGCAACCACCACTTGTTAGGGTGAAGCTGGGAATCTTTACCTGGAGCCCATCACTTGCTGGAGCATTACTTTCCTCTCCACGCCACCCCCCAACACGGAGAGGTCAGCCAGCCATCTGTCCTGGACCCCAGAGACCCCCATGGCCTGCTGACAACCTTCTGAGGCCCCCCACTTCCGGCTGTGACCCCCTCCCCAGGTGTCCCCATTTCCTGGGGTCTCTCGCTCCTTTGGGCCCCGCTTCCGGTTATCCCTCCCTCTCAGGGGTGCCTTTCCTCGGCCCCCAGGGACCACGGACGGGGTCGCGGGCACTCACCGGCCCGGTTACGGGGCGGAGCGCGGGTCAATCGGCGGCTGGAGCCTCGTCCTGCAGCGCGCACAGAACCGACCCGCACTCCCGGCCCGGCCCGGCCCGGCCCCTCGCGCCGGAAGTGACGCGTCAGGGCGTGGGAAGGCGGGGCGCCGCCCGGTGTGCGCATGTGCGAAAACTCCCCGCAAAGCAGGGCTTCTGTCCCCACCTGGCGGCGGGATTCCTCCCACCACAGCTGCTCTAGGACTGGTTGCTCTAAAAGCAGAGATTGGGGACATCTGGCTGTCATTAGCTGAGTGACCTTGGAAAAGTCCTCTTTCCGCCTTTGGCCTCTGTTTCCTCATCTGTAACATGATTCTTGCTGTGGATCCTGATTCAATAATTCTTTTTTTCCTGCTTTGATAGCTTGAAAAGGCTTTACTAGTTAGTCTCCCTAGTCCATTAAAACCCTCACCCCAACTCCCCAAATATTTTGTGCAACTGCAACGTTGAGGCAAATCTAAGACTCTATTTCGGGCAAAGACGCTAAACCATTTCTTTTTTTTTTTTTTTAATACTTTTATTATTTATTTATTTATTTTTGTGGTTTTTGGCCGGGGCTGGGTTTGAACCTGCCACCTCCAGCATATGGGACCAGCGCCCTACTCCTTGAGCCACAGGCGCCGCCCGACGCTAAACCATTTCTAGAGAGAAATTGTGGTCGTCCAGAACTCTTAGTCCCAAGAGATGACATTAAATAGTCTTTTCCTTTCTCCACCCAGGGGCAAGAGGAGTACTAGGGAGATGGGAAGTGACTCTCCAGGGCCACAAGAACACACAGTCTCTGCCCGATGATAGATCCTTCTGCTTCAGCCTCCCAAGTAGCTGGGACTACAGGTGCTGGCCTCAACACCCGGATACGTTTTTTTCTATTTTCAGTAGAGACAGAATCTCACTCTTGCTCAGGCTGATCTCCAACTCTCAACCTCAAACAATCTTCCCGCCTTGGCCTCCGAGAGTGCTAAGACAACAGGAATGAGTCACCATGATTGGCCAACTTCTAATTTTTTTTGATATAACTCTAATAACCTTTGTTGGCTTCCTTATTTTATGGTCCCATAAAATATTCCAGGCTCATCTCATGCATTTCCTGCTACACATCTGGAATCAGCATTTCTGATTGTTCAAGAAGTCCTTTTATTTTTTATTTTTATTTTTTAAATTTTTTTATTAAATCATAGCTGTGTACATTAGTATGATCATGGGGCACCATACACTTGGTTCATAGACTGTTTGACACATTTTCATCACACTATTTAACATAGCTTTCCTAGCATTAGGGTTATCAGATTTTGATAGGCTAAATAATGCCCCCCACCATGTCCTCATGCTAATATCTGAAACCTGTGAATATCTTAGCTTTCCTAGCATTAGGGTTATCAGATTTTGATAGGCTAAATAATGCCCCCCACCATGTCCTCATGCTAATATCTGAAACCTGTGAATATCTTACCTTACATGGGAAAAGGGATTTCATAGAATCAAGTATTGATCTCATCTTTCCTAAATGAACTGTAGCACTGGGGAACCAAACTATAAATAAAGGAAAAGTTACAGCTAATAAAATGATGTGATGTTACCATCTTGCCACCTACAATGCATTAATGTATCTGGCCATTGTACACAGTGGCAGCTCACATCCAAAAAAAAGAACAAACTCCAGCCATACACGTGATTCTTGAAAAGGAACTCAGCACCACCTCTAATCATGCTAAAAGGATGGAACCAGGGTCTGATCCAGGGGCTAATTTGCAGGGAATGCTAAGGCCAGGGGGCCTGCTGTATTGTACTATGAAGATCCAACAACAAAATCCAGATTTTGAGAAACTACATGTCAAGCAGCCTGAATTCTTCAACAGAGAAACTACAAGGAAAAGGAAAGGATGGAGGAGGGAACCTATAGATTAAAAGAGGCTTAAGAAAAATCAAGTTTTAGGCCCGGCGCCTGTAGCTCAGTGGTTAGGGCAAGGCTTGCTAAACAACGATGACAACTGTAATAAAAAAATAGCCAGGTGTTGTGGTGGGCGCCTGTACTGCCAGCTACTTGACAGGCTGAGGCAAGAGAATTGCTTAAGACCAAGAGTTTGAGTTTGCTGTGAGCTGTGATGCCATGGCACTCTACCAAGGGTGACATACTGAGACTCTGTCTCAAAAAAAAAAAAAAAAATCAAGTTTTAAAAAAATGGGCAACATGGAACTATAAAGTTTAGGAAGGCACACTCAGATAGTTAAGCCATAAAGAAATGCAAATAAACACTGACTGTGATAGTCAGGCTAGTGGCTACTTTTGAAGCAAATGGCTGTGATTACTTTTGGGATGGAGTGCATGGGGTGGGGTTTCCCTTGGATGGCTGAAAAATTTGTATTTCTTGACCCAGGTGCTGGTTACAAGGGTGTTTGCCCGGAAATAACGCAATAAGCTACAAATTTAATTCATGTGGTTTTCTTCATCTGTTTTTTTTTTTTGTGTGTGTGGTTTTTGGCCAGGGCTGGGTTTGAACCCACCACCTCCGGTGTATTTTTTATGTTTTAAAGATTACAAAAAGTGAAAACAGAAGTACCTGCCTTGTATATGTGTATGTGTGTGTATATATGTTCATACACAGGTATAGGAATGTATGGCTTCCGCTAGTACTAGGTACATAGTAGATACTCACTAAATGCAAGTTCCCTGTGAATCCTTTCAAAAATCTTGACTTGTTAAAAATAGTTACTGCTGGCTGGTTGTGATGGCTCATTCTGGTAATCCTGGCACTCTGGGAGGTTGAAGCAGGAGGGTTGCTGGAACTCAGAAGTTGGAGACCAGCCTGAGCAAGACCAAGACCCTGTCTCTCCTAAAAATAGAAAAAATTAGTTGGGCATTGTGGCGAGCACCTGTTGTCCTAGCTACCTGGGAGGCTGAGGCAGGAAGATTGCTTGAACCCTGGAGTCTGAGGCTGACGTCATGCCCCTCTAACCTGGGCAACCAAAGTGAGACTCTGTCTCAAAAAAAAAGTTAATACTTATTAGGTGATTACTATGTGCCAGGCACTGTTGCCAGTGCATCTAATCTAATTGAACCCTCATAACCCCATTATGATCATTTTCATTTTACAGAGAATCCAACTGAGGCTCAGAGGGATTACCCACATCCACACAGGAAGTGGAAGAGTGGCCTGGTTTTGAACTCAGGCAGTCTGGCTCCCAGCTCTGTACTGTCCCTCACTGTAGTATACCTGCCGTGCTGTTCTTTGCAGAGTCCCTGTCTGCAGTTATATATAACCTCCCCCCTTACTGAGTTTCTGCCAATGTGTGTGCTATCCTCTGACACCCATTACCTGAGTCTTGAAAATAGCCCTGGAAGGTGAAGGTGTTTGTTAGCCTGGATTTGAGGGATGGGAAAACTGGAACTCAAAGAAGTGAAGGAACTTGCCCAAAGTTAAGTAAATGGCAGTAAAGGATGGGAGGGGGCTAGAGCTAGGGGTGGGGAAGATTCTGTCCCTTGGGATTCTAAAGAACAAAATGTTCTATAATCTTAAACAGATGCTCACCTGATAGGTCTGACCCAGTCTGAGGTCACCGGTTGCCCAACCAGTGGTCCGGAGCCTGGTTTGGCTTGAGAAGCGTCCAAATGAGGGCTGGGAGATTTCAGAGGCTTGGCAAGCACCAGACATGCTTGACCCCAATCAGAGGGTCATGCGAAGCTTGTGACCCAGGGGCCTGGAGTGCCTTCAGGGACCAGAGACTCCTGTTTCTTGGTGTGCTAGCCTTTTGCCCACGAGCATCAGGATCAGGACCTAGAACAGAGCTAGCCACGTCTCAGCATTGGAACAAAGAGGTGCCCATGGGCTGGCTGTGTGTATTTCCCAGAAGAGGTAAGCACCCAGTTGTGTTTTTGTGGTCACACATTGATTTCCTAACCTGAGTCAGCATGGCAGCTCGCTGGGAGGTACAGGACGTCCTCTTTGTTCCCAAGGGCCCTGGATCCCAGCCGGGCTGAAGTATTTCCAAAACAGGGCCTGGAATAGTAAGGGAACGGGAAGGGGTGGAGATCCCACACCCCCTGTTCTGTCGGTAGCAGCCCACCCTCCATTGTGTTAGTAATGCCCAGCACAGGCAGAGTTCTTACTCAGCCAGGCACTGTGCTAAGCACTATATATATTCACTCCACTAACCTCAGAGGTGCTACGGAGCAGAGGCTCTCATGAGCACCATTTGACACACCAGAAAACTACCCAGAGAGGCAAAGTCACTTGTGAATGGTTACATGAAGATAGCATTGCAGGTCTGTGATTATGGAATCCCAGAGTGTCAGCTCTGAAAGTTCATCACGTCACTCAGCCCTCACAATCACCCCCATCAGGTGGGTATTGTCACTCCCAGGAAGGCTATCAGGAAATTAAGGTTCAGGATGGTTGACATGAAACTGGTGCTATGTCACCAGGAAACTCTGCAATGACAACCAGTGATCATTTTTCAAGAGCACAGTCTAAAGCCCACAGCTGCTAAGATTTAGCCATGACCTTTCATTATCCCCATATTCATAAACCTGACCTGTGACATAATCAAAGCACACTTTTATTTTTGTCTCCCAGTGTCCCTTCTAAAATGCATTCTCACCTGACATTTTCCTTGCTGATGGGTGGAACCCCCCCGACCCTTGTGCCTCTTCTGCTCACTCAGAAAACAGACGATTCTATGGCCACTTTAGGTCACAAACTCAGTATCAGTTTAGAAATTAGAATCTCCGGTCAAGCTATCAGTTGAAACTCTCAATTTGATTTGTGTTTAAACCTTCTCCCCTCAGCCAGCTCGGGTGCTGGGTGGAGGCAGCTCCTTCTTTAGGTCTCCTCCCCTCCCTCACATGTCAGTTTTGTTTAACATGACAGACAATTGCTCCCAGAGAATTCTCCAAAACAAGTCTGGGAAAGGAATGTTCCAGAATGTTCTAAAACTTGATTCATTAGCCAGCAATAAGTGTGGGTGCCTTTGGGAACCTCTTGAGCCCTTTATGAAGTCATCACCCCAGATGCTTCAGTTACTGGATTCTAATGGTAAACTGTTTGTCCTCCTGAGAATTATCACCTCGGGAATTGCTTCACCCAGGATGCTGTTCCCTTTAGCCATGGGGAGGCTCTCAGCCAACAACTGACAGTACAAATGTGCAAAAGGCCAGCCCCCTTGCTAGAATTTACCTGAGACCACATCCATACTTGGTTCCCTCCCTTTCCTGTTTCCCTTCATCCCCTTTAGGTTTCTCTTTTCATAAACCACGGGTACCTAATCCCTGCCTCAAGCTCTGCTTCTGAAGAACTGAAGATGACCCTGGGCACAAGAAGGTGCTTTTTGTGACTGGCCATTCATTTCACTAGCCTGGATCTGGTACTCCATTACCAGGACTTCTGGACCCCAAATCAAGCTGACGTAGACTCAAATTCCACCACCATCACTTCATTGCTGTGGGACCTTGGCCAATGACTGGCAACTACACCTCAGTTTTCTCATCTGTAATGTGAAAGGAAAACAGCCTCACACCTCACAGGGCTTTGCAAGGGCTCAACATACCCAAGCACCTAGCACAGTGCCTGGCACTGTCATTGGTGCTATTGTTATTCCTGCAGGCTGACCACACTTACTGAAGGCCATCTAGATGAGATGGGGTAGCCACCTTATATGAAGTACATATTATACCACACACTGTCTGGGTGTTAGCTCACTCCATCTTCACTACCTGTCATACTTATTTCCATTTTATACATTGGAAAAAAAAGCTGAGGCTCAGAAAAGTCTAAGAAACCATCATTTGGATCCACTGTTTGAAAAAATGAGTTCATCTAGAAAGACTGTGATTAGAAAGATGGGCCCTAGTAATAAGAGCGCTTGCAGGCTGCTGGTGAAAACACAAAATAGCACAACTACTCCGGAAAATAGTTTGCAGTTTCTTAAAAAGTTATATATACACTTATATGACCCAGCAATTGCATTCCTAGGTATTCACCCAAGAGTAATGAAAGCATCTGTCCGTGACATGTACATGAACGTTCATAGCAGCTTTATTTGCAATAGTCAGAAACTGGGGGAAAAACATCCATCCACAGAGAATGGGGAAACTGTGAGATGTCATTAATATGTATATGTATCAAAATCAATACTAATTAACAATGTAAAGGAACAAACTATTGATGCATGAAAAAATATGGACAAATCTCAAAATAATTATGCTGAAAGAAGTCATAAAAAAGAGTACAAATTCTATGATTCCATTTCTATAAAATTCTAGAAACTGTAGAGCTAACTGTAGTGAAAGAAAGTAACTTATAGAGACTGTGGTTGCCTGGGAATGGGGGTAGAATGATTTATAAAGGGGTACTAGGAAACTTTTGGGGCCAATGGAAACACTCATCTCTTGGCTGTGGTGTTTCCATGGGTAGGTACATATTTCACAACTCACCAAACTATGCATTTTTGATATGTATATTTATTGCACATCAATTATATCTCAACAATGCTCTTTTAATTTTTTTTATTATACAGACAGGGTCTTGATATGTTGCCCAGACTGTTCTTGAACTGCTGGGCCTCAAGTGATCTTCCTGCCTCGGTTTCCCAAAGTGCTGAGATTAAAGGTGTGAGCCACCATGTCTGGCCAATAATGCCATTAAAAAAAAAAAATTCACACTAGCTGTCTGACCTTGAGTGTGTTCCTATGCCTCTTTGAGCTTCAGATTCCTCATCTGAATAGTAATAGACCCTACCTTGGGATTGCCTCAAGGATCAGGTGAGAGATAGTTGATATTAAACAATTAGCACAGGGCCTGGTGTGTAATAAAGCACTCAATAAATGTTAACTATTATTGATCTTCACCTGGGCAGTGGCTGTTGACTGTTTAAGTTTCTCAGCCTTTGAATCAAGTACCGACACAGCTCTGTTTGTTGACATGGAAAGATGCCCAAAACATACTATTGATGGAGAAAAAAGCAGACTACAAGGCAATACATGCCTCACAGGTCATTTTAAAGATTAAAGATAAAAGTGAACACATATCTCTTAGTAGGGTTCCTGGTACAGAAAACTGTCACTGAGAGCTAGGCGTGATTATTGTTAGTGTCAGAGTATTTTTGTGGCTTATGCAATGCCACGTTCAAATATTATTACTAATGTTCCTGTGAAACTAGATAATGTTTGTGATTTGCACTTGAATCAAGGGGAGATAATCTGTGCTCTCCTCTGCCGCCTCCTGACACATTTGCCTATCATGAGCAGGGCTTGAGCTGTATTTGGGATCCATTGGTCTAATATGGATTTTGGTTCTGTTTTATATGGTCCTGAAGTGAAAGAAAAGAAAAGCATTGCCCTTTGGAATTGAAATTCCAAGCTTGGCTAAACGGGCGTTCTTTGCCCTGAGAGGCTATGACAAAATGTAGACACCAGAGGGCGCCCCAACCAATCTGTAATAGAGAAAAACCGGGAGGGAGTGACAACGGTGCCAGGGCTGCTGCGTTACATGGAACAATGGTTTCCATTTATTGAACCCCACTGTGAGATTCTAAAACGTGTTAAGTCACAAACTCTACCTCATTTTAACCTTGCAAACACTCTATCAGTAACAGAGTTGTATACAGACTCTTTATAATTTTAAACATATTCTTTGTTTAAAAAATAATTTAATTTTTATAATCCACAAATCTTGTAAAACATGAGAACATGAAATACATAGCTCCATCCATATAAAGATGTAAAACTTTTCTAATACCTTTTCTACCATCCTTATGCCCACCCAGGGCAGCCACTAGCCTGACTTTCATTTATTCATTTATTCACCATTTATTCATTTTGCTTGTTTCTGAGCTTCAGATAAATGGAATCACATCTATGAGGTCTTTAGGGTTGCCAGGTTTAGCCTATAAAACTTCCAGATGCTGGGCGGTTCCCGTAGCTCAGTGGGTAGGGCGCCGACCACGTACACCGAGGCTGGAGGGTTTGAACTCGGCCCAGGCCAGCTAAACAACAATGACAACTGCAACAACAACAACAAATAGCCCGAGCATTGTGGAGGATGCCTGTAGTCCCAGCTACATGGGAAGCTGAGGCAAGAGAATTGCTGAAGCCCAAGAGTTTGAGGTTGCTGTGAGCTGTGACGCCACAGCACTCCACCAAGGGTGACAGCTTGAGACTCTGTCTCAAAAAAAAAAATCCCAGATGCCACTGAAATTTGAATTTTGGGGAGGGACATATTCATGGTTTCTCTGAAATTCAAATTTAACCAGACATCTTGTATTTTATCTGGCAGCTCTTATGTGCCTGGCTTCTTTCAGCTTAATTGTGAGACTTACCCACGTTGGTGTGGTTGTCAGTAACATGCTCTTTTTTGGTGCTGGGTAGTATTCCATGGTACAAATGTATTATCGTATCTGTAGTCCCCCTGTTGGTGGACAAGGGCGGGTTACCCTTGACAAGGCATTGTACTGTTGAGTGGGTGCACTGTGGTGTCAGAGGCGTGGGAGATGTGAATCTTAGCTTCACCTGCTACTACTTGGGAGACCTTAGTCAAGTTACTTAATCCCTGAGCCTTAGCTAGTTCAATTTTAATACACATAAAAGGCTAATAGTAGTCCCATAAGGGCTACTGTAAGGTTTAAAGGAGATATTATATATCAACCACATAGAATAGTGCCCAGCACAGTGTGTGTTCTCAGTAAATGCTGTTAGCATCACACCTGTTAGACCTAGGAGAAAATCGAAGTTCAGAGGTTTGAAGAGACTTGCTTCCACAGGTGTAGAAATTAGTTCTCATTCAGGCATAGTGGCTGTCACCGATAGTGAGAGGCAGGAGGATTGATTGGACTCAGAAGTTTGAGACCAGCCTGGGCAACATAGTGAGAACCTGTCTCTTAAAAAAAAAAAAGAAAAGAAAAGAAAATATTAGCTGGGTGTAAAGTCACAAAGCTAGTAAATTACAGAGCTGTTAGTCATAGATATTGGCTAAGTTAGATTCATTTCTTTATTCAGCAATTTCTTGAGCATCTACTATGTGCCAAGCATTCTTTTAGGTCCTGATGTTACACAATGGGCAAAACAGCCAATGTCCTGCCATTATGAAATGTACATTCTGGGAGAACTGAAATTCCTCTTCACTTGCTTTACCTGTGCTTCTCAGTTAAAGCACAGAGCCCTACATAAAATGCTGTTCCAGAAATGGCAGTGACTAGCCAGGTAGCAGCAATATTTAAAAAAACACTGTGAGATGGGTATTTGCAGCCCCATTTTAGAGATGAGAAAACTGATGCTTTGGGAGGGTAAGGAACTGGCTCAAGCAGATGCAGCTTGTGTGTGACAAAGCAGGAATTCAAAGTCATGTTCACTTGCCTCCAAATCCAAGATTTCTCAGTCCTGCTTGTTTTTCAGCTCTGATGGGCAAGGGGGCTATAACTTGGGGATTGAGCTCTGCTTCTGGAGTCCAATATTTGGGGTTCGAGGTTTTTGGCTATTTGTGAACCCTAGGTTTTTGTTTTTTCCTTTTTTCTAGAGACAGCTTCTAGCTGTGTTTCCTAGGCTGGAATACAGTGGTGTGATCAGAGCTCACTGCAGCCTTGAACTTATGGACTCAAGTGATCTTCCTGCCTCAGTCTTCCTAGTGCCTGGGACTACAGATATGTGCCACTACACCCAGCTAATTTTTTTCTTTTTCTTTTTTTTTAGAGACAAGGTCTTGCTATGTTGCTCAGGCTGGTCTTAAACTCCTGGGCTCAAGGAATCCTCCCAATTCACCTTCCCAAGTAGCCGGGACTACAGGCATGTGCCACCATGCCCAGTTAATATTTTCTAATTTTTTTTTAAAGACAGGGTCTCACTATGTTTCCCAGGCAACAACTTCAAACTCCTGGGCTCAAGCAATCCTGCTGCCTCAGCCTCCTGAGTAGCTGGGACTACAGGTAAGAGCCACAACACCTGGATGAGAATGAGTTTCCACACTTTGGGATAGAGGCTCACAGGATTGCCTTAGGGATCTACAGAAAGCTCTCGCAGAGATAGGTAGAAAACAGCAGGCACTCAAGAAGCACTACCTTGGATCTAGAGCAGAGAGGGGCTTCTGAATGTGTAAGTTGTCAAGCCCTTAAATCTAGTTCTCACCGACAGAAACAAGTGTATGGACAAGGAAAGATGCCTAGATCATCCTGTTGACTATATGAAAAACCAGACCTTACAGCCACGAACAGTGCAGTGTGTCCATATAAAGCCACGTCTGAGAAGGGTATGCTGAACAACCAGGTGAGTGGCATTGCTTCTGCTAGCTGCTGCCTTAAGCACACTGTGAGCAGTTAACTCACTTTGTGCTCCTTACGGTTCTGAGGATGGCAAGTGCTGCATGATACAACTTTACAGGTGGGGAAACTGGGGTGGAAACAGCTGGCTTGCAAGTTGGCACGTGGGCCCAGGCACTGTGGCCTTGGAGGTTGTGCTCTTGGCTGCTTAGCTCTGCTCTCTGCTAAGGGTGATTTTTCTCCAGGTAGTATAATTTTGGCATTTGGGACTTTCTTCTTTGTACTTCTCTGTATTGTTTGAGCTTTTGTGACAAGTAGGTTCCATTTTTTAAATAAAAACCAATATAGGGTTCAAAAGATGTGGTTTTGGGTTTTGGTTTTGTTTTAAAGAGACAAGGCCTTGCTCCATTTCCAAGGTTGGAGTACAGTGATAGGATCATAGCTTGCTGCAGCCTCCAACTTGGGGCTCAAGTAATCCTCCTGCCTCAGCCTCCTGAGTTGCTGGAACTATACCCAGCTTAAATGGCACTTTTGATGTCTTTAAGAATTAACTGAGGGTGGCGCCTGTGGCTCAAGGAGTAGGGCGCCGGTCCCATATGTCGGAGGTGGTGGGTTCAAACCTAGCCCCAGCCAAAAACCACAAAAAAAAAAAAAAAAGAATTAGCTGAAAATACCGCAGGGAGGGCTAGAATCCTAAGAGGGAATGATCAGGACACTTGTAGTCTTGTTTGTAGTGGTGAGACCACCATCCTTGAGGTTAGAGACCCAAGGTCCAGCCCTGACTTTCCCCTGTCCTAGGGCCCTCTGTGACCCTGGGCCAGTCACTGGAGTCCCAGTCACTGCCATCCTCCCAGTAAGGCCTGTGGCACAGAGTAGTCTATGGGAAATCCTCATTGGACACAGGAAGAGTGAATCACTGTCCCCTCTGGATTGCCCACCACCACCAAAATCTGTCCCCTGCCTTCAGATGGGGCCCCGAGAATAGATGAGTGAACTAAGTCACTGTAGAGTGCTAATCATTTAAGGTTTTTAGAGAGGCAATCAGACAGAGATACCAGTTCCCACCAGATGGATGACTAGGGTGGCCCATGGGCAGGGGGAATGGCTTTCCAAGAGCCCCTGAGATCACTGGCCAGGGAGAGAGGCTTGGCCTCCCCATCACGGAGGCTGATGGGAGTTGCCCGTGACCCTACTTGTGACCTGCTCCTATCATCCAAGCCTAGAAAGGCTGGGCCCATGGGCCATAAATTCCTATCATTAGTCAGTATCTCTATAGCTCAGGCTGTTTGCCAGAAGCTCTACAATTATTTTTATCACTTACAAGTCCTATAATTGTTTTTATCACTTTTTTTCTCACAGCAGCCTTGCAAGCAGGGTTGGTTTTGTTCCTTCAGTCTGGAGTTAGGGGAACCCAATCCTTGGAGGTTTTCATGGAATTTCCTGGCTTTGTCCAAACCTCCAGGGAGGATCAGAGATTGAGCTCACAGCCCACCCTGAGTTCTGGACTGAGCTTTGGGAGGTGGAGAATAGCCATGTGGGAACCAAGGAAAGACCTGAGGTTTGGCTACTTCCTGGCTGTGTGACCCTGGGCAAGTCCTTCAGCCTCTCTGTGCCTTGCTTTCTTTATCTGGCAAATGAGGAAGGGATCGTGGTACTCACCTCAGGAATGAATACATATAGATGCTCAGTAACTGAGATTCTGTTTAATCTTGCGTGGGAACCTGGATTCTAAACTCAGACCCCGTCACACTGGATGACTTGTGTCTCTGAGCCTTGGATGATCATCTGTAGAATGGGCACAATCCTGCTGCCTCACACCCCTGGCTCTCTCAGCTCCAGTTCCATTCACACCTTCTTCAGTCAGGTCTTCTAACTGCCACCTGTTCCCTCTGCTTGGCACGGAGCCCAACTCTTGCACCCCCAGCGTTGCCCGATTAACTCCCAATGGCCAACTCAGACATTTTTTCCTTCCTGCCCTCCCTTCTCTTTTCATTTATTCAGTAAATATTTCTTGAGCACCTACCATGTGCCCAGTGGTGGATAAGACAGAGTCCCTGTCCTCATGAAGGGGAGCTAGGCAATAAACTAAACAAAAGAAAGGAAAAAATAAAACCCTAGACAAACAAGACAATTACAGACTGTCATAAGGACTTCACGAGGGGAAATTCAAGCACCCTAAGAGGAAGTCACTGAGAAGGTCACTCCCTAGAAAGGCCTCTCCAAAGAGACACTTTTGTTTTGAATTTCTGTGAATATGCACACAGCGCAAAATTCAAACGGTGTGCAAGCCACACAGAGCTTCCCTCTGCTCCCCAGCTTTGCAATCTTCCTCCCAAGAGGCCCCTGTGTTGCCAGTTTCTTGGGAGTAGGTGACATTTGTGGGGACATCTGAATCACAAGTGCAGCAGCAACTGTTTCCAAAGCGTAGAAGACTCCAGGCAGAGGGCACCACAGGCCCCGAGGCTGGACCTTGTCGCTGTAGTGAGAGGGAGTGGAGCCCAGGGGGCTGAGGGAAGGAATTTGGATGTTGCTCTATGGGGAATGGGGTGACTTTCAAGTCAGGTGCAGGGTAGGGGTAGGGCTGGGAGTGAGCATCTTCTGATCTGTGTTTTAGAAAAACACAGTGGAGAATGGATTTAGGGGCCTGAGTGGGGCAGGGGACAGAGGAGGTGGCAACTGGGCTGTAGAATCATGAAGTTCGGGGCTAGCTGGGACAGAGGAGTAGAGGCGGTGGGAAGGGATCAGTTTGGATTGTTGGGAGGCGGGGTAGAGATCAGAGCTGGTCACCAGGCCATCTGCTTTCACGACACTACCCACAGTTGGTAGTCATGGCTTTCGATGATTGTATACACGTGGCGCCACTGTCCCCTGGCACTGAGCAGGCCCTTGGGACTTGTGTGCTAAGGAGTCACTGGGGGATGAAAAGACCCTTTGTAAATGGAGACATGCCTTTGCAGAAGTGGCTGTGGCAGCCTCCTAACTGCTGGACTCGGCGTGCCCCACCATGGGGACTCCCCTCCCACCCATCCATCCTGCCACGTGCAACTTGCTTCAAAGAGGCAGAATTTAGAACTTCAGCTTTCAGCTTCTCATATTCTCTTAGCTGTGGAACCATTTTCTCATGAAAGCTGGATGTGTAAAATCCATGGAAATTATGATTTTAAATGCTCAAGAACTTGGGTAAAGAGGAGAGTCAAACAGACACGAATCCTAACACTGACATTAGCGGCTAAAGCAAGCCTTGAGGAAAAATGAGGCTGTTTAATCAAACACTGCAATTTCAGATTGGGGCATTCTGACAATTGTCTTCTTTTCATTTATTCAAAAAGAGTCATCAGGGTGGCGCCTGTGGCTCAGTGAGCAGGGCGCCGGCCCCATATGCTGAGGGTGGCGGGTTCAAACCCAGCCCCGGCCAAACTGCAACAAAAAAATAGCCAGGTGTTGTGGTGGGCACCTGTAGTCCCAGCTGCTCGGGAGGCTGAGACAAGAGAATCGCGTAAGCCCAAGAGTTTGAGGTTGCTGTGAGCTGTGTGACACCACGGCACTCTACCCGAGGGTGGTACAGTGAGACTCTGTCTCTACAAAAAAAAAAAAAAAGAGTCATCAGGTATTTCCTGCACTCGGAATCTGATTATTTCAGCATTTGGTTTCCTTTCTATCCAAACACAATCCAGCTTTGTCCAGAGAAATATTCCCAGATAGTAACAAACTATGCATATGTGTTTCAAAAATGTTTATATAGGCTGGGCACAGTGGCTCAGGTCTGTAATCCTAGCACTCTGAGTAACCAAGGCTGGTGGATTGCTTGAGATCAGGAGTTCCAGACCCCATCTCTACTAAAAATAGAAAAACAAAAGAAAAGAAAAGAAAACACAACTAGCTGGGTGTCATGGCAGGTGCTTGTAAGTCCCAGCTACTCAGTAGCCTGAGGCAAGAGGATCCTTTAAGCCCAAGAATTTGAGGTTGCAGTGAGCTATGATGCCATGGCCCTCTACCCAGGGCAACAGAGTGAGACTCTGTCTCAAAAACAAAAAAAAAGTTTAGATATATTTTGAGATAGAACAGATATCAAAAAAATGCTCAAAACTTAAGTGAATCATCACAAAATGAACACCACCATGTCCCTGGCACTCAGAAGCTCCCTTTAGTCACTACTGCCCCTCTCCAGGGTTACCACAATCCTGACTCCTAACACCAGAGCACAGTTTTGTCTTGGGTGGTCTCTACATGGAATTACATGGAATAACTTTAAGTGTATTCTTTCGTGTCTGGCTTATATTTGCAATATCATCCGTATTTTTCTTCTGTAGCTGTACAGTGCTTTACAGTGCTTTGCTTTACAGTGTTCCACTGTAGGAATATATCGCAGTTTCAAATGGTGATTTTTTTTTTTTTTTTTTTTTGCAGTTTTTGGCCAGGGTTGGGCTCGAACCCGCCACCTCCGGCATATGGGGCCAGTGCCCCACTCCCTTGAGCCACAGGCGCCGCCCGATTTTTTTTTTTAACAGCCTGCCTGATAATCTGAATACACATTCAGTTTGGGGGAAGAAGGGAAGCAGGGACTGGGTTTGGCTCACAGACACAGTTTGTTTTCATTGAATTAGCTGCCATTGAAGATGGATGTCTGGCCTCTCTTGGAGGACCTGCCATTGCTGGGGCCCCAGTCCCAAGGTACTGGACTTCAGTCCTGCCTCCATCTTCCCAGCACATGCATTCCATTCTCATTTTGCCACAATCCCTACCACTCCCTTTTGTCCTACAGCCATTCACTGACATTAACTACCTGTACCTGTAGACATTTGTTTTATTTATTTATTTATTTTTTTTGCCTGTAGAAATTTGAATCTTTCACTCCAGCTTTAATTCAGCAGAAGTGGCCAAAAATACTTTTTTCTGATGTCTGTGCAACAACAGGCCACTTTGGCAGCCCAGCTTAGCGTGTCAATTAAACTGGGTTAAACTCCGGAATATACATTGGCATACTTAACACATTTGTTGTCATTATGGCTATTTCAAAAATGTTTATAAATATATTTCCATTGTTATTATTATTACCATCATTGTTATTATCATCATCTCAAAAGTTTTTATTTTTTTTGAGACAAGTCTCAATTTGTCGCCCTTGGTAGAATGCCGCGGCGTCACAACTCACAGCAACCTCAAACTCTTGGGCTCAAGAGATCCCCTTGCCTCAGCCTCCCAAGTAGCTGGGACTAGAGGTGTCTGCCACAATGCCTGGCTATTTTTATAGATGGGGGTCTCACTCTTACTCAGGCTGGTCTTGAATTCCTGAGCTCTGGCAATCCACCTGCCTCAGCTTCCCAGAGTGCTAGGATTACAGGTGAGTCACCACGCCCCACTTTCAAAAGAGGTTTTAAAATATATTCAAATCTAGGTGGGGCACGGTGGCCCATGCGTGTAATCCCAGAACTCTGGGAGGACAAAGTGGGTGGACTGACTGAGCTTACAGGTTTGAGACCAGCCTGAGTAAGAGTGAGATGCCTCTAAAAATAGCCGGGCGTTGTGGCGGGCACCTGTAGTCCCAGCTACTTGGGAGGCTGAGGCAAGAGGATCACTTGAGCCCAAGAGTTGGAGGTTGCTGTGAACCGTGACACTACTGCTTCCAAGGGCTACAGAGTGAGACTCTGTCTGACTCTATCTTAATAATGATATATATAATATCATCATATATAATTTATATATATAATAATATGTAATTACATATATATGTATCATTATTGTCATCATATATATAGTAGAGGTCATAGTTAAATATGGGAACTCCAAACCCAGACAGCCTGGAATGTGAAGATTAAATGAACTAATACTTGTAAAGTCATTAAACAATGACTGGCAGAAAATAAGAACTCCATATATGGTAGCTATTATCTTTAAAATCTGACCTGCTGGGCAGCGCCTGTGGCTCAGCGGGTACGGCGCCGGTCCCATATGCCGGAGGTGGTGGGTTCAAACCCAGCCCTGGCCAAAAAAAAAAAAAAAAATCTGACCTGCTAGGGTACCAGATGCCGCAGTCTGCAGAGGCTAAGAGGGATTTCAGAACACAGGACTTTCAGTGCTAAAACTGGAAAAGCCCTGAACAAAACAGGATGAGCAGGGCACCCTAGGCCTTCTGATGGTTATATTTCCCTATAATTTAACAGAGTGGCCATGGCCAGGCACGGTGTCTCACACCTGTAATCCCAGCACTCTGGGAGGCCAAGGCAGGTGGATTGCCTGAACTCACAGTTTTGAGACCAGCCTGAGACAGAGCGAGACCCCATCTCTAAAAAAATAGCTGGGCGTTGTGGCAGGTTCCTATAGTCCCAACTACTTGGGAGGCTGAGGCAAGAGAATAGCTTGAGCCCAAGAGTTTGAGGTTGCTGTGAGCTATGATGCCACAGCATTCTACCCAGGGCGATAAAGTGAGACTGTCTCAAAAAACAAACAAACAAAAAGAATGGCCTTTTGCATTGATTTTTTAAATGATGTTTGAGTCATAATATTGTTGAACTCTCTAATGTATTCCTATAATATAATATCTGCAAAGCGCTAATTTTACCTGCGTTTTCCTTATTTTACAGATTGGGAAACTGAGGCCCAGGGGTGCAAAGCAGCCCCACGTTAGTGGCAATGCTCTTCCCCAGCCCCTATCTTGCGGCATTTCCTTCATCGCTTCCCTGGACAGCTAGTAGGCACTGTTTATTTTGCGCCAATCACAAAACTTTGTATTGTACTAGGCAACACTTTAATTTCCTTTAAATTTATTCTCACACCAGTTTAGGAGGGAGGGTCTAAGATTATACCTATTTTAGAGATATGGGACACTGGTACTTGTCTTCTCTCTTGCCTGTTCAAACATATCCCTAGGACTATCATTCATTCATTCCATAAATATTTGCTTGATTGTCATTTCCTTAGTATTTTTCTTTTTTAAGACAGAGACTCAAGCTATCGCCCTGGATAGAGTGCCATCATCATAGCTTACAGAAACCTCCAACCTGGGCTCAAGTGATTCTCTTGCCTCAGTTTTTTCTATTTTTAGTAGAGACAGGGTTTCACTTTTTGCTCAGGCTGGTCTCGAACTCGCGAGCTCAAGCAATCACCTGCCTCGGCCTCCCAGAGTGCTAGGATTACAGGCGTGAGCCACACACCCAGTCACCTTGGCATTTTTCTTATAGGGAAACTCACCAGGTTTCTTACGTCTGGTTTACTCATGGAGGCTAGCCCTCTGTCTCTTTAAAGATATTTTTGAAGGCTCTTTTGCCCCAGTCAGCAAATGTCTGCTGATTTCCTACTACTGGGGCCATGTGGGGAATAACAGAGACATTGTCTTCAAGGACATAAGACTGCTGGGGGACGCTGCTCACTGAATCTCTCTCCACTGCACTGAGGTGTCTTGAAGGAAAATACTAGTTCTTTGCACCTCTGTGGCATTAAGAGGAGATCAGCAGATGGTGTGGAAACTGGCAAATCAAACTACAGTGAAGAAAGTGTGGCAGGAGTCTAGCCATGAACTGTCCACCTCCAGGCAGGGCACAGTTGGAGTCCCAAGGACATAAATTGGGGTTTCTTGGTCTTAGCACTGTTGACATTTGAGGCTGGAGCATTCTGTGTTGAGGGGCTGTCCTGTGCATGGTAGGATGTTTAGCACTGTCGCATCCTCTCCCCTCTAGATTCCAGTAGCATCCCCTCCACCAGTCATGACAATCAAAGTGTATCCAGAACATGACCAAGCATCCCCTGGGGGACCCCATGTTGAGAACCACTGGCTTACCTGAAGCGAGTTGAAGGAAGGGAGTGCTTACAGAAGTGAGGCACCCAGGGCCTAGCAATGGTGGGGAGCTGTTAGCACCCCAAGGGCAAGGAGAGAACAGTGTTACTTGACCCAGAGATAACTGGAACCATGGAAGTGAGGCCAAGACGGGAGTTGAGACCGTGGAGCAATGTAGCCTCTGCTAAAATTAAGCCAAAACAAGGAGGTGTGGGTGGTGTCATGAATACCCCGTTTCTCCCTCATCC
The DNA here is from genome assembly GCF_027406575.1 of Nycticebus coucang. Taxonomy (NCBI): domain Eukaryota; kingdom Metazoa; phylum Chordata; class Mammalia; order Primates; family Lorisidae; genus Nycticebus; species Nycticebus coucang. The sequence continues at coordinate 51,016,824 of NC_069800.1, read as the reverse complement.
TGCCCTTTAATCTCCCATTGATTCCTCCCTTTGACTGAATGCAAAGGGAAGTCAGAAGGCACAGATGCCTCCCAGAGGGCAGAGAGGACAGACAGGGGTAGGGATTGGCTGGTGTGCACGTGGAGGTGGTGATCAAAGGAGAGGGACCATCAAAAGGACATGGGGATAGGCCGCAGAAGACAGGACATTTGAGTACATCTCACAGGGTGTATAGGCGTTTTCCAGGTGGAGAAAACCCAGGAAAGGGCATATTACAGAGGGAACAGCATGCCCAAAAGCCAAGGACTTCCCAAAGAACCTGGCTCACTGGATTGTTTGTTTGATTGATTGATTCCATTCTGTATGCACTTGGTGAAAAATACAACATTCAAAAGGTTCAAAAAGTTGGCTTGGCGCCTGTGAGTCTAGGGCACCAGCCACATACGCCAGAGTTGGCAGGTTTGAGCCCAGACCAGGCCTGCCAAACAACAGTGACAACTACAACCAAAAACTAGCTGGGTAGGGCGGTGCCTGTGGCTCAGTGAGTAGGGAGCAGGCCCCATATGCCGAGGGTGGCGGGTTCAAACCCAGCCCCGGCCAAACTGCAACAAAAAAAAATAGCCGGGCGTTGTGGCAGGCGCCTGTAGTCCCAGCTGCTCGGGAGGCTGAGGCAAGAGAATCACGTAAGCCCAAGAGTTAGAAGTTGCTGTGAGCTGTGTGACGCCATGGCACTCTACCCGAGGGCGGTACAGTGAGACTCTGTCTCTACAAAAACAAAACAAAACAAAACTAGCTGGGCGTTGTGGCGGGTGCCTATAGTCCCCGCTATTGGAAGGCTGAGACAAGAGAATCACTTAAGCCCAAGAGTTCGAGGTTGCTGTGAACTGTGATGCCACAGCACTTTACAGAGGGCGACATAGACTCTGTCTCAAAACAAACAAACAAAAAAGGTTCAAAAGGTCATAAAATAGATAGGAACCCTTCCTACCACCTCTGACCATAGCTACCTAGTCTATCTTTCCAGAGGCCACTTTTCTCTTTGGTCTCTCATCACCTTTCAGAAATAGTTGGGCACACGCTAGCCTGAAAATGTATATGACTTATGTCACTGAAACTCCTAGTTCAATTTAACTTCATGGACATTTGTGGAGCATTTACTGTGCACAAAGAAATATGATGAGTCCTCTGGCGTCAGACTCTGAGCCCAGCTCTTCTATTCAGCACTGTGAAGCTTGAGGCCCACCACTCTTGACCTCCTATCTTCTCCTCCAAGCAGTGAATAGGCCTCCCAGGGTCCTGCCAGCACTGGGGGTTTGCCCTTAGTTATGTTATTCAATTGACATTTTGTGGATTAAACTGAATTAAAACTGAACCATTGGCAAGAAGTTAATTAACGCAGGTGCACACATAAACTTTGGGAGTGGTTCAAGAGACCACATGTTTTGGAGAGATGAAGTAGAGTTCTATCTCTAAAGAGCTGCATGTGTTGGAGCCAATGAAATAGTAGCCTAGGAGGGAAAGTCTACAGCATGGCCTAGATGGGGTGCTGCGTTGTGAGCAGCAGGTCAGCTCCAATCACCTTGGTGGGATTTTGCCTGCTTTGGACCTGTCCAGGGAAGAGCAGATCTTGCCTGGCTACCACTAGCGTGTGTCTGCAGCACAAGTTTAAGACCTGGAGGGGGAGCTGGTGGAGCTACAGAAATGGGGAACCCCACAAGCAGCCCTTAAACTTTCTGGTGCCCAGAAGGAAACAACCAAATCTGGCCACCAGATGCCAAGGCAGAAGTCCAAAGGCCAGAGAAGCCCAGGTCCCCACAAGTGGACAAGGATGGGCTCTTCCTTACCTGTCCTGCTTTTCCATTCTGATTCTTTCCTGACCATGCTTGCGTGTTGAGCACTTGAGGGCAAACACGCCTACCATGGGGTCACCTTTTTGCAGAGGTGCCAAGAATACACCAGCTGTCACCCCCATGGCTGCTCTGCAGGGACAGTGGTGATAGTCCTCACTTTGTAAGCAAGGGACACTGAGGCTCAGAAAGGAGGGACAGAGGTGGTGAGGTCAGGAGTATAAACTTCTAGTGATGTCATTGGGCATTTTGTGTCAAAGAATTATAGAGTATTGAACGCAGAATTAGAGAATCTCACAATCACGAAGTCCAGGAGTCCTGGGCTCCCGGATGTAGCCACCCCCACCATCCATTCACCACACCGTGGATGAAATGTCTTGATTGGGCCCATCTCCTATCCACTCAGCCCTTCTCTTCTCACCTGAGGTCTCATTCCAGACTTCTCTCCCACCTCTTCTCCTTCCAAACATGCATATAGCAGCTGGAGGCATCTTTCCAAACTACATACTAAGCAGACCATGTCACTCTTTCCCTTAAAACCCTTCACTGGCTCCCCTTTGCCCTCCGGATAAAGTTCAAACTCCTTGACATAGTTTACCAGGTCCTCTGCCATCTGGCCTCAGTCTCTTACCACCCCACCCCTCTTCTCTCCCCTCCTCCCCCAAGCTCATACCGAACTAGTTTTGGTTGACCAGATGCACTGTGTGTTCTAGCTCTAAGCTGGTGCCTCTTCCCTTTTCACATTTCTCAGCCCGGTTTCTGTGCTTACCCACATGACAAAGCTCACTGTGCATCTATGTGCCTGTGGACTTGTCTGTGTCCTCAGCAGCTCATGAGCCACAGGAAGGCAAAAAACAGTCTTTTTGTTTTTCTTTCTTTCTTTCTTATTTTTTTGTTACTGAATTCCTAGCTCCCGGCACTGTGCTTGGCACAGAGAGTTGTGATGAATAAATGAGTCACAAGATGTTCGAATCGCAGAATTGTGAACTTTTAGAATCACGGACTTGGTGAAACAAGACCCTAAAATCTCCAAATCATACAATCCTAGACATAGAGAGTGTTAGATACCAGAAATTAACAATCCTGGAAGCTTACAGTCTCAGGGTCGGAAGGTTCTTGTACAGGCATCTTGTCCAAGGACTATCAACTTCTTTGGAAAGTTTTAATTGTGCCTTCTATAGTATTTAATGTATATTTTTATATTTGTTCATATAAATATCATGTTTGTCTTTCAAATATTTTTGTAATGTGTCCTATATTTATGAATCACCTAACTTATTTATTAGCCACTATTAAGTGAACATATACTATGTATCAGACACTGTGCCAGGAACCTGTGTTCATCATCTATGGCTGCATATCAGATTATCCCAATTTTAAAACAATAAGCATGTATTAACTCATAGCTTTTTTTTTTTGGTGGTTTTTTTTGGGCCAGGGCTGGGTTTGAACCCACCACCTCCAGCATATGGGACCGGCACCCTACTCCTTGAGCCACAGGTGCGGCCCCTAACTCATAGCTTTTATGTGCTGTGACTTCAGGCATGGCCGAGGCACTGTTTGAGCTTAGATCTTTCATGAGGTTGCAGTCAAAATGTCAGCTGGGACCATGGTCCCCTGAATTCTTCATTGGGGCTGCAGAATTCACTTCCAATTTGGCTTGTCTGTGTGGTTGGCAGTTGGCAGGAGGCCTCACCTCCTCTCCATGTGGACTTCACGGTAGAAGCGCTTGAGTGTCCTTACAATATGGCTACTGGTGATCTAAGATGGCAAGATGGAAGCCACAGGCCTTTCATTATATCACCTCAAAAGTCACATTCCATCATTTCCACAATGTCCTGGTGATTCCATGGGACAGCCCTATTCACTTTGGGAGGGGACTGCACAATGGTATGGATACCAGGAAACAGGGATGGAGGTTGGTTACTTTGGCAGCATTGAGCAAGATCGACAAAGTCTCTATTCCTACAGCATTAACAGTTTAGGGAGGGAAGTGTAGAGGAACAATGAATCGATAAACAAATAGAAGATTTTGGATAGTTGTAAATGTGATGAAGAAAATCAAACCATACAATGAGTTGGCACAAACTTGGGTCATGGGCCAAATCCAGCCTGCTGTCTGCTTTCGTAAATTAAGTTTCCCTTGAACCCAGCCATGACCATTCACTTCCATATTGCTTATGGCTGATTTTATGCTGTAAGGGCAGATTTAAGTAGTAGCAATGGAGACTGTACAGCCTGAAAAACCTCATATATTTTGCTAAGTTGATCAGGGAAGGCCTTGCCAAGAGGTGGCATTTAAGCAGAACATGAATGTTTAGAAGGAAGTGGGAAGATCTAAGGGAAGATCTTCCATGGGAAGATCTAAGGAAAGAACATTTCAGACAAAAGGAATATCAGGGTAAAAGCTGTGAAATGGGAACAGCTTTGGTGGGTCAGGGAACAGGGAGGAGGCCAAGGGATGGAGTGATCACAGGGAGATGACCTTGGGCGTGTGATCAGAAGGCAGGTTATATAGGGCCTCGGGCCCTGGTAGGAGTTTGAATTTGTTCCAGGACTAATGAGAAGCCCCTGGAGTGTTCTAAGCAGGGAGGGGCAGCATGTGATGGGGATGGGACAGGTGTCTGGTGTGGTTTGGCCCCAACCTCTCAGCAAGATGGTGCCTCTGCCTGACTCTCTCAAAGTCACAGGTGAGTCAGTGGCATGGCAGTCCCTGGAATCCAGGGTTCAAAATCCAGTGTTCTTTCTGACTTTATAGATTTCTTAGATCCAGAAGAGACAAGCTGGAAAGGGAGAACAGGGAACTCAAAGTGGATCAAAAGAAAGGACATCCTGGGGCGGCGCCTGTGGCTCAGTCGGTAAGGCGCCGGCCCCCATATACCGAGGGTGGCGGGTTCAAACCCGGCCCCAGCCAAACTGCAACCAAAAAATAGCCGGGCGTTGTGGCGGGCGCCTGTAGTCCCAGCTACTCGGGAGGCTGAGGCAAAAGAATCGCTTAAGCCCAGGAGTTGGAGGTTGCTGTGAGCTGTGTGAGGCCACGGCACTCTACCGGAGGCCATAAAGTGAGACTTTGTCTCTACAAAAAAAAAAAAGAAAGGATGTCCTGAGCAGAGGAACCGTTCTGGGTCTCAGTTTCCTCCTCTGCAAAATGAGGGAGGATCCTGGTTTACTTGGTTTAAGACCAGGTGATTAAAGGCCCCAGGAAGAGAGTGAAGGGTGTGTAGCAGCCCTGATTGGGGTGGACTTGGCCGGATTAGGGTTGCTGATGTGGGCAGACGAAAGCGGTGGTGGGGGAGGGGGGTCATTCCATTGGGAAGAACGTTTCCTGCCACCCTCCTGTGCTTGAATTTTGAACAACAGAGCAGCTCACTGTCTCCCATGATGGGATGGCAGAGTTGGAGCTGTTTGTCTGGGGCAAGACCTGGGAGGTCTTAGTCTCCCGGGTCTGAACACTAAGTAGTCTGTGCACTAATCTGTATCCAGGTTAGTCTCAGATATTAGAGCACAGGATCTGTTGACAGAGAGAGCTGAGCCCCAGCTTATTTGGCTTGTGCCCTCTGTATCCTCAGTTTTATCATCTATGAAATGGGAAACCTGACCTAAGGAGCTTCAGTTGTAAGAGGCATGAGTGTTTTTCACTTTCAGTTGTAAGAGGCACTCAGAAAGAAAGCACACTGCCAATCGAATTACTAACTAATGCCTTCTTATCACTTGTGATTTTCTTTTTATCTTTATGAAAAAGGCTCCTTGAGACTTAGACTTTTTTTTTTTAAAGAAACCATATTTCACTTTTGTACATACATAAAAAGAAAAATGTAAGTGAGATAAATTAGTTAAAAAAAAAATTCCTACCCAGCTGCAGCGGCTCACACCTGTAATCTTAGTACTCTGGGAGGCCGAGGTGGATGGATTGCTTGAGCTCAAGGGTTTGAGACCAGCCTGAGAAAGAGCAAGAATCGTCTCTACTAAAAATAGAGGAACTAGCTGTGTGTTGCCGCAGGCACCTGTAGTCCCTGCCACTTGAGAGGCTGAGGCAAGAGGATGAGGCCAGGAGCTTGAGGTTGCTATGAACTATGATGATGCCACTGCACTCTACCTAGGGTGACAGAATGTGACTCTGTCTCAAAAAAAAAAAAAAGAAAAAAAATGTTTTTTTCCTAAAACTTCTGCACAGTCAGTACTTGGCTCATTGAGGTCACTTTTCCACCCAGAGTCTTCACTATCTATGTTTTTTTCGTGCAATATCATCTCCCATACTATTAAATGTTTTCATCATGCCACATTTCATGGAAGGATGCGCCACTGTTGCCAGGATTTTCTGCGGATTTTGCCCCTGGTGTTTTCTTGCTCTTATGGGAAGGTGTCAATGGAAGGTTTCAGGAAACAACCAGGAGTCGGGTGCCTTCCTCAAATGGGTCCTTCAGTTATTTGTGATTAAATGCAAAGGGAGTGCGGTTGTCCAGTAAGGCCACCGGAAATAATGACCAGAGCAAACTAGGTCATGGCCACCACCTGACCTACCCAATAGCTATGTGGGAGGCCATTGATTTAAAGACACATCCTAATTTGGAGATATTGTAATATGAAACAGGGCGTGTCATGGACTTTTTAGAGATATCACAACAACTGTTTGTTGCCTCTCAGGGTTTATGTGAGGATGAAATGAGGTAAGCCTGTGACAGGCCCTGACCACAGGCCCCAAAGTACCTGGCTCAGCAGAGGCCACTCCCTGGGCATTGCTCAATTGTCCCCAACTCCTCTCAGCTCAGGGCATTGCCCTCTTCCACCTAGCAGGCTTGGGTTTATGGCAACAATCGGTCCCCTGCCAGACGTGATCTGAAAGCCATAAAGGCTTTTACAGTTTCACTGTCCCCCTGAGATAAGCCTGAGGAACCCTTCCCAAGGCCGGGGAGCAATCTCAGCACCACAGGGGGAGGGGCTGGGGATTGCGAAAGTCAGGAAATGGAGCAAGCTTTATGGCCTCAACTTCTCTAAAAATACCATGTTCTCAGATCCTCAGGTGGAGTCTTTTGGTGAAAAATCCCCACCTGGAGCACAGAGGTATTCATTCCCTCTTTCATTCATTCACTCATTTGACAAATAGCGTGCGGGCCACACCCGGTGGATATTCTTACTTTGCCATGATTATCCTGTATGTGGAGCCAGAGTAAGTCATTTCCCCTCATCTGTATAAGAATGATAGTTCATTGCACCTGCCCACAACCTCACCAAGGTGACCAGGGAAGACAAAGAGGACATCCAGTGTACTTAGCACATAGTAGGCCTGCAGCAAAATCACTACATCCATCTTACTTGTTCATTGCTGGCTCCTTTTCCTCTTTCCAGCCTTGACGGTGGTGTGAGCCAGAGTGAAGTCCTCACTTATAATATATTTGCTACCTACACTTCCTCCTTTTCTTGTTTTAAGGGACAAGGTCTTACTCCGTTGCCGAGGCTGGAGTGCAATGGCACGATCATAACTCACTGCAGTCTCATGCTAGTCGGCTCAAGCAATCTTCCTGCCTCAGCCTCCCGAGTAGCTGGCACTACAAGTATGTGCCACCACACCTGGGCTGTATTCATTTTCTATAGCTGCATAACAAATTACTAATGTAGTTACTTGAAACAACACCCATTTGTTATCTCACAGTTTGGTGGGTCAGAGGTCCATATGCAGCATGATTGGGTTCTCTCTGCCAGGGTTTTACACAGTTGAAATCAAGGTGTCGGCTGGGCTATGTTCCTACCTGAAGGCTCTAGGGAAGAATCCAAGCTCATTCCTGTTGTTGGCTGAATTCAGTTCCTCATGGTTGTAGGACTGAGCTCACCATTTCCTGGCTGCTTGTTAGCCAGAGGTCTCTCAGTTTCTGAAGGCTGCCCACACTCCTTGCCAAGTGGCCCCCTCTGTCTTGTAAGCCAGCAGCAGAGAATTTCTCTCATGTGGAATCCTTCTCACACTGCTAATTTCATTTGTCAGAAAGAGCCCAGTCCCTTTTAAGGACTCATCTGAATGGGTCAGACTCACCAAGACAAATCTCCCCATCATAAAGTCATTTGGTTTGGGACCTTAAGTACATCTGCAAAATCCCTTTACAGTAGCACCCAGCTTAGCATCTGAATAATTGAGAGAAGGTGTGTATATACCCAGTGCAGACATTGTGGGGGCTGTCTTAGAATTCTGCCTGCTACACGACCCCCATCAACCCTGCCATTATCTCTAACTCAGACCACTGCACAGGCCGCCTATGGGCTTCTGTGCATCCACTCTTTTTCCATGTACTCCACTTCTTTTTATTATTATTATTATTGTTTTTATTAAATCATAGCTGTGTATATTAATGCAATCATGGTACCAGTACCAAAACCAGTACAATGTGCTGGTTTTATATACAATTTGAAATGTTTTCATCAAACTGGTTACCATAGCCTTCATGGCATTTTCTTAATTATTGTGTTAAGACATTTATATTCTACGCCTAGTAAATTTCACATGTACCCTTGTAAGATGCACCGTAGGTGTGGTCCCACCAATTACTGTCCCTCCACCCATCCTCCCCCTCCCCTCCCTCTTCCCTTTCCCCTTCTTCTTGGGCTGTAATTGGGTTATAGCTTTCATATGAAAGCTATAAATTGGTTTCATAGTAAGACTGAGTACATTGGATACTTTTTCTTCCATTCTTGAGATACTTTGCTAAGAAGAATATGTTCCAGCTCCATCCATGTAAACATGAAAGAGGTAAAGTCTCCATCTTTCTTTAAGGCTGATGTACTCCACTTCTAAAGCAGAGAGTGGCCTTTTTTTGAAAAATAACTTATTTTTATTTATTTATTTATTTTGCAGTTTTGGCTGGGGCTTGAACTCACCACCCCTGGTATATGGGGCCGGTGCCCCACTCCCTGAATCACAGGCGCCGCCCGAGAGTGGCCTTTTAAAAACATGAAGGCATTACTTATAAGAACTTCCTATGGCATTTACTATAAGTGGCATTTATTATATTATTTTATTATAAAATGTAAGCTCTTTCTCATGGCCTAGAAGGCCCTATCTCGTCTTGCCCTGCCCACCTCTCAGACTCAAAAAAGTGCTCAATGAGCCATAGGCAATCACTAAATATTTGTTAAATGCACGAATGAATGAATATCTTTTGGATTGGTTCTCTCTTCTACTCTACTGCCACTACCCTGATGCAGACGTTACTGTCTCTCACCTGACCCAGGACAAGCGCTTCTTCATTCATCACACCCCTTCCAAAATTCAGTCTACTCCAAAGCACGAAGAGCAAAAAAAAATTTTTTTTGAAACAGAGTCTTACTTTGTTGTCCTGGGTAGAGTGCTATGACATCACTGCTCACATCAGCTTCCAACTCTTGGGCTCAAGCGATCCTCTTGCCTCAGTTTTTTCTATTTTTAGTAGAGATAGGGTCTTGCTCTTGCTCAGGTTGGTCTCAAACTCATGAGCTTAAGCAATCCACCGGCCTCGGCAGCCCTGAGTACTGGGATTATAGACATGAGCCACCATGCCCAGCCTAGCCAGAGCAATTTTTAAATAAAGATATGGATCTGGCCACAGACTTCCCTGCTTCAAATTTCCAGAGCCTTCCCATTTCCAGACTTTTCTGCCAAGTATTTGAGTCCCCCAGCACCTGTGCACAGACTAGCCAGATGAGCTTCCAGGAGTGGGATGAAGGCCTGCAGTGGAATGCAGGAAGGTTTCAGGGACGCACAGGAATGGCAGTAAGTGACATTGTCCCCAGAGTCTTTCTCTTTACAGGTCTTCCCCTGAAAACTTTAAGGAGAAAGTGCCTTTACACTTATACTAACAACTCTGATACTTGTCAATTTCCATTTTTATTTATTTATTTACTTATTTTTATTTTTGAGACAGTCTCACTTTGTCTCCCTGGGTAGAGTGCTGTGACATCACAGCTCACAGCAACCTCAAACTCTTGAGCTTAAGCAATCAATTCTCTTGCCTCAGCCTCCCATGTAGCTGGGACTACAGGAGCCCACCACAACGCCCGGCTGTTTTTAGAGATGGGGTCTTGCTCGTGCTCAGGCTGCTCTTGAACCTGTGAGCTCAAGCAATCCACCTGCCTTGGCCTCCTAGAGTGCTAGGATTACAGGTATAAGCCACTGCACCCAGCCCCACAATTTTCATTTTTAATAAAGAAACAAAGAGCAGATCCCTGGGCAACTGCATCCAGCTGCAGCTTAAGAACATTGTTTTCCAAACTGTTTATAAAACCAGTGTATGGTGCCCCATGATCGCATTAATGTACACAGCTATGATTTAATAAAAAAAAAAAAGAGAAGAAAAAAAAACAAATTAGATTAGAAAAAAAAAAAGAACATTGTTTTCTTTTCACTTTAATTTTGCAATCACCTATTTACAGCAAATGATACTGTTTTCCTAGTTATGTCAGTGACCTAAAGTTTAAATAAAGAGAATAACAGGCCAGGATCACATCTGTAATCCCAGCGCTTTGGGAGGCCAAGGCCGGAGGATGGCTTCAGCCCAGGAATTTGAGGCTACAGTGAGCTTTTGATTGTGCCACTGCACTCCAGCCTGGGTGACAGAGTGAGACCTTGTCTCTAAAAACACAAAAGTAAATAGAATGGTGATGAACCAATTTAAAGACACAGCACTCCCCCTCCCAGGGCACAGCCAGCTCTCCCTCACTACCACTCACCAGACGTCCCCTTATTCCTGTGGCTCTTAGTAGCCAAGGGCTTCTCATTTTCCCTCCATGTGAAAATGGAAAGCTCCAGAAGGGAGCACTTTCTTCATAATCCCAGGATGACATGACATGTGGCTTTCCCCGTTGACATTTGTCACATGATGACCTTTCCCCAGTTCATGCTTCTCCTTGCCCACCATGCAGTGACAGAGCCAACAGTATCCCCTTCCATTCTCTCATGGTGACCCCTGGAGCCAGACAGTAGGCGCTGGATCAGCGGTGGCACCAGCTGTGGACCTTGGGCAAGGCCTTTCTTCCTTGAATAACTGCCTCGGAGGGTTGTTGTGGGGGTTCAGTGACATCCAGCAATGTCTGGCAAAGAGAAAGTGCTCAGTATGCCCTTGGTGTCATGACTTGGTTTCTTCCACCATGATCAAACAGCTACGTGGGACCCTGTGACTCAGATCTTAGATCATGTCTTGGAATTTACATATGACACATGGACTTGAGATACATGGATCAAAGGCGATCTGGGTTCTAAGCCCTTGGAAGTAGAGCAGTCGCACCTAGGTGGCATGGAGGGGCATTCATACTCCCTGGAGCTTTCTGTGGACTTTCAAGCTGCTTATCACTTAGGTCCCTTCTACTTCTGGTGCCTCCTTTGAGCCAAGGGGCTCCATTTAGGATGATGGGATAAGAAGCTTCTAGTAATGTGGCTCCGGCAAACAATCTTTGTCGGGGGGCTAAAAAGAGGAGACTCCTCAGAAGTCCTAATTCTTGAGCAGGCCATTCATTGGGTTGGTAGAAGTAGTGTGGGCTCCATTCCTGGCTCAATGGCTTTCTAGCTGCGTGGCCTTGGACAAGTTCCTCCACCTTTCTGAACCTCAGTGTTATCATCTCTAAAATGGGGATTTTGCCATTTGTCACCCGAGCTGATCTTATTTAGCAACTGAAATGGAAACCAAGCCTGACTGCCTGGCTGCCTGTTATGAGGTTTGAGATTAACTGGGGCAAAGGGCTGATGAGGTGGAGGGGTTGGGGCCAGAGGAATTTATGGCAGCCCAGGGTTTATGGTTTTGATATGGATTTGTTAAGCACAATTTAGGACTCAAATCACCTCCTCTGGCCCCCACCCACCATGTCCATGCTGGCAGTGGCATGGACCAGGTCTCCATTACAATGTTATTGGGAACATTTCCTTGTGCTGATGAGTGGAGGGATGGACAGTATGGGGGAAGGAGGGAGAAGCCCCAGGGATCAGGCAGGCAGTTAATGGGTGCTCTGGAGGCTGGAGAACTTAACAGTTTACCTGTCAGAAAGGGGCTGGTGGAGAGCTCCCTGGTACACCTCATATAACGGCAGCTCTCACGGTTATTGTTACCTTATTCTATTAATCCTGGCAACATCCCTTGAAGGAGATATCATTCCCATTTTATAGATGAGGCTCAGAGAGGTGTAGTGACCTGTCCAAGGTGGCATTGATTTCCAAGACTGTTATTCCCAGAATAGAGCTGTTGTCCTCTCTTGTTCTGGAGGAGCTAAAAGAGTCACCCTGCTCTACCCTCATTCCCAAGGGCCACATATCCAGGCATGCCACAGTCCAGCCATCACTGAATGCTGTGGTGTGCTGGTGAATGTTTAACAACCGGCTCTACAGGAAAGAAAGCCCTGATTTGTGTCATTGGTCAGGCCTTGTGGTATAAATGCTTCTACTGTGGCCGATTTCAAGCTACTAAGATGACATTGGCAAACGGGAAGTTGGGAAGGGAAGCTAATAGTCAGCTCTCACAAGCCAGCTATAATCACATCCCCAGGAGAATATGAGCCTGTGGTCTGTGGTGGCCAAGACACAAGGCCACCTGCCTAGGTTAGCAGGGGAGAGGACTAAGTGTCTACACACCTGGCTGGAGATTCTCAAGTGCCTTCCTTGCTTTTCTTCTTTTTTTTAAAAAAAACAACACTTTTATGAAATGTTCCTGTGGCTACTCATTTCCTGTTGCTGATAGGTTAGGATTACCAGGCTGGTTAAGGTGACCCAGAAAAGGGGTTCCACTGTCGACCTTGATGGTAGGTGACAGACTGTTGGACCCTCTTGCTATTTTTCCAGAACCTCTTCTCTTGTCTCTTCCCTTTTCAGGAGGGAGGATCAACTTTGACTCTCCCCACATACTGAGGCCCTGGAGTCAAGACACCAGTGTTGGAAGTCCCCCTCTGCCTCTCAAAGAAAATCGCTTCCCCTTAGCCCCAGTCTCCCCATCTGTAAAGTAATTATAACGTCTAATCTATTCTCCTTTTGATGAGGTTAAAACTAATCATGGCTTTGAAAGTGTTTTGTACACTGTAATGAACTACAAGATTACCCTTGTTTTTACTTATAGCACCTGAAAGAAAAGACACCCATGCTAAGACTTAGAAAACATATGCGCCATTTATTTGTTTTTATAAACTTTCATTAAAACACACAAGAGTAAGAAATGGTTTTTGGTTCTTTGCCCCATGGGGCGGCAGTAATGGATTCTTGGAGGTCAGCACAGGACCTAATGACCCTCACACCACAGGAAGGTGTGGGACCATCTGACGGGACCCAGCCCAATTCCCAAATTGCTTGATGAGAATTTCACAATTCTTCTGAATCAGGGTGGATCACAGAAAAATTGGCAAAAACAGTTGAATTGGTCATGCAGGAATAGAAGAGCATCCATTTCCAACTCTCTCCCTCCTCCATCCACTCTTAGGAGAGCCATAGGGATTCTAGAAGCTCCCGAGAGCTGCCTGAAGAATGATCTGTGTTGGTGGGGGAGTTATGTGCCCCCACTTGCCCCCAAACAGCCCTGTTTTGGTCCATCGGATTTTGTTTTAGGACCACAACTCAGGTAGGAGGGATAAAAAGAGAAAAAGATTTTCCAATGTTGTATCAAGCTTTGATTCAGAAAAGTAAACTTTTCTTTGTTTCATGTTTCCTGAATTGCAATAAGTTGTCTAAAGTGGAATGGATTTTTCCTCCAGAAAGGGTGGATTGGAGGAAAGGACCACCTTTTGCTGCAAAAGATTGCTGCCACTGAAGGCTACCGCTACCCCACTCCAAGCTATGGGATATTATTTCAATGTAGCTCCCATGACAGAGGCCTGAGCCACACTTTGGGGGTAAAGGAACAGACTGGGAATGACCACAGTGTCCAGAAAGACTCCAGCTGCCCTGACTTGCTGTATCTGCAGTGGCTGGCAGGGATTCTGGGGCCCTGGAGTAAGGTGGCTGAGGGATGCTTAGGGGCTCTGTGCAGGGAGCAGTGTCTCCTGGGACTGGGAACTTGGCTTGGTGGACTAGGGAGGGCCAATCCTGACAGTGCTGGGGATGTGGAGCTTTCTCTCTGATGCACTGTGCATGCGTCTATTCCGTGCAAAAAGAAATAATCAGCAATGGTGGAATTTCTGGGCACTAGGATACTGCTCCCATCCGCTCAGAAGAGTCAGCCTTGGGTGGAGGGTAGGTGGTCAGTCTCTCTAACAGTTCACTCTGCTACATACCCATACCTCCATCCCAAGGACCCATCCCTTTTGTTCCCACTGGCCAATGGCGTTTTCCAGACTATACCCAAAGCTTCCAAGATTCTGCATGGATGAGGTGCTGGCTGCTCCATCCTGGGGTTTAATATGTCAAGAATGGACCTTGAGTGTCAATCCCCAGAGCAGGCCTCACACCCTGCCCCACTCTCAAACTGTCCCACCCCCAGGCTTGCCCAGATTGGTCTGTCTTCCAGGAACCAGACCCCTGCCACCCCCGCCCCCAGACTTGGGGAGCGAAAGAGACAAGGGGTCAAGAATCATGAATTCTCCTCAACATTTATCAGTAAACGGGATTCTGGACCCTAAGTGGATTTTAGTGCAGCCTCAGGCCAATCTTAGTCCCAAAAGTTGGCTGGGCTCCTGGGAAGAATGGGCCTTTCCTTTCTGAGGCTGCTGAAAGAGTCAGGAAGTCCCACAGTTCAATCACAGTGAGGACAGAGGGGCCCTTTTGGAGAAGATGTTCAGCTACTGTGGTTAACAGCTCCCAATCTGGGGAAGCCAAGGTTCAAGTCCTGACTTGGCACTCATATCAGTTGCACAAATTTCAGAAAAAAATCTCATCACCTCTGAGAACTCAACTTCATCTTCGGTAGCAACCTCTAGATCAGCAGTTCTCAACCTGTGGGTCGTGACCCCTTTGGGGGTTGAACGACCTTTTCACAGGGGTTGCCTAAGACCATCCTGCATATCAGATATTTACATTACGATTCATAACAGTAGCAAAATTACAGTTATGAAGTAGCAATGAAAATAATTTTATGTTTGGGGGTCCCCACGATATGAGGAACTGTATTAAAGCGTTGCGGCATTAGGAAGGTTGAGAACCACTGCTCTAGATACTATGGAGGATAAAATAAGAGGACACAGGTCAAATGCCTTAAGACAGTGCCTGGGAGTAAGAGAGAGCTAGAGACAGGCCCTGGGGGTAATTCTCCTTAATGCCCCTCTAATCTGAGCGTTCACCTTTTCCCAAGCCATGTCACTCTCACCTGCATGACATCATCAGCCCCATTTGACCTTCCTGCTCCCTCCCTGCCCCACTCGCTGTATTTATCTCTGAAAGCTCACCTCCCTGCACCCTTCCCCAGCTCAGGGCCTCAGCCCAGCATTCCAGGCCCTCTCTCGGAGCCTTCTCTCTCCCATGCCATCCTTCCTCCCTCCAGGCCATTGTCCAAGCTGTTCTTTGGAATGTCCTGTCTCCCCTGCTCTACCCCAGAATCCCACTCTTCCTCAAAGGCCTGGTGCACAGTCTGCCTCTTCCCAGATGCTTCCTCTGACCACACCAGCCCTCCCTCCAAGTTCCCATTGTGGTTGTCGACCTTGGCTCGCTCTCAGGTCGAAAGCCTAAAGGGGCCGTTTCTGAAGACCCACGCATGTCCCTGAGGAAGTGGGGAGGAATAAAGTCTCCTGCATTCTGCCCAGCCCCAGGTGGGGATTACGAGATGTTCCGAGAATGATTGGGAGATTGTTTGCAAGCCTCTCCCAGCTTCTGGAGAGGTGACTTTGAAGAAGAAAGGATGGCCTAGGAGGGTGACAGTGGAGGGAGAGGGGTGTTGGCAATGGGGACAGCAGAAGGGGGAGGAGTGAGGTGCTCTGCCCCTGGATACCATGATGGGGACTAGGAGAGAAGCAGCACCAGTCTGGGGACAGGGAGCTGGATTTAAGCAGGGCCCTGTGTTATCTCCAGACAGCAGTCCTTCAGGGGTGATCTTGGGGGTAGATATGGATGAAAGTGAAGGCAGTGGCTTCAACAAGAGATAAGTTGTCCAAGGCAGCAGAGGACTTTCCAGCTGAGGTCTCCCCAAGTCAAAACCATATCTCCCAGAGCAGGGCATCAAAGGTGGCAATGGAATGTGGCCCTCAGCCCACGTGCTTGGGCCCTTCGCCCTTTCTATTAACACTCTGGGACTGCCCTGGTGTCACTCCTTCCTTTGCTGAGACCAAGTGATCACCAGGTGCTCTCTGAAGGGGCTGGGGGGAGCCAGCAGAGCCCCCGACCCCCAGCGGCTTGCTAGATGACTTCCTGCTTGGTGATGGTTGGCTGGGGGATGGCAGAGGAGGGCTTGACGATTGTGGCGATGGCTCCTGGCAGGAGCTTGTAGGGCTCCGATCCTGAGCCACCTGGTGGTGAGGGCTGTGGAGTCTCAGGGGTGGCTGGAAAGACAAAAAGACAGAAAGGGGCTGCTCAAAATTCCGGCCTTTAGGGGAGGGAGTAAATGAAGAGCCCCGAATCTCTTTCCCACCCTTCCCCCAACTCTGACCTAGTTTCCTCTTCTACAAAAGGAAAGTATTGAATCAGATAATCCCTAAGGTCTCCATGGAGCAAACATTCTGTCGGTCCCCATTCATGAAGTATAAATTCTATTCTAAGAAGTCTGGAAGGTCCTACCACCCATCTCTTCCATAATTTGATATGGAATCTTGGGCTGTTTCTCCCAAAGCAGGGCCCTGGTTGGATTGTCCCCAAGAGCAATAAGATGGGTGACTCTTTCTTGGAGGAGAAGCAGTTGAGATCCGGGGAGAAATGCCCCCCCAAAATACCATTTGTTGGTTATTTAGGAGATGGGTAATAGAAACTAATTGGCCCCACCCTCACTACAGGTTCAGAAAGTTACTTTGACCCAACTGGCCAACTCCATTCAATAGACAACTTTCTTCCTCTGAGTGACTTTCTAAGATAAAACTTAAAAAATGAACAACTTTCTCAAAGAACAATCTCAATGAAATACTATGTCATCTCAATGACCACCTCATCCTACTGATGATCTTATTCTTTGAAGATCTTTGCTCAGTGACAAAGTCACATGTTAAATGTTTTATCTCACAGGGTGGTCTGGCCAAGTGGACATCATGACCCAAGGGACAGTCTCATCTAATTGTCTAATGAATAGCCTTACCTGAAGCCTTACTTCAATGAAGATTTTTACCTACTGGACAATGTCACCTAATGGACTTCTCACCCAGTGAACATCTTTACCCTTTGGGTCCCCTCATCCAGTGGATTGCCTCATTGCAAGGACCACTTTATTCAGGAGAGGCTGTCAATTCACCAGTCATCTCAACCCACCTCTCATTCCCCTACCCTGAAGCACAGAGAACTCTTAGGCCCCCATCCTCACCCCTTGCCAGGTAGATCCCAGGTTGCCCACCTGCCTGCCCCCTGGGTCGGGGCCACTCACACATCTGTCCATTGCTGAGGTGAGCAGGCATCGTGTTGGCAACAATGACATTGGTGCCCATGTGTTCCTGCATCAGATGAGGGTGCAGGGGGTGGTGGGCATGGGGTGCATCACTGGAGGACCCTGAAGGTAGAGAGGGGATCCATCAGGAGAGGATAAAGACCACAGGCTTGAGGCACCATCTTCCTCAAGTGTGGCCAACCAACCACCCATCCAACACAGACAGTGCCTGTTGGGTACCTGTTCCAGAGCTGGTAAACTAAGGCTTACCGTGGTGTTGAGAGGACCCAATAAACCAAGAGGACAAATGTAATTTGGAAAAACAAGGAGCATATAAGGTAGCTCTGAGGTCATTTAAATATTATAAGGAGTAGTGTATTAGTTGCGTAATAATATACTGGATTTAATCAATGGCTCTCTAAGCTCCTTGCCATGAAATTCCTTCAACCATTTGGTCCAACTCACCTTTCAACCTCATCTTCCATATTTCTGCTTGAGTCGACCCGGCCTATTTATAGCACCCATGTCCCCCCTCTATTTTCCTGTTTCACTGCATCTTCCTTCAGAGATGCCTTCTCCACCCCCCATACCCCTAAGTCCAAACCCCAGATCAGATATTTCCTCCTCTTGGAAGCCTTTCCTGATTCTCTTCACCCTCCTTCCTCTCCTTCCTTAGAATTCTCATGGTAATTTATCCGCAGCACAATTTTTGGGAACAACCATTTCTCCTGTCTTTGAGCATGACAATTAACAGTGTATTTTTTTTTTTTTTTTTTTTTTTGGTTTTTGGCCGGGGCTGGGTTTGAACCTGCCGCCTCCGGCATATGGGACTGGCGCCCTACTCCTTGAGCCACAGGCGCCGCCCATACAGTGTATTTTTCTTTTTTCTTTTAGGGCCTAGCAAAGTCTTTGGAACACAGTGATTTCCTGAAACAATATGCCAGGGCACGAATATACCACATAGGGTACAGTTTAGTAATAGACCATGGCCAGTAATATGACAATGATGAAAGTTTAAGCCTTGTAAGAGACTTCTAAAGTACATCTTTCAGTGATAACTAACAATTATCAAACACCTATCATGTGCCAGGCATTGTTTCATAGCTCTTTTCATATTTTACATAATTTGATCCTTCCAACAATCCTATAGCCATTATTATCCCATTCTGCAGGTGAGATAACAGGGCCCAAGTTTATCTGGCAACAGACACAAGCCCCTGACCTTGATCTCAATGACACCTGGTTCATAATTACCTCACAGTCACAGGATCAAAATGAGAATTAAATGAGCTTCCACATGATAGCATCTCCCAACTGGGGACGATTCTGGCCCTTCAGGAGATGTTTGACATTCTTGGTTGCCACTACTAAAGAAGTGTTACTAGCATTTCATGGGTAGAGGCCAGGGATGCAGATAAACAATGTGTAGGACATCCTCCCATGATGAAGATTATTCAGTTCCAAATATCAATAATGCCAAAGTTGAGAACCTTTGCTCTCAGCCATGTCATCACTAGGAACTGTATTACCTCCAAAATCTCAAGTTCAAACATCCTTGCTTTGACTTTGCCTTCTGTTTTTTCCAGATTCCTTAATCTAGTATCTTTACTGCAAAAATTCTTCAGCCCTACTTAGGCTGTCAGTTCACTGACCCCACTTTCACTCTTTGTCAACCCATCATGACTGCTCTTTGAGCGCAGATGAGACTCCACTCTCTGTCATTCCAGCAGCTCCCTCGCAGACTTCCTCCTGGCTTCCCTTCCTAGCCAACATGTGTACTCGACCTCCACTTCTTCATTTCCCACCCACTCACTCTGGAGCACCCTCCAGCCTGGTTTCCATCCTCCCAGCTTCCTGATACTGCTTGCCACACAACTGCCAAGGGCCTCCATGTTGCCAGTGCGATGGGCACCCCGCCTCTTTTCTCCTCCCTTCTTCTCCCCCTCCACTGCCTCCTGAAGTTTCACACCATGAAATCTCTGTCTTCCTCTCCAAGAAAAGAGAGAAAATACTCTCTTCTCTTGGATTCTGGAACTTCCCTGGCTAGTCTCCTTCCTCTGTCTCCACTGCACCCCTCTTCTGACTTGGAGAGGCAGGAAGTCAGGCCATGGAGCTTCCTGGCATCTTGTGTTTGAGCAAGACTCCTACCTTCGCTGCCTCCTTGATGACTCGACTTGGATATCTAATAATCACCTCATGCTTAAAAGAAGTCCAAGATGGTTCTCTCAGGTCACCCCTCACCACTCCCCCCATACCCATTCCTTTCCCATCTCAGTAAATTATTCCATCATTTTTCTGCTACTTAAAGCAAAAATGCAGACTTTGTCCTCGACTCTTCCTCTTCTCCTCCCTCCCCACATCTGACCAATCAGCAAATTCTGTGGGTTCTTCCTCCAGACAGATGGTCAAGTTTATCTCTGTGTCTCCATTTCCATGGTCCAAGCCTCTGTTAACGTTCACACGGCTGCAGTAACAATATTCTCAGGGGCTCCACTTTGCCCCCTGAAATTTACTCTCTATCAAACAACTGCAGAGTTTTGTTTAACACACTAGTCTGATTTTTATCTCTCTTTACGATAGCTGCCACGAAAATAAAATTAAAATTTCTGTCCTTGGCTCACAAAGCCTTATGATTTGGTTTTTGGCCATCTCTATCATTACTTCATACATCTTTCCCATCTCACAACCTTGTCTTTCCTTCTCAAACACACAGCCCAGCCCTAGCTAGGGTTTTTATTTTTAGTAGAGACAGGGTTTTGCTCTTACTCAGGCTGATCTCAAACTCCCAAGCTCAAGCAATCCACCTTCCTCGGCCTCCCAGAGTGCTTGGATTACAGGTGTAAACTACCTCTCTAGGCTTTTAAATCTTCCATTTCCTTTTCTATCAGGTCTTAGCACAAAAGTTGCCACTGCAGAGAGGTCTCCCCTGGTCCACTTATACAAAGGGGCTTTCTTTTTAGTTAAACTCTGTTAATTTCCTGTTTATTGCGAAAGTTATATTTATCTTCTTTATTATATATCTGGTTATTGTCCATTCCCACCAGCTGTTATGCACACACATACACACATCACATGCACACACACACAACCTCCAGGCGGGCAAATCTCTACCACTGAGAACAGTGGCTGGCTCCCAGTGCCTGAACAAATGTGCCATTGTCCCTGTCCCCATTTTTCTGATGGGGAGACTGAGGCTCAGGCAGATTAAGCAACTTTCCCAAAGCCAAACAGTGGAGAAGCAAGGGAGCTGAGAGGAGAGCTCAGGTCTGTTTGAGGCATGTCTCCTGGTGGGCTCCCCGCCCCCACCCTGCTTTGGACTCCGTACGGACCTCCCAGCAGCATCTCCTGCAGCAAGTTGTCGATCTTGGCCATGCCAAAGAGCTTGATGAACTGGATCTGCTCGATCATCTGCCAGGTGATGCTCTGCAGGGTGGGCAGCAGCAGCAGCAGCTCCCCGAAGCGGCCGCGGGAGTCGTACTGGCGGTCGTTGATGTAGTCCTCCAAGCTTACCTGCACCTGCGAGCGCAGCCGCTTGATCTTGCCGGGGTCGCTCAGCCCTTTGGCATCTGCAACGGGAAAGGGGTGGAGGAGGGAGGGCAGCAGGGCCCAGCTGAAGTGTCTGGAAGTCAGGACCCAGCTAGCCAGCTGTGACAGGGATTCAGGATCCTCAACAAGCAGGGTACCCTCACATGACTCGTGGTTTCCATTCTGCCTCATTTCCTGATACAATAAACCGAGGGAGTGGAGAACAGGGGAGGGAGGCAGGACTTTAGGAACACGCCCAGTAGGCACCTGCCATCCTCATCTTACACATGGGGAAACTGAGGCACGGAGTAAGGACAAAACTCTCCCTGGGCCACACAGCCAGTTGCTGGCAGAGCCACGATGTGAGCTAGAGGTTCTGGCCCACAGCTGAGGCCGCACTGTCTAGGCCACAGGGCCTGCTGCTTCTGTGGTTTTGGGACAGTCTCACCTTCCCTGGCTCCTGCCTCCTCTCACCTTGGGGGTGCAGGTAAGGTTTCACCTCCTCTAGGAAGTCTCCTCCATTTACCCTCCTAAGTCTGCATCACAAAGGTTCTTTCTATCCCCAAATTTCTACGGCTCTTCCATCACTCTGACCACACAGGATGTACCTGTCCTTCAATTAGGCTGTGTGTGGACAGCAATAATGGGCCATTTGAAATCCACCAACCATGTAGTTGATATTTACTAAATTTTGAATGGGGTGAGGGGATGAGCAGATGGATGGAAGGAGGAATGAAAAAAAAAACAACTAGTGCATAAATTGTAGATCCTCAGTCTGGAATGGAATTCAAGAGGTCATCCAGTACTTTAATTTTGACCTTCATGAAGATAATGCACTTACTTCCTCTTCTATGAGCCATGCAAGTGTCAGAAAGAGAACCCCCCCCTCACATTTCCAGTGAGTTCTCTGCACTGAACTAGGTTTGTGTGTTATTTCATTAATTAACAAACATTTATTGAGCCTTGGCTGTGTAACCAAGAGCCAGGGTCACCTTACCTGCCAGGCCCCAGACCAGGTGTCCTGCCCCTCCAGGTTACTGGAGGCCGCTGCCTCTGACTCAGCAGGTCAAGCTACACAGGCCCATGCAGAGCACTGAGGGGAACACAGCCTGGGCCAGGCTCTAGAGGCAACTGGAAATAGAAATCTCATCCTCTGGGCAATGGAGAATCGTGTGTGGTTAAGTAAGCCTGGGCTTGAGAGATAGACAGATAGGGACTGATAGGTAGTCTGAAGTTCAAATCCAAGCTCTGTCATTTCCTGGTTATGTGACCTTGAGCAAGTTAATCAATCTCCCTCTGCCTCAGTTTCCTTATCTGCAAAGTGCAGATAATAATAATCCCTATGTCACAGGTACCATGTAGTAAGATAATCTGCATAAAGCATTTAATTTTCTTTTCTTTTTTTTTTGAGACAGAGTCTCACTATGTCACCTTCAGTAGAGTGCTGTTGCAACACAGCTCACAGCCTCCAACTCTTGGGCTTAAGTGATTCTCTTGCCTCAGCCTCCCAAGTAGCTGGGACTAGAGGCACCTGCCATAACGCCAGCTATTTTTAGAGACAAGGTCCTGCTCTTGCTTGGCTGTTCTCCAACTCCTGAGTTCAGGCCATCCACCTGGCTATTTTTTTGCTGTAGTTGTCATTGTTGTTTAGCTGGCCTGGGCTGGGTTCGAAACCGCCAGCCTTGGTGTGTGTGGCTGGGACCGTAACCACTGTGCTATGGGCACTGAGCCAATTTACTTGCTTTCTTTTTTTTGTTTGAGACTGAGTTCTCACTTTCTTGCCCCCGTAGAGGGCTGTTGCGTCATAGCTCACAGCAACCTCAAATTCCTGGGTTCAAGCGACCCTCTTGCCTCAGCCTCCTGAGTAGCTGGGACTACAGGTGCCTGTCACAACACCTAGCTATTTTTTGCTCAGGCTGGTCTCGATCTCATGAGCTCAAGTGATCCACCCACCTCAGCCTCCTAGAGTGCTAGGATTACAGGTGTGAGCCACCACGCCCCAGCATTGAAAACATAAAGCATTGAAAACTTTACTCAAACAGTGCTTGAGTGAGCATTCAATCAACGGCAGTCCTGTTCTTCTCTAGTACTATTATTGCTAGAGGTGGTCTCTATGCAGACAGGCCCCTAGCATTAAGGACAGTGCCTGGCACACAGTAGGTCCTGTCTACTGTGTAGGGAAGAGAAGAAACAGGCAAGCCTCCAGGGCTGGGCACCTTGACCTCGTGAAATGAAAGCAGGCTGTGCACAAAGACATGACTGTAGACATTCTGTAAAGAAGCAGGTGCAAAAGTCAGTAGGAAGGAAGGGCCGGATAAGAGTCCAAAGCCAAAGGGAAGTGGAGGGATATTCCATCTCCATCTAACTGAGTGAATGGTTGGGGAATACTTTCTTTCTACAGTTGATAGGACAAGAAATTATAGCATAAAATCACATAGCCTGAAGCTGCAAAGATAGTCAACACAAACACAAAAATAACAAAAACATATTGGGAGGATGGAGAGAAAACCTGGGAATAGTGACAGAGAAGAGCAAAACCCTTGGCCATCCTGGGGGGAAAGACACAATCAAAAATGAGTAAAGGAAGCAATTGAAGGCCAGGTGGCGCCTGTGGCTCAGTCGGTAAGGCGCCGGCCCCATATACCGAGGGTGGTAGGTTCAAACCCGGCCCTGGCCAAACTGCAACCAAAAAAATAGCCGGGCGTTATGGCGGGCGCCTGTAGTCCCAGCTACTCGGGAGGCTGAGGCAAGAGAATCGCCTCAGCCCAGGAGTTGGAGGTTGCTGTGAGCTGTGTGACGCCCCGGCACTCTACCGAGGGCCATAAAGTGAGACTGTCTCTACAAAAAAAGAAATTGAAGGCCTAGCAGTTTTTTGAGAACTGTGGAGGTAACTTCCAGAAGAAACGGTTAAAAGAATCAGAAATGCTTCTCCTGGGGAAGCAGCTTCAGCCAGGAAAGTAGGGTAGAGTGGGGAGAACCATTTGCATTTTAAGTATGTTCAGATATTATTTTGATAAAATTTTTTTTTTTTTTTTTTGTAGAGACAGAGTCTCACTTTATGGCCCTCGGTAGAGTGCCGTGGCCTCACACAGCTCACAGCAACCTCCAACTCCTGGGCTTAAGCGATTCTCCTGCCTCAGCCTCCCGAGCAGCTGGGACTACAGGCGCCCGCCACAACGCCCGGCTATTTTTTGGTTGCAGTTTGGCCGGGGCCAGGTTTGAACCCGCCACCCTCGGTATATGGGGCCGGCGCCTTACCAACTGAGCCACAGGTGCCGCCCTTGATAAAATTTTTTTGAAGGTGAAGACTGAGTCAAGGCTAAGTAAAAAAATAAAACAAAACAAAACAAAGCCAAGATGAAAGAAAAGAAGGGAGATAGGAGACAAGAAGGAAGGAAGGAGGAAAGAGAGGAAGGGAAAGAAAACATCCAGGTCTTTGGAGTCGGTGTGCCCTGTCGAGTCAAATCATCACTCTGAACTTGGACTTGGCTCATCTGTTAAATGTGGCTGATGCAAACGACCCTCCTGGTTGTGGTTAACAATGAGATGAGGCTGTGAACTCGGGCTACATAACCCAGTAGGAGAATCTGACTGAGGTGTGGACTGTACCTGGGTCAAAGAAGATGATGGCTTTGAGACAAGCGTACTCATTGTCATCTATCTGTAGCTCCTGGAAGGGCAGTACCAGCTCGTCAAGGATACGCATGGACACCCGGCTCATCTCTGCCAGTTCTGGACAGTGCCGGGGGACGATGTAGTCATTGCCTGGAGGGGTCAACAGGGAGAGATGGGGCAGTCACCCTGGCCCCCCACCTCTCCTCTAGTTTTAGCTTTTCAGCTGGCAACGCAGCTGGTGCCCAGGAAAGGAGGACCTGCAGGGACTGTCATGCCCATTTTACAGATGAGGAAGCTGAGGTGCAGATTAAGGGGTGTGAGCAGCTTGAAGTCATCAGGTTGGCTTTCTAGGACCCTTTTCACATTTCCCAAGCTCCTTTTGCCAACATGACAAGTTGGAGCTGGACTGCCCTGGTTGAAAGGCTCCACCACTTGCAGCTGCTTATATTTGGACAAGTTACTGAACCTCTCTGTGACTCAGTTTGCTCACTTATAAAATGGAGATAAATAATAGAGCTTCCCTTAGCCTTTAGTTGTTGTTTTAAAAGAGGTGATGTCTATAAAGTGAGCAGAGTCTCTGGCATACGGGGTGTGCTTTATAAGCATTTCAAATAATAAATATATCAGGAAGGCACAGGTGACATGGACTGGAGCTTTGTGCTTTCCTGGCCACTTCTTGCTCCTGTTCCAGAAAGAATACCAGAAGGCCTGAGCAACTCTGAGGATAACTCTGATTGTGCTCTAACTTTAATGTAGGGAAAATGTTCTTCCTTGTACCCACATTTCCTCGCATCTGCGTAGAAAAGTCTTCCTAGAGCCCTTCATTCACAAGTCTGAGAAAAGGATCACTCGTGGCCCGTGTCCCTCACCCCTGTGTCCCCCTGTACAAATCTCCCCTTGCTGGGTGCGTGCCATGCGGGCCCTGCCCTCCACAGAGCTCAGCTGGGGCAGGTGGCCCCCTCACCTAGGAGCAGCACATCCTTGAACACCATAGATCGCTTGGTGGCTCCGAGTAGCAGGTGCTCACCGGCATGGGCTCTGAGCAGGGCCACCTGGAAGACAGAAGGGACAGTGTCTGGCATCTGCACCCTTGGGAAAGCTCCTAGCCAATTCTGTGACCCCGGGAATGTCAGCTTAATGTTCACTCTGCCTCTGCCTGTCTGAACTTTATCATGGGCATTGTAAAACGGTGGTCCTCCTCCCATAACTGGTCAAACGAGGGACCTGGAAAGGATTCAGCAGAAACGTGGAAGGGTAAAGAACATGAATTCAGAGCTGGGAGACCTTGTGCTGACTCTGGCTTGAACTGCTGTGGCCTTGGGCAAGCTGCTGCTCCTCTCTGGACCCACCCCACCCCCCAAGCCTGATGAAACTATAAGCAACAATTTATGTGCATTTTTTTGAGATTCTCAAATGGGACTATGACCCTAAAAAGTATTTTTTTTTTAATTTGAGGTTAATGTGAGGGTGAAAATAACTAGGTTACAATATTTGCATTCATTAGGTAGAGTCCTTCTGGTGGTTGTGTCCCACATCCAAAAAGTGTGCCATTTACCCTTGTATTGTGCTCATCAGGTGGCACACCAATCCTCTCACCTCTCCCCTTCTCTCAGTGCCCCTCCCCCAACTCGGATGGAATGTTTTCTCTTGTGTGGGCGTGTATTAGATCATCTACTGCTTTCATATTAGTATTGAGTACATTGGATATTTGCTTTTCCATTCTTTTTTTTTTTTTTTTTGGCCGGGGCTGGGTTTGAACCCACCACCTCCAGCATATGGGACCAGCGCCCTACCCCTTTGAGTCACAGGTGCCGCCCTGCTTTTCCATTCTTAATGATACTTTATTAAGAAGAATGTGTTTCAACTCTATCCAGGTTAATACAAAAGATGTAAAGTCTCCTTCCTCTCAATGGTTGATTAGTATTCCATGGTAAACATATAACGATTCCCAAAAGTTTTAAAATTGTGAGTCCCAAATACTCGTGGAACAGGTATGGAGAATTATGCAATATTGTTGCACTTAAAAACACAGATTCTTAAGCCTTACTACCAGAGATTCTGAGTCTGCACATATGGGACAGGCCTAGGGATCTGCATTTAACAAGCTCTTTCTGTTGATGCTGAAGGGCAATTCTGTTTGGGAAGTCACTGATCTGGAAGATCTCCAGGGCATTTGTTCCCTTGACATTGCAAGATTCTAGGATTCTGATTACAAGAACTTGGATGTGGATATTAGTTCTCAGGGCTGGTTCTTCCCAAGGCAAAAGGTGTGGGCACTGGTCCTTGGAGAATCTACTTCCCAGGGCCCTTTTCTGCAGGGAAGACATGGCAGCCTTTGAAGCCTGGAGTCCGAAGTCAGTCTAGCTGCTTCTTAGAGGGACATCTCCCACCAGCTTTCAGAACCACCTGCTCTAATGCTTGCGTGAGAACCAAAAGATGAGCTGGTAAAAAATAGTATTAGGCTGGTAGCATCAAGGATCTTATCTTCCAGATTGGGTTAGGGAGCTTAGAGTTTCTATCACAAGCCAAACCAGATGTTAAAATGCTTTTGTTCATTCATTCATGTGATTGTTCCTTCTTCCAGTTATCAAATCTTAAATGCCTACTAAGTGCCAGACACTTTTTTAGACAATGGAACACAAGGTTAAAAAAAAAAGAGAGGGAGACAAGGTCTCTGACCTCATAGAACTAACATTCTATGGAGGAGGGGATGAAACAGATAATAAAGTAGAAAACAAATAAATAGGACAGAGGGTGATAGTGCTAATAAGGGAGGGAGGGAAGGAAGGAAGGAAGGAGAGATGGATGAGGGGGTAAGGAAGCCAGACAGGTAGAAGGAGAGAGGGTGAAGAAAGGAAGGTGAAGAGTGCATGTTACAGAGCAATGCAGAGAGCAGAGAAGGCCTCTCTAAGGAGGTGACATTGTTGTAAGTCATGGAAATACCTGGTACAGAGTAAGTCTTCAACAAATATTTGAATGAAGAAAGAAAGGAGGAATGAATGAAAGTGCAAATATCAAGACTTCCTCTCTAGATCTAGGATGCCTGGGCAGCCACTTGTCCCTATGCCTTCTAACTCCCCATGGTTAGAACTCCATGAGGAAAACATAGAAAGAGGAAAATGGGAAACAGCCTTGAATGTGAGAATCCACTTTCCATGACCGGTGTGAAGGGAGGTGAAGGATGCACATTACCAAATACCTTCTATATGCTGGCGCTGCACAGTATACGCCGGCGCTGCACAGTATACGCTGGCACTGCACAGTATACGCCGGCGCTGCACACTATACGCTGTGCTGCACAGTATACGCTGGTGCTGCACAGGGCTTTTGTCAGTCACCCCACTGGGTCTCCAGCTGGATTTGAATCCCAGTGGTGCTGCTGTAGACAAAAGTCTTTCTCTCTCTAGGCCGCAATCCCCTTATCTGATCATCTCTAGTTTCTAGGTCTTAATAGATTGATGACCAGAACAAATTAGTTGGTTCCTAGGACTGTGTGGACAGAATTGGGGTATCCTTGGAGGTCGATACCCCAGCTGTGCCAGGTGTACCCACTCATGCTGGGCAGGATGAGCTCTTTGTATACCATGAATGGTGAGCTGGACAATCTCTTGGTCCCAGGTTCAACCCCTGACATGGTTGCTGTTCTGGGGAGGGGGGGGTTGGGCAGGTAGGCGGGGGGATTAATGATTGTCCTGTGTTACTGGCCACCCATCACTGCTCTCTGAGAATGCTCTGAGCCCCAGCCAGAAAAGTTTGGGTGGGAAATTGAGGTTAACAATTGCTCAGTTTGGGGGTATCTCGTTGCCCTGCTAAGCCCCTGGGAAGGAACAGGAGGGATTAAACATTAATGCAGACTCTCCAGCAGAGGGGACCATGGCCACAGCTCCAGGAGCAGGGGAGAAGGTAGGGCACACTGACCAAGATGATCCCTGCCCTGTCAACTCCCCTGACAGAGGGAGGAACCATGGGAGAGGGCCAGGGTCCAGCCCCTGTGTGGGGCTGAGCTTTCACAGAGTGTCTTTGCTGTGGCTTCCAGGAGGGCCTGGAGCCAGAGGAGTCTGGGAAGCCCTGACAGTCACAAAGCTAAATGCTGCCTGGACCCCGAGGCTTCTTAGATGTTCTAGTGGGTGGCACACAGTGTCAGTATCTTGCACAAAGGTGCAAAATGGTAAGCAAAATGGTACGCTTCCTCCGAAGTCGGGAAGGTGACCCACTCCAGTTCTCCTTGCCTAGGGAGGAAACATGTCTACAGGGGTGCTCTTGGCAGGAGCTTTCATATGTGGTATCTCAGAAACTCATCGTCCACAGACACATGCCACCTGCCCTCAGCCCTGTCTTATTTCCCTGGGACATTGTCAGTTTTCCAAAGAATGTACTTTGGAAAACAAAATGCTGAGTTACGCCATCTTGGTGGGATAGAAAGGAGAAACTGGGAGGGCGGTGGGGCCTTGGTGTGTGTCACACTTTATGGGGGCAAAACATGATTGCAAGAGGGACTTTACCTAACAATTGCAATCTGGCTTATTGTACCCTCAATGAATCCCCAACAATAAAAAAAAAAAAAAAAAAGAAAGGAGAAACTGACATCTAGGGAGGCCAGCTGTGGTCTCCGTTACATGATTTTGCACTTTTCAGACAATAATGACCTCAATTCTCCCAACGACACCCTGAAGTGAATTTTGTATTTCCCACTTTATAGATAAGAAGACTGAGGCCAACAGAGAGGAAGTAATTTGTTCAGGATCACCTAGAGAACCAGTCTCTAGAGTCAGAGTTTAAACCCAAATCTCTTGATCTCTGGCCCTTAATTGCTGTCAACACCCCCCAGGAGTGGTGGATGGTTCGGAGCCTGGACTTTGGAGCTTCCCTGCAGCGCTCTAATCCCAGATGTACTGGATACTAGCTGTGTGACCTTGAGCAAGTTACTTAACCTCTCTGTGCCCCACTTTCCTCACCTGTAAGATGGGAACAATAATAGTATCTACCTCAGAGTGTTGCTGGAGGGATTAAATGAGTTACTAAAGGCATTTAAACAGTTCCAGGCACATGTGAGGACCATGTGTGTTTTGTTAAGAAAAATCAGATTCGTCCAAGGCCATATCCCAGGTGGACAGCAGACCCTGGGTCACTGCCTACCTCCAAGTCCGTTCTCACCTGGTCATCCAGGGGCAGCTCACAGAACGCAGGGATGTACTTGGCCCACTCAACGAGCACCAGCAGCTGCTCCTTCATGGACTCGCACACGTCGGCAATGCTGGCGATCTTCTTCGCCCGAATGTCACCATTGATCCCGGAGATGGGGGAGTTAATCTGCAGGAGATAAGGAAAATGCTGAGGATGGCCAGCCCTGTGGCACTCTCTGTCCTCTGCAGAGAGCACCCCCCACCCTCTGCCAAGTTTCTCTGTATAGAAAGGGGTGGGTGGAGGGAGCTGGTCTGTGGGAACCTTCCAGCTCTGAAGGAAGCTTGGGAGAAATGGCTGATGGAACTAAGCAGGCCGAAGGGAGATGGGCGCCCTCTGGCCTTCCACAGCTGCTGGCTTCCAGCCTCCTCCTCTGCCAGCTCTGTGGAGCCCTACAGAATCCCTCAGCCTTGGAGAAGAAGTAGGGAAAAATTCTCTTTCTCTTCTGATAGATGATGCAACCATGGCCCAGAGAGCGGCTGCAACTTGCCCAAGGTCACACAGCCAGGGGCCAGCTGGGCCTGTTTGACACTGCTGTCAGTCTGCTGGCCTACTGCTCTGTTCTGTCTGGCTGAGCTGATCTCAGGCCTGGGGTGAGAGCAAAGACTCTGCTGGCCTGTAGGATGCAGGCAGCAGGGTGAACTAGAAAGTGAGCCAGAGCACCAGACCCTGGTTTGAGTCCTGTCTTTGCTACTAAGCTGGCTATGTAGCTTTCTTGCTGTGGTAGCCACTGCTCCAGGCCTGGCTGCAGAGGACAGAGGTGGAGGGATGAGCTCTTCTTCAATGTTGGGGGTTCCCAGGTGAGTGGGACGGGCATCCTGGTACCTGCTGGGACAAGACCTCTGCCTGCAGGAGGGCAGTGATGGAGGGCAGGCTGCTGTCCTCATAGCTTGACCTGCGCGTGCTGATCCGATCCCGTTCATTTTGCACAGCTGTGAGAAGGCAGAGAGAGGTGAGGAGGGAGCACAGGGATGGGGTGAGGGGGTTGGGAGCATCCAGGACCAATGAGTGGTCAAGGAGCGGGAGGAGAGAGTTCAACCCAGAAAGAAGTACTGCAGGGCTGCTCTGGAGACACAGGGGTGGAAGCAGATGGAGGGCAGAGCCCACATCAGCGTGCAGGAATGAGGCGAGATGGTGTCTAGCTTAGCTTGTGGGAGAAATTTCCCAACACCAGCACTACCCTCTGCACAATGGGGAGGCTGCAGGAATGATCTACCTGTCACCAGGGATGTGAAAGACAACAATGGCTTGGCCGAGGACTTAGGAGAAGTCTTGGGCATGGAGGAGGGGATCTGATACATGACAGATTTTCTTCTTCTTTTTTTTTTGACACAGTCTCACTATGTCATCCTCAGTAGAGTGCTGTAGCATCACAGCTCACAGCAACCTCCAACTGCTGGGCTTAGGCGATTCTCTTGCCTCAGCCTCCAGAGTAGCTGGGACTACAGGTGCCCGCCACAATGCCTGGCTATTTTTTTGTTGCAGTTTGACTGGGGCCGGGTTCGAACCTGCCACCCTCAGTATATGGGGCCCGTGCTCTACTCACTGAGCCACAGGCGCTGCCCACATGACAGATTTTCAAGCTTTGTTCTACAAAAGGTCCTTTTCTTTCCACATGGAAGAAAGTAAAGCAGACAAAGCCAATTGCTCTGGTGATGAGGAAATAGCCCAGGGGGTCCTGAATGAGGGTATCCGAGGCCCCTGCCTTCCCTGGTGGCCTCCTGCGTCAGCTGGAGCTGCACGTGTTCCCAAGGGTCAGCAAGGCCAGGCTCTGTCTCTCTCTTGCCTCACTGCTAGGCTCTCTCCCAGGCACTCAGGGACCTAAGGCTTTGGCCCACCAGGGGTCAATCCCAGCCTAATGTATAAGACAGTCCTTCCACTGTCCCAACCCTCTCTCTCCCTCGGAATCCAAGAGGAAGGAGCTCTGCCAAAGCACGAAGTGGGGAGGACAAGGCTCCAGGAGACCCAGACTCCTGGCCAGAATCTGCCCCACTCTGTGTGTGCTACTGGGAATTGAGTCCTCTCTCTGGGCCTCAGTTTCCCCATCCTTAAGCTTTTTCCTCCCAGCCGGCTCCCTGCACTCTCTTCTATCTCAGGAATGGGGAGGCTGGGCATCATTCTCTGCTTCTCTGGCTCTCCCACCCCAGTCTCCTGGGTTAGCACAGGCTCTTCTCCTGGGGTTTCCGGCCTTGCCCCTCCCATCTATGCACCTCTCAGGAGATGGAGGGACCTCTTCATCCACATCCAGGTCATGTCCCCAGATGCTCAAAACCACTGCCTCCTCACCTCACAAGTCCTAGAAGGCCTGTCCCTGCCTAAACCTGCCTCCCTCCTGGACACAGCTGCACACCTGCCCTCTGAGCCTTTGCCTGCCCTCTGAGCCTTTGCCGATGCTACCAGGATTCTCTTCCCCAACTCAGCGGCCTCTTCTCTTCACTTACATCTCTGTACAAACACTGCCTTCTGCAATACCCACTCCGGCCACCCTGTCTGCCATAGCACGCCTGCCACGTTCTGCTCCCATTCTATTTGTCTTCAACCCACTTATTGTAGAATTATTTGTTAATTTCTCTATTGTTTGTCATACAAGGAGCAAAGCTCCAGCGAGCCAGAAGTCCATCTCTCTTGTTCACTACGGTAGCCATGGCAACTAGGCAGAACCTGGCACACAGTAGGCGCTTAATAAGTATTTGTTGAGTGAGTGAAAGAAGGTGGTGAGTGAGACTAGCCCTACTTCTTATAAGCTCCCTATTTCCACTTTCTCTTGATTTTCACCCAGTGTTGAAATCCAAGAATATAAAAGTCAATCTACACTGAGCCCAAGGGTCAGAGGGATATTACAGAGACCCCAGGGTTAGCCGTCTTCTGGCAGAGACTCACCACTTGCATGGGCGGCTCAGAGCCCCACTGCCCTGCCCGCCCTACCCTTCTCCACCCCTCCCACGCAGCCCTGCCAGCGCCCGCACCCCAGGGCGCCAAGTGGCCGGCGGGCGGAATGAAAGGCCTGCTGTCAGCAGCTGCGGCTAGAGCTCCTCAAGGTTAGGCGGGCGTTATCAGTGCCCGGCGCGAGCTCAGTCACGGAATGATGTTTTCCAAATGTTTGCTCAGTATTAGCAGGGTCGGGGACCTAATGTAACTTCTATTGAATATTAACCGACCTGGGCAGAGGCGGAGAAGTGACGAGCTTGTCTTCCAGAGAACCCCTGGGTGGGGGCCCGTGGGGAGCTGGCCAGCACCTCTGAGGAAGGTGGCATCAGATGGCCTCCAGCCTGTTACCTACCCTCACCTCCTGCAACCCCTGGTCCTGTTCTCTGGGTGGCTGGGTTTCTGATGCCAGGAGCCAGGTATTGGTTCTGGGTCTGACAGCTGAGGCCCAGGCAGGTGTCTGTCTCCCTGCCCTTGGGTCATAAGAAAGAGCCTGCTGTTGGCACACTGACACCCAGCTTTCTCTCTGGAGTCTTTAACCCTTCAGGGAGCCCCTTCAGCCACTATGGGATATCCTCTGGCTAAGATGTACAGGCCTATGAGAGTTGGAGCCCTTCCTTGTGGTCCAGGAGAAATTCGGGAATCCAGGCCAGAAAATACATCTCCCAAGCTGATCACCCCAAGTTCTACTCCAGGGAGCCTGGTGTCTGCTGGACTCTGGGAGCCTGAGTTCTGGTCCTGACTCCACCCTTGACGCATCACACCTCTCTAGCCTCAGTTTCCTCATCTACGAAGTATGAGGGCATAAGTTTGATGATCTCTTGTAGACCCAGCTGGTCTATAAATCCTGAATTTCCAGCTCATGGTTTCTGGTCCTCAAGAGACTAGGTTTCAATCCCCAAATTCTCCTCATGTCATCAAGTAAAAGAAATGAGGATTTGTCCCAACTTTCCTAATCAGTGCGACTTTCTCTGGCTTTGGAAACTTCCTAATAGGCTAAGGAGAGGTGTTGGGGTCTGGAAGACTTAAGTGGAGCTAGTGATATCCTAACTTCCCATGGTCTTGACCACAGTGGCAGCTGAATACTCTGCCACCCTGTCCCTTCATTAAAGCGACCAAGAAACTGCATGTGTCATGATCTTCCAGTTAACCCAGGCATGTAAATAACCACCAATGTTTACCAGCCCACATTCACTTGCCACTGGCCAACTCTCCTATCCTCCTGGCAGAATGTCAGTTTCTGTAAGAAGCAAACAGCTATGTCAAGGCTGAACAGCTTGGAGCTCTCATTCCCCATCTAGGAGCCAAGTATGGGACCCGGTGGCCCTGCAGCAGCTCAGTGGGAGACCAGGGAACAAATGCTCACATCTTGGTGGGCTGTGTGTACTCGTGCAGGTAGGTCAAGGAGCATGGAATAGCATCATAGAGCTGAGGGGGGCATTATTCAGCCCCCTTCATTTTATATATGGAGAAACTGTAGCCTAAAAGGCACAGAAACTTCCCTAAAGTTATACAGGTGGAATGACTCTGGATGTTTAACAAGAGACATATATAAAGACTGGCCATATGTGTGTGACCAGGCCATACACAGCCCAGGTAGGTAACCACCTGCTCAGGCACTGCCACCTGCTTACCCACCTGCCTGTAAATTTCTACCTGAGAGAGTCTTTCTCTCAAACACAGTGCCCCCTGGACAACACCTCTGGACAATCAGTGCCTATAACCTTAGGCTATTGGGATAATAGTATCACTGACTATTAGAATCACAAAATGTTAGGCCCTTAGACTATAGTTCTTAATCTTTTCTTGGCTCCAATCGTTCATATATGCATCACATTCCCATTCATAACACCATTCATCACACAGAGTGGAAGTGACAGTGGGTGAGAGAGGCTCAGCCCCACTGAGAGCTGAGTTGAGGGGATAGAATTTGCAGTTTGAAAATCCCCCCCCGGACAAGCAGCCCGGGTGTTAGAATCGCCATATTTAGGGAGCAGGGGGCCCTGGGGACCACTCCCCACTCCATCAGAATTAGGCAGCCCAGATCTTCCCACAGTGCTCATGAAACTTAGGCCCTGTAGGGGTGAGACACAGAAGTTGTTTAAGAGGGAAGGAGCAGCAGAAGAAATAGGAGCTCAGGGCGCCTGTAGTCCCATCTACGTGGGAGACTGAGCAAGAGAATCGTTTAAGCCCAAGAGTTGGAGGTTGTTGTGAGCTGTGATGCTACAGCACTCTACGGAGGGTGACATAGTGAGGCTCTGTCTCAAAAAAAAAAAAAAAAGGAAAGAAATAGGAGCTCAGAGGCAGAGACAGGGGATGGGGGAGCTGCCACAGCCTCCCCTGCCCTCCTTCCAGTGGGCCTGGAGCAGGTGGAGTCTCAGGTTCCTTCTTCTGGGGTGGGGTACATGCCCGGGTGTTTGTGTGTGTGCATGTGTGTTTTTGTGTGTTTACAGGATTGGACTCAGGGTTTGGCCAGTGACACAGGTACAGGCCAGATGAGCTGGTCTGGGGGCTTATCCCAGAGCTGGGAAAGTTGAGTTGAGAGAAGGAAAGGAAGAAATTTGCAAATGAACTCAAGCTACTTTGAGAAGCAGTTAAAAGATTTTTGCTTCCTCTGCTTGGGCTGAAAACAATTTTAAATGTCTCTGGGGTGTGGAGGGCATAAAGTAGGCAGTGCCAAGGTGTTGTCCAAATAGCACAAAGCTCTGGGTTCAGACCTCAGGTCTTCCAACGACCAGCTGTGGAGCTTCAGGCAAGTCACTTAACCACTATGGGCCTCAGTTCTCTCATCCACAAAGCGGGGGTTTGCAAGTAGTCCCCACAGTGTCATGAGAATGAGAGGAGCTATCAAATGTGGAAAAAGTCCTGCGCAGGGCAAGACCTTAATGAATGCCGCACTCTGCTCTTCCCTTCTCCCTGCAGCTGGAACAAGTCTGGGGTCTTGTTCTCATGTCTGAAGAAGCCCTTGTCCCTGGGATGGGAAGTTAAAGAATAGGGCTCCCCATGCTATCACCTTTGTGAAGTCAGGTGGTGGGTACTTGGATGTTTGCCATGTCACTCTCCACACTTTTCCTGATCTTTGGAATACATGGATTATATTAAGAAAAAAAACAGCCAACGAGGCTGCCTGGCAGTGTGCAGGCAGGTGGGGTGGTGGTTGCTGGGAGCCTGAGTAGCTGAGAGTGGGTGCTTATCTCCGAATCTTTCTCAAGACCCAGCCCAGCCGCTCCCCATGGTCAGATTTCCACGCCCTCCCTCCTCTCAGTCATTTGCCAGTCACCTCGGGGCCTGTCACTGAGTCATAAAGTGTGGCTACAGTTGTAAATGACTGTCCAGACGCGGGTGCGGGTGGGGCAGCGGGACGGGAAGGGCCGGGGCTCACCTTCCTTCTTCATGCCAGCCCGGAAGCACTTCTTGAGCCTGCAGTAGCGACACTGGTTCCTCTTGTCTTTGTCCACCACGCACTGCCGGCTAAATCTGGGGAGGGCTTTAGATGGTTGGATGGAGAAGAAACAACTTCCCTCTCTTAGGACAGAACTAGGGCCCCTGGCCATCAGGTGGACCCCCAATCTCCGTGCTCTATCCCTTCATCCCCAGAGTTCTCGTGCAAACCAACCAGGAGCTGGAGAGGTCCTAGGACTCCCTAAGAGTCCAATCCCGTCCTACTAAACATGGCGAAACTGAGGCTCAGAGAGGCAATCTGTGGCCATGGGTCACTGAGCTGGCTGGAGGAAGAGCTGAGTTGGGGGCCTTAGCCTCCTGGGTACCGGAGCCCGGCTATTCCCACCACGTCCTTTAACAACAAGCCCCCACGGCAGGCTCCTGGGCATGGCTTGTGGTCAGGACTCGGTCCACATGAGCCTCTCTCTGGAAGATGCAGGAAGTAGAGGCAGTGCTGCACAGTGGTTATGGGTGGGGCCCTGAATGTCCACCCTGGCCCTGCCATTGAATCAAAAAGAGTGACCTTGGGCAAAAGCCCAGCCCTCCAAACCACAGCTTCCTCATCTATAAAATGGAAATAATAACAGTGACCATCCCAGAGGGGTGTTGACAGAGGGGATGAGATCACCCATGGATAGGGCACGGGTTCTGCACATGGCCAGTGCTCACAGCTGAAAGCTCCTAGGATTTCCTTGTTGTTACCTAGAATGGCATTGGAAGATGGCTCTCCAAGGCCTCAGGAAGCCTTGGGGGTAGGTGGAAAGACCTGGGGCCAATCGACCATTTGTCCCAGAAAAAGCACCAGGTTGGAGGATGGGCCCACCTTCTTAAGCTTCAGAGGAAGCCTGGCCCTAAACCTCATGAATCCTCGTTTGTTAAATGGGAAAATTAACAGCGTGCTCATGGGGACAGTAAAATACCTGCAAAGACTTAGGATGGTACCTGGCATATGGCAGGTGTTCATTAAAGGGTGGCCAATGGCTTTATGATCAGTATAAATGGGGTTCCTAGGACACATGTTTCATGAACGTAAGAAACCAGGAAAGCATTGAAGGCCTAAAAGGGCAGATACATTTGGGACCTACTCAGGGAGAAGCCAGACTCCGGGACATGAGCCCAAGTGCACCCATTTCCCAGCTATAGAAATCGAGGCCCCCCCACCTGGGTCTCCTCACCTGCAGGAGTACATGTGGTTTTTCCTCACACTCCTCCGGAAGAAGCCCTTGCAGCCGTCACAGCTCGAGGCACCGTAGTGTTTGCCTGTGGCCCGGTCTCCACAGATGGCGCACAGGGCGCTGACAACCAGGCTATTGGGCGCGTTGAGGTTGGCGCCTTCTGATGGGGATGTGTCTGTGCCAGAAGAAAAGGGAGTGAGGCCTCAGGGTGGGCGGAAAGGCAGAGACCAAGAGGAGGCTCGTGGAGGGGTCTTTCCAGGGCTTCAGCCCCAGCCAAGTCTGAGGGATGTCCCCACTCTGTATCTTCCCCTTGGTGGCCACAGGCAAGTCACTTGGCCTTTTGGAACTTCATCTAGAAATTGGGGATGGTTGTGACACTGTCTTCAGAGAGTCATTTGTGAGGGTCTGCTTCTCCCTGAAATGGAGGCTTTCTATGGGGAGGAGTGAAGACCTGGTCACCTTCCAGGGTGGATACAACCCCTGTCGCCCCCTAACTGAGCAGAGGGGGCTGTGGAAAGAACAAATGCTCCCTGGCTGCTCCCTAAAACAGGTCATTCTCCTCATTCCTTACCGAGTGACCAGGGCCCAGTGGATCTCAGCTTGGAGCCCAGGGCCCCTGTAGACTCTGGGGAACAGGGAGGACATGCCCCAAGGACAGTCACTTGCCCTCCTAAGAGGGTCATGGCAGCCTCACACACCTCTTATCCCAGAGGCAGAAGCTACTACATTTATAAAAATGTGGGGAGGGGATCCTAGGCAGGCGGCAAAGGAGGCTTTGGGCTGGATGCTAGTGTTGCCAGGGCCACTAACTCTCCTCTGACCATGGGCAAGTTCCTTTCCCTTGCTTCAATTTCCCCTGGGTCTCACTTTCTTCAGGTATAAAAAAGAGCATCAATTTGAATGATCTGGTTGTTTTAAATTAAAAAAAAAATATATCAACAGCTGAACCCCTTCTTTTGCAAGCAAATCTTTCACCAAGAATAGACCCTACGGACAGAAAACTGCGTGCCCGTGCACACTCTACAGCACACACACACACACACACACACATTTTCATAGACACCCTGAATCTGACCTCAGCTGCCTAAGGGGACATCAGGTAAGAACTAGAGAGGGCCATCGCTTTGTAGGTAAAAGCACAAAAGTCACAAGCCCTCTGCCCAGGTGTAAATCCCAGCCTGCCCACTCTGCAGCTGTGTGATGTTGGCTGAGCTGGTCTCCTTCTCTGCACTTTCATTCCTTCCCTTGTAAAACTGGGCACACGATACCCCCCTAGGGTTCTTAGGAGGGTTCAGGGAATCAATACGCATGAAGTGCCTGGCAGGTAGTAAGCATGTATCAGCATTTGTGAAATAAAACTTTTCTGCAGAGGAGAACTCCCAGGCTTCGCGCACAGGGAGACTTCTGCCTCTGCCTGGCGGACACCCCAGACTCCGCGTGTGCCCGGAGTGCAGCCCCCTCCACTTGGTGAATTATTCCTGGAGATGGGGATAATTGTTAAGCCATGTTGGTGGCCTTTCTCCCTCAGCCTCTCCTCCCCCAACCTCCAGAGAAGCTGACCCCACAACTCCTGGTCACTCAGGGAGAGGCTGGGGAAGGAGCCCCCACCTCCTGGGCAGGGTGGGCTGGGTGCTGTTATGTATGTTGTCTCCCCGTGAGGTCAGCTCCTCACTCCCATTCTTCAGGGGGCAACGCTGAGGTTCAGAGAGGGCAAGTGACTTGCCTAGGTCTTCACACCACTGTCAAGCTGAGCAGTGGGATTTATGTCATGGTGTCACCCGGTCCTTTAACAAACCAGAAGCCCCTGTGGCTGCTGCTGTATTGGGGGTGGGGGATGGGCAGGAGATCTCCTTGGAGCTTCCCAGCCACCAGTCTGGGATGTACTTGGGAGGACAACCTCACATAACCCTGACTCGGAGACCACTTCAAACCCCAGCGAGGAATACTGGAGACTCTTCTTATAGACAGTCAGAGTCCTTGAGCCCATCTGTGTGGGGCCAGGACCAGTTACCAGGACTAAGCGCTCAGGCATCTTATCTTACTTATCCTCTGGTTAGCCCTGGGGGGCAGGCACTAGTCTCTATCCTGATTTTATAGATGAGAAAAATGGTTTGCCTTGTTCACTCGGGTAGGAAGGACATAGGCCAGGTTTTAGCCCAGATCTTTCTGAGCTCAGAGCTGGATGCTGCCTTGTCTTTGGGACTCCCCAAATGAAGAGCTTGTCCCCCTCCCCTTAGGAGCCCATGGTTCCTGGGCTCTGGAGGGCTGATGGGGATGCCCCAGGGAACAGCCCAGGGCTGGGTGGTGATTAGGAGTGTGACAGCACATTCTGTCCCTGCGGGGACACATGACACTCTGCCTAGTGCAGTAGCAACTTGCTTACCATTTCCAGTGTGTTTTCCTCTTGAGACCCTCATACAAGCCTCTGACACACCTAAAAGCTGGCTGGCATGGGGAAATGAAGCTAATTTTGTAGAAAATACAGCTGCTAGGAGAGGGGAAGTGACATGCCCAAGGTCCCACAGTGAGTGGACGGCAGGGGCAGGAAAGCCCCTGGTGAGACTGATCATAGCCAGTGCCTGGTGGCTTCTTCCCCTTTCCAGCTGTGCTGACTACCAGCTTCCAGGCCACAGCTGGAGCCACCCCCTGAGCCACAGAAGAGCTGCCTCCTCCTCTGAGGCTGCTTTGGGTCCCACTAGGGCCCTTCTTGGCCTCCACGCTGCCTCCCTTCTCCCACCTCCTTGCGGAGGAGAGTGGCCTACCCCGCAGATGCTGCGATCTCAGTGATGTTGGAGCAGGTAAGTAAACCTGGGGAGGCACCAGCAGCAAAATCTGCTGAAACAAACAGATGTGTTGCTGATGTCAACCTCATCCGGCAAAAGGCGAGATGAAAAATGTACAGGTAGGGTCTGCACAGTTGTGCACACCAGAGGGGATGGCACATACAAACGAAGGCACAAAGATGGTCAAGTGATAAAATGCCCACACACAGGGCACACAAACATATGCCCATCCACGAACACGCGTGGTCAAGGCCACGCACACAGCACATACGGACGCACACACTCACAGGCAAGACACAGACACTCCACAGAGATGCCGACACAGGCCCACTCAAGGAACAAGTACACATGGAAACAGATACAGAATGAGCACATGCAGACACGTGAACACAAGAAGTGCTCCAAACGTGTTCCCAAAGGCACGCATTTGCCCATATGCAAACCACCTTACACAGGCACCTTACCTTGGACACTCACAGTCACACGCATGCTGCTTCTTAGCAAACTTCCCTGAAAACTCCATTTTTCTCTAAGTTCCCATTTCCCCTAGGAAAGTCCCAAAGACACTCTGAAATGCAGGTGTGCCTCCAGCCACCATCTCCAGGGACAGAATGTTCCTTCCCATCTCTCCGCACCTTAGGCCTAGGAGGTTCAGGAAGGGGCCATGTTAGGCTGAATTACTGGAGCTGGATGCAAAGAGGGAGGAAACTGTGGTGTCACTGCATGGAACAGAGCAGCTGTGAAGTAACAGGGACCAGAAGGACTGGGCGGGGGGCAGAGGAGAATACTTGGGATCTGATTTTTCTGGAGATTTGCCCTTCCAGGCCTCCTCTCACGCAGAAAGCCTCTGGTCGCTATATTTGGCCATATCTACTTCACCTGGTAACACCTGTGCTAGCCTATAGGACCCAGCTACCATTCTCGATCATTCTCCTCCTACCCCAAAGTTAAGTGCCAAAGATCCACTCCTCTGGGCACACCTGCCCCACTGGCACACCTGGGTACTCCTGCCCCCACCTACCATTGGCCATCGTCAACACCTGCACATTCTCAAACTCCAGGGTGGTGTAGGCTGGGTCCAGTGCAGCGCTGTAGTCAGCCATGTCCATGTCGATGAGGGTTTTGGAGAGGCGCATTCTCCCCTGCCTCCACACCTCGGCCACTGCCCCTGCCCACGATGCCCACCCCAGAGGCTCTGGGCTGAGCCCTGGCCCCCACCCTCAGCCCTCCCACCGTGTCCTCCCAGGTGCCCTCTCTCTCTGCCTTCGTTTCAAACCGTCCTCTGGGAGGATGTGCTGGGAGTCTGGGCCTAGCCTCTGGAAGGGGTGGAGGCTCTGCTGGGGAGGGGTAGGGGTTAATGGTTAATCAGCCCCTCTCTGGTGGATAGCCGGGGCGGGGCTGCAAGGATTTGGCTGTTTGTTGGTCTCTGGCTGACACTTGGGGTGCTAATTACAAGTGTTGGGGTCCTAACTCATCAATACTCACTTATCAATTGTATGGGGCAGGCTCTATAACTCACCTGCACTTGTCCGATCCCTGACTCAGCCACCCCCCAGCCATTGTCCCCCGAAGCCCGGCATTGTAACTGATATGATCAGACTCTGACAGCCCACCTCCAAGACGTCTGATTTCAATAACTTCCCAAATCATTGACTTCTATCTGCACTGTTCTTGCAGAGATAAAGCTACCTGCTGGCCCATGACTTAAAATCCAAATCCCAGGCCCCACACTCACATCATCTGATGCTTGTTCTGGGAGTTGTCTTTCTGCCTCCCCTGGGAGCAGAACAGGTTGGAGGTTTGGGAGGGTCAGACTCACCTCTAGGTCCCCTCCTCTGTTCCCTGTGATCCTGGTATGGTCCCCACCAGCCCTCACAGCCCCCAGCTGCTCTGGCCCAGACAGACTCCATCTCTGGTTTCCCTGTGACATTCTCCTGTCCCTCACACCCTCCCTCCTCCCAGAGAGGAGAGGTGGATAGGAGGTTTGCAGCCCCACAGACCTGGGTTTGCATTCAGGCGCCTACCACCTACCAATCGTGACTTTGGGTAAATGATTCTCCCCTCTGAGCCTCAGTTTCCTTCTCTGTGAAATGTATGATCAACCTCAAAGCGTGATTTGAATAGTGAGTGCAATTGCAGAAAGAAAACACCCAACAGTGCCTGGCCCCTGCCCACCCCTCCTTCTCCTCACTCTCTCCGTTTTGTGTCTCCTTCTCTGTCCCTTGTGTCTCCCACGCATCTCCTGCATTCAGAGTGGGCTCCATGGGAGAGCCACCGGTGCAGTCACACAGAGCCCCCTAGAGAGCCCCTGGGCTTGGGTCAATGCTCTGCTGCTGCCATCTTGAAAGTCTTCGTGATTTTTGAACAAGGGGTTGTGCGTTTTCATTTTGGACTCGGCTCCTGAAATCGTGCAGCTGGTCCTGCCTGTCTTCAGCTCATTGCCCACCCTGTCCCTCTTAACCCTCCAGCCCTCATTGTCTTGTCATGCAGACACTTTCTGGGCTCCCAATCTAGCTGGAGGTAATGTCAGGACACAGTAGGTAGAGGGCGAGGACAGAGGTATAAGGGCCTGAGACTGTTCTCTACTGCAGCTGGAGGGGCCGGTGGGAGGGCCTTGATGACATCCGTGAGCAGGAGTGAGCAGAGCCAGGGACGAGGGAGGGAATTAGGAGTGAGTGCATTAGAGACAGAGTGAATTAATGAGTAAATGACTGAGTGAGTGGGTGGTGGATTACTGAGTGGGTAAACGAGGGGACGAGGCGTGTGCGTCTGAGGGGTACGAGGACCATCCTTCCCATAGAGCCCTTTCTCTGTCCAGCTTAGCTTCATTCTTTTCCCTCTATCCTACCCCTGGAGCCAAGATAACCCTGCAGTGCTATTTCCTGGGGGTTGAGGGGGAGGAAAGACGGAGCAATTGTTCTGGAGGAGGAGAGAGGCTAGATTTGGCGTCAGGAGACCTGGGTTTAGGAACCAGCTCTGTCACTACTCAAATGGCTTTGCCGAAGTCCCATCTCTTCTCAGGGCCTCAATTTCCCCATCTATAAAAAAGAGAGGTGATCCTCGCCCAGTTGTTTGTTGACCAGGACAAGATTCTAAGGGAGGGAAGAAAAGAGAGGGCCCCCCCAACCCCACAAATGACTGGTCCCAGGTCCCTTGGCCTTGGGAATAGTGCAGAGCTGGGCAGAAAAAGAAGACATGATTAGTGATAAACATGGAAGGATAGTGAAGGGCAGCTCTGGGAAGGGCCTCCGGGGGCCGACCCAGATCCCTGCTACCTGTCTGACTGCTATGACAGGCCATGCACAGCTATTCTCTGCACAGATACGTCCAGGACAATTCAGCAATCCACATCCTCTATAAATGGTGCCTTGTTGATCCAAAGAGGCGCACAACCACATTTCCAAAAGTGGAATGCGATCATTAGCATGTCAGAGTTTAATTGGTAA
This sequence comes from Nycticebus coucang, assembly GCF_027406575.1. NCBI lineage: Eukaryota > Metazoa > Chordata > Mammalia > Primates > Lorisidae > Nycticebus > Nycticebus coucang. The sequence continues at coordinate 50,973,485 of NC_069800.1, read as the reverse complement.
CAAGAATAACAATGCATCTTTCTCCAGATGACAGCTCAGATTCAATTGAATGAATCAACTCAGGTCAACCATGCCATGCTATATACATGACCTGTCACATACAAGAACTATAATGCTAGGCACACTCCCTGCGCCCGGTGAGCTAAGTACACAAAACTGTGCCTTACCAAACGCACAACACGCACGACTATGAGACACATTCCAGATTCGTGTTCCAGCACATTACAGCCTGGCCCGTAAGAAAATCTATCCACTCATCAACTATAAGTTGCATAATTTATTACATACATAATTCATCCCATCCTTAGCCAACTCCAAATAATATCTTCTAGATATATATCCTTCATATAAATGACACACCACCTGTAAAATCTACTGATTCTGTGGCCTCAGGCAAGTCATTATTGCTTTTTTGTGTTCGTTGCTACTATATAGTTTGTTGTTTTTTTTTTTTTTTGTGAAAAATCAAACTGTGATAGTACAGAGGGAAGACTGAGGTGGCAGCTGCCAGAATCTTTGTGGATTACAAGTGCAAGTAGCTGGAACAAGTCTTTGCATTCATAGACAGCTGCATAAATATGAGAACATAGGACACACAGAATATTTCAGGCTTTTTGCTTTGTGTTTCCATTTCAAATTATTTATGTTACAACTTTACTCTGTTATGTCGAGACAGAGCCTTGCTCTGTCACCCTGGCTAGAGTACAGTGGCATTATCATAGCTCACTGCAATGAAAATGCCTGGGCTCTAGTGATCTGCCGGCCTCAGCCTCCTGAGTAGCTGGGACTATAGGCACCCACCGTAACACCTGGCTAATTTTTCTAGGTCTCACTCTTGCTCAGGCTGGTCTGGAACTCCAGAGCTCAAGAGATCCTCCCACTTTGGCCTCCCCAGAGTGCTAGGATTATGGGTGTGAGCCATCATACCTGGCCACAACTTTAAATTTTAAATTACTATTCTGCATATTCTGTAACAGTGGCTAAGGTTGTAAGAGTCCTCCTGTGTCTCTGAAATAAGCAGACGTTGAACTGCAGCAAGGAACGTTTCAATGGGATACCAAACAGACCCTTAACATAACATATAAAAAGGATCCTGACAGGCTGGGCGTGGTGGCTCATGCCTGTAATCCCAGCACTCTGGGAGGCTGAGGCAGGTGGATTGCCTAAAATCACAGGTTTGAGACTAGCCTGAACAAGAGTGAGACCCATCTCTAAAAACAGCTGGTCACTGTGGTGGGTGCCTATAGTCCCAGCTACTTAGGAGGCTGAGGCAAGAGAATTGCTTCAGCTCAAGAGTTTGAGGTTGCTATGAGCTGTGATGCCATAGCACTCTACCTAGCTGGACAGAGTGAGACTCTATCTCAAAAAAAAAAAAAAATCCTTACAAAGCAAATTAGTACAATGTTTTTTGCCTCCTATGTTGTACAAGGAGAAAAAAAAGGAAGTGGAAAAAAATGAGACATGGAGGTGCTTAGTATAGTATCTGGAGGTCTTAAAAGTTTCATTCAGGGGATGAAGAAACGTTGGTTAATGGGCACAAAAATACAGTTAGATTAGAGGAGTAAGTTATAGTGTTTAATAGCACAGTGGGGTGACGACAGTTAACCATGATTGTCTGTTTCAGAATAGCTAGAAGAGATTTAGAACCTCCAAACACAAAGAAAGAATACATGTTTGAGGTGATGGATATCCTAATTATCCTGACTGGATTAACACGAACTGTATGCATGTATGGAAATATCACACGTACCCCATAAATATGTACGATCATTATGTATCAATAAAAAATTTCATTCCCTTCCTTCAAGGGGGAAAAAAATAATTTTTAACTAATGAGAAAAAGGAAAGCAACATCTCAAGGCTCTACAACGAGGAAGAACTCAAACCCTGCAGTGCTTAGAGGCTTCCATACAGGCACCCAGGAAATACAGCAGGCAGCAGAGCAACTGTCACAAGCATTGGCCTGGATTTTGTCTCTATGCTTATGAAAAGTATTAAGCTTCGGCTCGGCGCCTGTGGCTCAAGGAGTAGGGCGCCGGTCCCATATGCTGGAGGTGGCAGGTTCAAACCCAGCCCCGGCCAAAAACCACAAAAATAAATAAATAAATAAATAAAAAAAGTAAAAAAAAAAAAAAAGAAAAGTATTAAGCTTCGGCTTGGCGCCTATGGCTCAAGCGGCTAAGGCGCCAGCCACATACACCTGAGCTGGTGGGTTCAAATCCAGCCTGGGCCCGCCAAACAATAATGACGGCTGCAACTAAAAAATAGCCAGGTGTTGTGGTGAGCGCCTGTAGTCCCAGCTACTTGGGAGGCGGAGGCAGGAGACTCGCTTGAGCCCAGGAGTTGGAGGTTGCTGTGAGCTGTAATGCCCTGGCACTCTACGTAGAGTGACAGTTTGAGGCTCTGTCTCAAAAAAAAAAAAAAGGAAAAGAAAAGTATTAAGCTTCTTTGTGCAGACTGAGTGGGGGGTTGGTCTCTGGCCTGTACACCAATGTTTGTTTACATTCTGGGCCCATCCGATAATAGGCTCCTCTCCAGCTGTCTGCATAAGGCAAGTTATTCTTTCGAAGCCTCAGTTTGTCTTTCTGTAAAATGGGCCTACCTTGCAGTTTGTTATGAAGATTCAATGAGAGAATACTGTAAACTTCTTAGCCCTCCTTCCCTCCACCTCGCTTTAGGGGCATAAGTCACAGATGTTGCGGTCAGGCCGATCTGGCCCGAATCCAGGCAGTGCTAATGAACGTGTACCAAATTCTGTGACCTCTGGTTCTACCGCTCTCAGCTTGAGTTTCAGCATAAGAAAAATTGTATTGAAAACTTCTTCGCAGGCATAGTTTAGGTGTAAAATGACACAAAACGACCAAGTAAATGTAGGGATACAGTGCAACAGTAGTGATTTTTGTCATTGGTCGTTGATGCCAAGACTCCAGGCTGGCCACGTAGTCTGCCAGAATCAGCAGAGCTCCTAGGGGCTTCCTTCCCAGCCATGAACAAGGACCTTGAGGCCACCGCATTAACAGCTGTTTTTTCTCTCTGACCCTCACTCTTGGGTAGTCAGGTCCCAGCTCACGAGGCAGCACTTTCTAGGGGACAACAGAAGACCTTGGAGCCCACCGAGAGATCGGGGTCATTCATGTTGTAGAAGGAGAAATGGAGACCTGGAGAAGGGAGGTGGGGGCCTCGTGCCTCTGCTGCGGACAGTGGTTAAGGGGGCCGCCGCTATGGACCACATTATTTTTCTTTTAAGTTATGTAATAACAAGAGCTAATGTTTAAGGAGAAATTTTGTGCTAAGCCTGATGCTTGAGAACCTCCACTCTTTTCATATTATCTGCCTGTGGAGGCAGGGATTACTGTCATCCCCACTTTATAAATGACAAAATTGAGGCTCAGAGAGGTGAAGTGACTGGCCTAAAGTCACACAGCTTGTAACAGAAGGGCTGTCACTTGAACCCGAGTCTGACTCTAGAGCTCCAGGGCTGCACCCCTCTCTGTGCTGCCTCATTCCCAGGAATCCAGAAAGAACATCAGAATTCTGCAGCATCAGGGCTGGCGGCTTTACCATCCTGGTACCGCTGGGGAACTCAAGGACCTGAGAAGTGAAGGACCCTATCCCCGGACACAGGCAGGTTCAGGGGCATCCTCCACACGCCCAGCCACCCAGGCGCTCACCACCCCACTATCTCCTATCTTTGTCTCCCCCACCTACCACCTGTGAGTGGTGCAGGGAAAACTCGAGACTTATCAAGACAGAGAACAAAAGTCGTGGGGGAAAGAAGCCAAGAGCCATCTCCACTCTGGGGTAGGGCCCTTCAGTTTCGCCCCTTTGAAATTTCAAATTCCAGTTTGTGGACAAAGTCCTAACTATCTCACAATATAGGTCCCCAACCACTGACCAAACTCCAGTCCAGACAGCCACCTGGCTCGAGGCTGGCCCAGCTTTGCCTCTTCCTTTGGCGGCTCTGAAGGTCTGGGAGTAGGGGGACACCCCTGCAGCCCCATCCACCCACCAGGACCTCGGCCCCTCATTGCAGAGGGCTGGCTTCTCCCTGGAGCTGGCATCTGACGCTGGCTGGTACGACAGCAGACACCAGGTAGGCCCCCTTGCCGTCTGGGCATCTTTTCTCCTCCTTGAGCTCACAAAACGCTGTTCACACAGCTCTCTGCACCCTGAGTGCAGGACACAGTAGCTTAATTAAATCCCGACCCCACAAAACTTCAAAACTGGAAAGGATGGCTCTGCTAACCTGCCCATTTCATGGATGGAGATACTGAGACCTTCAGGGGAATGGCAGCTGGCCACAGGTTGAACTGTGGACGTTGGGTCCCTCCACAAACCCCAGAGGGTGGCAGGGACTTCCTCAAGGCTATGTGGCGGTGAGCGAGCTTTGTCTTAACAAGGAGAGCCCGTTGCTTCAACACAGCCCCTCGGGCCCTGGCAGCACTGTGGACGGTGGCATGTTGGTGCCCTCAGTGACTGATGGCTATTGGGTTGCTACAGGAATATTTCTGTGAGGAAGATGAGGGAGCTCGGGGCCTGAAGGCCAGTGGGTTTGGAAGGAAACAACATCTATGTGGTTAACTGATAACTGAGCCCCATCCCTGGGCCTCTATAGGCCTCTTTCCTCCCTCCCTCTTCTCAGCACAATTAAGACCAACTTACCTGCCTGCTAATCATTGCTGAGCCTGTTGATTTTGCCTTAAAAAATTAACTGGGCATGAGTTTGCGGTTTGCCTCACCCCTAACCCTGGAAAGGCCTAGGTGGGCAAGAGGCCTCCTGGGTTATGCAAGAGGCCACTGGCCTCCCCATGAACATCCCACGGCCTCTGCTGCTGCTCTCCAAAGGCTGGGGTTTTGCTCAAGAGTCAACAGTCTGCTTGTTCCCCTGTACTGGGTCCTGAGCAAATTTGCTCTGTTACCAAAGAGAGATAAAGGCATCTGAGGAAGAGCTTTCCAAACAGGGATGCGAGGCGGCAGCTTTGGGCTTGGGGTGCTAGAATCCTGCAGTGTCACAGCCGGAAGAACCTTTAAGAGACATGCTGGACCTTTTCAAACTGGGTTGTGAAGCTCCCGGGGGCCAAGGGAATTTATCCACAGACCCTTTTTCAATAAGAGACTCATTCTTAGATCTCATCTTCCTAAATATTTCATTTGGGAGTTGGAAACCCCCTGGTCCAGCCTCATCCCCTCATTGTACAGATGGGGAGATAGAGGTCGGGGACAAGTGACTTGTCCAAGCACAGAAGGTCACCCCAGGTAGCCAGGGTCTCCAGCCAGAATAGGAACAGTGGGCTCTCTCTGGACCTGAGTGATGTGTTGAAGGACATCTGTAAATAAGACGGCTCTATAAAATTCCTCCTCTGCCGTGCTCCCCTCTCTCCCAAGCTGGCTGGAAACAGAAAGGTACCCAGAAGCCCCTAGAAGGCCCAAGTCAGGAGAATTGGCCTCGCCTTGAGTCTTGCACCCCCCGCCCCAGAGTGCGACCAGTAGCCATGAGCTGAGAACTGGAGACTCCACGTTATAACCCATCTAGGTCATGTCCTGTCCAGGACATCAGGAGAAAGATGCAGAACCCTGCCTGGACTTTCTGACAATATCTAACTTCCCATGTTGTCACAGGATGAAATGGAGAGAAACGTGCAATGATCATTTTGTATCACGGCTATTTAGGAGTTTTGTGTGTGTCCGTTCATTGGTCCTCATGGCCCCTCTGGGAGACTGGTAATATTTTTATCACTACTTTACAGACCAGAGGCACGGAGAGGTTGAGACTGTGCCCAAATTCACACAACTGATGAGAAACAAGAGGCAAAAGTCTGGCCAGAGTCTGTGCTCCTAACCCCGAGGCTGCCCAGCCTTTCCACATGGTGAGTGACAAGGAAAGGTGGCCTAAAGAGGGGCACAGAAGCCACTCTGGCCAGAGAGCAGGGCATTGTGGGAGATGCTGACCACCAGGCTAAGGAGGAAAGGTGGAGAGCATAGTCTGCAGAACGATTAGGAAGGAAGCCAGGAGGACTTGGGCCCTTGTGGGTGGAGCCTTCCTTCAAGCTGCCTCCTGCCAGGTGGCTTGTGACATCTAGTTGAGTGTGTTGCTGTCCTCTTATTTATGTTCCTTCCTCCTGTTTATGTTCCTGACTTTATCTGCAGGGGTGACCTTGGGAGTTAGATGGGGCCTGCTCAGCCCTTGTGGGGCCTGAATGATAATGGGGAGCCCCTGCCTGGTTCAGACTCTGGTTTGGACAGTGAGGGATGAGCTCACATCCCAGAAGCCACCCTTGGTCTCCCCTTGTTTTTAAGGGCCCCCCGTAGGTCACTAAAGTGAAGTGTTTGTAAGTCCTGAGAGTCAGGCCAGGGTCACTGCATACAGTTGTATAGGTTGCTCACTGCACAAAAGTTCTCTAGCCAAAAGAGTGACTGGGGTGGAAATGTGTAGTCTTTGTTGCAACTGCCAAGCCAAGTGTCCATGGGGCTTTGTCTGCCCAGAGTGGGGTACCTTTTTCTTGTTTGCACAAAGGCTTCATGTGAGCTCCTGGGAACCCTACCCCAGCTCTGGTTCCAACCACCAGGTGACCTTGGGCAAGGTCATTTCCCTCTCTGGCCTTGGTTTCTCATTTGAGAAGCTCTGTCTAGCATAAAGCTGAGATTCAACCCTGATAGTGAAATAAAATCATTTGGGACATTTAAAAAGTACCCAGGCCCTATCATAGACCAATGATCAAATCCTGGGATTGGGGGTGGGGGTGCTAGACATCAGAGTTTTTTAAAGTTCGCAGATTATTCTGATGTACAGCCAAGATTGAGAGCCACTGTAGGAGGGCTTGAAATTTGAAGTGGAAAGGCCTGGATTTGCATCTAAGTTTTATAACTTACTGCAACTCACTAGTCAAAACTTCAGTGAGGCCCAGTTTTCCTAGCTGTGAAATGGGATTAATAATAACTCCCTCACAAAATCAAAATGCAGGTTAAATGGCATGATATTCAGACAGTTTTTGGCACTGTGTCTAGCATGTAGGGAGCTCCCGATTTTTGGTACCAACATTTTTTTTTTTTTTTTTTTATTGTTGGGGATTCATTGAGGGTACAATAAGCCAGGTTACACTGATTGCAATTGTTAGGTAAAGTCCCTCTTGCAATCATGGGGTACCAACATTTTATTTTTATGTTTTTTACAGACAGAGTCTTACTTTATTAACACCCTTGGTAGAGTGCTGTAGCGTAGCAGCTCACAGCAACCTCCAGTTCTTGGGCATAGGCGATTCTCTTGCCTCAGCCTCCCGAGTAGGTGGGACTACAGGCGCCCACCACAACACCTGGCTATTTTTGGTTGCAGTTTGACCAGGTCGGGTTTGAACCCACCACCCTTGGTTATAAGGGGCTGGTGCCCTACTCACTGAGCCACAGGTGCCGCCCCCAACATTTTTATTGTTACTATTTGCAAGAAAATATTGACTTAAAACAAAGGCCCCTTCTAGGTCAAGATTGGAGCCAGGCTTTCTCTGTTCCTTGAAGCCAATTCCTTCTACAGGGGTTTCACTCTTGGCTGCATGCCTGTCACATTATTAAGGTACATGTGATTGTTATTTGATATTTTACCTAATTTATTAAAATTGTTCCATTTCGTTCTGAATGGGTTCTACATTCACGTGGTTCAATATCAAAATATAACAAGGTACACGTGGAGACGTGCTTGCTTCCACCCAGCTCTTCTCACTGCTCTCCCCTTCTTCCTTGGGGAAACCACTTCTCTCACTTTCTGATGTACCTTCCAAGGTTTCTTTCTCCTGACGAAGCAGCGTGGATCACACATTCTACGCCTGCTTCTTACACTGTTCTACCCCTTGCTCTGGTGATGTGATATCACAGCTTAGAGATATTTCCACAGAAGTTGAGAGCAAGCTTTGAGGATGGAAAGAGTATTGTCCCCCATCACAGGTGAGGAAACTGAGGCTCAGAGAGGGAACATCATTTTCTCAGTGAGCCAGGTCAACAGTATTTGAACTATCTCCACCTGGGTCTAGAGCCAGTGTTTTCCCTCTGCACTGACGTGGCATCTCCAGGAAGCCTGGCACAGAGAGCTTTGGAACCTAGCTTAACTCTCTCCTGGGCAGACCTGGCCTTCCTAGGGCAAGAGGTGGAGTGTGCTGTCAGGGTCCCCAAACCTCCTAAAGTGTGGAACAAAAAGTGTCCAGAGTTATCCAGATAGGGACTCAGAGAAGGGATGGCCCCTGAATGGACAAGTCAGGGCCTGGTGGCTATGTCCTCCAGCACTAGGGAGCCTGCCTGGAACCCTCTGTCAGCCTCAGGGTGCATGGTTGGCAGGGGGGGTCAGGAGGAGGAGGAGAGGCAGGGAGGACAGGGAAGCCTGACTGATGGGACCAGCCCCAGTAGGAGGAGACTAAGGGGATCCATTACCCCAGCTCAGGAAGGAGGATTTGGAATTTAAAGCGGAAGTAGCAATGACTTTTTTTTGTTATTGCTTTTTCTTTAGGCAGAGGCTCACTATATCGCCCTCCATAGAGTGCTATGGCATCACAGCTCACAGCAACCTCAAACTCCTGGGCTTAAGTGATTCTCTTCCCTTAGCCTCCCAAGTAGCTGGGACTACAGGCACCCTCCACAATGCCCAGGTATTTTTTGCTTGTAGTTATCATTGTTGTTTGGCAGGCCCAGACTGGGTTTGAACCCGCCAGCTCCAGTGTATGTGGCTGGCGCCCTAGCCGCTGAGCTACATTGCTGAGCCAAGCAATGAGTTTTTTTTTTTTTTTTCTTCAGTTTTTGGCCGGGCCTGGGTTTGAACCCACCACCTCCGGCATAGGGGCAGCGCCGTACTCCTTTGAGCCACAGGCGCTGCCCCTAGCAATGAGTTTTTAACCAATGTTTGCTGCTCAGGTAACCGCTGCATTCCCCCTAGATTCCTGACCTTCTGTAGTTCACTGACTCACTGACTTTGGGCAATCACTTTCCTCCTCTGTGCCTCAGTTTCTCCAATGCAAAATGAAAAAGATTAAATAGTTGGTCTTTGGGCAGCCTTGGTGTACTCCTAAAAGACTCTATAGCTCCCCCAACCCCCCCCACCCCGCCTTACTTTGTTGCAGGTACCTGGATCCTGCTTTGATCAGAATGTCATTCACCCCTTGGCCTTCCTGGGTTGGGAGCCGAGGGCACCAGTTCTCTACTCTGCCCCCAAATCCGGCATCCTCCCCTCGGTTCTGTGTCTCTCTCCTGCCACCCCATCCTTTCCAGGCAGATGTGAAATCAGGACCATACCTGGTGGGTCCCGGGGGAAGCCCTGGCCCCAGTCTGACATCCTCCTCCTGGTGCACTGTGGGCAACTTCTTCATCCTCGAGGGAGCTCCTGCTGCCCCCCGGCACCCCAGACCCTGCGAGCACTGCCGGGCAGAGTTAATCCCTTAATACTGGTCACAATGAGATTTCAGGGATGGTGGGAGGCGGTCTCCATGGAAACTGCAGACCTGTCCAGGACCCATGCAAGGAATTAGCCACGGGGCTTAGCAAGGGGCTCCCAGAGACCCCACCCAATGGATTCCTAGGCTAGGGGGACACAGTGGCCTAGACTCCTGGGTCCTGCGGCTCTCCCATTGCCTCTCTGGAGGGCTTGAGACTAACCATACCCTGGGCACTGCCTTAGTGTTCTCCTGTTGAACTGGACATTCACAGGAAGAGCCCTGCCATCTCCCTGAGCCTCAGTTTCTCCATCCTCCAAATGGGGTTCTAATCTTTCATTCAGAGGCTTTTCTAGAAGGATACAGTCTTCAAGGTCTACCCTGTCTGAGTATGAAGCTTGGCTTTTCCCTCTCAGACTGTAAGCCTAGGCAAGCATTTCGCTGCTCTATGCCTCAGTTTCCTCACCTATATGACGGCCACGTTAATGACAACACGGCCTCGCACTTGTGCCTGCCTGACCGGCCGGCAGTAACAATGTGCGTGTCCTGCTCAGCTCTGTCTGACTGCCCCGTCCACCTTGCGCATCCATCCTCCCCAGCCACCTGCAGCTTCCAGAACCCCACCATCTCTCCTGCCCCTAGCTGTAACGCCACTCTCTCTGCCTCCGTGTCCTCCAGTTCTCATCTTAGTCATCTTCTTCTGGGAAGTCCTGCTAAATCTGGTGAAGTAGGGGTTCCTCCTCTGTCCCCTCACATCTCCCAAAGCTTTGTCATCATAGCTTAGTGAGATGTTGGTGACTGGTGACTGGGACTGCATCCATTTACCACAGTCTTCTCAGGACCCAGCAGGATCTTAGAAATAGGTCAGACGAAACAATGAAGGAAGGAAGGAGTCTGTCCATCCAAACATTCAAGATGGATTGAGCACCTTCAACTTGGAATGTTGTGGGAAATGCAGCAGTGAACACAACCAACAAAATGCCAACCCTTCACAGGGTTGTGGCTTAGCAAAGAAAAATGTAGGATGCCCAGTTAAATAAGAATTTCAGATAAACAATGCACATTTTTTTTTTAGTACAAAGTACATCCCCAATAATGCATGGGACATATATTTTCTTTTTTTTTTTGTGGTTTTTGGCCAGGGCTAGGTTTGAACCCACCACCTCCGGCATATGGGACCGGCGCCCTACTCCTTGAGCCACAGGCGCCGCCATGGGACATATATTTTGAAAATGTGTGGTTTATCTCAAATTCACATGAAAGTAGGTGAATCTGGCAACCCTACTCCCTCTCTGCCAGAGCAGGCAGGGTGGAGACAGACAGCAAAAGGTACATAAATAAAAGACGAAGTAAATGACAAATAGTGGTAAAGTGCAATGAAGACAAGGAAAACGTACCAGGGGATGGGCAGGGTGCCCCTTTGGACGGGGCACTCTCCTGATCCAGAGGCCTTTAACTGCCCGGACTGTTCTAAGCTCCAATAAGATGCTACCTCCGAAAAGCCCTTTGCGTCCTAAAGGATATCAGGGGAGGCTGTTAAACTTGGGAATGACTCCGTGACTGGCAGAGGGCGCAGCTGAGAAGAGTCTCACTTTTAAAACTTGGACCCCGGCCTTCACAAACTTTTACCAACCCGCAGCCCCACCTCTCCGGCTAGCCAATGTCCTCTGCAGGGCTGGGAGCCAGAGGAAGAGGCCAAAGGAACTGTGCAGAGAAACGTGGCCACCCAGGTCATAGCTGGGAACCCTGACACACCTCCCCACCCCTCCTCTGTCCCGCAGCTGCCCCAGGGCTCAGGACAGACCTCGCACCGCCGTAAGCCGGAGGGCGTCCAGGAGGAGGCGGCCGAGTTGCTGGGCACTGCCGAGCTTTGCGCTTCCTGGGCTCCTCCTAGTGGCCAATGTAGGAACTGGCGCTGAAAAACTTAGCCTCACAGGTTTTACCAGTCACAGCAAAGGCCGCCCTACAATCCCACCAATCACAGACTATGGCTCTTCAAATCCAGCTAGCATAATGACCAATCACAGTTCGTTCGATTTAGTTACTTAGGCGAACTTCTCTCCAATCACACACCTGCCTGGGCACTGCACCTATCAGAACGCAGGATTTTAAAACCAATTCCCAAGGCCAGCACCTTGCTGTCATTCCACTAATGACAAAATATCTGCTCCCAGCACTGTCTCAATGTGCAGACACCTTTGAGGACGGTCCCAAGCTTTGGAAGAGTTCCATGTAGAAGCTTGCATTAGCGTTTAGGGACATTGTAATGACATTACTATTATTTAACATTACTCCCCCCCCCCCATTATCAAACCTAATGTATGAGTACAGGAGAGAGGGAAAAGTATGACCTCTGGGTTAGACACACCTCAACTGGAGTCCATATGCTGGCCTGGTGAAGCAGGATGCTTCACTTTCCTTTCTTCAATTGTTAAAAAGAGAATAAGAGTAATAGTTACGTGTCATATTCCACCACCGCCCCCTGATTCAAGCCTACACCCTGCAAGTCACCGTCCTTGTCCCCTCCCTCTCACCCCGACTCATCAGAATTAAGTTCTTGCCTCTTCCGACGGTCATCTGGAATTGTCATCCTCTCTTCATCTTCAACCCACCCACCTTTGTCACATTGCCATCATCTCTGCGAGTCTACAAAAGTCCTTCCTCTTCTCTGTCCACTCTGGCTGTACCACTCCGGGGCCAGGAGCCATCTAGCACAAACACACATTGAATCAGATCCCACCCCCAGTTCAACTTTGGTGACTTCCTGTGCATTCATAATAAACCTCATAAAATTCCTGCCATAGACTGTGAAGCTGTACGTGACCTTGATTCTATATCCGTACATCTCCAACTTCATTTCGTTCCACTGCCTTCACCCCTATTGGCAGCAACCATTCTGCCATTCTTTTAGTTTTTCTGTCCCATCTTAGGGCCTTTGCACATCCTCTCCCCTCTACCTGGAATATGCCTCCTTGGTTCTTTGCATCACTGGCAAAAAAGTTAATTGTCACCTTTTCTGGGAAAACTCTCCTTCCTGGTTAGATAGGTTCTCCCCACTGCTCACCTTTTTATTTTTGGTCCCTATACTTGTCATTTCTTCATAATATTTATCACAATTTAAAATTAGACATGTGATTAGTAACTTGTATATTATCTATTTCCATTACTTCAACCCCTGTGAGGGAGATGATCCTTGTCTGTTATATTCCCCAGAGTACCCTCCACATCATGAACAGTTTAAAATTAAGTACATAGTAGGTACTTAATAGATATTTGCTGGATGAATGACTGAAAAGGTTTTTTGAGGAGGAATGGATAATAATGCATATAAAGTGCTTACACTTCGTACAGAGTAGGTGCTTAGTGGAAAGGAGTCTAGGCTTCTATTAGAAATTGTAGAGAGTAAAATAAATGAAGAGATTTTAAAATCATCTGGGCTCCTACATTTAGAAGGACCCAAACTGCCAGTTTGACCGTGGCACCACCAATATTTTGGGCTAGACCATTCTGTGTTGTGGAGAGGCTGTGTTGTGCACTGCAGGCCACTTAGCAGCCTCTCTGGCCTCTACCCATTAGATGCCAGGAACACTTTCCCCACCCCATAGTGTGACAATGGGTCCCAGACAACTAAAAATGTTCCTTGAGGGTCAAAATCATCCCCCATTGAGAATCACTATGTGAACCCTCTAAACTTACAAGAAATTTTCTCTCAGTGATTCAGTGCTGCTCAAATTTTAGTGTCCATAGGAATCATCTGGGGCCATTAATACAAATTCAGATGAGTGGTACCCTACCTCAGGGGCCAGGATCAACAGTGGGCAAGGCACTGGGTAGTTAATGAGCTTCCTTGGGGTGGAATGATACAGGCCCTCAGACCCTACTTTGAAAACTCCTCCAGGGGGGCGGCGCCTGTGGTTCAGTGAGTAGGGCGCTGGCCCCATATACTGAGGGTGTATACCCAGCCCCGGCCAAACTGCAACAAAATAATAGTCGGGTGTTGCTGCGGCAGGTGCCTGTAGTTCAGCTACTCGGGAGGGTGAGGCAAGAGAATCGCCCAAACCCATGAGTTGGAGGTTGCTGTGAGCTGTGATGCCACACCACTCTACCAAGGGTGACAAAGACTCTGTCTCTTAAAAAAAAAGAAAAGAAAAAGAAAACTCCTCCAGGAAGCCTCCTGGTAACCAAGTAACCAAGCATTGTACCAGGATCCCAACTCACCAGGACCCTGCCCTTGAGTTCCCCTCCTTCCAATACCTTCCCCTGAATATCTTTTCAAACTAGCGACATAATGAAACTCTAGCTCAGACCAAGGCCCAAATTGCCTCGTCTTCATTCAGGGAATAGACAAAAACTGACCACAGAGTTTAGCCGAAACCACTTAGGATATAACAGTATCTCCTGCCTCCACCAGCAAACAAAAGAAATCTTGAGTTGTTGCCTGGGAGACATGTCTGCTTATCAGAATTGTGTTGTCAGACCCATCTTTTCCCTGGTGGACCAGACTCTCATCTCTGAGAACAGGTGCTGAAGGCCACTTGGTAAGCTTGGTCATAGTAACCAAAGTCAGACAAACCCAATGAGTCGTGACTCAGCCCATCTTCCAGACCTTCTTTTAGGCTCTCTTATTCATGGTCTATCTGTGGGCTGTTCTCAACTATTCCACTTCCCTCCTTTCAGGCCCAGGAGGACTACACTTTCATGCTTCCTTTGAAGCTACGTGTGACTTGTTTTGGCCAATGAGATGTGAGCAGAAAACAACTTGTGTTATTCCCGGGCAGAAGCTTTAAGAGCCAGTGTTGTAGCTTGGAAGGAAGAATAGATACAGAGTCACCACGGAGAGGAGAACCCCTGATGATCTACAGTGGACATGTACGTAAGTCAGTAATAAACATCTGCTGTGCTAAGTCACTGAGACTTGGAGCCTGTTTTTGTTTTTCTTGTTTGTTTGTTTTTTATTGAGACAGAGTCACACTCTATGACCCTGGGTAGAGTGCTGTGGTGTCACAGCTCAAAGCAACCTCAAACTCCTGGGCTCAAGGTATTCTCTTGCCTCGGCCTTCCAAGCAGCTGGGACTACAGGTGCCCTCCACAACGTCCAACTATTTTTAGAGATGGGATCTTGCTGGTCTCAAACTCTTGAGCTCAAGCAATCTGCCCATTTCGGTCTCCCAGAGTCTGGGATTACAGGTGTGAGCCACCTCACCTGGCCCTCTGGAGCCTGTTTTGTTACTGCAGCATAACCTCCCCTGACTATCTTTCCAAAGCTTCACTGATTTTTCTATGACCATAATGATTTTTGTCCTATCTGAAAACCACTTACATAACATTTTTTTCTTACATCAACTCACTTCTTTTTACTTAGATCTATTTTAGAAGGAAATGTTATTATCCAGTTTAACATCCAGTATCATAAGTAGAAAGCAATGGAAAAATAACAGAATGAAATAAAACATTATATCATATGCTGATTTAATGCTTTTTACCTTTCAAAGCTTCTGTTCTCTCTTTGTCAGAAAAGGCACTCTACTAAGGGTGACATAGTGAGACTGTCTCAAAAAAATAATAATAATAAAATTAAAAAAATAAAATGACAAGATCCAAATGGGTTTAGACAAATGTCTGAATTTGATGGAGAGGAATGAAAAACCCTCCACTTTGGTTAAAAATAAATCATCTGGACAGTGAGATGGGGAGAATTATCTATGCAACAGGTGACATAACAACACTCTAGAGATTTTACGTGGGGGTGGCTGCCCCGACCTCTAATCCAGTCTTATGTGTGTCACTGGGGAGAATGAGGTGTCATGTCAAAAGAGCTAAGAGGTCCTCTGCATTGTATCCTTAGAGGACCATATGTGGACAATTGTGCTTGGTTTATGTTTTAATAGAACACTTAAAATTTTCCTAGGTTGGGACAAGATGTGAAAGCTATGCCCCTTGAGCAATCATTGAAAATCCAAAGGAGTCCTACGTATTGAACAAGAGGAGAGAAGTGGTATGGTACAGTGTTCGAGGCCATTGCTGTTGAGATAGCAATGGCACCATCTACACAGCTGTTTGAACTTTCAAAAACCATAGGCTCTTTAAGCATGATTTTCTTCATCTAAAAAATAGGAATCAGTAATAGGACATGTTGGGTGGTGCCTGTGGCTCAGTGGGTAGGGCGGCCCCATATACCGAGGGTGGTGTGTTCAAACTCAGCCCCAACCAAACTGCAACAAAAAAATAGCCGGGCATTGTGGTGGGCTTCTGTAGTCTCAGCTACTTGGAGGCTGAGGCAAGAGAATCTCCTAAGCCCAGGAGCTGGAGGTTGGTGTGAGCTGTGTGATGCCATGGCATTCTACCAAGGATGATAAAGTGAAATTCTGTCTCTACAAAAAAAAAATAATAAAATAATAATAATAGGACCTCTTTATAGACTTCTTTGCAGAATAAATGTGATAAGTCTTATAAACCTGACATGTAGTCACCCAACTTGTAATTGTGTTACTTACAAATTCAAAGTAGTTCCCTTTGGAAAACAGTGCTTGCTGATTCTTAAAACTCCAGAGGACAAACCAGGACCAATAGGTGAATGCTACTGGGAGCAAAGCTTAGGCTCAAAATGACCCTTGTATCAGACACAATTGTTCTACCAGAGAAAAAGCTGCTTTGTTAAATAGTAAGTGTCCTGTCATTGGAAGAATTAAGCCCGAGCTAAATGAGCACCTGCCAGGGAGGATGGTGAGAGAATTCAAGGAATAGGTCAGAGATCTAATCAAAGCAGTATCTCACAGGTGCAAACATCTTAAATAAAATACTATCAAAACAGCTGAGCATGATGGCTCATGTCTGTAATCTTAGCACTCTTGAGAGGATGGGGGGAGGGTGTCCCTTGAACTCAGGAGTTTGAGACCAGCCTGAGCAAAAGTGAGACCCTATCTCTACTAAAAATAGAAAAACTAGCCAGATTTTGTGGTGGGTGCTTGTAGTCCCTCCCTACTCAGGAGGCTGAGGCGAGAGGACTGCTCAAACCCAAGAGTATGAGATTGCTGTGAACTATGACGCCACGGTACTCTACCTATGGTGATCCAGTGAGACTCTGTCTCAAAAAAAAAAAAAATACTATCAAAACCAAATTCGTGTTGGGGAAACTGAATATCCATAGGTAAAAGAATGAAATTGGGCTTTTTTTCTTTATAACATATGCAAAAAAGTAACTAAAAATGGATTAGACCTAAAACTATAAAACTCTTAGAATAAAACACACAGGAAAAGTTTCATGACATTAGACACGCAGTGACTTCTTGGATATGACACCATAAGCACAGGCAATTAAAAAAATTAAATAGGCTCAGTGCTCATAGCACAGTGGTTATGGCGCCAGCCACATACACTGAAGTTGGTGTATGTTAGCCCTGGCCAGCTAAACAACAATGACAACTGCAACAAAAAATAGCCAGACATTATGGCGGGTGCCTGTAGTCCCAGCTACTTGGGAAGCTGAGACAAGAGAATCGCTTGATCCCAAGAGTTTGAGGTTGCTGTGAGCTGAGATGCCATGGCACTCTACTGAGGGTGATATAGTGAAACTCTGTCTCAAAAAAAAAAATTAGATAAATTGAACTATATGGAAATTAAAAACTTTTGTGTACCAAAGAGCACTAATAACAGAGTGAAAAGGCAACCCATTAAATGGGAGAAAATATTTGTAAATCATGTACCTGATGAAGGGTTAATACACAGATTATATAAAGAACACCAACAACTTAACAACAACAAAAATAACAACTCTAGGCCTGGCATGGTGGTTCATGCCTATAATCCTAGCACTATGGGAGGCCGAGGCAGGTGGATTGCCTGAGCTCAGAGGTTTGAGACAGCCTGAGCCAGAGCAAGACCTTGTCTCTAAAAATACAGCCAGGCATTCTGGTGGGTGCCTGTAGACCCAGCTTCTTGGGAGGCTAAGGCAAGGGGATCGCTTGAGCCCAAGAGTTTGAGGTTGCTATGAGCTGTGATGCCACAGTACTCCACAGAGGGCAACAAAGTGAGACTCTATCTCAAAACAAAAAACAAACAAACAAACAAAAAAAACAAACTTTATTTAAAAATGGGCAAAGGAGGGTGGTGCCTGCTGCTCAAGGAGTAGGGTGCTGGCCCCATATACCAGGGGTGGCAAGTTCAAGCTCGGCCCCGGCCCAAAAACTGCAAAAAAAAAAAAAAATGGGCAAAAGAATTAAATAGACATTTTTTCTGAAGAAGACATGCAAATAACCAATAAGCATATAAGAAGATACTTAACATCATTAATCATTAAGGACATGTAAATCAAAAGCACAATAAGATACCACTTCATACCTGCTGGGATGGATATTATAAAATAACAACAAAAAAGGAAAATAACAAATATTAGTGAACATGGAGAAAAACCATGCACTGCTGGTGGGAATTTAAAATAGGGCTAGGGAAAGCAGTATGGCAGTTCCTCAAAATATTAAAAATAGAATTACCATATGATCCTACAATTGCACTTCTGATGTGTATCAAAAAAATTGAAAGTAGGATCTGGAGGAGATATTTGTATAACCATGGTTATAGCAGCATTATTCATAATAGCCAAAAGGTGGAAGCAACCCAAGTGTCCATCAGTGGATGAATGGTTAAATAAAATGTGGTATATCCTTAAAATGGAATATTATTCAACCTTAAAAAGGAAAGAAATTCTGCCACATGGTACTACTATATAGATGACTCTTCAGGGCATTATGCTAAGGGAAATAAGGCAGCCATAAAAGTACAAATACTATGTGATTCCATTCATGTATAAAAGATGTTTCTACAAGTGCTAAAAAAAAGTTCCTACCAATTGATATGCGAAGAAAAATAATGCAATAGAAAAATGGGTAAAGGATATGAAGAAGCACACTCACAGCGGAGGAAACCCAAATGATACAAAGAACATCTTCTATAGTAAGAGAGGAAATGTGATTATAAAGTGAAGTATCATTTTATATGAATTATCTTACAAAATCAAGGCCCAATGAGGATTCAAAGCAACCCTAACTCCTGAACACCACTGGCTGAAGTGTTATGGGTAGGTGAGTGTGAGCAATTTACCAATAGCTCATGAAAGTGAAGATGTCCATTGCCTGAGATCCAGAAATTCCACTCCTGCATGTTACCCTAGTGAAACTCCCATCCACAGGTATAAGAATGTTCTTGGGAGTGTCATTGAAGATAGTGACAAATTGGAAAAAACTCCATTGTCAAAAAACAGAATAAAACCAGGTGCAGTGGCTTGTACCTGAAATCCCAGCACTTGGGTGGCTGAGGTGGGTGGATTGCCTGAGCTCACAAGTTCGAGACCAGCCTGAGCAAGAGCGAGACCCCCGTCTCAAAAAAATAGCCGGGTGTTGTGGTGGGCGCCTGTAGTCCCAGCTACTTGGGAGGCTGAGGCAAGAAAATTGTGTAAGCCCAAAAGTTTAAGGTTGCTGTGAGCTGTGATGCCATGGCACCCTATCAAGGGTGACAAAGTGAGATTCTGCCTCAAAGAACAAACAAAAAAAAGAACAGAATAAAGGTACTTTGGATATTCATACACAGCATTTTAAATAGGTGATCTACTAAAAAGCCATTATGTGGAGTAAATGAAAGTTGCTGAAGGATGCTTATGATGTACCATTTAAACAAATTTTCCAGGGGAGAGAACTGTGACTCATGCCTATAATCCCACCACTTTGAGAGGTTGAGGTGGGAGCATCCCTTGGGACCAGGAGTTTGAGACCAGCCTGGGCAACATGATGAGACCCCTTCTGAACAAAAAATATAAAATATTAGCCAGGTGTGGAGGCATGGGCCTGTAGTCCCAGCTACTTGGGAGGCTAAGCCACGAGGATGACTTGACCTTGGGAGGTTGAGGCTGCCGTGACCTATGTTAATGCCACTACATTCCAGCCTAAGTGACAGAGTGAGACCCTGTAAAAAGATAGATATCCCAGATATGCAAAATAATATTATATATCATGTATGTGACCATGTCTGGTAAAGGTATGAAAACATGTCTAGTGATGATAAACACGAAAGGTTGACAGTGGTTACCTATGAGAAAGGTATCAGGGGGAGGACAGAGCGCCTCAACTCTAAGTACAATGTTTTATTTTTTATTATAATAAAAAAAGAATCCAAAGAAAATATTGCCATGTCATAGGATTTGAGAAATTGAACAGTGAATACATTGATTTTCACAATATTATTCTATTTTCTGCATAGTTATAATTTTCCTTCTTTAAAAAACAGAGAAAAGAGACTAAGAAAGAAAAACCAACTGCCTTCCTATATAACAGCAACAGATAATTTGGTAGTATAATTTTTAAAAAATAAGTCTGGTAGGTTTGAATCTGGCCTGGGCCAGCTAAACAATAATGACAACTGTAATAAAAAATAGCCGGGCGTTGTGGTAAGTGCCTGTAGTCCCAGCTACTTGGGAGGCTGAGGCAAGAGAATCACTTAAGCCCAAGAGTTGGAGGTTGCTGTGAGCTATGACGCCAAGGGCGACAAAGCTCATGAGACTCTGTCTCAAAAATAATAATAATAATACTTAATAATACTTTAAAATACTTAATACTTTAATAATACTTAAAATAATACTAGAAAATTTGTACACTGACAAACAACCATGAGAAAAAGTCCAGAAAACTATTTTTAAAAAACAGCAAGGAATATTCGAAAATATAGTATTTCTCCTTCTAGGGTCAGAGAAAGCTGTAACAACAGGTGTTGTGTTTTTCAAGGGCACCTGTGTAGGGGCCCTGCACGCTGTCTCTTAGATGGAGTGGCCAAGGCATTGCCATGTGTCTAAGAAGTTCTCTGATGTGAAATTTTGCAGCTTTCCTTAATCCAATCTTTTTCAAACATCTAACAATAGACTCCTTCTGTCTGAGTGGTCTCGTCTCGGGCAAGGCTAACTTAGTGACCTCAATGTTCCCTTTCCATTCCACCTGTCCACTGCTCTGTTCCGGGCTCTGCCACTAACACGTAAGACTTTGGCTTAATTGCCTTTCCTCTTGGGCCTCAGTTTATTAAGCTATTATGTGGGTGTGTGAAGTTTAAACTATAATGTCTCTTACCTTTTCCCTGCTCTAAAACCTGGTGTTGGAGCCCTAAGTGTAGATGACATTTTCACTTAATTTTATCCCTCTTTCACTGATTAACTTTTTCTTACTTTAACTAAATCAGAAAGTAGAGGAATTATGAAAACACAGAGAAGTAAAACAAAAAAGAACCAAATTTACTCTCCCCAAATGTCACTTGTCAAAAGGTAAAATGATAGCTGGTGTTTATGGAGCCTTCGTGCTGAGGACAAACTAAGATAGCTCATTTAACTTCTTATCCTCATTGAACAGATGAGATGACTGTACAGTGTACAGATGAGGGTCAGAGCGGTAAAGTGACTGTCCAAGGGCATAAAGCTGGAGTAGCTCTGACTCTGCAGCACAAATTCTCAGCCACTACCACAGTAGGCCTCCTCCTGTGAAGGGACCCTTCATTGCTGCCAAGATTCCTTTTCCTCCCAACTCCCTAAGTTTTCAGGGTTCTCTCATCTCTCGAGAGGAACTATGGACCCAGTCTCTTCCAAAAACAAAACTCTGCACCTCCACTGTACCCAGACCTGTGTCCTTCCCCCAAACTCAGCCCACCTTCTCTCTAGAAAAACTATCAACTTGAGCTGGAGAAGGGGAAAAAAATAAGCCTCTCCCCATCCCAACTCCACCCCTCAAATCTCTGGATTTGGGGTAAATTCACAAGCTAGGGGACAGAAGAATGGGTGTGTAATTAAGTTTCAAATTGACCATTGTTTTATGTGAATGTTTGATAAAGAGAACACAATGGCTGCCAGATGGGGGCTGGGAGTGAGAGTTCCCATGTGGACAATTCTAGAAGATACGCCTGGAGTCCTGGAGCCTGGCCTCTGACTGAAGGGGTAGCTAGGCTACAAGGCGAAGACACCAAAGATAATTTGGGTGTGGGGAGGAGACGCAGCTAAAGAGGTTTGGCTGGAAGTGGTCCATTCAGTAATAGAAAATGGAGACAGAATAAGTTAGCAGCGAATTGAAGGGACTAGACCAGTGCTGCCTAGTAGAACTACAAGTGCAATACACGGATGTAATTTTAAATGTTCTCATAGTCACATTTTAAAAAGCAGTAAATCTACAGAAACAGAAGATTGCTCTTACATATAATGAGCTTTCCCTTGGTCTTAGCAATCCCAAACTTAAGAGCCCTTGATGCCCAGAGGGGTAACTGAAACATAAGGAACAGATGGGGGTATGAGAAATTTCACTCTCCTGTAAGAAAAACAATGCAGCAGATATAATGGTTTATATTCATTGATATAATATCAGTGTAGGGACACTAAGGAATAGTGGGGACTGTGGCAAATTTGAGAAAGCACACCCAATAGAAGTCCCAGGAGACTCCTCCTCATGCATATAGGGGGAATCACTGTTGCTAAAACTTTTTTCTTTTTTGAGGCAGGGCCTCACTCTGTTGCCAAGGGTGGAATGCAGTGGTGTCATCATAGCTCACTGCAACCTCAAACTCCTGGGGTTAAGCTATCCTCCTGCCTCTTGAGTAGCTGAGACTACACACCTGGCTAATTTTTCTATTATTTGTAAAGATGGAGTCTTGCTTTTGCTCAGGCTGGCCTCAAACTGCTGACATGGGGCAGTCCTCTAGCCTCTGACTCCCAAAGTGCTAAGATTATAGGCATAAGCCACGCCCTCTCTCAGTTTCTAATTTTTTGAAAGAAACTGGAAGTCAAGATTTTTAAAGGTTAACAGTCAATTCAGATTTTATTTTTTGAAAAATTCAGTGGGCTGCCGGGTGCAGCGGCTCATACCTGTAATCCCAGCACTGGGAGGCTGAGGCTGGAGGATTGCTTGAGCTCAGGAGTTCGAGGCTTGTTGGAGTGAGAGTGAGGCCCCGACTCATGAAACAAATTGAAAAACCCAACCCGGTGCCACGGCGAGCACCTGTAATCCCAGTGGCTTCAGATTCTGAGCCAGCAGGATGCCCACAGCCCAAGTGTGAGGTTGCAGTGAGCTAGGACACCATTGCACTCTGCTCAGGGCATAGGGTAGAATTCTGTCTCTACCAAAACAAACAAACAAAAAAAAAACAACAAAAAATTGGGCTGGACCTCAACCTCTGGTCTCTTTTAAACCACTTTTTTTTTTTTTTTTTGAGACAGAGTCTCACTATGTTGCCCTGGATAGAGTGTCATGGCCTCACAGCTCACAGCAACCTCAAACTCATGAGCTTAAGCCATTCTCCTGCCTCAGCCTCCCAAGTAGCTGGGACAACAGGCGCCCACCACAAAACGCCCGCCTATTTTGTTGTTGTTGTTGTCATTGTTGTTTAGTTGGCCTGGGCTGTGTTCAAACCCACCAGCCCCAGTGTATGTGGCCAGTGCCCTAACCGCTGAGCATGGGCGCCAAGTCTCCTTTAAAGCATTTTTACAAGTTTAAATCATATCGTGCAGAAGAGGAAACTGAGGTTCAGAATGGTTAAATGTTTTCCCATCTCACAGCAAAGACCAGGAATTAGCTCTTCAGGTTCCCATCCCTGGTCATTTCTGCTATGAAGCTAATAACAAACATTGCTTTTCCGCTGTTGAGCGTTTACTCAAGGCCAGGTTCTGTACTGTGCATACAATATTAGGATGACACCGTGCAGGGGGTACTGTTTGGGTAACTGAGGCTCAGAAAAGTCAAGAAAATTGCCCAAGGTCACACTGTGGGGCTTGAATCTGAGTCTATGGGTGATTACAAGCTTCTAGATGCTTCCACCTGCTACACTCCCTTCCGCTTCACCAGGCTGAAGAACCTCAGAGAATAAGGAGTCCAGTCGTTTCCACCTGGGGCTCCTCTGAGGGGCAAGGGGCTAAGGGTGGGCAGCCTCCTGAACCTCACACTTGCTTTATTTAACCCTTGCGCCTCGCAGATCCTTCCTGTGAACTGCCTTCCGGGTAAGATTTTGTTTGAAGAACGTTTTCACTGACTTTTTTTCCCCCCCGAAAACCACCTATCTGCCCATGCTTTCTCAGTTTAGGCCCAGAGATGGCACGTTAGGACCAGGGTGGGACCACACCTGGGTTCCTTCCTTGGTCTTCATATTGAGCCTGAGGACAGCTGAGTCCCGCCTGAGAAGCTGCCCAAGGGTGTGTGCCCTGGCCTCTCTCGGCTCTGCCCAGGGAAGGGCCGCCTGCCTTCTGCCTGCCTCACCACCTCCTCCGCCTATTTGAATAACTTTTTGACCTGTTCTTAGTAAGCTCCCAAGGCATGGCTGCCTCCACTGTTTGTCCCAGGGAACCCTGGGGCCTTTGCAGTTGGGTGGCCCAGGTGTGGTCAGTCCCACTGCAGACAGTTGTCAAACAGAGGCTGTCTGGGCAGAGGGAGGCCTGTTTACCCAGGGCAGAGCCCAGGCAGAGGCTGCAGCTTCCTCCTTACGTCACTGACCCATCCAGCTGCTCAGCACACTGACTCAGCTGTCCTCATCTGTATTTGCTCATTCCACAAACATTTATGGAGCACCTACTGTGTGCCAAGCATTGTTCTCCAAGATGGGGATATGGCAGGGAGCAAGACAGTCCGATTCCCTGCGGTAATGGAACGTCTGTTGTAATGAAGGAGATAAAGGGTAAACAGATCTATGGACGTGTAATGTCAGAGCTATAGAGGGTAATGGGATTGGCCATGATGGAGGAGGTGGGCCAGTCTTAGATTTGGGTGTTCAAGGTAGGCCCCTCTGAGTGGAGGCCATTCGAGCTAAAGCTCAACCTGAGAGAAAAAATGAGCTACGGGAAGGTCTGGGGAAAGGTGTTCTCAGCAGAGGGAACTATAAGGACAAAGGCCCTGAGGTAGTAGAGCACTTAGCTTGGCTGAAAGGCAGTCAGAGGCCAGTGTGGCTGACAGGAGTCAGCAAAAGGGAGAAAGACAAGAGACCATCAGACAAGAGACAGAGCCTGCAGGGCCTTTTGGGGCAAAGAAAAGAGCTTGAGCTTTCTTAAGGGTGATGCAAATCCCTTAGAGAGTTTTCAGCTGGGATTTGACCCTGAACTTCTCCTGTAATGCTGCTTTTTCCCCTCCATGACTTTCTGCCCCAATTCTTGGGTGTTTGAAATTAGTCTCCTTTCCTTTCTAACTTTTGTTTTTTTTTCTGAGACAGAGCCTCAACCTGGGTAGAGTGCTGTGGCATCATAGATCACAGCAACCTCCAACTCCTGGGCTCAAGCGAATCTCCTGCCCCCACCTCCCAAGTAGCTGGGACTACAGGCACCCACCACAACGCTTGGCTATTTTTTGGTTTCAACCATCATTGTTGTTTGGCGGGCCCAGACTGGATCCGAACCCGCCAGCTCAGGTGTATGTGGCTGGCGCCTTAGCTGCTTGAGCCACAGGCACCGAGCCTCCTTTCTAACTTTTTAATCAAAGCTGTATATGTACACAGTTGAAAAAGTCAAATACTACAAAGCTTATAATGGCAGTCGTTGCTCCTGCATTTTCTGAACCAAATCCCCATCATTTAGAATGATGCCTGCATGGGCGGTGCCTGTGGCTCAGTGAGTAGGGTGCTGGTCCCATATGCCGGAGGTGGCAGGTTCAAACCCAGCCCTGGCCAAAAACCACAAAAAAAAAAAAAAAAAAAAAAAGAATGATGCCTGCAACTATTTTAGCTGCTTTATTCCTTCCCTGGTGTTTTCCTCTAATTGTATTTCTAAATATCCTGGTTATGCGCTACTTCTTGATTTTTCAGTTATAATGTAATGTGTTAACTTGTTAGTATGAAAGATCTCATGTATCAGTGACTATAGCCCATTTGGAGGTAACTCAACACAGTAGAACCTCTGTGTTGACCACCCAAGGGACTGTAACAAACTGGTCAACATACAGAGGCGATCAACATAAGGAGCTAGGCCTACTGTACTGACACATACCGTGGTGCATGTCTGGTCTATGAAAATTAGGTCAACTTGAGGAAGTGTCAGTGTAGGGAGATGGTTGACTTCTCATGAGATGTCATCAATCAATTTTCCAGCTAGGAAGGAAGGAGTTAGGAGTCCCTGGACAGCTGTGTGAAGGAGATAAAGTCCTCTCACATTTTGGGTTTGTGGGCAGATAGTATTGTCCTCATATATAAATATATATATCTTGAGACAGAGTCTTAAGCTGTCACCCTGGGTAGAGTGCCATGGCGTCACAGCTCACAGCAACCTCAAACTCTTGGGCTTAAGTGATTCTCTTGCCTCAACCTCCCAAGTAGCTGGGACTACAGGTGCCTGCCACAATGCCTGGCTATTTTTTGTTGCAGTTGTCATTGCTTAGCTGGCCCAGGCTGGGTTCGAACCCGCCACCCTTGGTGTATGTGGCTGGCACTGTAACCACTATGCTACGGGCACCGAGCCAGTATTATCCTTATTAATACAGTATTTAGATTTGAATCCCTGCTCTGCATCTCGTGAGCTATGGGCTTCGGGTAAACTATTTAACTTCTCTGAGCCTTTGTTCTCTCTCTTGAGAAATGGCTATGGTGACACTACTTTCCTCAGTGGGCAGCTGTGAGGATTAAGGGAGTTAATTTTTATATAGTACTTACTTGGAACAGTGCCTGACCCCCCAGTAAGTATATATTAGGATAAAATAACTGAGAACCAGAAAACGAATGAGCCAGGACTCAGATCTGGACCTTCTGATGCCAAGTTCAGTGTCTGGCCCCCAAGCCCCAGGCATTTCTTTTTCTTTTCTTTTCTTTTTTTAAATTAAATCATAACTGTGTATATTAATTCATTTATGGGGTACAATGTTCTGATTTTATGTACAATTTGGAATGCTTACATCAAACTGGTTAACATAGCTTTCACCTCACTTACTTGTTGTGTTAAGACATTTATACTCTACTCTTTTTTTTTTTTTTTTTGGCTGGAGCTGGGTTTGAACCCGCCACCTCCGGCATATGGGACCAGCGCCCTACTCCTTGAGCCACAGGCGCTGCCCTCTACTCTTAATAGTTTTGACATGTACCCTTATATTGTGCAAATAGGTGAGGTCCTGCCAATTACCCTCCCTCCTCTGGGCCTCCCCCCTTCCCTCTCCTCTCTTTCCTCTTCCCTCCTTCATTCTTGACTATAGTTTTGTTTTATCATTCGTATGAAAGTGTGGGTGATTATATATTGGCTTCATAATAGTACTGAGTACATTGAATACTTTTTCTTCCATTCTTGAGATACTTTACTAAGAAGAATATGTTCCAGCTCCATCCATGTAAAAATAAAAGATGTAAAGTCTCCATCTTTTTTTTTTTTTTTTGAGACAGAGTCTCAAGCTGTCACCCTAGGTAGAGTGCTGTGGCATCACAGCTCACAGCAACCTCCAACTCTTAGGCTTAAGTGATTCTCTTGCTTCAGCCTCCCAAGTAGCTGGGACCACAAGTGCCCCACACAATGCCTGGCTATTTTTTTGTTGTTGTTGCAGCTGTCATTGTTGTTTTAGCTGGCCTGGACAGGGTTTGAACAGACCAGCCTCAGTGCATGTGGCTGGCGCCTTATCCACTGAGCTACAGGCACCACATCCCAAGTCTCCATCTTTTTTATGGCTGCATAATATTTCATGGCATACATATACCACAATTTGTTAGTCCATTCATGGGTTGATGGGCACTTGGGCTGTTTCCATTCTTTTCTTTTTTCCTGAGACAGAGTCTCACTTTGTCACCCTCAGTAGAGCACTGTGTTATCATAGCTCACAGCAACCTCACACTCTTGGGTTCAAGTGATTCTCTTTGTTATTTTTTTTTTTTTTGAGACAGAGCCTCAAGCTGTCACCCTCGGTAGAGTACTGTGTCATCACAGCTCACAGCAACCTCCAACTCCTGAGCTCAAGCGATTCTCCTGCCTCTGCCTCCCAAGTAGCTGGGACTACAGGCACCTGCCACAGTGCCCAGCTATTTTTTGGTTGTAGCCTTCATTGTTGGTGGGTGGGCCTGGGCTGGATTCGAACCCACCAGCTCAGGTGTATGTGGCTGGCGCTTAGCCGTTTGAGCCACAGGTGCCGAGCCAGGTTCAAGTGATTCTCATGCCTCAGCCTCCCAAGTAGCTGGGACCACAGGTGCCCATCACAATACCTACCTATTTCTAAAGATTGGATCTCACTCTTGCTCAGGCTGATCTTGAACTTCTGAGCTCAAGCAATCTACCCGGGGCCTCCCAGAGTGCTAGTATTACATGTGTGAGACACCACTCTATTCATTTTCATGACTATTACCATCTCTGCCTATTATCTGTACTTTATCTACCAATAACTATTTACTTGATATTTTTCTTTCTTTTAAAGACTTTTGTTAATTTTTAAAGATACTTTATATTATTGCATGCTTTAATATTCTATATATAACTTTGTTTAACATGCAATAAAATAAATGCGCACGATTTAAAAGTGTCCACGTACAACCTAAAATCAGCCCCTGTACTCTGAGGGTACATCTTATGAAAAGTATGGTATTTTTAAGTTTGTAAAAAAACCTCTGGGAACATTCTGTCTAGTGGCTTTTAAACCTTTTGACCATGACCCTAAGTAAGAAACACATTTTTTTCCACATACTTTATGTACAGTGGTGGTAAAGGGTGGTAGTCAAAACACAGATCCTGGAGACCAACTGCCTGAGTTGGGCCATTTCCTCTATGAAATGGGGATGACCATGATAGCATTTACCTCACAAGGTCATTTTGAGAATTAGTAGTTAATATGTATAAAACCCTAGTAAGTGCTCCGTAATTTTTTGCTGTTATCATAACCACAAGCACCTATCCTTAGACATACATAAATGAAACAATCTCCACACACACACAAATCTTCCTTGCATTACATGAGATGCACTATAATTTTTTTTTTTTTTCTGAGACAGAGTCTTACTATGTCACCCTTAGTAGAGTGCTGTGGCATCACAGCTCACAGCAACCTCAAACTCTTGGGCTCAAGCAATTCTCTTGCCTCAGCCTCCCAAGTAGCTGGGACTACAGGCACCCCCCTATAACACCTGACTATTTCTTTTATTTATTTATTTATTTATTTATTTATTCATTTTTCTTTTATTTTGTTTTACACCCGACTGTTTCTTTTCTTATTGCTTGCCATTGTTGTTTTAGCTGGCCCGGGCTGGGTTTGAACCCACCAGCCTCAGTGTATGTGGCCAGTGCCCTACCCACTGAGCTATGGGAGCCGCCCTCACTATGATATTTTATATTCTATTTTACTCTTTCCTTTCTCTCTCTTTCTTTCTTTCTTTCCTTCCTTCCATCCTTCCTTCCTTCCTTCTCTTTCTCTCTCTCTCTTTCTTTCTTTCTCTTCCTTTATTTCCTTTCTTTTTTTCCCCTTCCTTCCTTCCATTTTTTGAGACAGAGTGTCACTTAGTTGCCCTGGGGTTGAGTGCCATGGCATTATTGCTCACAGCAACCTCAAACTCTTGGGCTCAAATGGTCCTCTTGCCTCAGCCTCCTGAGGAGGTGGGACTACAAGCACCTACCACAATGCCCAGCTATTTTTAGAGACAGGGTCTAGCTCTTGCTCAGGCTTGAGTGGGTGTTCATTCAAGCAATCTACTTGCCTCAGCCTCCCAGAGTGCTAGGATTACAGGTGTGAGCCACTGAGCCCGGCCTAAAGCTAGTTCTGCCCAGCTAAGGACCACATGTCCCAGACTCCTTTGCACTTAGCTAGGGCCATGTAACTAGTTGTCATCAATGGAGTGTGACCAGAAGCGATGTTTCTGTTATTCTGGGCCAGGGCACTGCTGGGCCTCCTGGATGACTATGAGACAAAGATAAATAAACTTCTAACTTAAATTTTGGGTTTGCCTGTTATATCACCTAGTACTGCCAGAACAAACACAAGCTAATCAATCGCATGACCCTTACTGGGTCAAAATGGCAATTAAAAGACACGGGTCTAGTCTCTGGTTTTCCAAACATTTTTGAACTGTGGAGTCCTTTCATTAAATGATTCATTCAAAAGTCAAAATGGAGTGTCTCTGATTGAACCAGAGGTTGTAGGGTGAGGAGAGTCTGGTCCATTTGAACACAAGTGAACCCGGAGCATCTGTCCTGACTCTGTCCTTGTGTGACATCCGCTGGGCCAAGCGATTGTCATGCCTCCATTTCTCAGAAGACTAGATGCAGAGGCAGCAGAATGACCTGAATGAGGTCACAAACAGCCACCCAGGGCCACAGCCATCTCCCGGGGCAGGTCTGACATCTCCATTTCTATGCCTCCTATTTGCTCCTCCTTTGTAAAGAAGCCACACAGGCTCACAGCCATGAACCAGAGACCCCAGGCATCACAGGCAATAGAAGGCTTGTAACAAAGCCTCGTCCTGACTCTCCAGCCAGACAGTTGCATCCTGGGACCTCATTCATTTCAGTTGGTCTCACACCAGCCAAAAGGTGTGCAGTAGATGCTGTGATTTTCAACCCCATTTGACAAGTGGAGAGTTAAGGCACAAAAGACGGAGTAAATTTACTTGAGGTCACACAGAGACTAGCTGATCATCGAACCCAGGCAGCCTGACTCCAGAGTCTCAGCTCCTTGGATGCTATTATGAGGGATGACAGGTGCAGATGAAAGAAGGAACATTGGTGCCAGGCTAGATTTTAATCACCTATTTGCTGTGTAGTGCAGGGAAACTCATCTAACAACTCTGAATCTCAATTTCTTTCTTTATAAAATAACTTTGAGGGTTCTTTCTTTTTTTTTTGCAGTTTTTTGACCAGGGCTGGGTTTGAACCCACCACGTCTGGCATATGGATCCAGCGCCCTACCCCTTTGAGCCTCAGGAGCCACCAGGTTCTTTCTTTTTGTTTTAGAGACTGAGTCTCACTTTGTCACCCTTGGTAGAGTGCTGTGGCGTCACAGCTCACAGCAACCTCCAGCTTTTGGGCTTAAGCGATTCTCTTGCCTCAGCCTCCCGAGTAGCTGGGAATACAGGCGCCCGCCACAACGCCCAGCTACTTTTTTGTTGCAGTCTAGCCAGGGCTAGGTTTGAACTCACCACCCTTGGTACATGGGGCTGGCGCCCTATTCACTGAGCCACAGGGTTATTTCAAGAATTAACAGAGAGGAGACATATAACATAGCCAGCATCCAGCCCATCACATAGAAGAGTCTAAAATGGAAACAAATTTCTTTCCTCCTTATAGGCCCATCCTTATGCTAGAGGCAGTTAAGTCAGAAAAAATGGAAGGCACAGTTCCTGTACTTAAAACGCATCTCAGGATGCCTTTAGGAACAAGATAAATCATTCATGAAACAACCAGATGGGTCCCAAGATACCTACAATGAAGGACGGAATGAAATGTAGTCAAGTACAAGTGAAATCAGTGTGGTGTGTAGCCAGGCTCTAGGCCTTTGCATATGCTGTTCCCTCAACTGCAACACTCTTCTCTCGCTTCTTCCACTGACTCCTGCTAAATGTTCAGGTTTCAGCTTAGATATCCACACCTCCAGGTGAACAGCCCCTTGGCCTGTCCCCCTCCTCCCAAGTCCCTCTGAGTCCCTCAGTGCCCTGTTGAGCCACACCATGGCCCTCTGTCCTTGCTTGCTACTGGCTTGGTGTCTTCCCACCAAATTGGGTGCATCTGGGATCTGAAGCCAAGTTTTAACCTCACATGTTCCTCCAGCGCCTAGCAAAACATCTTGCACACCGTGAGCCCCCCGTAGACACCTAAGCAAACAAGGAATGAATGGATGCAGGAGGCTTCTGGGAGAAGAGGGAGACAGAATACACTCTGGGTGTTCATTTCCTCCCTTTCCTAAATGGGACAAAGTAAGGCGCTTCGCATATTCCAGATGACCTGGCTACCCAAAATACATAAGGAATTCAATCAAAAGTTACAGATTCTTATTACTCATGCCAGGAAATTCTGATTCACTGAGTCTGGAATGGAGCCCTTGAAATATGTTGGTTTAAGAAAGTTTTGCACAGGGGTGGCGCCTGTGGCTCAAGGAGTAGGGCCCCGGTCCCATATGCCAGAGATGGCGGGTTCAAACCCAGCCCCAGCCAATAACCAAAAAAAAGAAAATAGTGACTAAGAAAGTTTTGCACAGGCTTGGTGCCTGTGGCTCAAGCGGCTAAGGTGCCAGCTACATACACCTGAGCTGGTGGGTTCGAATCCAGCCTGGGCCTGCCAAACAATGATGCTGCAACCAAAGAAAACAGCCTGGCACTGTGGCGGGTGTCTGTAGTCCCAGCTACTTGGGAGGCTGAGGGAAGAGAATCGCTTGAGCCCAGGAGCTGGAGGTTCATGTGAGCTGTGATGCCACAGCACTCCACCCAGGGTGACAGCTTGAGGCTCTGTCTCAAAAAAAAAAAAAGTTTTGCATGGAGCCCATAAATGCATCAATGTAGAAAGTTATAATTTGGGATGAGTATATGCGCACAGTTGCCTTTTTTTTTTTTTGTGGAGACAGAGTTCTACCCTAGGCCCTGAGCAGAGGGCAATGGCATCGTAGTTCACTGCAACCTCAGACTCGGGCTGTGGGCATCCTGCTGCCTCAGCCTCCGAAGCTGCTGGGATTACAGGCACTCGCTGCAGCGTCCAGCTGGGTTTTTCCATTTTTTTCCCATGAGTGGGGGTCTCACTCTCACTCAGACAAGCCTCGAACTCCTGAGCTCAAGCAATCCTCCCTCCTCAGCCTCCCACGGTACTGGGATTACAGGCGTGAGCCACCGCGCCTGGCTGTAGAAAGTTATAATTTAATAAATAATAATAATAATAAAACCTGTACACAAGAAAGAAAGAAAGAAAGAAAGAAAATTAGTTAGTTTCGCACGGGCTCAGAGCTGACCACATACACCAGAAGGTGTTAGATTTGAACCCAGCCTGGACCTGCCAAACAACAATGACAACTACCCTGTTTCCCCGAAATAAGACAGTGTCTTATTTTAAGGTGTGCTCCCAAAGATGCGCTAGGTCTTATTTTCAGGGGACGTCTTATCTTTCCTGTAAGTAGGTCTTATTTTCGGAGGATGTCTTATTTTCAGGGAAACAGGGTATAACCAAAAAATAGCCGGGCATTGTGGCCGGCTCCTGTAGTCCCAGCTAATTGGGAGGCTGAGGCAAGAGTATCACTTTTTTTTTTTGTAGAGACAGAGTCTCACTTTATGGCCCTTGGTAGAGTGCCATGGCGTCACACAGCTCACAGCAACCTCCAACTCCTGGGCTTAAGAGATTCTCTTGCCTCAGGCTCCCGAGTAGCTGGGACTACAGGCGCCCGCCACAACACCCAGCTATTTTTTTTTTTGGTTGCAGTTTGGCCGGGGCCGGGTTTGAACCAGCCACCCTCGGTATATGGGGCCGGGGCCTTACCAACTGAGCCACAGGCGCCGCCCGCAAGAGTATCACTTAAGCCCAAGAGTTTGAGGTTGCTGTGAGTGAGTTGTGACACCACGGCACTCTACCAAGGACGACATAGTAAGACTCTGTTTCAAAAAAAAAAAAAAGAAAAGTTTCCCATGTGCAACTGAGTTTATGAACCACAGGGGCTGAAGACTGAATTGAGGTGAGAGGGGATGATGACAGGAGAGGGGAGGTGGGAAAGGAGTGGGCAGAGACTATACTTCAGGAATGAAGGGTGGGAACAGCCCTAGCCTTCCAGACACCGTCCCCTGTCCAACCCAACTTAGGCCCCCATCGGCCTTTCACAGGGACAAAGCCTATTATAGTTTGCATCACCTTTTCTCTTTCATTAGCTCATGGAATCTTTACAACAACCATCCATCATTTGATGGATTAAGAAATTGAGGAACAGGGAGCTGAAGCAAAGCACCACCTTCACAGAGTTTTAAGGGGGAAAGCTGCTGAACCAAACCACTGTGATGGCGGCCTCTGCTCTAGCCTGAGGTTGATGCTATTGCTCATAGGGACTAAGCCTCCATACCTGGGGAAAACGAGGCTCATCTAGCATGCAGAAACAGACACAGCACCATCCTGATGGAGAATTATTGGCCAGTGGCTAAGTCATCACTTGTTTCCTTGCTTGTCCTGTCCGGAGCTCTTGAAGGTGCTGTTAGCAATTCTAGGCCATCTCAGCTCACTCTATGTAATTCATCCATCCATCCATTCATCATTTAATCTACCTAACCACCAATCATATCACTCATCCATACGTCCTTCCCCTAACCATCCACCCATCCAACTACTTATTCACCCATGTATCACCTGCATCTTCATTTCTCTCCACCCTTCCTATCTATCTATTCATTAAGTCATCCGCCCATCTATTCACTTATTCTGGAAAAATTCACTTTCAGGTAAAACAAATAAGTACTCATTCATCCATTTGTCCCATCCATCTATCTTTCCATCTATTCCAACCATCCATCCATCCATCTACCCATCAATCTACCTACCAATCCACCCACCCAGACATCCATTCATCCATCCATCCATCCACCCATCAATCTACCTACCAATCCACCCACCAAGACATCCATTCATCCATCCATCCATCCACCCATCAATCCACCTACCAATCCACCCACCCAGACATCCATTAATCCATCCATCCATTCACCCATCAATCCACCTACCAATCCACCCATCCAGACATCCATCCATCTTCCCGTTCATTCATCCATTCAATTAACCTTCATCAAAATCTACATGGAGCAGCCTGTATGTATAACAAAAAGAATCAGGCAAATGTAGACCTTGCCTTCTAGGAGATTTGAGGTACTTACAGAATTGCAAACTACCAAAGAGCCAAAATAAATAACCCAGGGAAACTTACTGAAATGAAAACAAGGGTAGGAAAGTAATAAGGCCAGGAGTCAGGTTAGGACACAGATAAGCACACTGTAGTATCTTATCCGCACAGTCGCTCAGGGCAGCCCCAAATCTGTCTCTGAGCTAGATCCTGGCACTCAAAAAAAAAAAAAAAATTACTGCAACACAAGAGTCATAAAATACACAAGTGTGGTGGACACTTCCCTGCAGCTGCTCTGGCTCATCAATAACACGCTGGTGTTTCGTGTGTGCTGGGGTACACTTGTCTTTCTGGAGACGTTATTGGCTGGCACGACTGATGGGAGATGCTACTGGCATCTAGTGAGTAGAGGCTACAGATGCTGTTTAATATCCCACAATGCCAGGACAACCCCCACAATAGAGAATTATCCACGCCAACATGTCCATGGTGCTGAGGTTAACAGCCCTTCGACTATGCCAAAGCCTCAGTTTTGTGTGGAGTCATAGTGTGCCAGACCCCAAGAGAAAAATCACCAATCTAGGCCAGACTTGACTTTCTCATTTTTTTCCCTTGAACTTGGGAAATCTGCTGGGAGGTTTCAGGGATACAAGAAACAGGTGCATTGAGGAAAACCCCTTCTCCTCCTGTCTCCAGTTTCAGATGCTTAAGTACAGATGTGATGCCTGGTGCTAGGACAGACACCATGGGTCGTAAAGGAACAAACACAAGGACCACAAGCCAACGCCATGAAGAGAGGAGGGAAGGGAAGAGATGGATGTGGGCGATACTGATGACCATTGTCTAGAGCTCTTTCCAAGCCCCTCCTCGAATGCTTACAGGGCATTTCTTCCATGCCAGTCACACAGCATGAGGCATTGTGAGACAAGTGAGGAGAGCAAACTACCGATGTCCCAGACCTTCCGAGTTTACAGCCTGGTGCAGGGAGACACAGACACCCCAATTCATACCAACAACTATCTGATCAGAACAATGGCGAGAAGGACGAAGTCGAATCCAGGGTGCCCTGGAAGCACCAGAATCTGAGGAAGGCCAAGTCCACACCAAGAGCAGCTCTTTAGACACAGTCCTGCTCAGGTCCAAGACAGTAAAACAACAGAGGGGTTTTCCTGTGTGCTTACTGCGTCGCCACCGGTCCACACCCTGCGGGGATTCCTCCTAGGGGTCCTCACCACCATGGTGCCCTCCACTCCCTCTAACTCATGCTCTGCGCCGTGCCGCGTCCCTTACCCAGCAACTCACTTCTGCCATTGTCATCTCAGGAGACAGTTATTGCCATCCCATTCAAGAACCCCATGAGAGGATTTGTTTTATCAGAAAGTGAGTTTCTTCCGGAGCCTCCCAACAGACTTCACTAGCTCACATTATAGGTGAAATATATGAGTTCTGGAGGGTGATAGTGACTTATAGGGCCACATAGCTTAAAAAAGGAATAAAAGGGGGAGGTAGCAGTTCTAAGATGCTAACCCAGTCTTATTTTGTCTAGAAAACAAGGCATTTTAGGCCCTATCACACATACTACTACAGCTAATGTCCCACTGTCCCAGCACAAATGTCCTTTTTTGTTGCCGTGTGCTGCAAATCTGGTCACTGCAGCCCTTCTTCTCTGCTCAGCCACATCTCCAGCCTGGACCAGAGAGTCCTCATCAGCTACACTGCAGCAGGTCTAGAGTCAGATGATTTAAAAAAAAAAAAATCTTAATCATCCTGAACAAGAATGAGACTCTGTCTCTAAAACTAGCTGGGCGTTGTAGTGGGTGCCTGTAATCCCAGCTACTTGGGAGGCTGAGGCAAGAGGATCACTTGCACCCAAGAGTGTGAGGTTGCTGTGAGCTATGACGCCACAGTACTCTACTGAGAGCAACAGAGTGAGACTCCGTCTCAAAAAAAAAAAAAAAAAAAAAAAGAAAGAAAAAATAATCCTGAGCCTTAGTTTTCTCTTCTCCCCTTGTAGTTGACAATATGATTTATCTCAGACACAGTGGTTATGAGAATTGAATGAACTAATGGGTAAAGAGCATCCACCATCCGTCCAACCAGCCATTTCAACAATTGCTGAAGGCTTGCTAGGGGCCGAGATGGAGGAACAAGGGCGCCCTACCAGGTGCAGCGACCTGGAGACAGTGAGAGGCTGTCAGGTCAAATCACCATCGTGTTATCCCCTGAGAGGGACTCTGTGGGGCCTCCTGCTCCAGGACCTGGACTGTCCTTCTGCGGGAGCTGCCTGTCCAGTCCCTTTGAGAGGGGCAGGGTCTTCCTCTGGCTACAGGCTCAGCCAAGTTGTGCTTGGTGTCTTTATACCAGGTCTTATAGATTAAAGGATGCCTCGCCCTTTAGCTCTGCTATCTCCTCTAATCCCCCCCTTCTCGGAGAGATAGGTTCTGTTGTTATCTCCATTTTACAGAAGAGGAAATAGGTTCAGAGAGGGGAAGTGTCTTGCCCAAGGTCACACAGCTGGTGTGTGCGAAGGGTCCTCCAGAAGTTTGGTTGTTCAGCCTCTGCTACTTCCAGGATATCTAATCCTGCTTAATGGTGGGGCAAAGCAAAAAAGATCTCCCAGACCAGAGTCAGGAGGCCAGTCCCCGGTTCTGTCATGCACTGGCCATCTGTCTTCAGCTATCCATGACATGAGGTAATATTTATGAGTCGCTGGTGTCGAGGACTTTACACTTTTGGTCCCCTTTAGCTGTCCACAGTGACCCTAAGACACATCCAAGTGATGTCTCTACTTCAGAAGGAAAGCCACAGAGACAAAGAAATGTTGACAAATTTGACTCAAGTCACAGAACTAGAACTGAGAGCTATTGGATTCCAGAGGCCAAGCTCCTTACATGCGTGCGATTTTAATACATTTTTAAAATGCACCTCATTTTTGTAAGAATCCAGAAAAGGCAAAACAAACATCCTCTTGAATCTCCTTCCTCACAAACAAAAGTGTCACCAGCTTCTAACAAAAGTGTCACCAGCTTCTTTGTGTCTTCCACAAATTTGCTATGCAAATATAAAACACATATGTACATATATACATCGATTTCCGCTTTGTCGGAAACTAAACACGTTCCGTCAGCTTATTGTTTTCACCTCGCGTAACTTGGAGGTTCTTCCTTCTCGGCAGACAGTTGAGAAGAAAGAGACTTCCATCTACAGTCTTCCAGTCAACAAGAGTATGGCATTCCAGAGTAAAGATGCGGCTACTTTATTTACCTCCTCCCTCTGCTGAGGGACAAGCTGGGGTCACCCCAAGTAGCACAGCCCTTCTCTGTCAGTAACACACTTTCCTGGCCTTGCGTCTGAGTTACACACATTCAGTCTCATTTTCCAACGCCCTGTGCTGTGCGGCCCTTTCTACAGGTGTGGAGGGACCCGGCCAATGGTCTGAAGGCATTTACCTGCTTGGGTCCCCTCCTGGGGTAGACCAGGAACCAGCTACATGACCCAGGCCCAGCAAGACTCTTTGTGGACCTCAGTTTGCCCCTCAGCAAAGCTGGGAGATGCTTCTGCAACCCCACACTCTGTGGAATTCTGGAAAGACCCCTGAGCTGCATAGAAAAGCCTCAGGGCAGGCCGGCAAAGTGAGCCAAGCCCCTGCCCTGGGGCAGAGCTCCTCTCAACACTTCCCACACTGAACAGGCCCAGCCTGAGCTCAGCCAGCCAGCCACAGGCCTGGGAGTGGAGAGGAGACCCTGGAAGGGCTTTGGGACCATCAGAAACACACAGGGAGCCGTCCTGTGGCCTCTCAAACCTGATCCTCGTCGTGCTGTGTACAGTCCTCCCCTGTCCGCAGCCCACTTACCATAAGGACTCTCCACCGGAGCCCCGAGGGATGCATTCACGCTGACCATGGCCAAGCCCAACCAGCTGGGGACCCCGGGGCATGGAGGAGCCGGGGCCCACACACCACAGCAGTACGGCCACCAGGAACCAGTCCACCAGGAAGGCAGTGAGCGCAGCCAGCTGCCACCAGCCGGTTATCTTATTGATTCTTCTAATCACCCAAGGTGGGTGGATACGTTAAAGAGTAACCAGTCACTTAGGGAACCTGTGGCTGGGGACTGTTGCTGTCACCATGGTAATGGCGACCTGGCCAGACCCGCGGTCCACTCGGGCCCCAGTCCTGCACCGTGGGGTTAGGGGCACCTGTAGTTAAAGGTAAGGGACACCAGCCCCCAAAACTGAGGGAAGAGACCAAGCAGGAGGGGCTAGAGAGGTAAGAGTCCAACCTGGGTTGGGTTTTATGGCTCCAAAGTATGGGTGTGGCGCGATGTAGGAAGGAGTAGAGAAGCGAGGGAGGGGTGGAAGAGAAAAGGAGGGTGGAGAACTGTGTTTATTGAGTGCCTACTGGATACTGGGAGCTGCATACAGGCATTGCCACGTCTAAATTAAGCCCCGAGATGAAGAAATTGAGGCGCAGAGAGAAGTTGGTTGCTTGGATTCTCACAGGTAATGACTCAGTCACCTCAAGGAGGCCCCATCCCTGCCCCAACCATTGATGGTCATGGGTGCATTAAAATGTGCTATCTTTCATAAAACCGTGCTGAAAGTAAATGTTAGATTAAAAAAAAAGCTATTAATATTCTTATTTCAGGTGGGGGAAAAATTTGCCAACCCTATGCCAATTTCTTAAAATGTTATGGACATATAAGTGGTGTGTGAATCCCTGGATTAAGTAGCATAAGGTCACATGGCTAGTAAGGAGCAGAGAAAGAATTAGATTTCAGTGTCATCTGCTCCCAAAGCCTGTGCTGTCTGAACTGGCCCTCCTGTGCCCTGAGCACCAGGACAGGGAGAATGACAAGCACTGACCTGTATGAACTGCTCAGTTTGCCAGCAGCCTACACCCCCAATTGCATTGAATTGGCACGGTTCCCATCCCCATTTCACAGAGGCACCAAGAAGCTGCTTTTGAATCTGCTCTCTAGTGCAAAAGATCAGGGTCTTAACCCTTTTACTCTCTTGCCTCTCAGCTCAGAGGAGAAACTCAGAGATTGGACCAAGGTAGAAACAATTAAACAAAAGGTGCCACGATAGGGTGGGAATCCCAGGTGATCGCTCAGGCTCACCATTTCTGATGCTGCCTTTGAGAAGAGCCCGTGATGAAAGAGTAAAATAGGGAAGATAAAATCTGAGGATAATAATCTCACACCAGTGTCCTGGGTTTTCTTATTTCATTCATTTCCAACATTTGGAAATTTATATTCACCTGAAGCCTCATTTTTCTCATCTGTAAAATGGAGTAATAATACATGTACTTACACGCCCGAATTGGTCTACCAATAGGGGGCAGGATGGGCTGTTAGTCCCCTCCCCTGGTCTTCTGGTTGAGCTGGTTTTTTCCCTAACCACATCTCCCCCAAACCCAATTCTCTTCTTTCATCTTTTGACCCTCCCTGGAGCTGATAGAGGGAAGGACCAGAAAGAACCACTGCATTGGACTTTACTGGGGGCAGAGGAGAAAAGTGTAATGTGCATAGTTCTGGCTTGGGTGCAAATGACCAAGAGGAAAGAAAACTCAGTGCAGAACAATGCAGGGATTCTGTGACAAGGGCCTGCTCTCCCTCCCAGTCTTTGGGACTGTCCCCAACCAGGCAGGGAGTGGGCCCAGCTGGAGGGCAAGGTCTGAAGAAGGAGATTTTACTATCTCGGAGACAAAAGGACTTTTGTGTGCTCTGGTCTCTGGGTGGGATGGGGTGGGGAGAGGGAAATAGTTTATTGGAACGAGAATAAAATTGTATGGGAGAGAAAGAGAATCAGACACAGAGATTAAGACAGAAAAATAGACAAAGCAGAGAAATAGACAAAAGAGAGAGACCAAGGCAGAGACCCAGAAGATACAGAAAGAGAAAAAGTGGCCCAGAAAGAGAGAGCTCCTTCAGGCCAGCTTTGGTTTTTGCTTCTGGGCTCTGTCAGAAAGCAGGAAGGGGCTGTCAGAGCCTGAACTGCCATCTCGTCATGGAAAACAAGCTGGGTAGCTCTGAGTAAACCACACCCCTTCTCTGGGCATCAGCATGCCCATCTCTAAAAAGGAGGCCTGGACCCTGTGGTGGCCCCAGTGATGTGTCTTGAGAGTGGAGGTGGGATGTCTACAGTTAATTTCACTGTTTTTTAGAAGCATGGATGTGACATGGGCACCACTCAGGGAGGGAACTACAAATCCTCCAAGGCTTCCCAGAAGCTTGTTACTTATCATTGGGTAAATGAAGGTGAGTTTCAGACTAAATATGATACAATAAATGCCTTTCATTGTATGGAGAAAGTCTTCTGAGTCACAAAACCGAGATGCCAGTCCTGTGCCTTCCAGCCCTGGCTCTCTGGGAACTGAGTTAATAAAAGATGCAGGTCTCTTTCCCAGAGGCCGGAGAACAGACAGATGTCACTTAGGAAAGAAGGAAGGCAAGGAGGTTGTTTTCTTCTGACACATGCTAAACGCCTAGGAAAGGGGATCTAGGAGAGAACATTCAGTGGGGTGATCCCAACTCATATCCTTTTTTAAGAAATCGTTTCGGGTGGCACCTGTGGCTCAGTCAGTAAGTCGCCGGCCCCATATACCGAGGGTGGCGGGTTCAAACCCGGCCCCGGCCAAACTGCAACCAAAAAATAGCCGGGCCTTGTGGCGGGCGCCTGTAGTCCCAGCTACTTGGGAGGCTGAGGCAAGAGAATCGCTTAAGCCCAGGAGTTGGAGGTTGCTGTGAGCTGTGTGAGGCCACGGCACTCTACCGAGGGCCATAAAGTGAGACTCTGTCTCTACAAAAAAAAGAAAAAGAAATCATTTCTACCCCCAGTGTCTGCAGAGGGATCTTTGAAGGTGGGCCCAGCCAAAGACTGGGAAAATTCAGACCCACAGGAGCCTGTTGGATTTCAGCCCCAAGAAGCACATGCTGCTATTGCAGATGCCTTGGTAGCTGGGTAGACCGGCAGAATACGGCCTCCCCATCTTGTTTGAGGCCTTGCTGATCCAGTTACCCCTGGAAGAGAAAAGGTCTCAGGGAAGCAGGGTTGGGGGACAGAGGAGCAACCTTCCCACCTTAGGTGAGCAACCTTCACACGGATGTCCAAATCTCAGGACTGCCATTGACTATCCGAGTACCCTGGGGCAAGACACATCTAGAAGCTGTGTCTTCACAAGAAGACCCCCTTGACCCTTAACCTTTCAGAAATGCAAAGATCAAATGGAGGTATGTGTGAATGTGCCTGGCGAACAAGTGACTCCCCTGTAAGGGCTGATTTTCTTACTCCACGCATTCCCCCCAGAGTAGGCAGTTCTGAGTCTGGTTCTGGGTTCTGTCACCTGCTACCTAGTGACAGGAGAAGATGCCTCATTTCTTGAGACTTGATTTTTCTCCTCTGACTAAAATAAACTGAATGATGTCTGTGAAAATTAAGTGAAATGAGCTATGAGAAGACACTTGGTGACTTCATGAGTGCTGTACAAATGAGAGCTAGAATAATGAGATGATAAGTTCAATTCAGCCCTGGGGGACGTACCCACCGAGTCTCATCATGGCCACTGTGGGCACTTCTTCAACAGCTTTGTCCCAAATCCATCCTACCTGCTCCTATATTAATCCTCTCAAAAGACCACCACCTGGTGGCGCCTGTGGCTCAAAGGGGTAGGGTGCTGGCGGTGGTGGGTTCAAACCCAGCCCTGGCCAAAAACTGCAAAAAAAAAAAGAGAGAAATGCTTGTCTGAAGAAATTGTTCCAAAAGAAAAGATCAGTAATTTTAAGCCTATAAAGATTGCAATATATACATGGGAAAATAGTTAGAAGTCAAGGGAAGATGACTAACTGAAAGAAGTGATAGACCAAAAAAAAAAAAAAAAAAAAAGACCACCACCTTTTAAGGAGAGATGGGAGAGAGAGTTATTGAGTAATAGAGTTTCTCTTTGTGCTGATGTAAAGATTTGGAAATAATGGGGCTGGATGCATGACATTGTGATTATAATCAATACCAAGTACACTTAAAATGGTTAAGATGGCATAATTTGTGTTATAGGGTGGTGCCTATGGCTTAGTGAATAGGCGCTGGAACCATATACCAAGGGTGGCGGGTTCGAACCTGGCCCCAGCCAAATTGCAACAAAAAAATAGCCAGGTGTTGTGGTGGGCACCTGTAGTCCCAGCTACTCAGGAGGCTGAGGCAAAAGAATCGCCTAAGCCCAAGAGCTGGAAGTTGCTGTGAGCTGTGATGCCACAGCATTCTACCGAGGGCAACAAAATGAGACTGTCTCTAAAAAATAATAATAGTAATAATAATAATTTGTGTTATAAAGATATTTTACCACAATTTGAAAAAATCAGTAACATGATATACCAAAACCCATTGGTGGGTTGTTTGAATCCACAGATACAGAGGATTGGTTCTAGGACCCCCTCCAGGTACCAAAATCTAAGAATGTTCACGTCCCTGGTATAAAATGGTGTAGTACTTGGATATAACGTATGCACATCCTCCCGTATACTTTAATCGTCTCTAGATGACGTATAACACCTAATACAGTGTAAATACTATATTGTTATACAGTGGTTATACTGTATCTTGTTATACAGTGTTGTTTAGGGTGTAATGACAAGGAAAAAGGCCTGTACATGTTCAGTCAGACACTTTTTCCAAATATTTTCCATCTGCTGCTGTTTGAATCCACAGATACAGAACCCACAGATCTGGAGGGGTATATCTTAATAAAAGGGCGTCTGTTTTAATTCTGATTTGTTATACCACATTCTTTTTGAGACAGAGTCTTACTATGTTGCTCTTAGTAGAGTGCTGTGATGTCACAGCTCACAGCAACCTCTAATTCTTGGGCTTAAGCAATTCTCTTGCCTCAGTCTCCCAAGTAGCTGGGACTACAGGCACCTGCCACCATGCCTGGCTATTTTTGTTGTTGTAGTTGTCATCATTGTTTGGCAGGGCCGGGCTGGGTTTGAACCTGCCAGCTCTGATGTATGTAGGTGGCACCCTTAGCTATAGGCGCTGAGCCACATTCTTTTTCTTCTAACGGACCAGGATTTGCTCCCCCATCCCAGTCCTGGCAGAGGAGTAACTGGGTGTAGTGGGA
Organism: Nycticebus coucang; assembly: GCF_027406575.1. NCBI lineage: Eukaryota > Metazoa > Chordata > Mammalia > Primates > Lorisidae > Nycticebus > Nycticebus coucang. The sequence continues at coordinate 50,930,238 of NC_069800.1, read as the reverse complement.
GCAAACAGAGCCGCTGTTGTGCCAGGGGCAGTGCAGGTTACAGTCCTTCAGGGCAGAAAACAGGTAATGCTGCTTCTCCTCAGACCAAGACCTCACCAGGTCTACCACTGAGTGGTCCCCGGGTGCGGGAGAATGTAAAAGAAGCTGGGGGCGGCGCCTGTGGCTCAGTCGGTAAGGCGCTGGCCCCATATACCGAGGGTGGTGGGTTCAAACCCAGCCCCGGCCGAACTGCAACCAAATAATAGCTGGGCGTTGTGGCGGGTGCCTGTAGTCCCAGCTACTTGGGCGGCTGAGGCAAGAGAATCGCTTGAGCCCAGGAGTTGGAGGTTGCTGTGAGCTGTGTGATGCCACGGCACTCTACCGAGGGCCGTAAAGTGAGACTCTGTCTCTACAAAAAAAAGAAGCTGGGTGGGAGAGTGGAAAAGTGGCTTGATGGGGACCCTGGGTAAGTCACCTTCCCTCCCCTTGGTTTTCTCACCTTTAAAAAATGGGAATGAGGGGCTCGGTGCCTGTGGCTCAAGCAGCTAAGGCGCCAGCCACATACACCTGAGCTGGTGGGTTCGAATCCAGCCCAGGCCTGCCAAACAACAATGACGGCTGCAACCAAAAAAAATAGCCAGGCGTTGTGGCGGGCACCTGTAGTCCCAGCTACTTGGGAGACAGAGACAGGAGAGTCACTTGAGCCCAGGAGTTGGAGGTTGCCGTGAGCTGTGATGCCACGCACTCTACGCAGGGGGACAGCTTGAGGGTCTGTCTCAAAAAAAAAAAAATGGTAATGAGGATAGTAGCACCTGACTCACAGGGGTTTTCCCAACAGAAGCCAGACCACCCATGTAAAGTGCTTACCTGAGTCTGGCACACAGTAAGTGCTCAGGAAAACACACTTGCTCTTGTCCTGTGAGGGGCCGTGTGTGAGGCAGGCCTCTCAGACAGGGTAGCTTGTATTTTTAGGGAAGAAAAATGTCATTGGACCATGGGGTGGGGAACCTGCAGCTTTCTGATTTCAGGGTTGTTCTTTTTTAAAACATTTTTACTTATTTATTTATTTTTTGAGATAGACTCTCACTCCTGTTGCCCTGGGTAGAGTTCTGTGGTGTCATCATGGTTCACAGCAACCTGAGTCTCAAGCGATTCTCTTGTCTCAGCCTTGAGAGTAGCTGGGACTACTGGTGCCCACTACAATGCCTGGCTAGTTTTACTATCTTTAGTAGAGATGGGGTCTTTCTCTTGCTCAGGCTGCCCTTGAACTCTTTTTTTTTTTTTCCTTTGGAGACAGAGTCCTACTTTGTCATTCTTGGTAGAGTGCTATGGCATCATAGCTCAAACCAATGTTAAACTCTTGGGCTTAAGTGATTCTCTTGACTCAGCCTCCCCAGTAGCTGGATCTACAGGTGTATGCCACACTGCCCCATTATTATTTATTTATTTAATTGTTTATTTTTTGAGACAGAGTCTTACTATGTCACCCTTGGTAGAGTACCATGATGTCACGGCTCACAGCAACCTCAAACTCTTGGGCTTAAGCGATTCTCTTGCCTCAGCCTCCCAAGTAGCTGGGACTAGAGGCACCTGCCACAATGCCCAGCTATTTTGTTGTTGTCGTTGTTTAGCAGACCTGGGCCGGGTTCAAATCAGCTAACTCCATGTATGTGGCCAGCGCCCTAACCACTGAGCTATGGCACCGAGCCCACCTGGCTATTTTTAGAGATGGAGTCTACACTTGCTCAGGCTGGTCTCGAACTCCTGAGCTCAAGCGATCCTCCTGCCTTGGCTTACCCAGAGTGCTAGGATTACAGGTGTGAGCCACTGCACCCAGTCCAAGATTATTCTTTTGTAAGCACCAAAGGAGGCAAGAAACGCTTTGTCTTTCTCCACTGCACCCCTTTTAATCAAAAATTTTGTTTCTTAAAATTTGGATTCAGGGCGGCACCTGTGGCTCAAAGGGGTAGGGCGCTGGTCTCATATGCCGGAGGTGGTGGGTTCAAACCCAGCCCCGGCCAAAAAAAAAAATTTGAATTCAGGGCGGCGCCTGTGGCTCAGTGAGTAGGGCGCTGGCCCCATATGCCGAGGGTGGCGGGTTCAAACCCAGCCCCGGCCAAACTGCAACCAAAAAATAGCTGGGCATTGTGGCGGGCGCCTGTGGTCCCAGCTGCTCGGGAGGCTGAGGCAAGAGAATTGCGTAAGCCCAAGAGTTAGAGGTTGCTGTGAGCCGTGTGACGCCACGGCACTCTACCCGAGGGCGGTACAGTGAGACTCTGTCTCTACAAAAAAAAAAAAAAAATTGGATTCAGCCAAAAGTCCTCACTTAAGGACCTAGAAGCACATGTGGCCTTAAAGTCACGGGTTTCCCACCCCTCCACAGAGACACAAGTACACAAAAGAACCAATAAGGGGGAAAATCTTGGCGAATTCACACTCATAATTTACAGTGGCACATCTTATCCCCAGCACCATTTCCTTTCCACTGTGAGCCTCTCAAGAGATGGCCACAGGGTAGGCTGAAGGCTGGCAGGAAGAGTTTAAGGACAGGCGACAGGGAGATGATTTTGAGGAAAGACTGAACCCCCTAATGTCTGCTCTGTGGGGCTCTGAGGGACCATTCACCATTCCCACATCCTGTCGCTGGCCCTGAGTAGTTGATGACATGAAAAAATGCAGACAGGACCTTGAGTTTCCACGGAGCTCGTTTGAAAGGACTGGCCGTAATCTCAACTTTCCCACTTTTCTGGGGTTACAGCAGAATGGTGAGCAGGGAAGGACAGTTATTTTTCCAATATCCTTATTTGGCAAAATAAAAATATGAAAATTGTGTGGCAGTCTCTTAAATATCCTTTTGAAATTATACTGGTCTGTGGAATCTACAAGTCTGGAATGAACTAAGCTAGGCCAGCAGCTTTGTTTTACAGACAGAGATACCAAGGTTCAGAAAGTGAAAAGAATTTCCCAAGGCCACCCAGATCAGAAGGTCCCAGATTCTGGCTCAACAGTTGGAATAGTAGTAAGGAAGTGAGGTCAGAAGAGTGGTTTGCCATTCTCAGGCTTTAGCGGATCATCCTGGGGCCTGATCCACCATCCTCTGCCCCCCAACTCTGCTCCACATGGCTCTGACCCCTCATCCTGCCTCTTGAGCCTTCAAACCACTCCTCACTCTCCAAAATGGTCTGTGCAGGTGATTGTTCAGCCAGTTACGGCCTGTCTGTCCTAAGTGATAGAAGGTGGACTCCCTGCAGGTAGGGAGCTTGCCTGCCTTGTCCACCCCTGCATCCTACTGCCAAGTGAAACACCTGATACAGAGTAGGCACTCAATGAACGTTTGTTGAATGACTGAGTGAAAGAAGGGCAGAGGGGTTACTCACTGGCCAGAATGGTTGGAGAGGTTCTGGCCCACATATCTCATCAGCTGTGAGGGCCCATGGGCCCAGATGCTCTGGGTGGGCCAGGCCTTGGCAGACCTGGCTAGCTGCTTATCCCGGACCTGGAGGAAGAATGGCCGTGAAATGCTCCAGAAGATTAACCACCATCAGAGTCTTGGAGCCATTTCTCCCATATCTCCTTGGAACCCTACAACAAACACACTTGATGAATTAGAAATCTGATGCTCAGAGAAGGCCTATGACTTCAAGGTCATCCTCAAGTCCACATCAGAGCCAAGATCTATACCCAGGTCCCTTCCTGTGAGTCTGGTGCCCTTTTTTGCTGACTAGACTTCAATCTCAGGGGCTCTGTGGCTCTGAGCAGGGCCTTGAGCATTTATCCAGGAATTCTCAGCAGTCCCTGGAAGTGACTGAACCCAGGGTGATGGGAAAATAGCTAATTTTAAATTTGTATTTATAGCATTTTCTAAATGTGTTTATTTTAACATGAAAACTTTTTTTTTTTTTTGTGGTTTTTGGCCGGGGCTGGGTTTGAACCCGCCACCTCCAGCATATGGGACCGGCGCCCTACTCCTTGAGCCACAGGTGCCGCCCAACATGAAAACTTTTAATTCAAATGCTTTCTTTTTTTCTTTTAGAGACAGGATCTCATTCTGTTATGAAGCCTGGAGTGCAGGGGTGCAATCATAACTCATTGCAGCCTCCAACTCCTAGGGCTCAAGTGATCCTCCTGCCTAAGCCTCCCTGGGTAGCAAAAGCTTTTTTTAATAGTGACAACATGCACAAATTTCATATATAAGATATCCAAGCAGGAAAGATGAAAAGTCTGTAATCTCTTACACTTATCCCTCTAGCCACCCTTCCTGTTTCCCCAGAGGCAATCACCACTATTTCTTATATTATCTTCCAGAGACATTCTATACCTGTATAAACATTTATAGACACGCACACACACGTGTGTGTGTGTGTGTGTGTGTAATTTGACAAATAGCTGCATTCTATTCTGCACCTTGCTTGTTTAGCAGGCCTGGGCCAAGCTCAAACCCGCCAGCCACGGTGTATGTTGCTGGTGCCCTACTCACTGAGCTACGGGCGCTGAGCCAGAATTACCCAAGTTTTATAAACTAAAAAAGTGTCACTTAATAAAATGCTATTTCCCTTCCAGATCTGACTTTCTGGAATCCTCTGAGATATTATTTGTTCATTCAGCAAATGCTGACCAATATTTTTCTTTGTTTGAGACAGAATCTCACTTTGGCACCCATATGGATGCCGTGGAGTTATTGCTCACAGCACCCTCAAACTTCTGGCCTCCAACGATTCTCTTGCTGCAGCCTCCTGAGTAGCTGGGACTACAGGCACCCACCACAATGCCCAGCTAGTTTTAGAGACGGGGGTCTCACTCTTGATCAGGCTGGTCTCAAACTCGTGAGCTCAAGCAATCCACCTGCCTGAGCCTCCCAGAATGCTGGGATTACAGGCACAAGGCACATCACCTGGCTGCTGAACGATATTACGAAGCATTGAGAACTCACAGTCTAACAAGGAAAGGAGACACCAAACGAGTCATCAATTATTATGATCCCGGTGGGTGTGAGAATGTGAAATGGGACCCAAACTTTCTAGGGATTGTGGGAGAAATGGCTTCTGAGTGACAGATGTTTAGCCAAACACCTGTTCCGTGGGCAGAAGTCAATGAAGAAAAAATGAGGGATCCAAAAGAGGGGTCAGACCCCCCCCACCAGGGTTGTCTGACTCATCATCTCTTAAGGACGAGCAGAACAGTGTTCCCTCATGCTCCCAAGGGGTAAACTGAGGGAAGGACCTGAACATCAGGCCCTCCCCAGACTCCCTGGTGAGACATCTGGCTCCATATGCTTCCATGCTGCATTAAACACCTGCTAGGGCAGGTGCCCTGTACACCCAAGGGGTGCTCAGTAAACGTGCCATTTGCTTGAAAAATGAAGGGTGGGGGCGGCGCCAGTGGCTCAGTGAGTAGGGCGCCGGCCCCATATGCCGAGGGTGGCGGGTTCAAACCCAGCCCTGGCCAAACTGCAACAAAAAAAATAGCTGGGCGTTGTGGCAGGCGCCTGTAGTCCCAGCTGCTCGGGAGGCTGAGGCAAGAGAATTGCGTAGGCCCAAGAGTTAGAGGTTGCTCTGAGCCGTGTGATGCCACGGCACTCTACCGAGGGCGGTACAGTGAGACTCTGTCTCTACAAAAAAAAGAAAAATGAAGGGTGTTCTAGGTGCCAGTCCTGGGCTGCGCCTGTGGCTCAAGGAGTAGGGCGCCAGTCCCATATGCCGGAGGTGGCAGGTTCAAACCCAGCCCCGGCCAAAAACCACACACACACAAAAAAAAAAAAAGCCCCAGTCCTGTGCTAATGAATGAATGAGTCAGTGAACAAATAAATGACCCCACCTCTGCCTGCCATCCCTGCTCCTTCTGTCCCTTTCCAATGTCTCGTTACCTCTGACAATGTATCATGTATATCTCATTCTAGTATCAGCTCCTCAAGGGAAAGGTCTTATCTGTCTGTCTTTGGCGGTATCCACAAGGCTGAGCCCAGGCTGGCTCCACAGACCTGTAACTCAACAGACACGGCACAAATGTAGGAGACTGAGGGTGACTTTAGGGAGACTGAGGAGTGACTTTAGGGAGACTTCTTTAGCTCCCTAAAGAAGTCTGTGGGTGGGCTAGAAGCCTACCTCTCCAGGTCTGTTTGGGACCGTGGTCCTGGAAGGCGTCACAGTAAGGTGGATGCTTCCCTCCTCCACTGCAGTCTGTTTTTGGGAGGGGGGGACAAGTGATGCCACCAGCCCTGCCTCTTTGAGAGAAGACATCCCACTTCCACTGCTCAGCTGCTGCCTTTCTTCAGCCTGAGTTCCCGGTGCCTGTCCCCACTGCTCCAAACTCTACTTCCACAGTCTCCCTGAGGATGCTCTGAGTGTGTCAGGCACACCCCTAGGGCAAAGACATGGTAGCACAGAAAGAGCTAGCCACTGCTCCCCTCCTCTCCGCAGGAAGCTGAAATTCTTGGGCAGGGTTTATGCTGCTTAAGATCAAGACCTTAGCAGCAGGCAGACAGGGATTGGAATCCTGGTTGACTTTAGACAGATTAATTTTCTGAGTCTCAGCTTCTTCATTTGGAAAATGACCTTCACCTTTAAGGACGAGGCGTACACTCATGGTTACGGAAAGTGCTCCCTAAGTACTCACTGGGAGATCTGTGCAATCTCTTAGTCTCTTCATATGTAACAGGGACAGACTAATTCCTGCCCTTTTCACGGGTCCCAGACACCCAGATTCTGATGAGTGGGGTCCAGGCTGGCAAATGGTCCAGCTCTTCAGTGCCAGTGACCGGCCAAGGTGAGTCAGCTGGCGTTTGCTAGAAGGAGCCCTGGGGTGTTGGAATTCACCATGTACTCCATGTTGGCAGCGGGTGGGTACATGCTGGCCTGGATGTGGTTGTGATAATCCAATAAACACTCATGTCCTGGGCAGAGATGTAGTATTTCCGGTGGTACTGGGGCACCCCCAGGCCACTCAGGGGCTGCATAGCTGTGCTTTCAGGCCGAGTCAGGGTGAGGGAAGCAGAGGGCAGCTTCGAGGCATTCACTATTTGGACTGCCCAGAAGAGCAGGCCTGCCAGGCCCACGGTGCTGGCTGGAGGGGTCACATGTCTGCTTCGTGCAATCAGAGCCGACTGCCTGGAAGGGGCAGGCACGAGAGCAACAAACCCTGAGTGTTCTCTAGCACCGCCAACCCAGAGGATGCTACTCCCTGGGCACCTGCAAAGACCTCCTGTGCAGCTCTGGCCCAGATGCCCTGCACCCTCCCTTCCCTCTCCAGTGGACTGAGCATGTCGACCAACAGGAAGAAATGCCCAGACGGTGGCTAACCCAGACCAGGCCTGGGGTGAGATGGTGCCACCACTTCAACGCCGGGGCTCTGTCCCACCAGCCCAGGAGACAGACGGCCATCCTCTCCAGCCCACAAATCCTCTTCACCAATCCTACTTGCATGGGCTCAGGTGATGCCCCCAAGTCACACTGCAGGGCCTTGTCATCCCTGAGAGTGAGACACAGAGAGAACAGGGTGGCAGAGCACCGAAGAGGCAGAGGAAAAATGCAGACCAGAAGGCGATGGGAAAAAACGAGATACAGAGAAAAGGAATGAAGAGGAATGGAAAGAGAGAGAGAAGAAGAAAAGGAAAGAGAGGCACGTACACATTTATTGGTGGGGGGGCAGCAGAGAATGTGGGAGACATAAATAAATAGAGGGAGAGAGAGGCAGAGACAACGGGGAAAAAAGAACAGAGAAGAAGGAGAGAGAAAGTCAGAGAAAGACAAGTGAGGCGGAGAGGCACAAGAGACCAGGCAGCAGGCTCCCCAGGGCCACATACCCAGGACGGGCAGCCAGCAGGGGCAGCCAAGCAGGCTGGGAATGTCTGCAGATACCCTAGCCCACCTGGCAGCACAGCAACTTTAACGGTCCCCTGGGAGCTGATGGCCTCTGACGTCTCCGCAGACCCTTCCCCTTCCAGGCAGGCCAGGCTTGGACCTGGAGGCTCCACCTGCAGCTTTGTGGGCTTTGCTCCTGCCCCTCTCATCTCTGCTGCTCCTGGAGTGTCCAGGACTGGTCCGTGTAGGAATGTGGCAACAGGCCAGGGATTCCAGGAAAAAATTCTCATCCCCCTCAGGAGACCCCAGACCCAGAGGCTTCCCTGTACCTTCCACACCCCGACATATTAAGGCACTTCTCATCCAGCCTCAGGATAGGCAATTATTACAGCTCTGTCTGATGAGCACCTACTAAGTGCTAGGCCCAGGGCTGAGTGCTTTACCCACAAGCTCAGCCAGTCTTCAGAAGCGGGTAGGATAGCTGCCCATTTTACAGATGAAGAAATTGAACCCCAAGAGAGGTGAGGGAACAAGCCCAAAGAAAAGCTAGCCAGAAAAAAGAAAAAAAGAAAGAAAAGCCAGCCAGTCTGCAACAGAGCTGGATTCAAATCCAAATCTGACTGTGAGTGTGCAAAATGAAGCCATCTTTCTGGCAAACCAAATACAGCTGCATAGGAGGAAAAAGTGTAGGGGGCTATTCATCACGATGCCACTAAAACAGCACCAGGCAGCATAATTAATCAGGCCCATGGATTTGGGTAAAAACCCTGTTATTCCACTCCTTCATGAACTGGGTGCTAGGCAAGTTACTAAATCATTTTGTGCTTCATTTGCAAAGTGGGAGAAAAAGTGGCGCCTCCCTCATAGCACTGCCATGAGGATGAAGTAGGTTAACGTTTATGGAGCACTTAGAACTCTGGCTGGGGCATACTGTGTGGTCTCTAAGTATGTGTGTTTGTGTGCACTTGTGTATGTGTTTGTGCATGTGCTCACATGCTTGTGTGTATGAGTGTCTGTGTGTCACACGTGTGTGTGTCCAGGTGCATGTGTGAGTATGCAGATGGCTGGACATGTGTGTGTATGTGCTGGTAAAGCCACGTTGGTGTCTGAGTTGCTGAACTTCTGGGTTAAGGAAGAGTTCAATTTTCTCATCCAGGTCTGTCATTCTAGCACTCGGGGAGGCCGAGGCAGGTGAATTGCCTGAGTTTAGTAGTTTGAGACCAGCCTGAGCAAGAGCAAGACCCCATCTCTAAAAATAGCTGGGCGTTGTGGCGGGCACCTGTAGTCCCAGCTACTTGGGAGGCTGAGGCAAGAGGATCACTTGGGCCCAAGAGTTTGAGGTTGCTGTGAGCTGTGATGATATCACAGTACTCTATCCAGGGATCCAGGGTGACAGACTGAGACTCTGTCTCAAAAAAAAAGAAAGAAAGAAAACAAAGAAAGAGTTCAATTTTCTCCTCTTTATTACTTGTATTCCCCACAAATAATAAGAATCATTTTTGTCATGGGAGAGGGTAGACTTACAACAAGAAAGGTGTCATATACAAAAATACAAGTTGCAGCATTTGCAATCCTCAGACGCCTCTTCCAGCCACCTCTGAGAATCCCTGGGCTGCACCTGGACTCCGGTGGCTGGCCCAGCCCGGGCAGATGATGATGCTTGTGGAATTCCTGCTCCAGGCAGCCGCCCAGCCCTGACCCCAACAGCCTAGACAGTGCAGGCTTCCAGAGCATGCACCTTCCTGCGGGAGCCACTTCCGGAGCCTAGGAGGCTGGCTGCGGGCCACTAGCAGAAGGCGGGAAGGACAGAGCTGGGAGGGGGGGCAGCAGTAGTTCCTGACCCCTGCAGGGCTTTCCCACCACACCGGGAGGACAAGAAAGACCAGCTCAGGGTAGTCCCATCTCTGCCTCTGGTATGCTGGGTGTCCTGAGGCAAATCTCTAGCCTTCTCTGGGCTTTGAACACTCCACTGGAGACACTTAGCACAGCAGGGTGAGCTCTGCAGCTCAGGGGAGGCAGATACAAACAGCCTTAGCACTTAGGAGCCTGGGAGTGTGAAGTTATGCCCAGCTCTCTCCAAACCACTTACAATGGATGATTTCATTTAATCTTCAGAAGGATACTATTATTATCACCAAACTCATTTTTATATACATGAAGAAACTGAGGCACAAAGAAGTGAGTTATTGGCCTGGGGTCACACATCCAGTGAGTAGCAGAAACGGGTTGTACATCCCACACTGCCTCTCCACAGAGACAGACACTGGAGGAAGCTCCACAGCCCAGCCACACAGATAAAACCACCATCTCCTACCTGACGTGTCCACACAGCCACAGAAACCCAGAAAATCAGTGAGTAGCAAACACACAGCAATGTTCCTGGCCGCTCCACCTGGGGGGACCTTCTCTGCTGCCCTCATCCAAGGAGGCTGTTCCCAATTTGACTTTGGCAGATTCGCACTGATAAAAGTGTTAAGGGGTGGGGCAGGAAACAATCAGGGATGATAAAGCCCTGGGCATTTTTTCCCCTAGGCTGAGAACATCTTTCTCATCTTGGTGGGGGGATTTTACTCCCAGGCTGTCCCATCCTCCGTCCTCACCCCCACCGGAATTCTGGGCTGGGGGAAGTGGAGGAGACATTCTCCAGAGCATGGCAGGATTCTAGGCAGAGTGCTTGGTGGGGAATGCTGCAGACTCTGGATCCTGGGTTCATGGCTTGCTAGCTGTGTGGCTGTCAGAAAGTTTCTTAAACTTTAAATGCCTCAGTCTCCTCATCTACAAAATGAGGCAACCTCCTGGCACGGTTGTGGGAATTGAATGAATTAGTACCTCTTAAGACACTTGAAACAATGCCTGGCACAGAGCAAGTAGTCGATAAAGCAGTCAGTAAATAAATGATAATAAATAATAACAACAACCATCATTTACACAGCATATATTAAATGGCAGGCACTAAATGCTTTATGTACATGAACTCATGTAAGCCTCATCCCAGCTTCAGAGGTTTGGGGTCAAGATCCCCATGCTATAGCCAGGCATTGTGGTGGGCGCCTGTAGTTCCAGCTACTTGGGAGGCTGCGGCAGGAGAATCGCTTGGGGCCAGGAGTTTGAAGTTGCTGTGAGCTGTGACACCACGGGACTCTGCCGAGGGCGACACAGTGAGACTCTGCCTCAAAAGGAAAAAAAAAAATCCCCATTCTACAGATGAGGAAGTGGACACTCAGAGAGGCTAAGTAATCTGCCCAAGTTCACACAGCTAGTTCCAGTAGAAACTGGATTCCAAGGCAAGGTCTTTCTGACTCTTGCCCCAGTGATCTTCTTGCCCAGTGAAGTTTTTTTTTTTTTTTTTGTTTTTTTTGGCCAGGGCTAAGTTTGAACCCACCACCTCCGGCATATGGGACCGGCGCCCTACTCCTTGAGCCACAGGCACCATCCCCAGTGAAGTTGTTTTTGAGAAGAAATTGTGGGTCAGGAGCTTGGTGCTTGAGAGAGGTTACTATAGGTCACCTTCCCATTTGCCAGTTGAGGAAAGAGGTTCAGAGAGGTTCAGTGACTTGTCCAAGGTCACACAGGAACTAGTAGACTCAGGATTGCAATTCAGATCTATGTTACTTCAAATTCATGCAGGAGGAAGAGGGAGGGAGCTACAGAGAGGGACATGTGTGGAAAATACCAGTGAGGACCCAGGATGTGCTCAAAGCTTTACATCAAATACACCAGGTTTTCTAAAACATAAACTAAGGAAACAAAGGGGATGTGAGGGTAATCACTGGACTTGAAAGCCATGTATTTGGGTTATAAAACTATAAGGAAACACAAGGAAATACTATCAAAGTCAGGCTGTGACTGGGGTGGGGCCTTTGAGAGGCTTCTATTTCTTGGTCTGGCTGGTGATTATAGGTGGTTCACCTTATAATAACCCAGTAAGTTCCAGGTTTGTTTTATGTGACTTTTTTTTTTTTTAAAGATTTAGGAAACATTTTATTATTTATTTATTATTATTATTTTTTTTTTTGGCCGGGGCTGGGCTTGAACCCGCCACCTCCGGCATATGGGACCGGCGCCCTACCTGCTGAGCCACAGGCGCCGCCCTGTTTTATGTGACTTTCTATATTTATATTTTATTTTTAAATAAAAAGATCTTTTAAAACTTAAATCAGGCTGGTGACTCGTGCCTATAATCCTATCACTTTGGGAAGCCGAAGCAGGAGGATGGCTTGAGGCCAGGAATTCAAGACCAGCCTCAGCAAGAATGAGACCCCGTCTTTACCAAAAAATAGAAAAATTAGCCAGGTGTGGTGGTGCAATGTAGTCCCAACTGAGGCAAGAGGATTGCTTGAGCCCAGGAGTTTGAGGTTGTAGTGAGCTATGATGATGCCACTGCACTCTAGCCTGGGCAACAGAGCAAGACGCTGTCTCAAAAAAAAAAAAAAGTCAATAGTAATTTATCCAGTGACATCTTTCTTCTGTTACTGCCTTAACCATGTACGAGGACTTTAATCTTTTTCTAACAGTTTAGGACACTGAGATTCAAAGAGGTGGTTGAGCTGCTGGTGGCAGTCCCTGGCAGGGGACTTGCAGAGGCCTCTGGACAGATTCAGAGAAGCCAACGCCTCAGACAATGGATCACACCACCTCTGAGCTCCAGCCTCTGTCTCATGCTCTGTCTGCTCCCAGACAAGCAGTATCACCTCTTCCACAGGACACCCAGAGGGAGGCAGGGTGGTCTAGTAGGCAAAGACCACAGCTGTGGAGTTAGATAGCTCTGAGTGACCTGGGGCAACTTACGTACTTCAGTCTCTGAGCCTCTGTTTTCTCATCTATGAAATGGGAACAGTAAACAGGTCCTACCATCTTTGGCGATTATAGGAAATTCAGAGAGATGTGGAAAGTTCTTAGTACATAAGGCAAAGTGTGTTCAATATTGGCTATTAACCTCCCCCAAAGAGAAGCCCTGTGTCATTCCAAGATGTTCAAGAACAGGCAAGACTAGTTTAGGGTAATGAAGGTCAGAACAGTGGCTATTTTGGGGGACTATTGACTCAGCTGGGGCAGGAGGGAGCTCCTACTGGGGTGCTGTGTATTTTTTTTTTGTAGAGACAGAGTCTCACTGTACCGCCCTCGGGTAGAGTGCTGTGGCGTCACACGGCTCACAGCAACCTCTAACTCTTGGGCTTACGCGATTCTCTTGCTTCAACCTCCCGAGCTGTGTATGTTTTACGTTTTTTTTCTGGATGGTGATTACCTGGATGAATTTTACATATGTAAAAATTCATCTCGTTATACACAAGATTTGGGCATTTACAATTAAATTACACCTTAATAAAAAATGTTATTCTGTAAGTAATTTTTATAATTATGAGGTAACTCTATCCTATCCTTAAAACATTTAAACCCTTTATGAAAAAAAGTTAGAGTTATTTATGGTAAAAAAAAAATCTTTGTCTAATTTACAAGGGTTCTTTCAATACAAGCATACAACTAAAATCCTACATTAGGAAAAACACATACCAACAGAAATATCCCTTCTTGCCCCCCAAGACACATTTCCTACCCAATACACATAGATACCCTCCCTAATAGACTCATTAGCCTCCCCCACTGTATACACATAGCTAGAGACCCCGACACCAACTCAAATGGAAGTCACCGTTTAATAGAGCAGACACACCCACACCCCCTGCAACTCCACAATATACTCATCTTTAAACACAGGTGCTTTTCCGCTCTGAGTACGTAGAAACACAACCTACCTGCAAACACACAGAGACACACACACCAAACCCATGGACCTAACTGACTGGATGGGCAGATTCTTTTTTTTTTTGTAGAGACAGAGTCTCACTTTATGGCCCTCGGTAGAGTGCCGTGGCCTCACACAGCTCACAGCAACCTCCAACTCCTGGGCTTAGGCGATTCTCCTGCCTCAGCCTCCCCAGTAGCTGGGACTACAGGCGCCCGCCACAACGCCCGGCTATTTTTTGGTTGCAGTTTGGTCGGGGCCAGGTTTGAACCCGCCACCCTCGGTATATGGGGCAGGCGCCTTACTGACTGAGCCACAGGCGCCACCCCGGATGGGCAGATTCTTGAGCCAAGCAGAGGTGGGCGGGGGTCTTGACCCCACCACTTCCTCACCACGGCATCTAGGGCAAGTCACAACATCAACTCACAAGCCTCAGTCCCCTCATCTGTAAAATAGGTACAGTAAGATCTTCTTGCACAAAATAAAACGAAACACAAAGGGAGAACATAAACAAATAAGCTCTTCGAGGGAAGGTGCTATGTCTAATTCGTCTCTGTAGCCTCAGTGACTCACACCAGGTTACTATTAGTAAACTTATGTGTATTGTTAGTTCGTTCCAGATTCACTTTTTTCCCATTGAGACAGAGTATCACTCTGTCATCCTGGTAGAGTGCCCTGGTGACATTACAGCTCACAGCAACCTCAATCTCTTGGATTCAAGCAATCCTCTTGCCTCAGCCTCCTGAGTAGCTGGGACTACAGGCACCTGGCTAGTTTTGCTATTTTTTTTTAGAAGAGACGGGCGGCGGGGGGGTTGCTCTTGCTCAGGCTGGTCTCAAACTTGTGAGCTCAAGCAATCCACCTACCTCAGCCTTCCAGAGTGCTAGGATTATCTATATATTATCTATTATCTATCTATTATCCATCTCACCCAGCCCAGATTAATCGATAGATTCAAAATCATCTCAATCAAAACTCCAACAAGGTTTCTGAAGGAAGTTGGAAAGCTGATTGTAAACTTCTTGTAGAGGAACAATAGCCCAAGAATCTTCCAAACACTTTATTAGTCATGTCAGTAATAGGTGAGAGCTAAGCCAGAAACAGAAAAATAACAGGTTATCTGAGCAAAGGGGAGGCTAGAACACAGAGGAGAATGGAGGGACGCAGGGTAAGGCCAGGGGGCCCGGGTGCAGACTGAGGCTAGAGGGAATTGGGTACTTTGGGGTCAGCTTACAGAGGACTGAGGGTAGAGAGACTGCGAGAGGTCATGAAGCCTGGCGTGGTGGCTCAAGCCTGTAATCCCAGTTACTCATTTGGGAGGCTGAGGCAGGGATGGCTTGAGCCCAGCTGGTAACCAAGGAAGACTTTGTCTCAAAGAGAATGGAGAGGAGAATGGAGAGATGGACGCAGAAGTAAAGAGAAGCAGGTTCTCATGGGGTGGAGGCCTTCAAAGCTTTGCTCTGTCTCCAGGCCTGGCGTCCTGTGGGGTGTGGGGGGGAGGGGTAGGAGGAAGGTGAGGAGAGCAGATCAGAGCTTAGGAGCTGATTTCTCATGGACCCCCCAGAACTCTGAAAGCAAGGGGTTGCCCCAAGGAGTCCTTTTCTTTTTTTTTTTTTTGTTGCAGTTTTGGCCGGGGCTGGGCTTGAACCCGCCACCCTCGGTATATGGGGCCGGCGCCCTACTCACTGAGCCACAGGCGCCGCCCAAGGAGTCCTTTTCTACCCTCCCTCTCCCATTAAGGATGCTGAGCAGGGTGTTCTCAGGGGCTTAGCCAGGAACCCCTTCACTCTCCTGGGTATCAAAAAGGTCTAGTCCCGTCTAACAATTGGTTGTGGGGCTGAGACCAGGAAGGACCAGCACCATTTCAGAGGCAGAGCCTCCTCCCACCCCAGGGTACAAAAGGGTTGAGGTTGACAGAGGTGAGAGGATGCGTCGGCCATAAGGGAGTACCTGGAAGCCCCTGGGTGAAGCCTGCGACCTCAGGGGCCAGAGGCTGTAGGACAGGGAAATCCTCACCCAGGTCCAGCCCAGACAGCTGGATGGATGGGTGTGGCCAGGGAATTTGCTATGTCACCAGCCTGCAAGGCTCGAGGGAAAAGGCCTGGCTACTGGCCGGTGTGCTCCTCACATTCCTGGGTGGGGCCAGGAGCTGGAGCCCAAGGCCACCTCTGGGCTAGATCCCAAGAGTTCAACAGGTAGGGGACCAGAGCAGACACCTGGGACCCTCTGGGCCTCCAGCTCTGTAGCGGTGTGAAAACTGAGTCAACATTCCCATCCGTTAAATGGGGACAGTGACATTTTGCCTGGCTTATTTCACAACCTACTATGAGCATCTTTATTTTAGAGGTTACCACTTATTGTGCACCTATTGTATACCACAGACGAAATAAGATCTCCCATACTTATCCAGGTGCCAACGTTATGACACTGTTCTCATCTTTCAGGTGAGAAAACAGAGATGAGGAGAGAGAATACCAAATTTTGCTATGTATAATATGTATTTTTTTGCCCAAATTTTTGAGAGAAAAATAAGGTTGCACATTATACATGGGTGGTATAGCTCAGGAGGGGGAGCCCAGCGTGCTTCCTGGGACCACTGGGCATACAGGGTTCCAGTCCAAGAGTATCTGGGATCCAGTGGGAGCTGGGCAGAGTGGCCTGTGCCGAGTACTATGATTAGGGAGGCGGCTGTGGTAAGGCTGTTGAGATGGGTCATGGTTGTGCGGGGCGAGGGCCAAGGCCCGAGGCCAGGCCCTATAGAGGGTATTGGGAGCCTGGTGCAGGCCCCAAAGACCTGTCTTGCCTCCAGGTGGGCCGAGCAGCCTCAGAAGCTCCCACCCCACGAGCTGCACATGCCCTGACATGGTGGGGAGGAAAGGGGCAGACTTCCCAGAGCAGGAAGTTGAAATCTGCACGTTTACCAGGGGCACGTTAGCCCTCCCCAGATGTGTCTTTCCTAACCAAGAGCCAGCCACTTTCTCAAGGAGCATTGTCCTGAAAGTTTGGGCCAAAACCATGAATGGGCTTTATGTACTAGAATGCATTAAACCAGGAAAAATAAGGTAAACATTGAGTCTAGACCAGAGCCCTCGTCTGCCTGACCGTGCTCTTAACCAAGGTACTATATGGCCTCTAGAACTTATCAACTGTGACATGGCCACGCAGGTCTTTATTGTCAGAAGGCAGGTGAGGTTAGAAGGGCACCCTCCAGATCCAGAAGGCAGTGTGGGGTAGTAGTTGTATTCTTTGCCCCACAGGGCACACTGACCTTAGTTTGAATTCTGGCTCTAAAGGATTGCTAGCTGTGTGACCTTGGCTATGTTTCTTAGTCTCTTTACACCTCAGTGTTTCCATCTGCAGAATGGAGTAATAACAGTAGGCACACACCTACCCCTGGGGTTGATGTGAGAAAGGAGAGTCAAAATCACTTAAGCACTTGGCACAGTGCCTGGTGCTTAGTAAGGCTCAGTAAAATAGTTTCTCTTCTTAAAGCCTAGGCAGTTTATTCCCAGGTTTTTTATTGTGAAATACAACAAACATACAAGATTTTAAAAATATAAATGTACAGTTTAATGAATTTTTTTGCAGGGGGAACAAAGTCTCATTCTGTCACTCTGGGTTGAGTGCAGTGGTGTCATCATAGCTCACAGCAGCCTCAAGCTATTGTGCTTAAGTGATCCTCTTGCCTCAGCCTCACCAGTAGGATTACAGACACCTGCCACAGTATCTGGCTATTTTTAGAGACAGGGTCTCGCTCTGCTCTTGCTCAGGCTGGTGTCTAACTCCTGAGCTCAAGCAATCCACTTGCCTCAGTCTTGGAGGGTACTAGGATTATAGGCATGAGCCACTGCAACAGTCCGCCATTTTTTTTTTTAATTTTTTTTACTAGAGACAGGGTTTCACACTTGCTCAGTCTGGACTGAAACTCCTGAGCTCAAGTAATCTGCCATCTTGGCCTCCCAGAGTGCTAGGATTACAGGCGTGAGACAGCATGCCCAGCCTAGTTTAATGAATATTTTTAAAGCAAACACCTATGTGACTACCCCATCCCCAGGTAATGAGCTAGAACACTGTCTGCACCATGGAAATCCCTAGATCTCCGGGCCCTCCTTCCACCGTGTAGGTAAAGTGCCATCCTGACACTGGGACACTCATTTTCTTGCTTTTCTTTCTAATTTTACCAGTGCTCTTTCAGGCAAAAAGAGCTCCCAGCTCTTGGCCCTGTGACTGACTGACTGACACAGAAAGAACTAGGTCTGCAGTAGATAGAGGCCAGAGAAGGGAGCAGGAGGGGCTTCAAGGCTACTGGGTGTGTACAGGGTCTCGAGAACCCCTCCTCCCACCGGCCTTTACAGATGAGTAAAGTCAATCTCTGCCCTCAGGACCAGCCCTGCTAACCCTTGCCCCAGTGGGCCCAGGTAACGAGTAGCCTGGGGCTGTGTGTGTTTCAGGGCCCAACCAGTGAGTATAGCCCCCTCCCAGTTAGACAGTCAGGCAGCCTGGCCTCTGGCAGACACCAGGTTTGCTCAGGTGCCTCACTCCAGGGAGTGACTAGTCCTCCCCTCAGGCCAGAAGGAGAGGCAGCCAGAGGTTAATAATAATGGAGGCAGGGTGGTGCCTGAGGCTCAGTGGGTAGGGTGCCGGCCCCGTATGCCGAGGGTGGCCGGTTCAAACCTTGGCCCCGGCCAACCTGCACCAAAAAAATAGTCGGACATTGTGGCGGGTGCCTGTAGTCCCAGCTACTCAGGAGGCTGAGGCAAGAGAATTGCCTAAGTCCCCAAAATAAATACATAAAAGTTCTGAAATTTTTTTTTTTTTTTTTTTTTTTTTTGTAGAGACAGAGTCTCACTTTATGGCCCTCGGTAGAGTGCCGTGGCCTCACACAGCTCATAGCAACCTCCAACTCCTGGGCTTAAGCGATTCTCTTGCCTCAGCCTCCCGAGCAGCTGGGACTGTAGGCGTCCGCCACAACTCCCGGCTATTTTTTTGTTAGTTTGGCCGGGGCTGGGTTTGAATCCGCCAACCTCAGCATATGGGGCCGGCACCCTACTCACTGAGCCCCAGGCGCCGCCCCAGGTAAAACTTTTCTAGCTGCATAGTTTATTTTTTTTTTTGAGACAGAGCCTCAAGCTGTTGCCCTAGGTAGAGAGCTGTGGCATTACAGCTCACAGCAACCTCCAACTCCTGGGCTCAAGCAATTCTCCTGGCTCTGCCTACCGAGTAGCTGGGACTACAGGTGCCTGCCACAACACCCAGCTGTTTTTTTGGTTGCAGCCATCACTGTTGTTTGGCGGGCCTGGGCTGGATTCGAACCCACCAGTTCAAGTGTATGTGGCTGGCACCTCAGCTGCTTGAGCCACAGGTGCCCCTGGCTGCATAGTTTTTACTCCAAATCATGAAAAGCCAAATTGATATAATCATCTTTCTATTTTCTTTCTTTCTTTTTTTTTTTTTGAGACAGAGCCTCAAGCTGTCACCCTGGGTAGAGTGCCATGGCATCTTAGCTCACAGAAACCTCCAACTCCTGGGCTTAAGCGATTCTCTTGCCTCAGCCTCCCAAGTAGCTGGAACTACAGGCGCCCACCACAATGCCCGGCTATTTTTTGGTTACAGCCGTCATTGTTGTTTGGCAGGCCCCGGGCTGGATTCGAACCTGCTAGCTCAGGTGTATGTGGCTGGCGCCTTAGCCTCTTGAGCCACAGGCGCCGAGCTTCTATTTTCTTTCTAAAAGCTAGTTTTTGTTTCTTTTCTTTTCTTTTTTTTTTTCGTAGAGACAGAGTTTCCCTTTATTGCCCTTGGTATAGTGCCGTGGCATCACACAGCTCACAGCAACCTCCAACTCCTGGGCTTAGGCGATTCTCCTGCCTCAGCCTCCCGAGTAGCTGGGACTACAGGTGCCTGCCACAATGCCCGGCTATTTTTTTGTTGCAGTTTGGCCGGGGCTGGGTTTGAACCCACCACCCTCGGTATATGGGGCCGGCGCCCTGCTCACTGAGCCACAGGCGCCGCCCTAAAAGCTAGTTTTTGGAATGCCCAGAGACATCTTGCTAGTTAAGAATGCTGATCAGATAAATGTAATTTACAAATATGAAGATAATCTTGAAGTAGTTTTTAGGAATTATTATTTTTATTTTCTTTTACTTCTTTCTTTTTTGTTTTTTTTAAGACAGAGTCTCACTATGTCACCTTTGGTAGAATGGTGTCACTGCAGTGGTGTCACTGCTCACAGCAACCTCAAACTCTTGGGCTTAAGTGATTCTCTTGCCTCAGCCTCTCAAGTAGCTCGCCACAACGCCTGGCTATTTTTTTTTTGTTGTTGTAGTTATCATTGTTGTTTGGCAGGCCCTGGGCCAGGTTCGAACCTGCCAGCCCCAGTGTATGTGGCCGGTGCCCTACCCACTGGGCTACAGGTGCCAAGCCTATTACTTTTATTTTCATTAATCTATTTATTTTCTACACAAGATTTTAAACATCAGTCTCCTCTAGGCATAAATCAGACAAGAGTTTCCCAAAGCGTGGTGGCCATCTTTGGTACAGGAATATGAGATTATTTTAGGCAGCCAGCACTGAAGACTATTTTAATACAAATGCTTTCCTTGTAATAGAAGAAACATAACTGGCATACAGAATCCATGGTTTCATGGATAATTTTACTTGGGAAGCTATTCAGTAGGTATATGTTATAAATGTGTGTTGTTTAAAGATAGACACAGTATTAAATAAATAATATAATTGATGGCATATGGACATAGCAAGAGTGGCGTAGGTGGCTGTAATGGGTTGAATCATGACCTCTAAAAAGATATGCCCCCATCCTAACCTAGGAATGTGGCCTTATTTGGAAATAGTCTTTGCAGACGTAATTAAATTAAAGATCTCAAGATTAACCTGGAGTTAGGCTGTGCCCTAAATTCAATGACCGGTATCCTTATAACAGGAGAGAAGACAGCCAGGCAGAGACACAGAAGGGAGAAGCCAAGATGGGGCAGAGATTGCCCTTACAAAACTACAGGCCGAGGAATGCCAAGAGCTGCTGGCAGCCACCAGAAGCCAGGAAGGAAGAGATTCTCCCTCAGAGGCTCCCAAAGGAACCAACCAGCCAGCTGCCTCGATTCTGGACTTCTAACTTCTAGAACTGTGAGAACAAATTTCTGATTTATTTATTTATTTAATTTCTGTTGTTTTAAACTGAGTTCTTGGTAATTTGCTACGGCTGCCACAGGAAACTAATATAGGGGTAAAGGAATAAGATGAGGTTGGGAAATGCTCCTTTAGACACCCAGCCACAAGGGTGGGTGAGAGGTTCTGCTCTGGGATAAACTGGGTAACTTGAGTCACTGACACCCTCGTGTGATCTCCATTAACCCATTTTCATTCAATATACATAGCTGTTTTAAAAGTGAAAGTAAATATAACACTTTAAGTTTACATTTAATTACCTTTTAATTAAATTTCATTTCAGGCTCGGCGCCTGTAGCTCAAGCGGCTAAGGCACCAGCCACATAGACCTGAGCTGGCAGGTTCGAATCCAGCCCAGGCCCGCCAAACAGCAATGATGGCTGCAACCAAAAAATAGCTGGGCGTTGTGGCCGGCGCCCGTAGCCCCAGCTACTCGGGAGGCAGAGGCAAGAGAATCGCTTGAGCCCAGGAGTTGGAGGTTGCTGTGAGTTGTGATGCTCTGTGATGCTCTGTTAAACATCTCCTTAACATCTCCCATCTCCAGGGCCACAGCTTGAGGCTCTGTCTCAAAAAAAAAAAAAAGAAAGAAATTGAAAAATTTCATGTCCCTATACCGGGACCAACATAATAAACCCCTCTTGGGAAAGGCTGATCACTTGTCACCCGCATTTTACAGATGAGAAAACTAAGGCTCAAATGGAGGAAACGTCTCTATCTGATGCTGGAGACCACTGTTCCAATTCCTGCAGGGCTACATTTATTCTCCCCAAACCTCTAGCAAATACTCGAGTAAGCGCAGACCAGGGCCGGACGCAGAGGCCAAGTGCACCCTGCAGTACCCCGAGCGCGTCGCCTGGCGGCGGGCGAGAACACAAAGAGAGGCGGAATAGCCGGGCGCCTGTAGTCCCAGCTACTTGGGAGGCTGAGGCAAGAGAACCGTCTAAGCCCAAGAGCTGGAGTTTGCTGTGAGCTGTGACGCTACAGGACTATACCACTGGTGATAAAGTGAGACTCCGTCTCTACAAAAAAAAAAAAAAAAAGAAAGAAAGAAAGAGAGGCGGAGCGAAGAGTTTGGAGACCCGCACGCTGCAGGGGCCACAAATGGCCACGAGGGGGAGCGCGCGGACGCTTCGCGAGGGGTGGGGCCCGCTGGTGGCGCGCATGCGCTCAAAGGGAGCCGGGCGAAGGGCAAGACGGTGGCTGAGAGGGCACGGGAGAAGGACGGTGGCCGACGAGGTCGGGGATGGAGCATCTGGAGCGTTGCGCGTGGTTCCTCCGCGGGACGCTGGTGCGGGCGGCTGTGAGGCGCTACCTGCCCTGGGCGCTGGTGGCCTCCATGCTGGGGGGCTCCCTTCTTAAGGAGCTTTCTCCGCTGCCCGAGAGCTACCTGAGCAACAAGCGCAACGTCCTCAACGTGTGAGTGCACCCCGTGTCCTCTCCCGTCCCCGTCCAAGCCGGCCCTCTGTCGACTTTTCCCGAAAAGCTGCGGGCTAGCTGCCTTGGTGGACGAGTCATTGCAAGGGTAGTCCTTCTCCCAGTCGTGACAATAGCGCCTGCACGCGACTGAGGGATCCTGGAATAGTTAGTGTCACTTGCAGTTCGTGTTTGCGGACCCAAATAGGATATCGTGAATTTGACTGGGCAGGCAGTGGGAGCAGGTCTGTGTGTGTTCGTAGGGGTGTGGAGTGGGGGGTGTGTGTGTGAGATAAACCAGCCTAGTCGCTTCCTCCCCCACCTCCCCTTGGAGTTAGGAGTTAGCCCCTGCCCTGTTTGGCAGATGTCACCTCCCTTGTGCCTTCCTGTGTAAGATTCCCCCAACCCCAGCTTGTGACAGAATCCCATCACCATCTGTGAAAGATTTCCTCCCCTCTTTGAGAACTTTGCCCCAACCTGTGACAGAGAGGCCCCCACTCCCAGATACTCACAGAGGAGTGGAACCCTCAGTCTATGACCTTTCCCCTGGATCTCCTTGGTCCTTGGACTTCTCAGCCACCCTGAGTGCATGGCAGTGGCCCAGAAAAGCATTGCCAGCTGGGCTCTTTGAAACATCTCCTTAATTCCACCCACTCCTTTTCTTTTTTAAAAAAGTTCATTGCATGGAAACACTTGCGGTAAAAAAGAGAAACTCTGAAAGGTAAAACTGGTCCTTTGATGTGAGCCTAATTTTTCTGCTGAATTAGTGTCTCCAGCATCTTTTGAAACTCGGCCCAACTTTGGTTATCTACTTAAAAACTTGGTTTCTCTCCCAGGCAGCTTGGTCAAATGCCTGATAGGTCTTGGCTGGGGCAGTATCTTCCTTATCAGTCCCAGTGAATGTTTTAGTGACAAGCACTTGGGTGGTGCCTGACAAACTACTGGAACCCAAGAAAGAGTCCTTCTGTTCCTGGCTGATGTTCCTTCCTCACCCATTGTGAGAGGCTGGGCTAAGAATAGAGTGTGAAAGTGGTGGTGGCCCCACATCTTGGGCCGTGTGTTTACTGCAGCTGGTCCCCAGGTCACCACCCTTCATGAGCACAGGAGGCAGACAAGGCAGCTGCTTACCAGAGTAAGCAGCAGTGCACAGCCAAGCAGCCTGGCAGACAAGTCCCTGCTGTTTGGGGGTAGCCATGGATTCTGGTGTTTTGTTCAAACCTCTGTGCTAATTAATGTAAGGGAACTAGTAGATCATTGGATCTGGAAATGATTTAAAAATCATCTGGTTTGGCTGGGTGTTGTGGCTCATGCCTGTAATCCTAGCACTGGGGAGGCTGAGGTGGGTGGATTGCTTGAGCTCAGGAGTTCAAGACCAGCCTGAGCAAGAGTGAGACCCCATCTCTACTAAAAAAAAATACAGAACAAACTAGCTGGATTGAGTGGCACATGCTTGTAGTCCCAGCTACTCATGGAGGCTGAGGATCACTTGAGTCTAAGAGTTTGAGGTTGCTGTGGGCTATGACGCCAGGGCACTCTAGCCTGGGGCAACAGAGTGAGACTATCTCAAAAGAAAAAAAAATCGTTCAGGAAACCGAGGCCTGGAAAGGTATAGTAACAGGTTAAGTCAGAGTCAGGATTTGAACCTGAATTTTTTGACTTGAAGTAAAGCTCTTTGTTCCAAGACTTTGTACCATTTAGGAAAAAACCATGGTATGGTAGAGACAGCATAGGCTTTGGGGCCATCCAAAATGTGGTTTAAACTGTGCTTGTTGGTTGTGTGAGCGTGACCCTGAGCAAGGTACTGAACTGTTCTGGGCCTCAGATTCCTTGTCTATGAAATGGGACAGGGTGACCTCCCTCCCAGGGTCACTATAGTGTTCTATGAGGAAGTAAATGTGTGTGAAAACTCACGACATTTAGTAATACTTTCCTGAGTAAATAACATAGTGCTTAAGACCACAGACCCTGGATTTGAATCCCAGCTTCACCCCTTAATCGCGTCCACTTTGGACATGACACTTCTCTATGCCTCAGTTTTCTTATCTGTAAAATGAGGGTCAGAACAGTCCCTACTTCATAGAATTGTTACAGGATTAAATCGTTAATGCATTTGATGTGCTTAGTAAGTGAAGTGAAATAAGTGAAGAACGTGATAGTTGTTGTGATCTACAGCTTTGATTGAGTTTTCTCATTTTCCCTCCCTTGGCAGGCTAGAAACCTGAGTCATGACATTGTTTCTCCTCTGCCGTGTTCCCTGTCTTCACTTCCACTTTCCTCCTCTGTCAGGTATTTTGTCAAAATGGCCTGGGCCTGGACGTTCTGCCTTCTCCTGCCTTTCATTGCCCTCACCAACTACCACCTGACAGGCAGAGCAGGCCTGGTCCTGAGGCGGTTGAGCACCCTGCTCGTGGGCACGGCCATCTGGTATGTCTGCACAGCCCTCTTCTCCAACATCGAACACTACACAGGCAGCTGCTACCACTCGCCAGCTCTGGAGAGGGTCAGAAAGGAGTACCAGAGTAAGCAGCAGTGCCACGGGGAAGGAGGCTTTTGGCACGGCTTTGACATCTCAGGCCACTCCTTCTTGCTGACCTTCTGTGCCCTCATGATTGTGGAGGAGATGTCTGTGCTGCATGAGGTGAAGATGGACCGAAGCCACTGCCTCCACACGGTCATCACCACCCTGGTCGTCGCCCTGGGCTTCCTGACTTGCATTTGGGTGTTGATGTTTCTGTGCACAGCTGTGTATTTCCACGACTTGTCCCAGAAAGTGTTTGGCACCTTGTTCGGTTTGCTGGGCTGGTATGGGACATATGGGTGTTGGTATCTGAAATCATTTTCCCCAGGACTTCCTCCCCAGAGCTCTAGTTTGAATTTGAAGCAAGAGAGTTACAAGAAATAAAATAGAGACAAAAGGGAGGACAGTGATAACTTTATCATTTCTTTTGTTTAGTTATTTGGCTAAATTATTGATCCTACTTTAGAGGGGAAGCTTACCAGGCAGTTCGGGTTGGGTTGTGGTGAAATCTGGGGAGTGGGGGCTTTAGCCCCCAGGCTATTCTTGGCAACATCATCTGTGTCACAATCACCACCACTCTCAGTCAGGCACTTTTTGTTCCTGGTAAGACTTGACCTTAATCTGGAACAAGGCTTTGGTCCCTAGAGGGGAGAGCTAAGGCTCAGGGAAAGGACAGGATCAGGAAAGCTCCTGTGGTGTGGCCTCAGGATTCTCCTGCACTTTCTTCCTGATCCAAGTTGCCTTTTAAGTTTAATGGCTGTTAATGCTGTTGTCTAACAGCCTTTCTCTCTGACCAATTTTGCATAAGCATTTATTTCTGGCAAGGGTCTGAAACACCAAACTCCTGAAGGACACTCTCTTGTAGTATTTGTTTCATTCCTTGAATGTTATCTATTACAAATGGCCACAAAACAGGCCCGTTAAAGGGCAGTGCCTGCCTCTGTGGGATGATTCTTACGGAAATGAACAATGATCTTTTCTGTCTGTTGTCTGTTATTATATGTTGGTTTTTAGAACGATAAGGCAATCTTTTATTTTCTTCTATTTTGAGCAAATACTTTATATGGTTTTAATAACAACTATGGCATTTGTTCTTTGCTGACAAAACTCCTGAAAATAACAGACAACTCCAGTGCTGCACTTTGGCACATGTAGATTGTTCTAAGGTGGTGTTGTTGTTGTTTTGTTTCGTTTGTTTTTCTAGAACACTAAGTTACTTTTTATAAACCAAACTCTGACCTTATAGTATTAAATTCCACCTCATGGGGCTGTTTTCTCTGTGAAGAATAAAAGTAGAAAGCAGTCATTTTAATAAAAGCCTCATGAATTTTAAGCTAAGTCAAAATAATTTTGCAAAATACATATTTGCACTGAAACTTTCCTGACCACAGAAGAGTGATACAGACTGAACGGTGCTTCGGGGTCCTGTGTTGGGTGCCTTGATCACTCTGCTGTGGCTGAGGGCATTTTTACCTTTTGGACAAGATTATGATAATTCAGAAGTGAAGTCAAATGCCTCCCTCTGATGGCAAAAAGCCAACCCGTTTGCAAAATCCTCCTTATTACTAATAAATGGTGGCGTGATTTTGGTTCCTCCCTCTTCTTGCCTCATCAACCAGACCAAACCAAAGGTGGCTCTGTTCATCGAGCCTAGAAATCAGTTCACTTTTTCTTTCCTCTTTCAAAACTCCTCAGTTCCCAGCCTTGTCATTCTGTGGCCTTTGCTGTGAGAGTGAAGGATCAGAGTCTCACTTTGTTGCCCTTGGTAGAGTACCGTGGCAGCATAGCTTACAGCAACCTCAAACTCTTGGGCTCAAGTGATTCTCTTGCTTCAGCCTCCCAAGCAGCTGGGACTACAAGCGCCTGCCACAAGTCCTGGCTACTTTTTAGAGACAGGGTCTCACTCTGGCTTAGGCTGGTCTCAAACCTGTGAGCTCAGGCTATCCACCTGCCTCTGCTTTCCAAGAGTTAAGATTCGAGGCGTGAGCCACCATGCTTGGTCAAAGGCATAGTTCTACACTCCGGTGAGAGGGCTCCTCTCCTCTCCCAGACTATCTCCTTAAGCCTTTTAAACCAACCCTGCTGTTTGGATAATCATTTTTAAAGTTGCTTTGATAGGCCAAGTGTGGTGGCTCACACCTGTAATCCTAGCACTCTGGGAGGCCAAGGCAGATTGCTTGAGCTCAGGAGTTTGAGACCAACCAAGAAGATCAAGACCCCGTTTCTACTGAAAGTAGAAAAACTGAGGCAAGGGGATTGCTTGAGCCCAGGAGTTTGAGGTTGCTGTGAGCTTTAATGATGCCACAGCACTCTACCCACGGCACTAGAGTGAGACTCTGTCTCAGAATAATAAATAAATAAATAGCTGCTTTGATGGCCCTCTCTCCTCAGTCAAGCCTGATAATAGCATTACTGATAAGCATTGACTCAAGTTTAGGTTGTCAGGAGTTGAGGGTAAGTCTCAATGGTACCTTTTTTAACATAAAGATATATTTAAAATATTTTATATCCCATTGAGCTTCAGGTTAACTTTATTGATAACAGTGTGAGGCGTGATATGTTGTATCCGAAGGGACAGAAGCACAGACAATGAGGTATTGGAAGTGTCCCTGTGGTGCTTTGGATGCACTGGCAGGAAGTGATAGGTCCGGCAAGAGGATTTTTTTTTGCCACGTGGAGTTTATATCCACAAACCGGGGGCGGGAATCAGGGTGGGGTGGATGGCGGGAGCTTGCTGAAGGGATTGAAATCGCTCCTAAGTTTCATGTTCAGCACCAAAAGGGAATAGGCACAGTGTGTCTCCAGAAGTCCTTTGTCACACTTTAAATCTCCAGATGTTCTTCTCATGTGGGTCTGATTCAAGCTCAGCATTGAACTAACGCTACGTGGAAAGTGTTGATTGCCGAGCCTCCTGTTGGAGCTCCGCAATCGGCCTTTTCCTTGGGAGCGGGCTCTCAATCCCTATAAGAGACAGTGTGGCGTTAGTGAAAGACTCTGGGCTCAGGCAAATGTGAGATGTGGGTTGGCATAATATCTTGGCACCACTCATACCTTTATGACCATGGCAGACCTGTACAGTAGATACGATTCTGTTAGGATCAAGGGCAATGATATATGTAAAATGCCCAATCTATGAGCTTAGCAGGTGGTAACCACTCTGCCACCTTTTTAATAGACTAAGGCCTTTAGAACTTCCTGGCTCCTCTAGGGAAAGCAGAGAAACTAACATCTGGGTGCCATCTGGAGTCTAGGTCTCCTCTTTTACAAAATAATAGTCTTGTATTGATTGTTTTGAAAAGTGTGGTGCTGTCCAAGAGACTTTGGGGGGTCTGTGATCCCTGAACATGGGCATGCTGCTTTTGCCTCTCCATGTTGAGGCTCACTCACTGAAGCCTCATTTTCCACATGCATCTGTCATAGTCTGGGTACCAGATTGTATTTAGAGACGGGCTCTTGCCACAGATCGTGTGTGTAAACAAGCACATTAAAATAAACTGGAGGTAATGCAATCCCACATTCCTGTGTTTCGGGTGTTCCTTTCTTTTTTTTTTTTTTTTTGTAGAGACAGAGTCTCACTTTATGGCCCTCGGTAGAGTGCCGTGGCCTCACACAGCTCACAGCAACCAACGGGTGTTCCTTTCTAATAGTGCTTAATGAAGTCCAGAATCCCCTTCAAGAATGTAGATAATTCTTTCTGAAGTTACTCATTGCATACGGGGTATTTTGTGTCTGTGGTTATGCCCACGTTTTCCTGTAAGTCCTGTAAAGTAAGTGTATATTCAGTTACATATTTCTTAGTTCCTTCTCTCCATGACACTTTTGTGTCTTACAATACTAAGGTCTAGATCAGCCTGACTTGGGGGTATTCCTGTTGGCAGAAGAAGAGGTAACCCCCTTGGAAGGAGCAGTGAAGAGCAGTTCACTCAGACGAGGTCTCTCTGCAAGTGCGTTGTAGCCCTGGAGGCCCTTGTGCACGTGGGAGTTACTTGTGCCTACTAGTTACTGAACTCATTTGCCAGCTTGACCTGCTTGGCACCTCAAGGTAGTATCTGTGGAAAGCTCCATGGCTCCAAGGTTAGAATTTCCTCCCACTGTGAAAGTTCCCTGTTTAGATTCTTTTGGCAGCAACAAATCCTCCTTGAGTTCATGCTGTGAGCTCGGAGCTGGGGCAGAACAGTCCCTACCCCGCTGCACGGAGTTTGTGCTCCGAAGTCCATCTCTTTGTCGCTTAAGCTATGAGCTGAGGTTCCAAGGATGCATTTGGTACATGTCTGCACTTGAGGAATTTTTACTCTGTGGAGAAGCACCAGTTCCACCATAAAGTGCTCTGCGTGCTGGGGCAAGGTCAGGGCCTGGGAACATAAAGCAGGAACAACCAGTTGCCCTGGAGAATCAGAATATTTTCACAGAAAGTCACAATTTGGGGGGGTCTTGAAGGATGAGGAGTTCAAGCATTTGGGCAGAGATGGGAATCCAGAGCAGTAAGAACAACACATGCAAAGGCATGTGGAAATGTTACCCTGATTTTTATTTAGACATCTTTTTTTTTTTTTTTTTGAGACAGTCTCACTATGTCACCTTTGGTAGAGTGCTGTGGCGTCACAGCTCACAGCAACCTCCAACTCTTGGGCTTAAGCGATTCTCTTGCCTAAGCCTCCCAAGTGGCCAGGACTACAGGCACCCAACACAACGCCTGGCTTTTATTGTTGTTTAGCTGGCCCAGGCTGGGCTCGAACCCACCAGCTTTGGTGTATGTGGTCGGCGCCCTACTCACTGAGCTAAGGGCGCCGACAGACATTCTTTTTTAAGAAACCTGATTTTCCTATCATTTTCAAAAGCAACTAAGAATGGAGGAAAGACAGACTGAAAGGACTGTCAGTACAGATCCAAGACACTTCTTGCTAATGCCACAGTGTTGAGAGGCAGGACCTTTAAGAAGTGATGAGGGCTCAGGTGGCACCTGTGGCTCAAGGAGTAGGGTGCCAGCCCTATAGACTGGAGGTGGCGGGTTCAAACCCCACCCGGGCCAAAAACTGCAACCAAAAAAAAAGGTGATGAGGGCTCTGCCCTTACAAATAGATTAATGTCATTACTGGTGGCATGAGTTTGTTATTGTGGGAATGGTGAGTGGTATTCTTTTTTTTTTTCCCCTAGAGACAGAGTCTTACTTTGTCACCCTCAGTAGAGTGCTGTGGCATCACAGCTCACAGCAACCTCCAGCTTTTGGGTTTAGGTGATTCTCTTGCCTCAGCCTCCCGAGTAGCTGGGACTACAGGTGCCCGCCACAATGCCCAGCTATTTTTTTACTGCAGCTTGGCCAGGGCTGGGTTTGAACCCGCCACCCTCAGTATATGGGGCTGGTGCCCTACTCACTGAGCCACAGGTGCCACCCTCATGAGTGGTATTCTTATAAAGGCTATGTTCAACCTCCCGCCCACCCTAGCTGACCCTCTCAAAATCTCTTTTCCTTTTCCCTTCTGCCATGAGATGATGGAGTTAAGAAGGCCCTGGCTAGATGCTCACTCCTCGATTTAGAGTTTCCCAGCCTCTGGCACTGTAAGAAGTCTGATCTTTTTAAATTACCTGTCTGCAGTCTTCTGTTGTAGCAGCACAAAACAGACGAAAATACTTAGCTTAGAATACCAGGCTTTGAGCTGCATTCTGACAGTCTTTTCTGCTATTTGGTGTGACCTTGACCTAATCACTCAGCATCCCTGGGTCTCAATTTTTTCATCTAATGAATGATGGGGGTGGACTGAATAATCTCACCAACTCTTCTAATTTTCTCCATTCTATTTCTCTGTTTTGCTTGAGGAAAAGTTCTTCCCAAGCTGGTTATGGATTTTATTTTTGGAAACAACATGAAAAGAACCTCCCACTCAGAGTTGAGGTGGCAGCTGGTTTCCTGGTGAGTGATGGAGGAACCGACCTCTGGGAGCATTTGATCACCTCCCTGCCTCCTTTTTTCCCCCCTGCGTCAACACTATGCTTTAGTTTGGACCTGATTGCCTGGGTTCACATGGGCTTACTAGACACGAGAACTGAACCTAATTCCCAGAGGGATAAACTGCCAAAATCTTTTAAAAAGTTTCTGAAATCGGGGCGGCGCCTGTGGCTCAGTGAGTAGGGCGCCGGCCCCATATGCTGAGGGTGGTGAGTTCAAACCCAGCCCCGGTCAAACTGCAACAACAAAAAAATAGCCGGGCGTTGTGGCAGGCGCCTGTAATCCCAGCTGCTCAGGAGGCTGAGGCAAGAGAATCACATAAGCTCAAGAGCTGGAGGTTGCTGTGAGCCGTGTGGTGCCACAGCACTCTACCGAGGGCAGTAAAGTGAGACTCTGTCTCTACAAAAAAAAAAAAAAGTTTCTGAAATCAAAGCATTATATTGTTTTATTTTATTGTATTTTATTTTTGAGACAGAATTTTACTTTGTTGCCCTGGGTAGAGGGCCATGGCGTCAAGATCACAGCAACCTCAAATTCACTTGCCTCAGTCTCCCGAGTAGCTGGGACTATAGGTGCCCACCCCAACGCCCAGCTAATTTTTCTGTTTTTAGTAGAGATGGGGTCTCAAAATATTTTTAATAGCTGTCAAGAAGGTAGGTTCTGTTAAGAGAAATCCTGTACAGTTCAGACACCCTTAGAACTGTTCTAGAAACCTCTAATACAGTCTCGGCGCCGAGGGAGGTGGGATGGTTAACATTGAACACACACTATACAGAAAACAGGTATTCTTGTACCTCAGGGGGCAAGGGGATGGTAAATTGGTATCACCTGTTTAGATGGTGACCTGATACAGTCATCACCCCCTTATCCATATCCATGGGGATAGGTAGATTCCAGATAAATGTAGTTTCTGGTTGCTTGAGAGTTACTATTAAAAATAGGTGTAGCTGGGCAGTGCCTGTGGCTCAAATGAGTAGGGCGCTGACCCCATATGTTGGAGGTGGTGGGTTCAAACCCAGCCATGGCCAAAAACTGCAAAAATAAATAAATAAAAATAGGATAATTCTATATCCCATATGTTACCATGCCATAAACTCCATAGTGACTTAATATTAATCCTGAAATACAGGGCGGCCTCTGTGACTCAGCGGGTAGGGTGCCGGCCCCGTATGCTGAGGGTGGCGGGTTCAAGCCTAGCCCCAGCCAAACTGCAACAAAAAAATAGCCGGGCGTTGGGCAGCGCCTGTGGCTCAGTGAGCAGGGCGCCGGCCCCATATGCCGAGGGTGGCGGGTTCAAACCCAGCCCCGGCCAAACTGCAACCAAAAAATAGCCAGGCGTTGTGGCGGGCGCCTGTAGTCCCAGCTGCTCGGGAGGCTGAGGCAAGAGAATCGCGTAAGCCCAAGAGTTAGAGGTTGCTGTGAGCCGTGTGACGCCACGGCACTCTACCGAGGGCGGTACAGTGAGACTCTGTCTCTACAAAAAAAAAAAAAAAAAAATAGCCGGGCGTTGTGGCGGGTGCCTGTAGTCCCAGCTACTTGGGAGGCTGAGTCAAGAGAATCACCTAAGCCCAAGGATTTGGAGGTTGCTGTGAGCTGTGTGAGGCCACGGCACTCTACCGAGGGTGATAAGGTGGGACTCTGTCTCTACAAAAAAAAAAAAAATCCTGAAATACATTAATGAAAGCAAATTAAGACAATGACAAACTTCACTTACTGTAACACAGTTTTACCGTATTATAAAACAGCTTTGTAAATGGAGGGTACAGTTTGAGTTAAATGGCAGTCAATATAGTTTCAACTTCATTACCATATTTTTTTAACTTGAAGTAACACATTAACACAGAGAACCTGTGGGAGCCACAGGAGTGATACAGGAAGTGTGGGCTTCCTGATGGCACCTCGCACCAAGTTTCAACTCTGATTTTTTTGTTGGGGGGAGGGTCACGTGCCAGTTGCTTGCGTTCTGGGTAACAGAGTTTCCTGTAGTATCCAAACTTAAAATGTGCAGACCTGGTAATTTCAGTCTAGCGATTTCAGCTTTGGAAATGCTTAAAAACATGGGCAAAGATTTTATTACAGCCGTTGGTAAGAGTGAAAAATTGTCAAGGACTCAAATGTCAAGCAGTTAAAATACATTATGGTAACTCTGTCTTAGTGACAGAATGTAGTCACTGCAAAGAATGAGGAGGTTGGGGCGGCGCCTGTGGCTCAGTGAGTAGGGCGCCAGCCCCATATACCGAGGGTGGGGGGTTCAAACCCAGCCCCGGCCAAACTGCAACAAAAAAAATAGCCGGGCGTTGTGGCGGGCGCCTGTAGTCCCAGCTACTCGGGAGGCTGAGGCAAGAGAACCACGTAAGCCCAGGAGTTGGAGGTTGCTGTGAGCTGTGTGACGCCACGGCACTCTACCCGAGGGCGGTACCGTGAGACTCTGTCTCTACAAAAAAAAAGAATGAGGAAGTTTTGTCTGGTGTGGAGTCTGAAGGTGGAGAGGCCTGGGCTGGTGCTGATGGATCTCACAGCTGTGTGTCCTCGGCCAAGTCAGCGCTCTGAGCCTGTGTTTTGAAGTGCCAGGTGGGGTTCACAGCGGCTCACCGCAGAGAGGAGCAGCAAGTGTACCAGGCTCTGTGCTGGGCCGCGGGGATGCGGCATTAACTGAGAGACCGACAGCCCTTCCTTCAGTGGGTTGACGGTCCAGCTGGGCACGAAACCAGTGACCGGGGTGCTGAGCATCCAAGGCAGAGTGTTCTCACAACACACCCTGACGTTGTCACAGCTCAGAGATTTTTGACAGAAAACACTTAGAGAAGCGAAGGTGTGAGGAGATTGCCACGGACTGCCTGAATTCAAATCCTGACTCTGCCGCACCCCCTGGCGGTGTGACTTTGAACAAGTCCCTTCATATCTGTGGGCCTCCGTTTCCTCATCTGTAAGGTAGGTGGGTAAATCACTCAGGCTCTCTGAGCTTGTTACTCAACTATGAAGTAAGGGGAATGCTTTCTTTCTGCTTCTCTGATCTTTGGCTTAATAAAATCATGGATTGGAAAATATAAGCTTTACAATGTAGGGCACATATGAGGGCTGCTTGAAGACATTTGTTTCTGCCTTCTGAATGTCTCGCTCAGATGCCTGTGTACGATAGCTCCTTAATGTCCCCAATAACCCTGCAATGACTTAGTGTCATCCATATCATAATTTTAAAAAGCAACGATGATGGCGCCTGTGGCTCAGTGGGTAGAGCGCGGGCCCCATATACCGAGGGTGGTGGGTTCAAACCCGGCCCCCACCAAACTGCAAAAAAAATAGCCAGGCATTGTGGGTGCCTGTAGTCCCAGCTACTCAGGAGAGTGAGGCAAAAGAATTGCCTAAGCCCGGAGTTGGAGGTTTCTGTGAGCTGTGACTCCATGGCACTCTACCGAGGGCAACAAAGTGAGACTCTGTCTCAAAAAAAAAAAAAAAAAAAAAGCAACAATGAATACAATCAATAGCTAGCATTTGTTCTTGATATTTTAATTTGGTGCCTGAGATTTTTTACTGTGTTTTCTCACTTGTAGTTCCCCAAAACTTAGACCATAGATAAAATAGCAAGGAGCTTTGGCTTCTAACACATCTGCCACTGTATTTATCAGCTATTGCTGTAATAATGCTTTGTAACACACCACCATAGAGCTCGCTGGCTTAGCAACAAATGCCCCCAGGTCAAGTATAGCTCTGCTGCCAAGGGCCGGCCTCAGCTGGCAAGCTCTGCTGCTGGCTGCATGGCCACTGTGCTGGGCTCAGCTCTGTTCCCCTTGTTTCCCTCTGCTGTCCAGACTAAAGTGACAGCAACCACATCCTTTCGTCACACTATACACATTTAAAGCCTCTGCTCCTGTCACATCCTTCCATGCCAACAAGGAAGGATATGACAAGAAGGTCACATGGACAAGCCCGGCACCAACTGCACAGGGAATAGACCTACTGTGGGAGGTGTTGCAGAATTTCAGGTCAAAGGCTGTGAATGTGTAATCCTGTTAGGGAGGAACAGTCATCCAGCCTACTGCTTATACCTTGGGTGCTTGAACTCTCTGAACCTCAGTTTCCTCATCAATGAAATCTAAAAATCTGTGCTTCTCAAGGTTAGAAATAATTTATGTAAATTTCCTAACACATAGTATCCAATAGACAGTAGCTATTATTATCAGCTCCATTTCAGGGATGAGAAAACTAAGGCCTTTTGGCCATGTGGGCCCAGTTTGCTGGGCGTGTGGTCTTCTGTCTTCTTTTTCTCATACTGTCACATAAAAGCTGGGCGTCCCATGACCAAGTTGTGACCATGCAGTTGAAGATAAACACACTTGAAGGTAGGGCAAAAAAGAATGAATACAGGGAAGAGATTCTGTGCACATCTGCGCCACCACTTTGTTAATGGGAGACGCCAGAACGTGTACTCTCTTAGCCCCTGGTGTTTCTTTCCTCTTGTTAAAAAAGCTCAGAGACACCCTGATGAGTCTATATTCCCCAAACCCCCGTGCTCCATCTCCTTCTTCGCCATGCCCTTGGAAGAGCCACCACGTGTTAGGCATTTGGTGGGCAAGTTGGGCAAGTCCTTCTGTAGGTTGTAGGAAGAATTTCAAACTCTTCTAACAATGAACGACCCTCTTTAGCTCCCAACTGAGATGGATTTCTCCATCTTTTCTGCGGGCAGTCATCTCCGAGTCTCAGCGGGACCAAACAAACCTCCCCTCTTCTGGCTGATCATTCGGCCCCTTCCCTAGTAGTCCAAGCTAAGCCTTCACTTATCTAAAAATTGCTTCCCCGCTGCTTCCAGAACTCCCCTTACCTTTAAGCCCGGGCTGGAGACTCCCTAGGGCTGGAAATTGGGTCCTGTTTAAGGAGTCTGATCCAGGGCAGGTGCTGCAGGAGTGTGTGCAAGGCCCTCCTGGTCCTCCTGCAGGGATTCCGAGCCTGGGGTCGCACTGCTCTTCCTCTCCTGCTCCTGCAGGTAGAAGGGGCTGACGCACTGCGTCCTCCCCAGCTCTAATCATGGAGCCCTCAAGCAGTTATCTCTCATGGGTGAAAGCTAGAGTAGGCTGGCGTCCCCAAGGACTCATTTGGGAAAATGGCTCTGGGCCTCAGCCCCTCCACTGTGATGCCGTCTAAGATGGTGAGGGTGTGTTGGAATGTTCAGCAGAGTAGGTGAGAAAATAGTCTGGGAAATGTCTAGATAGAGATCAGCAGCTTCGAGACAGGTATAAATAAAGCTAAAAAATAACTGATAACTTCCCTGCAGATACCCTGCAGCTGCGGCCATCCTGAACTGTAGGCTGTAACTTTCCCTCATTCAATCCTACAGAAAGTAGTTTCTTTGCTCAGTAGTTTGGTGCACCTCTGTCCTTGAGCCTGATAGCTTACTTCCTTGAACAAAGGACGGCCTGTTTAACTGAAACATGAAACTGTTACCTTCTCACTTTTTGCCTTTGTGTATGCACACTTTCAAAAACCCCTAATAAAAAGGTCTTGAATAATCAGGTCAGGATGGCTCCTGTTTAGCCTTGCTAGGGGCTGATACGAGTGTCATCTCCAACGGGTCATAACACCGGGTGGGTATATGTGGGTTTAAATTTTGCAGCACCTTCTCTGCCTTTGTCTGCCATATCCTCGGCATTTGGGTAAAGTTCCTGTGTAGAGGAACTCCCAGTCTGCCACGCTGCTTCAGCTTGATTACCCAGTTACAACAAACTCTGCTTGTTTTTTTTTTTTTTTTTGGAAGTGAATGATCAAAACATTATCAGAGAGTCAAGAGAGCTGTGCTCAGATCTCACTCTGCCCCCCCATTTCATGTGTGGTCTTGGGCGAGTTACTTCATTTCTTGGAGCCTCAATTTCTTCATCTGAAAAAGGAATGTAACACTCCCTGACCTTTCTGTCCACATCTTGACAATATGATGTTGTTATTTTCAAGGGGACTGCACCAAATCTGTAGGTTGCTTTGGGAAGTATAGACATTTTCACAATGTTGGTTCTTCCTAGCCATGAGCATGGTGTGTTCTTCCATTTGTTAATATTTTCTGCTATTTCTTTTCTTAGGGTTGTGTAATTCTCTTTGTAGAGGTCCTTCACCTCTTTTGTTATGTGTATTCCTAGATATTTCTTTTTTTTTTTTTTTGTAGAGACAGAGTCTCACTTTATCGCCCTTGGGTAGAGTGCCGTGGCCTCACACAGCTCACAGCAACCTCCAATTCCTGGGCTTAAGCAATTCTCTTGCCTCAGCCTCCCGAGTAGCTGGGACTACAGGTGCCCGCCACAATGCCCAGCTATTTTTTTGTTGCAGTTCAGCCGGGGCTGGGTTTGAACCCGCCACCCTCCGTATATGGGGCCGGCGCCTTACCGACTGAGCCACAGGCGCCTCCCTATTCCTAGATATTTCATTTTTTTTTTTTTTTGAAGCTACTATGAAGACAATTTTGTCCTTGATTAGCTTCTCATCTTGGCTATTATTGGCATATACAAAGGCTACTGATTTTTGGACATTTATTTTATATCCTGAGACATTTCTGTAGTTTTTGATTACTTCCGGGAGTCTTGTGGTTGAGTCTTTGGGGTTCTCTAAGCATAAAATCATGTCATCGGCAAAGAGGGAGTTTGACCTCCTCTTCCCTCATTTGGATACCCTTCATTTCCTTCTCTTGCCTGATTTATTGGCTATAACTTCCAGCACTATGTTGAATAGTAGTGGTGACAGAGGACAACCTGGGCTGGTTCCAGTTCTAAGTGGAAACGCTTTCAGTTTTTCACCATTCAGTATAATATTAGCTGTGGGTTTGTCATAGATGTCTTCAATCAGTTTAAGAAATGTGCCACCTATGCCTAAATTCTTACATGTTCTAATTAGAAAAGGATGCTGAACTTTATTGAATGCTTTCTTTGCATCTTTTGAGAGAATCATATGGTCTTTGTTTTTGCTTTTGTTGATGTGGTGAATTACGTTTATGGACTTGTGTATGTTAAACCAGCCTTGCATCCCTGGGATGAAACCTACTTGATTATGATGCATGATTTACTTTAATGTGAAGCTGTAATCTATTGGCTAGGATTTTGTTGACAATTTTTGCATCTATATTCGTTAGTGAAATTGGTCTGAAGTTCTCCTTTTTACTTGGGTCTTTTTCTGTTTGGGTGTCAGGGTGATGTTTACTTCATCTTTTCCTCTGGGTAGAATCCAGTGGTAGGATTGAAGGATCAAAGGTTGTACTAATTTATATTCCCACCAACAGTGTACGAGTGTTCTCTTTTCACCAGGTGTGTACCCACAAGGGTGTGAATTTTTAATTCTGTGTTTGTAGTGAGAGACTGGAAATTCAGAAAGATTAGTGTACTGGGCAATGTCTGTTGTCTCTGACCTTCACACTTACCCCTCCACATGCTCTCCTGTACATTCCTCTCGCTTCCCTTTGTGTTTTGCCAATGGGGGACAGTGGTAGAGGGCAGGAGGTGGAAGTGAGGACATTTTAATTCTTTTCCCCAATTCTAGCAATGGCCTTTGTCAGCGGCAGTGGATGACTGAAGGTGATTACAAATGGTCCTGGGCTCTAACAACATCAAAAGCATTTTAGTACATCAGTGGGAGCTGGGGAGTAGCCTGTTTTCCTTTCCAGCAACAACGGTGGAGTTTCATGATCTTCAGGAGCAACAGCAGTGCCTCTACTTCAGCGGCACCTGTGGGGGCTATTCAGAAATAGCTGGGAGCCCTTTGGATAAGCTCTGATCAATCTGACAACCTGGGACTTCCAAATCAACCTCAGCCTCCTTTGACAGTGGAAACACCTTACTCTTCTTCTAAAAAGACCATTCTTCTCTGGCTGGAAGACACCGTAATGACCTCACTCAAGGCAGTTGCCTTGCGAAGGGATGTCTCATCTCCTCAGACCTACCCCAGCACCCTTTATTTCCCCCAGACCAATGCAAACCAGGGGAACAAGTATAAAGTCTCACCCACAAGAAGAGCCTGAGACACAAAAGAATCACAATATTCTGTTGACAGAAACCTGGGCTAGTATGTGTGGGAATGGATTATAAAGGTAGAGCCAACAAGAGCAAACCCTGCCGGGTTGAATTAAATTTATCAATACGCTTGCATTTTGGCTGACACGGTGGCTCATGCTATAATACTAGCACTCTGGAAGGCTGATGCAGGTGGATTATTTGAGTTCAGGATTTTGAGACTAGCCTGACAGGAGTGAGAACCTGTGTCTTTTGAAAATAGAAAAACTAGCTGGGCATTGTGGTGGGCATCTGTAGCCCCAGCTACTTGGGAGGCTGAGGTAAAAAGATTGCCTGAGCCCAAGAGTTTGAGGTTGCTGTGAGCTATGTTGCCACAGCACTTTACCCAGGATGACAGAGTGATGTATTATCTTAAAAAAAAAAAAATGTTGCATTTACTGGAGAGTCTAGATTCAATATATTATCCCAGCATTTGAAAGTGGCTCTAATAAAATAATTTACTGTATTGATTGACTGAAATCTGGGCTCAGTGGTGGTCTACATTCATTGACATTGAGATGACAATGAATTGCCCTAAGTGACTTTAGAGGGAGGACACCAGAGGTTTCAGGAGACAGGAATGTTGGGATAGATTTACTCCTTATGATTTGGTCCTTTCACCTACTTTTGAGTTCACCAAGAAGGTGTGGAGGGCACTTCTTTTACTAAGCCATTTAGCAAAGAATTGGTAAAGAAAGCACCAGCATCATTCAAAAGCTCTGGGGTACAGTCCTCTGTAGCCTGGGGTGACAGGGGGAGGTGCCACCACTGAAAGGGACTTTCTGGTTTTGGTGGGGAGTAGCAGGACCCACGTGGCAACACATACTGCTGGAGGTGATCTGGGTACAATTAACATCCTGGGATCATAGCCAGAGCAACTGGAATGTTTTGACCCACGGAGACTTTTTTTTTTTTTTTTGTAGAGACAGAGTCTCACTTTATGGCCCTCGGTAGAGGGCCGTGGCCTCACACAACTCACAGCAACCTCCAACTCCTGGGCTTAAGCGATTCTCTTGCCTCAGCCTCCCAAGCAGCTGGGACTACAGGCGCCCGCCACAACGCCCGGCTATTTTTTGGTTGCAGTTCGGCCGGGGCCGGGTTTGAACCCACCACCGGTATATGGGGCCTGCGCCTTATCGACTTAGCCACAGGCACCGCCCCGACTCACAGAGACTTTTTTTGGAGGTGAATTGATCATATTGTCCCTAGAAACAAAATTGGGACCTCCGTAAGGTCCCAATTTGACCACCCAAGGGACTGTAACAAATTGCCCAACATACATAAGTGATCATCATAAGAAACTAGGCCTCATCTGGGTGTGGCGGCTCCTGCCTGTAATCCTAGCACTCTGAGAGGCTGAGGTGGGTAGATTGCCTGAGCTCATGAATTTGAATCCAGCCTGCACCAGAGTGAGACTCCGTCTCTGAAAATAGCCAGGCACTGTGGCAGGTGCCTATAGTCCTAGCTACTTGGAAGGCTGAGGCAAGAGGACCACTTGAGCCCAAGAGTTTGAGGTTGCTGTGAGCTGTGATGCCATGGCACTCTACCCAGGGTTACAAAGTGAGACTGTCTAAAAAAAAAAGGAAGAAAGAAACTAGACCTACGTACTGATATGTATATATGGTGCATGTGCCGTCCATGAAAATTAAGTCAACTTAAGGAGGTGGTCAGCTATGGAGGTTCTTCTATATATGGGAAGCTTATTGAAGTTTTATTTGACCTATATTGTCAGAAAAACTCTAATACCAGTGAGCAGAGGCCTAACTTTACCTAGTTACTGATTACCAACTTCTCTGAGTCCAGTGAGGTAGAACACTCACATGCACAAGTTACAGGAAGCCGATTTATTACTTATAGATAGACAAGGGACAACAGAAGCCTGGTCCCCAAGGCTCAGGAAGGCTACCCAGGTGCAGTGTCTCAAATGCATGTGCCCACTTGCCACAAACCTGAGGATCCCAGAAAGAAGCCTGGTTTGGGTTCTATATGCAGGAGAAATGTGATTCACCAAACTAAGGCATTGTAGGACACTGTTCTAGGAGGACTGGAACAGATTCTAGGATGACCTGGCCAATCCTTTCCTGTCCCAAGATACTACATTCCCACACATTCTACTGTACATCTGAGAACTATAAGCAAGAAAGATGGGGGAACTGGGTCAATGCAAGCCACCTGGAGAACTATCCTGCAGCAGTCATCACAATAGAGACTCACAACCTCTTACCTGGTTCAGAGTCCTAGAGCCCCATGAGTGCAGGGAAGGTTGGATCTCCCTGAGGAAAGGCCCTGTGACTTCCAGGAGTGTAAACCATGATCTTTCTTTCGGCCCTTCAGAAGACCTACCACTGACTTGGGTGCATCCACACCAAGAACACAGACTTCCTCTCATCCAGGCCGATTTAGCTACTACCACTATTGAAGGCCAGACTTGTAGGGTTCCTGATACGGCGTCATCCACCATAGGAGCTAGCCATGTAATGGAAGATTGATTACACTGAACTCCATCCATCATAGAGGGAGAAGTGATTTGTCTTTACTAATCCTGTGTATGGATTTGTCTTCTCTGACATGGACTGACCAGTACCTTGGTTACAGTTTTGGTATGCCACTTAACATCACTCCGGACCAAAGAGTTGACATTACAGCAAAAGAAATGTAGCAGTGTGATCATACCTGTGGAGTTTTCTGGCCTTACCTTGTACCGTTTTGCCTTGGAAGCAGCTGGACTGAGAGAACATAGAAATGACCAGTTGGAGACTGTGACAGCTGGGGACATTGCAGTGTTAAGCGTTTTCCTGTAGGGGGCAGTGTATACTTTGAACCAACCACAGCACTGTTTGTCCCACAGCTGAAAAAACGTAGCTCAAAACAGCTGAGGTGGAGGCAACAGTAACTCTCACTATTACATGAAGTAACCCATTCGCAAAACTGTTGCTTCCCACTCTGAAACTTTGGACTTTGATGGTTTGGAGATTATAGGTCCCAAGGGAGGCACCCTCCCACTGGGGGAGCATGTCAGTAGTTCCACTGAATCAGAAGTTGAGACAGCTGCTTGGCATTTGGAGCTCCTCATACCATGGAAACTATAGGCAAAGAAGCACGTCACTCTACTGGTAGGGTGACCAGTCCTGCTTACCAACGGTAAACTGGGTTGCTCCTATGCAGGGAGGCATGAAACTAGGGGATTCTCTGGGATGCCCCATAATACTTCCATGTCCAGTCGTACACGTAAAAGATTAATGGAAGACCACAGCAACCCAAGGCCCACCAAAGTCTGAGTTGTTTCACCAGGTAAAATGCTCCACCCAGCTGAGGCACACAAAATGGGAAATGAAAAGTGTCAGCCATGGCCTTGAAGTCAATTACGGAAATGAGCACCACAGAAGCCATGAGTGTTTTCCTTTTTGTTGCTTATGTATGTATGCATCCAATACCATTAGGAATGCTGGTGATGGTTACATTTACATTTTAATATTGCAGTATATTGAGATGTGATTGTGAGCTCTAGAGCTAGAAGAGGAATGAGGAGTGAATCCAGCATCATCCAGAGTGCTGCTGCGGCCTGATGGGGCTTCGTGAGTCTCATTCTCCGAGAGAGGGTGAACATCTCATTTTGGGAGGGCAGCTGATCCTGTGAGGAGTAAGGATGAGGTCGTTGTTCTTTTTTTTTTCCTAAGACAGTCTCACTCTGTCGCCCTGGGATTGATTGCCGTGGTGTCATCATAGCTCACAACAACCTCAAACTCCTGGGCTCAAGGGATCCTCTTGCCTCAGCCTCCCAAGTAGCTACAAGGTATAGGCGCCCACCACAATACCAGGATATTTTTAGAGATGGGGGGTCTCACTCTTGCTCAGGCTGGTTTCGAACCTGTGAATTCAAGCAATCCGCCTGCCTTGGCCTCCCAGAGTGCTAGGATTACAGGTGCACCCAGCTAGGTCTTCCTTCCTTCCTCTCCTTTCCTTCCTCCTCTCTCTTTCTTTCCTTCTGTCTCTCTCTCTCTCATTGTTCTCTCTCTTTTTCTTTCTTTCTTTTCTTTCTTGACTCACTTTGCTGCCCTTGGTAGAGTGCCATGGCATCATAGTTCACAGCAACCTCAAACTCTTGGGCTCAAGCAATTATCTTGCCTCAGCTTCCCAAGTAGCTGGGACTACAGGGGCCTGCCACAATGCCTGGCTATTTTTAGAGAAGAGGAGTCTCACTCTTGTTCAGGCTGGTCTCAAACCTGTGAGCTCAAGCAAACCACCTGCCTTGGCCTCTCAGAGTGCTAGCTCATTGTTCCTGAGTAGAGGTTTAATTATGAGTGAGGAGGGTCTCTGTGGATATTTGAGCAGTCCAAGAGGTGGTTAGTGTCTGTGGTCACTAAGTTCTACCCTTGCCCTCTTGGCCCCAGCTAATTTTTCTTTATACCTCGATGAAAAAATGTTCAAATTCTTGGGTGGCGCCTGTGGCTCAGTTGGTAAGGTGCCGGCCCCATATACCGAGGGTGGCGGGTTCAAACCCGGCCCCGGCTGAACTGCAACCAAAAAATAGCCGGGCGCTGTGGCGGGCGCCTGTAGTCCCAGCTACTCGGGAGGCTGAGGCAAGAGAATCGCTTAAGCCCAGGAGTTGGAGGTTGCTGTGAGCTGTGTGATGCCATGGCACTCTACCGAGGGCCATAAAGTAAGACTCTGTCTCTACAACAACAACAACAACAAAAAAAAATGTTTAAATTCTTATACTTTTTCTGGGAAATAAACAAAATTATTCCTTGTGTTCTATAAAGGATTTAATATTCTTTGGGCATTTGAACACATTTTTACCTGTGGGAAATTGGGGACAGGTGCCCTGGGTACGCCCTAAGGCCCATGTA
Organism: Nycticebus coucang; assembly: GCF_027406575.1. Lineage (NCBI taxonomy): Eukaryota > Metazoa > Chordata > Mammalia > Primates > Lorisidae > Nycticebus > Nycticebus coucang. The sequence continues at coordinate 50,886,798 of NC_069800.1, read as the reverse complement.
TAGGTTAACATGAAAAAATGGTTGTGAACATGCTGTGTAAACTATAAAATAGTGTGCCCAAGTGAGGTGGGTTTATGTCAAGATCAGAGCTTTGGAAAGTCTACTCATAGGCCAGCTCTAGACCCAACAGCTCTAGACCCAGATTCAACTCTTGCTTGCTCTTGTGAAGACTGAGTCTGAAACCTCACATCTCTAGAAGACCGAGTCTGAAACCTCACATCTCTACCCTTCTGGCCCCTTTAGAAATGAAAAGCAACTCTTCCTCCAGGAAGCTTTATTGGGGGCTTTCAGTGGCTTCTAAGCATGAGTGGCAGTGACACTAGACCCTTTCCCATCATGCAAAAGGCACAGGAATGTAAGACCCAACCAGGGTGGCAGCATGGGTGCAGAGACCCCCTGCGTGGCACAGTGCACTGTAGGGGGAGTGATGGAGGGGTGTGCATGAAGGAGAAGGCTTGGGCAGAGGCTGGGAGAGGAACCTGGGTTCATCCACTTCCAAACTCACCCCTGCACTTGGGCTGAGGATGACCATGTGTGAGGTCAACATGGCTTTTACTGAAAGTTCCACCCCACAGGGTAGGAAAATGCAACTCCAAGTAGGAAGAGGATAATAGATGCTGCCATCAAGGATTTCTGTTACATAAGTGCCAAACGAAACACGCTGGCCAAATCTGGAGGGTAATGGGTGTGTTCATGGTGCTGGTCCCAATCATGGCCTGGTTGTTGGTGCCACTGCCTTGGCTCAAGCCAGTGCGGTCTCAGCGCATGTCCAGGAGAAGCATGGAGCCCCTGCCTCCCACCTGTCTTGGTTCTCCAGTCCCACCTGGAGGGACTGCTTAGAAGAGTCCAGTCTGGATGTTGGCTTTGTTCTGTGGAAGAGTTCCCTGGCAAGAGGGAAGGGGAGGTGAGGGGTCAGGCCCTTGCAGCCCGCAGCACCTCCCAGAATCTGGGCCCTGGTGGATGAGATGGCCTGGAACTCACCTCTGATCCCAACCAGTCCCCACGGTTCCATCTTGAGACCTTGCATCAAAAGAAAAGGCATTCGCGTTTTGTTTCTGTTTTCTTTCCTTTCTCTCACCTCTTTCTCTCCTTTAGTAGAGCCACGGCCTCAAGTCACGGCATTGGCAATGTCTACTTCTAAACTATGGAATGTTTTCACATTGACGACGGGATTACTCACGAGGGGTGGGGATGGCTGTCCGCATGTTCATGAGACAGTGAGTTATGGAGAGCTTGTTGGGAATCACACAGCACAGAGACACCAACAGTCAGACACCAAGCCCCAGGCCTGGCCCTAGATGTATTTTTTCTTGAGGTACCAGTAGGCAAAGTAGCCCATCCCGCCCAGGGAGCCCATGAGGAAGGAGGCCCCGAAGAAAGAGGGGGGTTTCCGCTTGACCAGCCGGAATGCGTTGGGGATAACAGCTGACAGCAGGGTGGTGTGGATGTCACCCAGGACTTTCCGGAAGGCAAAGCGTCTCTGGACCCTCTCAAAGAAGGACTGCAGGTTGGGTCGGCTGCCATCTTCCCAGTATTTCTTGGACAGTCCCAGGAACTTGAGGCGGTGCAGGGTGGCTCCCAGGAGGACATCCGCGAGGGTGAAGGCACAGCCGCAGAGCCACAGCTCACATTTCTGCCCTAGGGTGGGAGAGAAGAGGGATGGGGTGGATTTCTGGCCTTTGTCTGCTGTCCCCTGCATGTTTCCTAAGGGTCATTCATTCCTGTCCAACTTCAATGACTTTTGCCATATCTTTATACTACCTCTGTTATTATTATTTTCTCTCTCTTTTTTATTTTTTTTTGAGACAGAGTCTCACTCTGTTGCCCAGGCTAGAGTGTCATGGTGTCATAGCTCATAGGAACCTCCAACTCCTCACCTCTCAGTTCTAGTGACCCTCCTGTCTCAGCCTCCTAAATAGCTGGGATTCTAGGAGCCTGCCACAATGCCTGGCTTATTTTTCTGTCTTCATGACCTCATGACCATGGCCCTAGGCCTGAGCACTGATCTTTGCCTTGTGGAGTCCCTGCATTTGTAAGGGACTCCTCTTCAAGCCACCCAGTTTGTAGGTGTCCTCTGTGTTCTCCTGGGATGCCCTGGCCTTTGCATGGCCATCTGGCACCATCAATTCCTCCTCGCCAGGCACATTTTCTACCAGCGTGAGAATACACTTGTGCATCACCTATCTTAAAACAGCTCCTCCTGGAACCCCACGTCCTTCCTCAGCCACCACTCCATTCTCTGTTCCCTTCTACAGCCACGCTGCTTGCAAAAGAGGTGCCACATTCACCACTTTCATTGCTCGCCTCCCATTCTCTCTTCAGTTTACTCCAATCTGGCTTTTGCCCCCATGTTCCAATGAAGCTCCCACCACCCACATCCATGGCAGGAACCCAGGGGACACTTTCCTGTTCTGGTGTACATACATTTCCTAGCAGCATCAGACACCATTCTGCCTCCTTAAGATGTAATCCTTTCTCGACTCCTATGACACAAGGGTCCTCCCACCTCACTGGCCAGTGCTCAGTCACTTTGCTGAGTCCCCTCACCATGGGCGAGTCCCAGGGCAGGTGTGGTAGTTTCGAAGTATACCCATGAATTACTCGGTAGACTCCTCCCTGCGGTGGAGCCAAGTTGAGTAAGGGCTGTATTTCGTGCTCTTAAACATAGGCTGGGAAGACCTTACCCCTTTGTAGACTGCCACAATGGCCACAAGCCCTTCCCATTCCCAGTGCACACCCCCTGTCCCTTTGGAGCATGGCTTGACTGCTCTAGCCACCAAGAAGTAGAGACTAAATCTCCACCTCTTTCATCTGGGCTTCGCTAGGTCACTTGCTTTAGCACATGGACTTCAGTAATGTGACATAAGCAGAGGCTTACGGAGGATTTTCATGTCGGGACTTTGTTCTCTCGCTGCAACCACCGCTCCGTGAATGAGCCTGGGTTAGGCTTCAGGGTGACAGGCGGCTTGTGGTGCAGGTACCTCCACTGGCCCTGCTGACAGCCAGCCAACCGCACACAAGCCAATGAGCCACCAACTGCCCACCGGCCACAAAGAGAAGTGAATTCAGTCATCCCCTGTGGGACAGAGGCATGCCGCCCCAGCTGAGCCCAGCCTACACTGCCAGGCCACAAAGCAGGAGCAAATAAAAGGTTCTTTTGCTAAGCCACTCAGATTTGGAGTAGTTTGTCATGCAGCAAAATCTAACTGAAACAATCCACCTCTCAAACCTCTCCAAAGATTTCTCACAGTCTTTCGTATAAAATCTAAACATGTCAATACAGGCTCTGGGGCCCAAGACCTCACTTCATCCTCTCTCACTCCCTCTGGCCTCACTCATGTCACTTTCGCCACCGTGAGTCTCCCCGTGGTCGTCTGACAGCTGAGAGGTCCCAGCACTCTCCCTCCTCAGAGCATCCCTCAGTCTGGGACCCACCTCCTCTGCTCTTCACTAGGCTCCTTCTCATCTCACTTTGAATGTCGCCTCCTTAAAGAAACTCCATCCAATTTGTCGTGCTTATTTATCGTTGATCTTGACACTTACCGGTATTGGTAATTCTGTGTTTACTTACGGGATCCCCTGACTGATGTCTTTTTCCTCTCCAAGATTGTAAACTCCATGAGAACAAGAACAGTGTTGGGTTTTGCTCATAATCTTATCCCTAGGGCCTGGCACACAGTAGGTATTTGGTAAATATTTGAATAAATGAATGAGAAAGAATGGTAATAGTCATTTTTTTTTTTAAAAAAAACTACTGTTTCGAAGGCATAATGTCTTGAGCCTAATACTGTGCAAAGTGCTCAACACTTCCTGTCTTCATGAATCCTCACTGTCAGATTCTATTATTCTATACATCTTGCAGAAGAGCTCAGAGAGGTACAGCAAATTCTGCAAGGTCACAGAGCTAGAGGGTAGTTGATCAGAAACCTGCATTCTTATCATCTAGTTTCACGCAAGGGCTCTGAACTGTGGCATGACATTGATAATACCTACCAGCTCTGCATTCTGCCCACAGGGGAGAAGCGGAGAGTGTGAGTGCCCCCCACCCACCCCCAGTTCAGGTTCAGGCATCCTGGTGGGTAAATGAACAACAGAGGCCAAGTGGGCCCAGCTAGGCCTTTAAAACCCATAGTCACCTTCTTGGGGGATCTGCCTCCCCCTCCCCCCCCCACCCAGAGACATAGAACTATTGACACTTCTCCATCTTGAACAATCTGTCATGTCACCATGGGGCCATGTGATGCAGTTTCCTCTCAGAAGATGTCAGGTCAGAGGTTAGGATCAGGCTCCTCCCTGTGTAGAAATCTCCCTCGGGAATATGTGTTCTCTGGGCTATCAGCTCTGACCACACAGGTCAGATTCTGTGTATCCCTGATCATGACACCAATTAATACTTACACTTCCATACTATGCACTGGGTGCTGTGCTAAGCCCGACGTGTCTTTTCTCACTGATCCTTACACCAGCCCTGGGAAGTAGGCACTCGTTTTATCTCCCTTTTATAGAAGAGATGAGAACCCACAGCTAGGGCCAAGAATTCAGACTCCAGGAGCTGAAGTTTGAGTCCAGGCTCTACCACTTCTATGGGACCTTGGAAAAGTTACTAAACCTTTCTGTGCCTTAGTTTCCTCATCTGTTAAACAGGATCACTAATATTACCTACATCCTACAAGTATTATGGGGATTAAGTGTTACACCAGCCCTGGGAAGTAGGCACTCGTTTTATCTCCCTTTTATAGAAGAAATGAGAACCCACAGCTAGGGCCAAGAATTCAGACTCCAGGAGCTGAAGTTTGAGTCCAGGCTCTACCACTTCTATGGGACCTTGGAAAAGTTACTAAACCTTTCTGTGCCTTAGTTTCCTCATCTGTTAAACAGGATCACTAATATTACCTACATCCTACAAGTATTATGGGGATTAAGTGGTTGAAATTTGTGAAACAATTAGACGAGTGCGTGACACACAGTTAGTGTTGTTAAATAGATACATTTTTATAGGCCGAATTGTGTTACTTTCAAAATTCACAGGTTGAAGCCCGAAGCTCCAGTATTTCAAAATGTGGTTGTCGGGTGGCACCTGTGGCTCAGTCGGTAAGGCGCCAGCCCCATATACCGAGGGTGGCGGGTTCAAACCCGGCCCTGGCCAAACTGCAACCAAAAAATAGCCGGGCGTTGTAGCGGGCGCCTGTAGTCCCAGCTGCTCGGGAGGCTGAGGCAAGAGAATCGCTTGGGCCCAGGAGTTGGAGGTTGCTATGAGCTGTGTGAGGCCACGGCACTCTACCGAGGGCCATAAAGTGAGACTCTGTCTCTACAAAAAAAAAAAAAAAAATGTGGTTGTCTTTGGACCTATAAGGGGATGATTAAGTTAAAATAAGGAGGTCAGTGTGAGCCGTGATTCAGTGTGACTGATGTACTTATAAGAGAAAATTTGGACATGCAAAGACACCAGGAGTGTGCAGCACAGAGGAAAGGCCATGTGAGGACACAGCAAGATAGCAGCTGCCTGCATGCCAGGGAAAGAGACCTCAGGAGAAGCCAACCCCACCAGAACCTTGATCTTGGACTTCTAGGCTCTGGAACTATGAGATAATAGATTTCTGCTGTTTAAGCCACTCAGGCTGTGGTATTTTTGTTACAGCAGCCCTGACACACTAATGCATGAATCAATAACATACACCTGAGTTTCAAGGTCGCCCCGTGAGAGAAGGGCAGAGCTGAGACTGATCCCAAAGCCAGTCTCAGAAGCACTGAGAGCTCTCCTGTGATGGCTCCTCCTCTGCTAGAATCAGGAAAGTTCTCCTTGAGGTGTGTACTGTTTTTCATCACTTAGTCATACTATGTTTTTTCCAGAAAGGATTTAAGGCAGCTGGCATCAGTAGGGACGATTGTCCCTATTTGGGACATGAGGTTTCTGCATGTGTCTTGTGTTTGTGGTATCAGTTGTGAGATGCTGGAAAGAACACTGGACCGATGGAGAGGAAATCTGTTCTTGCCCTGAGCTGTGTAAATTTTCTCACCTGGAGAATGTGCCTGCTGTTAGCTGTCACAGATATTAAGTAAGTAATGTGCCAGGCGCTGTGCTGAGCGCTTTCCATTTTTCACAGGAGTCCAGCAAGATGGGGTTAAGGTTTCAAATTGTATTATCACCATCTCATTTTACAGATGAGGAGACTGAGGCTCCAACAGGGAAAGCCATCTGTCCAAGGTCACAGACTACAGGCAGAGCAGCTGGAACTCTAACTCCAATTGATCCCGCTCTGACCCTGGGCTCTGTGGCCTTCCCATTCACATAGACAGATGCACAGAGAGCTGTGTGCTCCATAAAGTTGCACTGTTGAGGAGGCAAGACTGACAAATCTCCAAAGCCAGAGCTAGATACAAAGGTCCAGAATGAAATCCGAAGAAGAGCTGTGGCAAAGCTCTTCTTGTGGTGTGTGACTGGTGTGTGATAGGCGAAAATGAGGCAGAGAATGTGGGGAGATTACTCCAGGAGGGAGCAGCTGCAGGAGCAAAGGTGTGGCGGTGGGAATGAAGCTGGCATGTCAGGGTCTGGAGACCCACCTGGAAGGAGGAAGGGTCAAGGTCGGAGAGTCTAGGTGAGTTGTAGATGTTTGGATGCAGATCAAGGAGCAGGGCAGGTGAGATGGTATGGTGGGTAGTGGTCACCACCACCACATTATCTTCACCGACCTTAATTAAACACCTACTATGTGCCAAGCCCTGATCTAAGCACTCTCCATGTAATATTTCACATGGTGTCTCAGCAGCTCTCTGAGCTAGGTCTTATTATTAGTCTCATTTTATAGATGGGAAACTAAGGTCCAAAGAAGTGAGCGCCTGACCCATGGTTTACTCAGCTAATAAGTGGCCAAGCTGGGACTTGAATCTAGGTCTATCTGACTGCGTAGCCCATGATCCTAACCACTTGGGAAGTCTTCTGAGATCTTTGGGGGGGAAAAAAGGCTGGGAAGGAGCAGGGGTGGGGTGGGCTGCAGCTCGCACCGTCCCCAGGGCTGGCACCCACCCTCGTTCTCCAGCTTCCTCTTCTCAAGTTCGGCCTCTATCTGGTCCAGCACCATGGCCAACTCCCCGAGGATCTTCTTCAGGTAGCTCACATCATCATGCTCCAAGATCTTGGCCTGGGGGCAGGACAGGAGTCAGAGAAGCTGAGCCAGGGTGTCCCGGGATGGAAGGAGCTTTGCTAACCCCCTTCTTCAAACCTAGCCTCCAAATATCCCCCAGGGCATAGGATGACCCACTGTCACAAAGCACCTTCATCTGGTGCTTACAACACTCCCCAGAGATGGGCTGTCCTGCTTGGGTCCCTCTCACGGAGCTGGTGCACTTACACACCCAGCTGCTGGGAGATTGGTCTAGTGGCACACAGCTGCTTCTCCAAGAATTGCCTTCAACCAAAGAGGAACTGCCTTGCTCAGAAAGACTTAGGAGGTTACCCCTCTTCCCAGATGATCTGTAGCCGATCACTAATAATATGGGTATAACAGGCTGCCCCCTTGCCTCAGATGGACCAATTTGGGGGCACTGTTTAAGCTCCAGAGCTTCCTGGAGGTCAGATGACACTTGGCTGCCTCCCTTCCCATCCCGCCCATCCTTCCTGGCTCCTCCTCTGAGCACTCCCTTGATACCTCCACAAACCTCTACTCACTGCTCTGCTTTTAGGGACACAGCCTAACCCCTGATGAAACTGAGGTCCCAGAGCAGCCGTGGCTTGCCCAGGGTCTAATAGCCAGTAAGTGACAGAGGTGGGAGGGTTAGAAGCACCAGCCACTGGTTGTCTTGCTTCATGTCATCATCAGATCCTTTACTTAGAACCAGCTCTTCCCAGTTAATTTCCATGGAAAATGTGGCCTGGCAGCCTCACCATGAGCTTCTTTTGTTTAGAAAGGTAGGGCTCGGAGAGCTGGGGCTCCTCTTCATGGTCCAATTTCATGAGGTCTGTGGTGGCGTTGGCTAAATGTCCTGGGGAGAGAATAGGAAAGGTCCTGTCCCTCTGAGAGCTAGAGCCTCCCAATCACGTCCCTCACACAACTGGAAGGAGGTTCCAGCCAAACACTGGTGAGAGAAGCACCACAGCAGTGGGCAGCATGTAGAGGACATTGAAGGCTCCCCTACAAGGGACAGGTGAGCTAGCAGCTTGCCCAAGGCTCAGGTTAGTGGGAGAAAAACCCCGCACATGGCATGGCCAATGTCTAACAAAGACTGAACTTACTGGGAGGGACCCAGGGGCCAGGAGAGCTCACCAAGGAGGAGGGGGAGGGGTTCCAAAGATGGACAGTACCCAGACCCTGGTCCTGGTCCTCTTCCCTCCAGCACCTGCCTCTCCTCCTGCCGTCTTCCCAAACTGCAGCGCGCCCTCTCCCCACCCCCACCCCGCATGAAGTTCAAGCCCCATGCTTGGGATTTGTCCTCAACTCCTCCCTCTCTCTCCTCCCTACAGCAAACTAGGCCCAGGGCTGTTGACCTTCCTCCTCCATCTTTCTCATGTTTTCTCACATTAAACCTCCTCCGGTCAGTTCCAGCTCTATCACTGCCTCTCTCTGCCTTGCAAGCCCTCCTCCCCACCTCTGCCAGAGAGACAGTTCAGCAAACACACAAGTGGCCACTCCACTCGCTGTTTAGAACCCAGCCTGGTTCTTTCCTGCCCTCTGATAATGTCCCAGATCCTCAATTTGCCCTAAGAGAGCCTGCAAGGTCTCCCTTTCACCTGTTCCATTTTTCACTGAGTTCCCCCAAGTGTCTCTGTCCCTGAAGGGTACATTTCAGCCACTCCAATTGCTTAACTATTCCCAGATTGTGCCGGACTGTCCCAAACCTCCAGGCTTTTGCTCACACTACTTCTTTCTCTTGGAACAGGCTTATCCTCTATTCCTGAAATCCACCTTCTAGATCCAGCTGCAGGATCTTTCATGAAGCCCTTCCTCATCCTCTAGGAGATATGACCACTCAGTGCCTTTGTTCCCCAGTGTACACTGCCATGGCACAACCCTATTAACCTTGTAGTTGATGTGACTAATGTGCCCCTGGACTTGTGCAGTGCACAGCCTATACTGCTTGCTGTATATGGGAATGTTGATGCTAATGTGGTTATCCCTAGATGTACGTGTTTATGTCTCTCACTAGAAGCTGAGCTTCTGGAGAGCAGTGGCTATGTCAGATTCATCTCTGTCCCCTTAGAACCCAGCACAGGCCTGACACAGAGCGGGAGCCCAGCGAGTGTTGAATGAATGAATAAAGGAATGAATGGAATGGGTCATTGCAGTTGTTCAGCTCCATTGTCTGAGATTTCATCACCTACCACCCCACTTGGCCTGATGTAAACCCCAGTAAACACATTCCCAGCTCTTTCAGCATCGGGGCTATATTAAGTCTCATTTATGTTTTATGAATATGAAAGTCAAGGACAGCATCTTCCCTCCTGCTGGTCACTTTGGGCTGTCCATGTGGCTCTCTTTAGATCCCAGGACAGCAGGCCAGGCTGAGAGAAGACCTCTGGCTGATGACAGGAGTTGAGGGTTGCTGTAGCCTGGCTTGTACTCATTCTGTTTCCTGTGAGTCCCCTGGCCCTCCCTCAGCTGGCTGGAGCCTGGAGATCCTCTCTACCTCCTGGAAGGGGGATGGTGGCTGGGCCTGCTCTGGACTCACTGACTTTTAGGCACCTTCCAACAACTCAGAGCAGGATTGGAAGTGTGTCCCAGAAGCAATGAGACTGCCTCTGTCCTCATCCAGGTCCCAAATTTTGCTCACCTATGTAACAGTTGTGGCCCGTAACTGCCCATCCATTCTTCCCTCTGGGGAATGATCTTTGTAGCATGCAGATCTGACCATGTCACTTCCCATCGCTGTTTCTCCACTGCTTTCTGGATAAAATCCTGATTCTGCCAGACGTCCCTAGACTCACTCCCTGACCACTCCCATCTACCTGGGGCTACCGTCCCACCACACTCAACTTCCTTCTGTCCACCAAATTGGACTGATTCTCTCTTGTCTTTCCCTTCCACCTGCTACTCAGTTCTGGTTGTTGCTGCGTTTCAGAAGCCTCCTGTGCCCCAGAAGCTGGGGTGGGCTTCCCCATGGTCCCACTGCTTCCCTGCTCCCCTGCTCATAACTGATTGGTATTAGGTTTTAAAAGTTCTCTAATTTATTTTTGAACAGGTTACATATGCATATTTGTTGAAAATTCAAACAATATTGGAGAATATACAGTAAAATTAAATCTCTCTGCTCTGCACCTGTAGTCTCTTAGTTCTGCTCCCCAAAGGCAGGCACTGTTGGCAGCGTCTGGTGCCTCCTTCTAGAAATAATCCTTGCATTGCAAGAACCTGTGTACCCATTTAACCCCCTTTTAAGCACATCAATAGTAGCACACTAGATGGGGTGGGGACTATTGCCCCAACCTGGGGTCACTCAGTATCCTTGGCCACCAACCACAGCCCTGTTTGTTGGTGTCCCTCCCAGGGCCTTGACCCTGAGGGTATGTGGCTGGGACTCCTGGGAGGAAGTTCCCCAGCTCTGGTTGGACAAAACAAGCCTTGGGGTGGGGGTGAGGGACAGACAGGCCCATAGACTTTGTATGGGATGGCAGGATAAGAGCCAGGGGCAGGGGAGGGGAATGAGAGAGAGACTGGCAGAGGAGGAGAGAGACAATTAGAAACAGGGTGAAAGAGATGGAAGGCCAGAGAGAAAAGGGTAGAAAAAGCCAGCAGGAGGCAAAGAGTCAGAATCCCTAGATATGCAGAGAAAGGCGGGGTCACCTGGAGAAGGCACCAGGGAGAGGAGGAGGAAGACCGGGATGACAGAGAGCGAGCCCCTGGAGTGGGAGCACAAGGTGCAGGAGGGAGGACTCCCCTTGAAAGGAAGAATGGAACCACGAGGGTGCAAGGGAAGGGGCTCTCTCGGCCACCCCAGCACTCACTGCGGATCTCAGCCGTGGCATACTTGGGGATCATGGAGTCGGTGGTGAGCTCAGGGTGCAGGATGCAGCCGTGTGTGTACGCGTCCATGGGCAGCGCGTCCAGCAGCTCCCGATACTGCAGCACCCGTGCGTGCTGCGGGCTGCCCACCTCGGGCATCAGGGACACCACGTGCTCTGTGGGACACCGACAGGGGCTGGGCTGGGCAGTGGAGGGCCCTGCCAAGGCCACGGCCCTCTAGCACTCTGAACCCAAGATGTCTCCACCCAGATGCCTGGGCCCATGCTGTCCCCCTGAGGGGCAGCCTCTCTCAGCTTCAGACTTGTTGCCCTGTGGGAGTCTGGGTCCAATGTTGCCGGATTTCAAGAAAAGCTGGCAACCTGGGTGATTAAAACTCAGGTTGCCTTGATTTCTACATGTTGGCAGCTAATTCATATTTTTTTCAACAGTACATTTCTGGGCCCTGATCCCCGCCCAAGCGTTGCCTCCGTGGTAGGTGAGTAGCACAGGCTGGGCCTACAGAAATGCTGAAGGAGGGAGAGGACAGAGGCAGGGCTCAGGGGTGTCTGGGCCCTACACTTGTCTGTGGGGCTTGGGGATTTCTGGGCTCTGCCTCTTGTCTGCAGCATTCTGGGGTGTCTGAGCCCTGCCTGGGTCTGGGGGTTCTGGAGTGTCTGGGAACTAACTGCCTCTGTTTGGAGGTGTCTGGGCCCTGTACTTCTTCTGTGGGGTTCCTGGATGTCTGAGATCTTATCTATGGGGAGTCTGAGGCCTGGAGGGGGAAAGTGCTGGGTCTTGCCTTTTCCCAGGTCCTGTGGGAGATCTGGGTTCTGTCTGTGGGGACCTGGAAAGGAGTCTGGGTCCTGCTCATGTCCAGGGGGCTCCTGAGGGTCTGTGGCTATGCTTGTGACTCCAGAGTTCCTGGGGAAGGGGGCCTTTACCCCAGCACTCCTAGAGGGTGTCTGGCCATGCCTCTTCCCTGGAGTATCAAGGGCCTGAGTCTGGGGTCCCCAGGGACCTGTGGTTGTGCCTGTGGCTCTGTGGTTGCTGGGGGGGCATCTGAGCCCTGTGTCTCCTACAGGGGAGACCGTCTTTGCCCGTAGCCCCAGCGAGTCTCCCCAGACCTCCCGAGGCCGCGGGTGGGAAGGGTGTGCCCTGTCTGAGCCGATGGCATTGGGTGGCGGTAGCAGCCGTACCTCCTGTGAAGGTGCGCTCCACGTAGTCGATGATCTGGTCGTAGTCGCTGATGATGTTATCACGGTGGATGATGACAGGCACCTCCTCGCCCAGGTTGAGCCGCATGAACCAGGGCTCCTTGTGCTCGCTCTGTGGCAGGCTCACGTCCCGCTCCTCGCAAGCCAGGCCCTTCTCGGCGATCACCAGCCGCACCTGCAGGCGCCAGGGTCAGAGTGGGGCAGGCGGGCGGCACAGGGCACACTGCCCTGGCGGGGCGTGCGGGAGAGGAGGTCAGAGGTGGGGGAGGGGACACTGTTGCTTTCAGCCCACTCTTGGGCTTTCTGGTTGGGGCTGTATCTCCCAGGGCGTACGCCTGGTGGTGGGAGGAACAGAGCACTGCTCGGGAGGCAAGCAGCAGCGCCGCCTGGTGGTTAAGCGGCGGGGTTTCATACACTTGGGATAGGATTCCTAGTGTGAGCGTGGGCAAATTCCTTAAACTTTCTGAGCTTCGGTTCCTTATTTGTAAAATGGGAGTATTAACAATACCAACAGAATATCTGGCACATAGGTGGGACTCTATTTATGATTATCATTATCACGACTTGGACACTCAGCCTGGCCTCCAGGTGTGGATCTGGCCAGGAAATTCACAGAAGTTCTTATCATCATCATAATCAATAGCTAAATTTCTCAAATTATTTGGACAAAGCGGGGGTGAAAAATAATTTGCCAACATCGGTGGAGCCTTCTGTTGTTCCCAAACACCTTCTCATCTAGCAGCCTGGTTGGATACACAAAATAACCCCCTAGGAGAAGGAGTATTGCTCTGTTTTTCTTGATGAGAAAGCTAAAGCCAGAGAGGGTAAGTAACCTATCCAAAGTCACCCAGCAATCCAGCAGCTGACTTAAAACTGGAAGCCAAGTTCCTGACCCCAGATGAGTGCTCTCTTCCCTGAGAGCTCCTTCCAGGTAGTTCTGGGCCTGCCTTCTGTTGAGTCTTTCCTTATGTTTCTAGAGGGGTCCAGACAAACATTTGAGCTGGTAGAAGTTAACAGACAGCCTTGAGACTGGGGCATGCTCCTGACTCAGCCTGATATTTCTGAGCTAGAACATAGTTAGAGACCTCCTAGTCTAGTTGCCCTCTACCTGTAGACTGAGACTCAGAAAGAAGGATGGGCTTGTCCAAGGTCCTCGGGCAAGAGGATGACAAGTGGCTTCAGTCCTACACTCTTCTCCCTACCTTTTGGCCCCAGTCCAGGGGAGAGGGAGGGCATCTCTGAGAGAAGCAAAGGCTTATTCCCTTCACAAATCAGGGTCTCCAGACACACATGAGATGGTAGCTCCCGGAACTGGGCATCCCCAGTACCCCTGCTGGACACTAGGAGTTAAGCACTCCCAAAAGACAACATGGCGTTGTAGGCAGAACCTCGCACTGGGTATGTTCAAATCCCAGCTCTAGCACATACTTGCTGGATGACTTGGCTTTATAAGTAGCTTTACGTCTTTGTGCCTCAGTTTCCCCTCCTAATAGGAATCCTACAGCAGTTTCCTCAGAGGGCTATTGTGCAGATTAAATGTCTCTGTGGAATAGTGCCTGGCACACAGTACAGGTACTGTGTCTTAGCTACTTGTATTAAACCAGGTTTTAGAGGCAGACAGACCTAATGTGAAGCCTAGCTCCACTGCTTATTTGTTATGTGACCTTGGACAAGTCCAAGTTTCAAGTTTTTGATTTCTCTCTCTGATTTCAAGTTTGTGTGAAGTAAGGAATGGAATCCACTCCTTCAAGGCTGGCATGGGGTGGATATGGAGTGATGTGGATAGAGTCCCAGCAATACAGGGGTTCTAGCATCACTAACATTATTCAGGCACACAGACTGCCCTGCACCCCTGCTTGATGCCCCATCCTCACAGCTAACACGAACCCTCCCTTTGCTCTGTGGACTGTAAAGAGGTAATTTACCTCTGAACACCTGAAACTCAGTCATAGATTTATTTGCTCCATCAGCCCAAAGCAGGTCCTAGGTGAGGCCCGTGGTGCAGGCAGAGCCTCTGGGCTAGGACGTGCCACACCAATACTGTGTGACCTTAGCTCTATCACTGCCCTTTCTGAGCATCCTTTCTCTCATCAGCAAATGAAGGTCCTGGACTCTCTGTCATGGAGAGCCCTGCAGCCACGCTGGGAGCTGACACTACTACATTCACGACCATGCAGAAGGCAGGGCTGGCTCTGCCTCTGCCCTTGGCAGTGGGAGGAAACTGCTGGTTCTGTCTGAGAGAGGGGAGGAAATGTTGCAGAGAGTGAGCAGCACACTGGGGTGGCATCTGTTTGAGTGTGTGTATGAGTGAGCAAGTGAGTGTGCATGCCTGTGTGAGCGTGAGTGTGGTGTGCAAGGACAAGTGTATGTGTAAGTATTGCATGAATGTGGGTGTGAGGGGGTGTGTGCCTGTGAGTGTGGGCCTTGTGTGTGTGCATGTGTCAGCATGAGTGTGCAAGAGTGAGAGGACATATAGGTATGTATTTTGAGCTTATGGGTGGCCTGTGCTCTGGAGTTCAGCTGGAACAAATGGCTCCCTTTTCTTATCCCTGCCAGCCCTGGCATCCTGGGGCCTCAGCCTGGCCCTCCAACCTCTGAGCAGAACTGGGAGCTCTGAACGAATGGAAACAGAGACCAAACCATGTCTTTGCCCTTGGCAGGTCCAGAAAGTTGGCCTTCCTTCTAGCCTGGAGCTCCAGTGAAGGTGTCAGGTGTGGCTGCTGTCTGGGGAGGGGACTATCTTTAGAGTACAATAATCCTGCTTGGAGCTGCCTCAGGGTCATCCTGGCAGGTGGCCAAGGAGACCTTCACCTTTAGCTGAGCTGCAGGCCATGTGTCACCCTGTGGGGGAGGGAGACCCAGAGAGGAAGTCAAGCCCAAGGGAAGGGCAAGCAGCCACCAAGGCCATCTGCCATCTCTGCCTCCCGGAGGTTGGATCAGAGTGAAGTGGTCACCACTCAGCATGACCAGACATCAGCCATCTCTGGGTAAACCATTTTCCTTGTGGGAAAATCACCCATGGGTGTTGCACTGTTATGGGTTAGGCACTGTCCCTCCTCACCCAGGCCCTTGTTTGGAAGACGCCACCTAGGTTGGCATCTCTGCCCAGCCATTTAGTTGCAGTATGACTTTGTAAAAGACACTTAGCATCTCTGAGCCCCAATTTATTTAAAATACCATTTAAAAAGAAATTAATAGATTTTTTTTTTTTTTTTTTGTAGAGACAGAGTCTCACTTTATGGCCCTCGGTAGAGTGCCGTGGCCTCACACAGCTCACAGCAACCTCCAATTCCTGGGCTTAAGCAATTCTCTTGCCTCAGCCTCCCGAGTAGCTGGGACTACAGGCGCCTGCCACAACGCCCGGCTATTTTTTGGTTTGCAGTTTGGCCAGGGCCGGGTTTGAACCCGCCACCCTCGGTACATGGGGCCGGCACCCTACCGACTGAGCCACAGGCGCCGCCCCGAAATTAATAGATTTTTTTAAAGAGCAGTTTTCTTAAATATACCTTCTTTTTTTGAGACAGAGTTTCTGTCACCCATGCTAGAGTGCCATGGCATTAGCCTTGCTCATAGCATCCTCAAAATCCTGGGTTCAAGCGATTCTCCTCCTTAATCTCCTGAGTAGCTAGATCTGTCGGCACCTGCCATAATACCTAGCTAATTTTTAATATACTTTTAAAATATAATGCTTTATATTTACAAATTCATCGCTTTCTAAAACTTATTTATTGAGTGCCTACAATGTGCTAGGTCTTGTTCTGAGTGCCAATGAACAAAATAAAGATCCTGGCTCTCAGGGAACTGACACTTAGTGGGGTCAGACAGATGATAAGGAGTTAAAATGATTCAGTCTGTCAAAAGTTGTGGAGTGCCTCAGAGAAAAGAAAAACTACAGTGGGGAAGGGGAATCAGGTGCTAGAGTGTAAAGGTGACAGAGGCATTTTTTGGGTGGTCTGTTAGGGCAGCCCTCTCGCAAAGGTGGCATTTGAGCAAAGGCCTGAAGTGATCCACACAGGATGTGGGCAAAAGCTCTCCAGGCTGCAGGAACAGACAGTGCAAAGCCCCTAAACACATCAGACATCGGAGTGACAGTGAATATATCCACATAGCTGCAGCAGGGTATGGGACAGACAGGGAGGAGAGAAGCAGACAGGATCATGTGTGGGGGCTTTTGATCAACACTCCTGGGCCAAGGGGTCTATGAATCAATTCAGGGAGTCCTTGAACTTAGATGGGAAAATTACATGTTTATTTTCAGTCATCTCAAACTGACAATCAGCATTCTCTTCAATTATGAATGTAGGCGATAAAAGTATGGTAGTGTTAGCTGTGCCTGCAATATTGTCACCACCAGGAATCAGATATTTTCATCACTTTGCAGTTGTTACAGTTACCTCAAAATATCATGCATACTCATCACGACTTCAGTATGACAGTAGTTATCAGATCTGCCACTAGGTTGTGTTATATAGAGGAGTTAATTTATAATAGTATGTATTATTATGTAATAATACATGTAATGCTATGCTTCAATAAGATTGGTTTGCTTTCTAACCTAAAAATCCTATAAATTTTATTTTATGCAATTGAAGACATTATTCTGAGAAGGATCCAGAGGCTTCCTCCAACTTGAATCCTGACCAAAGCAAGGTTAAGACCCTACAGGTGTCTGAGGCCATTGTGAGGACTCTAGATGTTTCCTGAAGGGGCTTGGAGAGTGACTGCAGGCTTATGAGCAGAGAGGTAACAAGATGTGCTGTGTCGTTGCCACCATCAGCTCTCATCTCTGGGTCTCCTCTGGGGTGGGGAAAGGTGATAAGTGGTCAAGGGCAGCCTGGACAAGGCCAGGGGCCAGTGCCCAAGAGTTCAAAAGGCAAGGCCAGGGTGGGAAGTAGAGGTCATTCCTCTCCTCTTGATTCCCTCCTGCCACACTTGGGTGTGAGGACCTGGGGGCTGAAGGCTGGGCCAGGGGTCCCCCACATATACACTCAAGACAGGGCAGACCTTGAGAAGGAGGGGTAAGGGAACCTTGAACCAGGCTTGCTTCAGGGAGCAGGGATGGCCCTCCGAGACTCACTCTGGTGGAGATAACAGCAATAATAACAGTAAACTCTTTTTTTTTTGTAGAGACAGAGTCTCACTTTATGGCCCTCGGTAGAGTGCCGTGGCCTCACACAGCTCACAGCAACCTCCAACTCCTGGGCTTAAGCGATTCTCTTGCCTCAGCTTTCCGAGTAGCTGGGACTACAGGCGCCCACCACAACGCCCGGCTATTTTTTGGTTGCAGTTCAGCTGGGGCCGGGTTTGAACCCGCCACCCTCGGTATACGGGGCTGGCGCCTTACCGACTGAGCCACAGGCGCCACCCATAACAGTAAACTCTTATATAGCACTTCTGTGTGAGGCACTGTTCTAAGGGCTTTCCGTGTTTAACTCTAAATCCTTACAAAACTCAGTGAAGTAGGTACTGGTACCTACTAGTACCCTCATTTTACAAAAGAGCAAACAGGCACAGAGATAGTAAGCGATTTGCTCAAAGACACACAGCTGGGAAGTAGCAATCTTGATTGTTGATTTTGAAGAGCTGGCAGGTATGAGGACAGAGGGGGCACAGAGAAGTAGGGCAGTTCCTCCAGCCTGGGGCTGGAGGGCAGCAGGTCATATCAAGTGTCTAGTCCTTGTTCCTGTCGAGAAAACTGAAGACCAGGAGGGTCAGTTGTACAGCCGGTTGGTCTAGAGAATCTTGGTCTCTTGACTTCCCTGCATTTTTTTGCCTCCCAAGCTCATTCCTCCCTACAAAAGAGGAGGAGGCTGGGGGCAGGAACAGCCTCAGAAGCACACTAACATTTATACAATGCATTTAGAGCTTCTCTAAACCCTGTGGCTCCAAACCATCACTTGTGATGGTGCTTGGAAGTTCATTATTAGTGTGCCATTTTTATTTTTTATTTATTTTTGAGACAGAGTCTCATTATGTTGCCCTAGGTAAAGTGCTGTGGCATCACAGCTCACAGCAACCTCAAACTGTTGGGCTTAAAGGATTCTCTTGCCTTAGCCTCCCAAGTAGCTGGGATTACAGGCGCCTAGCATGACGCCTGGCTATAGTATGCAGTTTTTTAAAGCACCGTGCTGAGTATGGGAACGTGCATGATATCACTCAGTCTTCCCAACCCTCTGAAGTAGGTACTGCAATTACCACCAAACTTAGAGAAGGGGAGACACTTTTACAAAGTCACACAGTTGGGAAGTAGCAGGGTAAGGTTTGACCTCATGTGTGGCTGAATCCAAAATCCATATCTTTATAATAGCACCCAGCACTTAACTGGCACTTTCTATGGCCAGGCCCTATGGTAGGTGATTTGCATGGGAACATTTGCTGAATCCTTACAACCATCCTGTTGTGGGGCACTAATAATAGCCTCAGTTTACAGATGTGGATATCTGAGCCATGAGAGGTTGTGCAGTAATCACTTAGCTGGTCAGTAGTAGAGCTGAGATTGAATCCTAGGCATTCTGGCCCCAGATTCTGGGTCCTGGATTTCCACACTGTCCTGCTGCCCTCCAGGTCTGTAATGGTCCCTAGATGCCCGATGGAACCACTATCCTAGAAGTGGCTGTTTCCCACTATTAATAGTCCATGTGCCATTCAGGGCTTCTCACATGCTTCATGATGGGGGCTGTCACCTTCATGCCGGCAAGGCCCTTTGGGACCGGAGGGAAGGAAGAAAACCTCCCTGCTAGGCACATACCACACACCAGGCACTTAACATAAGCCTATGTACTCTAAATTCTCCAAGAACTCTGCAGAGTTAGGTGTAAAAGTCCTCTTTCCTAGATAACAACATTGAAGCACAGAGAGGTGAAGTGACTTGCCCAAGGTCACACAGCCAAGAAGTATCCAAGATGAGAATGGAACCCAGGACTATCAGACTGCCAAGATCATGCTCTTTCTGCCAAGTTACACTGCTTCTAGAATCTACAATGAGCCCCTAGGCAGGGAGAAGACCACGACAGGGGAGGTCCCCCCAGGCTAGCTTGATTAGAAACTTGGTCAAAAGAGGGGTTGTACTATATAGTCCTAGCCTTGACTAAGGGGCTACCTCAAGCTGAATAGAAAATATTCTAGTGGGGAAGAGCAGGAGGCTCCATCAGCATGGTTCTAGGAGGTACTTCTGCCCTGCCCTCTGGTCCTAGCCACTGAGGCCTGATTCTTGAGATTCTAGGTGGGAAGAGGTTCTGGAATCTGAAGGTCAGTCTGATTCATCTCCAAACCCCCAGCCCTTTCCACAAGCCTGCCGTGGTAGGTGGTCAGCAAATATGTGCAGAATTTGAGGACGAGTCCCAGTCCCACTATGACCTTGGCTAAACTTGGCCCCTCCTTTACCTAGAGTTTTAATAACCTTATAACACCCATTATTAGCAGAGCCTTAACCTCTTGTCAGGCACTGCTATCAGCAATTTTTTGTGCATCCTGTCACATTTCATCCTCATAATAGCCCTCTGAGGAAGTTACTTCATTAGCTCCATTTCACAGATTGATAAACTGAGGCTTTGAAGAGACAGGATGACCTGTCTAATGCTTTACAGTGAGTAGTGGGGAGGATGGCTCTCCCACTGGGGACTATCTGGCCTCAGAGTTTATATTCTAAACTGGGGCACTCAAAGGGTGATCAGTGGACCAGCTTCATCAGCATCCCATAGTGGCCCGGTGGAAAGGCAGCACCTTGGGTGCCACTCCAGACCTACAGAATCAGAATCTCTGGGGTAGAATCCAGCCTTAACCAGGATCACCTAGTGATTCTCATGCATGCTCAAGTTTAAACAGTGCCAGCCTAGAACACTAAGTTACACTGCTTCTTCAACAACCCGTGCTTAGAAGTAGCTATTATTATTATCCCACTTTCCAGATGATGAAACTAAGCCTGGACCAAGACTCAAACCCAGGTCTTTTGGTTCCAAGGCCATTTCTTTCCACGGAATCTGTTTTTCCATCTGGAAAACGAGTGACTGGAACAAAAGGACCTTCCAGGAAGAAAAGGAGCAGGAAGATCAGGCAGCAGGTGCGGCGCAGGCCTCGGCGGGACCCTCCTGTGGGCCCTGGCCATGGTGCTGAATCCGGGCCCCGGAAAGCCGCCTGGGGTGGCAGATGGCGTCCCTGTCTTAGGGACGCAGTACATGGCCTTACCGCCAGAAAGCTGGAGCCCTGAAACTCAGCACCAGACTGGATTTCCAATTTCCCCCCAGCTCCCCTGGGTCTGAGAAGGGTCTAAGGGGCAGAGCCACTCTGTGTCTTTAAGAGCAACACGGATTTGATGGGCTGAGCCCAGCCGGTCTGAGGGGATGGGTTAACTCCTTCCTTCTCAGTTCAAGAGGGGGGTCGGGTAGGTGACGACTGGGGACAGACCCTCGAAGCCTCAAGCAGAAGGAGGCCCGCAGCCCGGAAAGAGGGGCAGAGGAGCTGTGACCTGGGGGTCTGCAGTGTCCAGGACAGCAGCGCGGAGGGAGGGCCCGAGGCTGGCCTGCGAGTCTGACCCCAGGAAGCGCTTCTCCTCCTCCCTGCAGCCCCACGACAGGCCGCCTTCTCAGAAGTGCCCAACCCCTTCCTCTTGCCTTTGTCTCTCTTTTCAGCCCCTCAAGAGACCGGGTTTTTCTGGGAGGGAAACAGGCAGAATGGATGCTCCCAGAACTGGAGGTTGTGCTTCTGGGGCCCAGCAGGGCCGGTCACCTCTCGGGAGAGCACCCTTGTATCTCCACGTCCTCGTCCTCGGGGGCCCCCCCAAAGCCCAGATTTCACCCTCACGCTGAAGCCTCTCACCGCCTTCAGACCCCGCGAGCTGCAGGGGTCCGCTCCCCCCAGCCGCCCGGCCCCCATGCGCGCCCCGCTCCCGGCGCCGCGGGCTGTACCTTCTGCGAGCTGAAGGACTGGGTCCAGTGGTACAGAACCAGGCTCTCCCGGGGCCAATGGGCGGGGCTGGCCGCCTCGGGCGCGTCGGGGGCCTCCACCGGCTTGGCGGCATCGCTCTCCAGCGCCGAGATGGGCCACCAGCTGCAGTTGGTGGGGGTCAGGTTGTTGGGGGTCGCCATGACAGCCCTCAATCCGACCGAGGAAAGGAAGAGGCTCCGGCGACAGCGGCAGCGGCTCTCTCGCGCCCAGCATCACATGGCCTCGCCGAGCTGCCGGTCTCCCTCCCTCCTCTGTGAATGTCATTACTCACGCGGGGGGTGGGGGTGGGGTGGGGGGAAGGGCTAGGGGATCCCGGGAGCTCCTTCCCTCCCCATCGCCCCTCACCCTCAGGTTTGTCCCTGGTCTGCACCAGAAAAGCCACCAGCTCTGTCAGGCTCCCTGCAAGGGTGCATGGAGCCTCAGGGCAGGGGGCAGGGCCCCCAAAACAGCTCATATCCGACCGGTCACCTGCCAAAGACTCCACCATTATCAACGCGTGCACTGGTGCCTTACAATCTTCCAAAAAGCAGATACCTCTTAGGACAATCGTGGTTATAGACATCTATTCCTTTTAGAAATTACTGTCTGAAAATAACTCCTCTCACTTTTGAAACTGTTATTTTCTAAGTTTTCCCCTGAAGGGTCTCTAGGGGCAGAAGGGAACAAACTATCATTTATTTTGCAAGCACTTAGTCCTAGTGCTTACTGTGCGCCCGGGCCCTGTTCCAGGGGCTTCACAACCATCCACTCATTTAACCCTCATAACAATCCTATCAGCCTCATTTTACACAGAAGGAAACTGAGGCACAAAGCGGCTAAGTGACCTTGCCCAAGGTCATCTAGCCCGCATGTGATGGAGCTGACTTGAACCTAGGCAGTTTTGCTCCAGAGTCTGTATTCTGGCCATAAGGTTATGATAGTGATAGAAACAACAGCACAGACAGCGTTTCTCAACCTGAGCAGTTTACACACATCCTCTCATTTCATCTGCCCAATAATCATTTTTCCTAGATGGGGAAGGTGAGGCTCAGAGATGTCAAGTCATTGGTCCAAGGTCACACTCTCACCTGGGAGACCAGCGCATAACCAGATGAGCCCAAAGAAAGCCTATAATGTCTTCACCGCCATAGAGTGTATCCTTCAGGATACGTGCATGGGAACTTTACATGATGTTCCTGATACACCCATAATTCCCTCATACTGCGTTTCAATTTATTTAGCATTGAGCCAATACAAAAGCAGACCCAGAGACAGCAGATGCAAATAGTTATAATAGGAAGATAAGCTTCGAAGCCCCCACCTGGTCATTCTACTCCTGGGCACTCCCCAGGAGTGTAAGCAGGGCTGGTAAGGAATCAGCGTCCTTCCTCTACCAGGTAACAAATGTTCTGTGGCCATAGGATTCTCTTGCTTCCTTGGTTACCAGGAAGCTACATTTTTATTAAGTCCTAGTTGCTACATTAGCCTCCCTGGTTCAGGCATGATGGTGCATGCCTGTAGTCCCACCTACTCAGGAAGCTGAGGCGAGAGGATGGCTCAAGCCCAAGAATTTGAGGTTGCTGTGAGCTATGGTGCCACAGCACTGTACCCAGGGTGACAGACACAGACACACACCCCCCCAAAAATCCATTTCAGACAATAGATTGGGGATTTTCCTGGTCTTTCAGGAGGAAAATTTGGCAAAAGTCTTTCAGATGTGCCTATGCTTTGATCTTGGAATTTGACTTTTTAAGAATTTATCCCTGTGGAAACAATTGGCTAGGTATTCAAGTTTGTACAAATTGATAGTAACTGTAATAAATGCTATGAGAGTTTTTTATGTGCCACATACCGTGCTAAGCGCTTTACCAATATTATCTTAACTGAGATAGATATTGTTATTATCCTGACAATACACATGACAAAACTGATGCTCAGATGGATGAAATTATTATTAGCACAAGTCTAAGACACTATGTCCATAGAAAATGGACATTTAAGTGTCCAGACAATAGGAGATGAGATGAAAAAATAGAGTATATCCATAACTTGGAATAACTTACATTCACTAAACATGAGAAAGGAAGATGTCATGATATGTATGGATTTTTTTTTATTTTTTTTGATATGTATGGATTTTAAAAACAGGTAACAATTATAATAGGTGCCCTAAAAAGTCTATTTAGTTTAGGTTATTGAAATGCTTACAATGTATAAGAACATATGTTTTCAAAAAATATGTACAATTCAATTTTTAAAACATATAAGTTATAGAAGGATAGTCAACTAAAGCTCAATAATAGTTATGTGGCTATATTGGGGTGGGTGCAAAGAAGGGTAAGAGGAGATTATGAATGGAGTTTTTTGTTTTTTATTTTGTTTAATTGGAGGTTCTGGTTTTCCTTCTGTTATGGACTGAATTGTGTTCCCTCAAATTAAT
Organism: Nycticebus coucang; assembly: GCF_027406575.1. Lineage (NCBI taxonomy): Eukaryota > Metazoa > Chordata > Mammalia > Primates > Lorisidae > Nycticebus > Nycticebus coucang. Next base: position 50,863,291 of record NC_069800.1, on the reverse strand, counting down.
ATATTGAATCCCTAACCCCTAAGGTGACTATATTTGAAGATAGGGCTTTTAAGAAGGTAATTAAGGGCTTGGCGCCAGCCACATACACTGAGGGTGGCAGGTTTGAACCCGGCCCAGGCCAGCTAAACAACTGCAACCAAAAAATAGCCAGGCATTGTGGCGGGCGCCTGTAGTCCCAGCTACTTCTTGGGAGACTGAGGCAAGAGAATCGCTTAAGACCAAGAGTTGAAGGTTACTGTGAGCTGTGATGCCACTGCACTCTACCGATGGTGACATAGTGAGACTCTCTCTCTCTCAAAAAAAAGAAGTAATTAAAGCTAAATGAGGTTGTAAGGGTGAGGCCCTAACCCAATAAGGCTCTAGTCCTTATAAAAAGAGGAAGAGACACAGAAGTTCTTTTTTTATTATTATTAAATCATAGCTGTGTACATTAATGTGATCGTGGGGCACCATACACTGGTTTTATAGACCGTTTGACAAATTTTCATCACACCAGTTAACATAGCCTTCCTGGCATTTTCTTCGTTATTGTGTTAAGACATTTACATTCTACATTTACTAAGTTTCACATATACCCTTGTAAGATGCACCACAGGTGTAATCCCACCACTCTCTCTCTGCCCCCCTCCCCCCTATTCTTAGGTTATAACTGGGTTATACCTTTCATGTGAAAGCCATAAATTAGTTTGATAGTAGGGCTGAGTACATTGGATACTTTTTCTTCCATTCTTGAGATATTTTACTAAGAAGAATATGTTCCACCTCCATCCATGTAAACATGAAAGAGGTAAAGTCTCCATCTTTATTTAAGGCTGCATAATATTCCATGGTGTACATATACCACAATTTATTAATCCATTCGTGGATCAATGGGCACTTGGGCTTTTTCTATGACTTAGCAATTATGAATTGAGCTGCAATAAACATTCTGGTACAAATATCTTTGTTATGATGTGATTTTTGGTCTTCTGGGTATATATATCTAGTAGAGGAATTATAGGATTGAATGGCAGATCTAGTTTTAGATCTCTAAGTGTTCTCCAAACATCTTTCCAAAAGGAAGGTATTAATTTGTATTCTCACCAGCAGTGTAAAAGTGTTCCCTTTTCTCCACATCCACACCAACATCTCTGGTCTTGGGATTTTGTGATGTGGGCTAATCTTACTGGAGTTAGATGATATCTCAAAGTAGTTTTGATTTGCATTTCTCTGATGATTAAAGATGATGAGCATTTTTTCATATGTCTGTAGGCCGTGCACCTGTCTTCTTTAGAGAAGTTTCTCTTCAAGTCCTTTGCCCAGCCTGCGATGGGATCACTTGTTCTTTTCTTGCTTATACGTTTGAGTTCTCTGTGAATTCTGGTTATTAAACCTTTGTCAGAAACATAACCTGCAAATATGTTCTCCCATTCTGAGGGCTGTTTGCTTGCTTTACTTATTGGGTTCTTGGCTGTGCAGAAGCTTTCTAGCTTTGATCAGGTCCCAGTAGTATATTTTTGAAGCTGCTTCAATTGCCCGGGGGGTCCTCCTCATTAAATACTTGCCCAGACTGATTTATTCAAGGGTTTTCCCTGCACTCTCTTCTAGTATTTTTATAGTTTCATGTCTTAAGTTTAAATCTTTAATCCAGTGAGAGTCTATCTTCGTTAATGGTGAAAGGTGTGGGTCCAATTTCAGTCTTTCACATGTTGCCAGCCAGTTCACCCAGCACCATTTGTTAAATATGGAATCTTTTCCCCACTGAATGTTTTTAATTGGCTTGTCAAAGATCAAATATCGGTAAGTAGCTGGATTCATCTCTTGGTTCTCTACTCTGTTCCAGACGTCTACTTCTATTTTGTGCCAGTACCATGCTGTTATGATCACTAATGATTTATAGTATAGTCTGAGGTCTGGTAGTGTGATTCCTCCTCCTTTGTTTTTATGTCTAAGTAATGTCTTGGCTATTTGAGGTTTTTTCTGATTCCATATAAAACAAAATATTATTTTTTCAAGATCTTTAAAGTATGACAGTGGAGCTTTAATAGGGATTGCATTAAAATTGTATATTGCTTTGGGTAGTATGGACGTTTTAACAATGTTGATTCTTCCCAGCCATGAGCATGGTATGTTTTTCCATTTGTTAACATTTTCAGTTATTTATTTTCTTAGAGTTTCATAGTTCTCTTTATAGAGATCTTTCACGTCCTTTGTTAGATAAACTCCCAAATATTTCATCTTCTTTGGCACTACTGTGAATGGAATAGAGTCCTTAACTGTTTTTTTCAGCTTGACTATTGTTGGTATATATAAAGGCTACCGATTTATGAATGTTGATTTTGTAACCTGAGACTCTGCTGTATTCCTTGATCACTTCTAAGAGTTTTGTAGTAGAATCCCTGGTGTGTTCCAGATATACAATCATATCATCTGTGAAGAGTGAAAGTTTGATCTCTTCTGACCCTATATGGATACCCTTGATCCCCTTTTCCTCCCTAATTGTGGTGGCTAAAACTTCCATTACAATGTTAAAGAGCAGTGGAGACAATGGGCAGCTTGTCTGGTTCCTGATCTTAGTGGAAATGATTTCAATTTAACTCCATTCAATATGATATTGGCTGTGGGTTTGCTGTAGATGGCCTCTATCAGTTTAAGAAATGTCCCTTCTATACCGATTTTCTTAAGTGTTCTGATCATGAAGGGATGCTGGATATTATCAAAAGCTTTTTCTGCATCAATTGAGAGAATCATATGGTCTTTGTTTTTTAATTTGTGTATGTGCTGAATTATACTTATAGATTTACGTGTATTGAACCAGCCTTGAGACCCTGGGATAAAACCGACTTGTTCATGCTGTATAATTTGTTTGATGTGTTGCTGGATTCTGTTTGTTAGGATCTTGTTGAATATTTTTGCATCTATATTCATTAGTGATACTGGTCTATAATTTTCTTTTCTTGTCAGGTCTTTTCCTGGTTTGGGGATCAGGGTGATGTTTGCTTTATAGAACGTGTTGGGTAGTCTTCCTTCTTTTTCTACCTTTTGGAACAGGTTGAGTAATATAGGTACTAATTCCTCTTTAAAGGTTTGGTAGAATTCTGTTGTGGAACCATCTGGTCCTGGGCTTTTCTTTTTAGGGAGGTTTTGTATGGTTGATGCTGTTTCAGAACTTGATATGGGCCTGTTCAACATTTCCACTTTGATTCTGGCTAAGCCTTGGAAGGTGATGTGCTTCCAAGTATTGGTCAATTTCCTTCAGATTTTCATATTTCTGAGAATAAAGTTTCTTGTAATATTTATTAAGGATTTTTTGAATTTCTGAGGAATCTGTTGTTATTTTGTCTTTGTCGTTTCTGACTGATGAGATTAGAGATTTTACTCTTTTTTTCCTGGTTAGGTTAGCCAAAGGTTTATTTATTTTAGTGACCTTTTCTAAAAACCAACTTTTTGATTTATTGATCCGTTGTATAATTCTTTTGTTTTCAATTTCATTTAATTCTGCTCTAATTTTGGTTATTTCTTTTCTTCTATTGGGTTTGGGGTTGGAATGTTCTTCCTTTTCCAGTTGCTTGAGATGTCCCAGTAAGTTGTTAACTTCCTCTCTTTCCGTTCTCTTGAGGAAGGCTTTCAGTGCTATAAATTTCCCTCTTAGGACTGCCTTTTCAGGATCCCAGAGGTTCTGATAATTCGTGTCTTCATTGTTGTTTTGTTCCAAAAATTTGGCAATTTCCTTCTTATTCTCATCTCTGACCCAGCTATCATTCAGCATAAGGTTATTTAACTTCCATGTTTTTGTATGAGTATGCAGATTCCTGTTGTTACTGAGCTCAACTTTTATTCAATGGTAGTCCGAGAAGATGCAAGGGTAATTTCTATTCCTTTAAATTTACCGAGGTTAGACTTGTGACCTAAGATGTGATTGATTTTGGAGTATGTTCCATGGGCTGATGAGAAGTATGTGTATTCAGTTTTGTTGGGATGAAATGTTCTGTAGATGTCTGCTAAGTCCAAATGTTGGATGGTTAGGTTTAAATCTAAAATTTCTTTGCTCAGCTTCTTATTGGAGGATCGATCCAACCCTGCCAAAGGAGTGTTGAAATCTCCAACTATTATGGAGCTGGAGGAAATCAGTTGCTCGTGTCTGTTAGAGTTTCTCTTATAAATTGAGGTGTATTCTGGTTGGGTGCATAGATATTAATAATTGAAATTTCATCATATTGAGTATTACCCTTAAGAAATATGAAGTGACCATTCTTATCCTTCCTTACTTTTGTTGGTTTAAAGCCTATTGTATCTGCAAATAAAATTGCAACACCTGCTTTTTTCTGATTACCATTTGCTTGGAATATGGATGACAACCCTTTTACCCTGAGTCTGTATTTATCTTTTTTCTTTTTTTTTGTAGAGACAGGGTCTCACTTTATGGCCCTCGGTAGAGTGCCGTGGCCTCACACAGCTCACAGCAACCTCTAACTCCTGGACTTAAGCGATTCTCTTGCCTCAGCCTCCCAAGTAGCTGGGACTACAGGCACCCGCCACAACGCTATTTTTTGTTGCAGTTTGGCCAGGGCTGGGTTTGAACCCACCACCCTCAGCATATGGGGCCGGCACCTTACTGACTGAGCTACAGGCGCCGCCCTGTATTTATCTTTTAAGGTAAGATGTAACTCTTGTATGCAGCAAATATCTGGCCTGAGTTTTTGTATCCAGTCAGCTAACCTGTGCCTCTTTAGAGGACAGTTTAAGCCATTCACATTAATGGAGAATATTGATAAGTCTGGTAAAATTTGGGGTATTGAGTTTTTCAAAAGTCCAGTGGACATTTTTAATCCTTTCACCACTGTGGAAGTTGGAGTTTGATCAAAAGTTTCTGAGTGAGTTTACTTTTGTGGTAGAGGATTGGGCTGGTCATTATGGAGGATAGGTCTGAGAATATCCTGAAGAGCTGGTTTGGTTATGGCAAATTTCTTCAACATAGAATGTCATTAAAGTATTTAATTTCTCCATCATAAATGAAACTCAGTTTAGCTGGATACAGGATCCGGGGTTAGAAGTTATTTTGCTTTAGGAGATTAAAAATGGATGACCACCCTCTTCTGGCTTGAAAAGTTTCCGCAGAGAGATCTGCAGTCATTCTAATATTCTTCCCTATGTAGGTAATGGATTTCTTACATCTGGCTGCTTTCAGAATTTTCTCCTTCATATTAACTTTAGTGAAGTTAATTATGATATGCCTGGGGGATATCTTATTGGGATTGAGTCATGCTGGGGTTCTGAAACTGTCTGCTATCTGAATTTCAGAATCTCTTGGCATGTCTGGAAAATTCTCTTTTGTAATTTCATGGAGAAGGGCCTCTGTGCCTAGCGAGGCCACTTCATCACTTTCAGGGATTCCAATGAGGTGGATATTAGCCTTCTTCGAATTATCCCAGAGCTCTCTGAGAGAATGATCCATTTTTGCTCTCCATTTCTCTTCCTCTTTGAGAGTTTGGGAGCGTTCAAAGGCTTTGTCTTCAATGTCAGAAATCCTTTCTTCTGCTTGCTCCACTTTGTTACTGAGTGATTCTACTGTATTTTTCAGATCTTTGAGGGCTGCAAATTCTTGCCTCAGTGCATAAAAATCTTTGGTGGTTTTGTCTTTAAATTCGTTAAATTCTTGAGACAACTTTTGAATTTCTCCTCGAATTTCTAATTCCGACTTTTGAATTGCTGCTCGAATTTCCAATTCCAAATTTTCCTCCATTTTATTAATCTTGTTTGCAAACCAAATTCTGAATCCGATTTCTGACATCTCGGCCAGCTGTTTATGAATGGGATCTTCAGTTATATCTGCCATATCTTTCCTTGGGTGGGGGTGGGGTGGTTGATCTATTCTGGTTATTCATGTTACCAGAGTTTTTGTGCTGATTCCACTCCATGATTGTTTTACAGCATTTGATTTTTTTCCCCTGGAGCTTTGTTGAGGACCTGTACAGTGCTATGGCCTGAGAAACTGGGGACCTGTTTGGTGTTGTGAGGCTAAGTGGTTCTGTCTTGTTTTCAGCTGGTCTCTGTTCGACCCTAGTGAAACAGTTACTCTGGGTTGAAGTCTCACCTGTGGAGAAATACCAGCAATTAAGTCACCCCGCCCCCCACAGGCAATAATTGGAAAAGGAAAATCAAACCTTCCTACAACCCCACACCCAGGGCACTACCTGAATAGTCCTCGGGCGATTGGCTCATTTCAAAAGGTCCAAATCAATTGTCTCAGTCGGCACCTGTCTCAAGTGGGAGAGTTTAAAAGGTCTCTGGCAACTGGATTGCAGGGGTCTGGTGCCTACTCTGATATGGCTTGCTCCAGTGCTCTGTGGAGTCAGGAGGACCCACTCAGCAAATAGATCAGTCTGGGAAGGTTGATGCCTCCTTCCCCACCTTGCACCTCTGTCACACCCAGTCACTGATAGTCCGCAGGGCTTTGACCCAGTTGCCTGTAGTGAATAGACACTCCAGGGGTTTGCACCTGTCTAAATCACAAGGATATCTATTTCTGCTCAGCCAGGCCACTGCACTCTGCCTCTATCTAGCAGGGGGAGATGAGGCCTGACAACCTCGGGTGCTTGATGGAGGCTGGGGGGTGTTCACTCAGTTCCAGCCCCGCCCCTGATTGATGTTACTGACAGAACAGAACAGAACAACTTTGCGGGAATTTGTTTCTGTCCCTGCTAAATTCCCCTGCAGAAGAGAAGCTGTTTTGAGTTCCCAGAGGAAACACCTCTGCACCTCAGACCCTGTCTTTGCTCCTGCAGGTTTGTATTAGGTTAGCTGTCAGTTCTAGCTACCTGTCTTCCTTTGTCTATAGGCTGACGATCCCCTGAGGGCCGGGTGTATCTTAGGCTCAGTAAAGCAGTCCTCTGGGTCAGCCCCTCCCTGGGAATTTCCTGGCTCTGCCCATGCCTTTCTAGTCCCCATGCTCCACCCAGGTCGGTACCGCCTCAGGCAAACCCTTTACTCACGGGGCCTGTGTTTCCATCCCAGATCTGTTCCGTGGTGGTTGCCATCTGAGTAGATGCTTGGCTTCCTCTGGTTGCCCAGGGAGACAGGGGGGTTTGACCTCTAGACTTGGAAGCTCCATTCCCGACGTGGTTTGTGTAGATTCTAGAGAGTGCAGAGCCAGTAGGCCGGGTAGCCTCCATGCCTTTGCCTGTCTGTAAAACCACACTGGGCTGCAAATGGAATGCATAGAACTTCTGGCACCAGGGCCAGGAGTTGTCTGCTTGCTTTGAGAGTTTGCAACTGGGGGACTGCACTCCATACATTTGCAAAGGCTGCCACATGGGAGATTTTCTTGGGAACAGCCAAGTGATACTGACAAGTCCATCAGAGATGTCATCCTGGCAGGCTCTGGATTGCTCTGAACCAAGAGGGGGAGGGAGGCACTGCCCTGGGAGTACAGACCAAGTGCCCCACAAGGCTTAGTACAGAGCCCCACTCCATTTCTACTCTGATAGGACCTAAGGGAGGTGAAGGGATGTGACTGCCTTCATGCCCTACCAGACTCTATGCAGCAAGGGGGTTTGGCTCAGCTTGAAGTTCGCAGGGCAAGTGGATCTCAGGTTTCAAAGCTGAGGAAGGAGTGTGAGGTTTCTGCCTGATGTCTGGGCAGATGAGCCCATAGTAGGTGATCTAGATTTCCTAAGGTCAGCCACAGGGCATATTTTGTTCTGGAGCCCCAGTCTGTGAAGAGGAGTAGATCTGGGCTAAGATTATTCTTAAGAGACATCGCCACCAGGTGCAAGTGCTTTGTAAGAGCAATGGAGAAATTCTGAAGGTCAGAGACTTGAACCTGAAGCAAAGATGGCTCCTCGAGACCCACACGGAGGAACTTCTTTCTATACTAGTGTTTTTCAACCTTATTTATCTCACGGCACACTTGAAACTAAAGTTAAACTTCCATGGCAGACTTAAATTATGTTGATCAAAAAAAAATGTATATATACTTACTGTGCTTTGAACTTCTTGAAAATAATTAATTACCTTTAAAATTTTTCACAGTTACCCCAGTTGAAAAATCACTGTTCTATACCTTATCGGGGAAAAATAAGCACTTACACAATTGCAACTCAAGAACAGATTGCAAAGTCAGTCAATGTAGATTTTTAAAAAAACACTTTAATGGTTTTCACAAGAATTATAGAAATTACATGTTCATTATAACAAATTCAAACAATATTTAAAGAAAGAAATAAAAATAACTCCATTATTCTGAAGAGGCACCATACACATGGTATCATTTTTTAAATTACCAGATTGGCAAGATTAAAAAGAATGGCAATATAGTACTGGCAAGGGTATAGGCCAGGAATTCTCAACATTGGCTTTGTTGATACAATTCTTTGTTGTAGGAGATTGTCCTGTTTATTAAAATTTGTGTCATTGGGCGGTGCCTGTGGCTCAGTGGATAAGGCGCTGGCCTCATATACCGAGGGTGGTGGGTTCAAACCCAGCCCCGGCCAAACTGCAACAAAAAAAATAGCTGGGTATCGTGGTGGGCGCCTGTAGTCCCAGCTACTCGGGAGACTGAGGCAAGATAATCACCTAAGCCCAAGGATTTGGAGGTTGCTGTGAGCTGTGATGCCACAGCACTCTACCGAGGGCTAATGAGACTCTGTCTCAAATAAAAAGAAATCTAAAAAAAAAATTTGTGTCATTAATTTCACTTCAAAATATGTTTACAAGAGTAAAAACTTGTTTTTGGCTTTTTTTTTTTTTTGGTGGACATATTTCTTAAAAGACAATCTCACTATGTTGTCTAGTCTGGACTCAAGCTCTTGTGCCACCCAACGATCCTCCTGCCTTACCCTCCCGAGTATCTAGAATTCCCTGTGCCCACCACTATGCTCAGCGAGTACAAACTTATTTGACAAGCAGTTTAACGCAGCACCATTGGTAATATTTTAAAAATAGGAAATGATCCAAATTAAATAATATGTTAAATATCAAATGCACAGATATAATTTTTTTATTTTTAAAATTTTGTAGACAGTCTTACTATGTTGTTCAGGCTAGCGTGGAGTGGCGTGTTCACAGCTCATTGTAACCTTGAACTCCTGGGTGGACACCAGCATGCCTGGCTAATTTTTCAAAAAGTATTTAGAGATAAGGTCTTGCAAAGTTGCCCAGGCTGGTCTCAAACTCCTGGCCGCAAGCGATCCTCCCATTTTGGCCTCTCTAACTGCTGGGATTACAGGCGTGGGTTACTGTTCCTGGGTGAAAAGAATTTCTATGTCTGCCTTTCTAGAAAAGAATTTGAACTCTGATGTAGCAAAGTCTTCAAGATAAAATTATTAAGGGGAAAAGGCAAGGTATGGACAATGTGGAAGACATTTTATAAAATTAAAAACAAAAAATTATATGAACAAGTGTATGTGTGTATGTATTATGAAAGTGCATACATAGAACTATGTATGGATTTTGCTTAGTTAAAGCCTAGAAGGAAGTGTGCTAAACCACAAACAGCTGTCTTTCTGCAGAGTAGGATTCAAGGGCACGGGGGAGCACATGGAATCTTTTGTTTCTACTTAAAATATTCCAGCATCACTTGTGTTGTCTTACAAGGACACTGTAAAATAATAAAGATAAAAATATGAAGCTGGAAAGGAAGAAAGGGGAAAAAGAACCATGATTGGAGTCCCGCCCTCCCGTCCCCTGGAGTAAGCAAGCCCAGCTTACGGGGCTCCTTGTGCTCCACTATAAAGTCCCCAAGGCAGTGTCATCCATACATGTACTGCCTTATCAGAGCCTTGAAGCAATGCTTCTAAGTTGGAGAGGGGTGGTTATTTCTATTTTGCAAATGGGGAAACTGAGACTCAGAAGAACAGTGCCGAAGGGCCCAGGGAAGTGGTGACCTTGGAGAGATCTAGGGGGAACCCAGATTTCTGGAGTCCCAGGATGTTTCTTCAGCTGCATCCCCTTAAGTTAACAGCAGCAGGTGCTGTAAGAGGCTCTTAGAACCATGGCTCTAACATCCATGCCTGTTCAAGCTTGGGCCTCGACACCTTCAACTCCTCTTCAGCGCGTAGTCCTTTAAACACAGCTGGTATTCATCTCTCTAAAATAATTTTCATCCTTCTGGCTCTCCTTTTCTGAAGGCAAAATTTTCTAGAAAGCACATCTGTCTCTGTCACTCACCAACTCATAAAACGGCTTCACTTTTCTGGGCCCCATCTATAAAATGGAGATAAATGTACCTACCTCTAGATTTGAGGATCAAAGGAATCACGTCTGAATGCATTTTGTAAATTATAAAGCACTTAACAATGATAGTTTAACAGACTAAAACTCTAGCTCTCGTTCTGGAAGTTTACAACACTAGTAGGATAATTGCAAGGGAGAGAACGCGGAAGGGAAATATAAACTTGTAACAGGCACTTGTGTTGGCATGGAAGTTGGGAAGGCCACACACAGAGCTGAGATAATGAATCAGTCCAACAAAACAAAAACCAGGGCGGCGCCTGTGGCTCAGTCGGTAAGGCGCCGGCCCCATATACCGAGGGTGGCGGGTTCAAGCCCGGCCCCGGCCAAACTGCAACCAAAAAAATAGCCGGGCGTTGTGGCGGGCGCCTGTAGTCCCAGCCACTCGGGAGGCTGAGGCAAGAGAATCGCTTAAGCCCGGGAGTTGGAGGTTGCTGTGAGCTGTGTGAGGCCACGGCACTCTACCAAGGGCCATAAAGTGAGACTCTGTCTCTACAAAAAAAAAAAAAAAAAAAAAAAAACAAAAACCAAACCAAACCAAAATGTGTCGGTCCACCTAAGCCAAGTCAGATTTCTTTAGAACCTACTATTGGGCTTTGAGACCTGTGCTGTCACCAGGGAGAGATAACACAATGATAAACATCTCAACGCTGAGGCAACAAGAAAATAAGAAAAACCAATGAATTACCAGCACTGCAGATTATGTTTCCACACGCAGGAAAACAGACCAGGCAGGGAACAGGTTAATATGTCCACCAGGATTTATGGAACTGCTCGGTTAACTTAACTTTTAAAAAAGTAATGTAGAAGGAAGTTCCTTGGTCATGGGACCATTATCCCAGGGGAATGTAGTAAAACCCATCTTGTAAAGAAATAGTGTCAACAAAGGCTACCTTAAAATAGTCCCACTCACTACCAGACAGGGTGTGGTGGGGCGGGCCCCATTACATGGACTGCTGCGTGTGTGTGGTTGATTACCTCCCTTGTAAGCAATTTATCTGTTACTGGAGGCTTTAAAAAGTTCACACTTCTCACATAGGAGTACCAGGGGTAAAAGTCTGTTCTAAAAAATAATCAGTCTCGTGGTCAGATGTAGACACACACAGACACACACATTTCTATATGTATACATTCACACAAAGGGGTTCAGCTCAGAGTTATACACTAACTGTTCCCAAATAAATTACCAATATATTTAAACGATGGATTATACAGTCACAAAAGTCATGTTTAAGGAATATTTTGACATGGAAATGCTCCTAACAGTAACGAAAAAAAAGCAAGATATAAAACTTACACTTTTATCAGCATTAAAAATATACACATTTAAAACAGTAATGATGATATTAAGAGTAGTAATAGTAATAGCAGTAGCTAACATTGGCTGCTCTGAGCCAGGCAGGGTTCCATCTCCTTATCCATTTCAGTCTCTCCAAGTTCTCTAAAGCATGCCTTATTGTTATTCCCATTATTCAGAGGAGTGGCTTGGGTTGTGGCCAAGGCCACACCAGAGGGTGGGCATGGGGAGACAGGGGTGCTAGCAGAGCCCTTGTGGCTCTTAGGCTTTCTGTAACACTATGATAAACGCTATGGCGGACGTCCTTGAGTGCTGGGACCAAAGGGCTGGTAATCTTATGTTTCCTAAATTTTCTATACAGACATATTTTTCTTTTGTTAAAATTGGATATTATGAAAATATCAACACATTAAAATATTTCCAGAATACAAGAGGACAGTATTGAAAACCCAACTGCCAAACAGATGGGAGGTGGTCAAATTTAATGTCATTCAATAAAATTCAAAGGGACCAGGAAAGGCCAGAAGACACGGCTTAGAGGGAAAGATAAGCAGCTCAGTATGAAACACATCATATTTTACTAGGCTTTTGAGGGACATTCTCTTGGATGACTAGTAGCAGAGTGGAGAGACAGAGGTGTGGCGTGGAGGAGACACATGAGCTGGAGACACTGATGTGTGAACTACAAGCGGACGCTGCCTGATGCTGCCCCCTTCCCCTCCACCCCCTTGGGTAATAGCAACCCATTTCTCCCCTTGGAGAAGGATGGGTTCCCCAAGCTTTCAACAAAGTCTTGGTGTGACAATCAAATTGCCCTGCCGCCCAAGAAGTAGGCACATCTGCCATGGTAGGTGGAAAGGAGATTTGAGATCTAAACCAACGCAGGGCTGTTGCTGATAGTTCCTAATTAGCCTGCAGCTCCCCGCCATGCTTAGCCATGTGATCAGCTTGGAGTTTTAAATTCAAATTTTCTGAAGTCCACAGTACAAAACTTTTTCCTAATTTCTAAGTCTCCCTTTTGCAGATCAAGAGAACCTGGGCATGAGAGGATACATTTTCACTAAGCTGCACTGTGGATAAGACATAGACCAAGGCAAAAGACAAGCTCCCAAACCACAAGGGACAAAAGCCTACTGGTGCGGGCGGCGCCTGTGGCTCAGTCGTCGGTGGGGCGCCAGCCCCATATACGGAGGGTGGCGGGTTCAAACCCGGCCCTGGCTGAACTGCAACCAAAAAATAGCTGGGCGTTGTGGTGGGCGCCTGTAGTCCCAGCTACTCGGGAGGCTGAGGCAGGAGAATCGCTTGGGTCCGGGAGTTGGAGGTTGCTGTGAGCTGTGTGATGCCACGGCACTCTACTGAGGGCAATAAAGTGAGACTCTGTCTCCACACACACACAAAAAAAGCCTACTGGTGCTACCAAGGAGAAAAGGCAGGACAAGGGTTCAGATGCAAGTGTTCTGGCCCACCCTCTTCCAAGGTCAAATCCCCTGTGTGGTGCTAGCACCTAGATGGGTCTGGGGAACACTGATGTCCCATTTCACCAAGCACAGCCCAAAGATAGCACTGGCCTCTCAGAGGAGCCTCCCAGTGACCATGCCAAGGCTGCCCCTGAACTGTTAAGGAGCCCTGGGAGATTGTGTGCTGGGCAACAGCAGCTCCCTTTTTCCCCTTGATCTGGGGGTGCCACGTAGGTGATCTGGAAGGGTCCATATGCCTCAGTGATATGCTAAGAAAGGCTGACAAAGTGAGGCCAGGTGGCAATTTGAGGGACATGGCACATGAATACCTCACAACTACAGACACTATTTTCATGATTATTTAAGCACGGTAGTGCACTGCTCAGAAACTCAGTCAGGTCAGCCTCATCTTGGTGGGTTCTACCATAATCCTGGGGGACAAGCTCAGAGTGGCTATATGGCAGAGAAGACCAGTAAAGGACAGAGAACCACTGAGAAGCTTGAGACAGCTCACCCCCTACCCCTGATACCCAGATGGCCCTCCAAGGGAATGGAAGTGGACAGAGGAGAAACCCTGATATATCGAGCATGTATGTAAAACTGAGTGATGGAAACTGAAAGAGACTGCAACGCTCCCCACCCTTGGGAGAATGGAAGTTTGAGAGGAAAATGCGATTGGCAGAAAGGGAAGTTGCATTGTTTTTACATCTCAATAGGAACGTGACCCTGCCACGGATGCCCATCAGAGCAAGTCAGGGTTGTTTTCTCTATTCTCTGACCAGGATCATCCAGGAAGTGAGTGTGAGATGAGAAAAGAGGCAAAGTGTGGCCCTGCGGATCAGCAGATGGGTGGGGGAAGTGTTCTCAGAAAAATACAGGGAGAGTCCTAGAGAACATCCCCATGTCAGTGGCTGCAAAGGCCAGGAGGAGAGTCAGGTAAGGAGGAGGCTGTGTCGTGTGTCAGGCAGTGCGCAGAACTCAAGCAATGTTAAGAATGAGATGGGGCCACTGGATTCAGCAAAGATTATTCATGGCCTTGGCGAGATATGTTTCAGTGGAATGGGAATCTGGCTGCAAGAGGCTGAAGAGAGAGGGAGGAAGGGAAAGAAGGACAGAAGCAAAACCAGGACAAAAGTCATCATACATAGGGAAAACGGGAAATTGTAGCTAAATGTGCCTGTGTTTACAAAATACTCATTACAAAATACCGTAGAGCCTCTGGAAGTTGATCACCGAAGGGACTGCAATAAACTGGTCAACGTAAGAAACTAGTTCTACTGTACTGATCTGTACACGTGGTGCATGACCTGTCTATGAAAATTAGGTCAACTTAGGGAGGGGGTCAATCTAGGGAGGTGCTCAACTACGGAGGTTCTACTGTATTTACAAAATAGTCTCTAGGTGTTGGCCATTCTTTTTGCAAACACATGCAATCTTCTCTCCCACTCATGGTGAACCCGTTTCAAGATTATCTGTTGTTAGGCAAGCATTTGCGTTTGGAATGCATTCCTTGTCTAAACGATCCATGTTTCTAATCTTTTCCTTGTAAATCACAACGTTTAAGTGGCTACTCCACGGGGCTGCGGTGACTCGTCCACAACAGTGGAACCTGCGGATCCCACCAGTGCAGTGCACTGACATGGGGTATCGTAATGAGGTGGTGCCCCATTGTCCTGCATATAAGATGGACAGTCTCCGTTTTCATTTGAGAGAGAGCAGTATGTTGTACTGTGGCATGTTTAAGTAAAAGTCGGCAGTAAGATTTGTGTCAAAGGAAAACAGGTCCAACCATTCTGTTGCCCCATATCCCGCCTCACACCATCACTTTTCTAGCACCTTGCATTTTGATGGACTCATCCAGTTTGGGTTGCTCTCCAGTAACGCAGGTTTGGGAACTGACTTCTCTGCTGGCATAAAAACTGATTTCCTCAGTAAAGAGGATGTCAGCTGTGAAGTTTACATCTTTGTCTAGTTTGTTTAGAGCCCATTCATAAAATTCAAGCCTCTTATCCGGGCCATCTTCACGAAGATGGTGTAACATTTGCATTTTGTACGGATGCCATTTTTCATTTTTTGTAATGTGCTGGATACTTGACCTGCTGACACCGGTTTCTGCAGATAACTGTCGAATGCTTTTTTGCGGACTCCTTGCAAATGCTGCCAGTACCTGGACAGCTGTGCCTTTGTCAGTGGATGTCCACTTCTCTGTTGATCCATGACACTTCCAGTTTTCTTGAACTTCTCAATAAGTTTGGCCACAGTGTCATGTGTGATGTGTTTGCCATGTTTCCTGTTAAAGTCCATTGCAACCTTGCGACAGCTGCCTGAACCAGCCATGAGGATTATTTCAGTACGCTCTTCTTTTGACAGTGGCATTCTTTTAGGGTATCTGAAAGTATAAAAAGTATTAAGACATAAAATACAAGCCTGTTCATTTTCCTATGTATGAAGACTTTTGGAACACCCTACAGACACACTGACTCTAGCTGTAACAGAGAGAAAAGAGAAAAAGGAGCCTTAGGGGAAATCTGGGTGGAAGGGGCATTGTTTGGGTTTCCATTTTTTGTTTTCTTTTTTTTGATATGAGAGAAGATACAATGTGTATTTCATGTTCAGAACACTGTGAGTTTCTTGAGAAGGTAGCAGAGGTGAGAACCAATGTGATAGGGGCTGGTCTTAGAAGAGGAAGAAGGAAAGAAGAGATACAGGGACAGGCAAAGAATAGGATGCAGAGTCAGATCTCCTATCTAATGGGTTCTGCGGACACTTCTATGGTGAAACCTTTCTTTCTCCCTCAGGCAGAATTGGATGCTCCTGTATGTATAAGGAGAGAAGAAATACTATCAAATAGCATTTGAAAAATGATACTCAAGTGTTAATATTTGAGGGGGAAGACTGGTTTAGAACACAAGTAGGGCAAGGCAAGGCTGAGCCAGGAAACTGTCATCCAATAGATCAAATATAGAATAAGCTGAAGACTCTCACCAAGACACAGATAAATCAACCCCCAAATCCAAACTCAGGGATTCTGCAATTGGGCAGATGGCATAATTTATGAATACTTAAAGGCTTAACTCAACAGCTTTAGGGCAGGGGCTCTTTAGGTTTTTTGTTTTGCACAGGTAATACATTGATGTGATTCAAAAATCAGAACACATGATACAAATTAAGAAGCCTGGCCCCTCCTGCCTGCCCGCTATTTTTCTGAAAAACACTTCTCTAGGTTTCTTATCTTGTTAGTGTTTTTTTACACACACATAAGCAAAACAAACATATATTCCTAGCTGTGTATCTTGCTTTTTTCATTTATTTTATAATATACCCTATAGATCTTTCCTCAGGGTACACAGAGCTTCCTCAAACTTTTTTCCAGGTACATAACATATCACTCTGTGTACCAGTTTTTTTGCCCAGTTCTCTACAGATGGAATTTTGTGTTATTGCAACCAATGTTACATGGATTGTCTTCTGCATAAATTGCTACATGTAACTACAAATACCATCTACAGGGTAGATTCCTAGGCTTGTAATTCTATAGATATTACTGAATTAACAGGGAACCTACTTTACAATCCCTCCAGCCTGCTGCCTACCACCCCCCACCTGCCCCCGCCTCCCCCCCATCCACAGAATGTGCTATCAAACTCTGGAATTTCTGCCAATCTGATAGGTTCAAAAGGGTATCTCGGTGCACTTTTAATAAGCACTTATCCTTTGAAGGTTGCGGTTGAACATTTTTTCATAAGGTTAGTATTTCTTTTTCTGTGAACCATCTATTCATGTCTTTTGCTCATTTTTTCTATACTGCTGCTGCAAAAGTTCTTCACCTGGGATTTGTGGCTTTCTCAAGGGAATAACTCAGTTAAGGTTAAGAATTGTAAGGGAAAAAAATATAACATCCTAATCTAATATCTTGTGGTATACACACAGAGGTTTATTTTTGTTTGTTTTGTTTTGAGACGGAGTCTCACTATGTTGCCCTCAGAGAGTGCTGTGGCATCACAGCTTACAGCAACCTCAAACTCTTGGGCTTAAGAGTTTCTCTTGCCTCAGCTTCCCAAGTAGCTGGAACTACAGGCACCGGCCACGATACCTGGCTATTTTGTTGTTGTTGTTGCAGTTGTCATTGTTGTTTTAGCTGGCCTGCGCTAGGTTTGAAACTACCAGCCCTGGTGTATGTAGCCGGCACCCTACCCACTGAGCTATGGGCGCCACCACATAGAGGTCTTTTTTGTCTTTTAAGTTTTTAAAGCTTTTAATTGAAATTTAAATATACATACAGAAAAATGCACACATACTATGTTACAGCACACACTGCCACAACCAACATCAAGAAACAATATTACCATCACCCCAGAAGCCACTCTCACTACTTTATTTCTATTTTTTTTTTTTTTTGAGACAAGAGTCTCACTCAGTTGCCCCGGGGTTGAGTGCCATGGCGTCATAGCTCACAGCAACCTCAAACTCTTGGGCTCAAGCGATTCTCTTGCCTCAACCTCCCGAGTAGCTGGGACTATAGGAGCCCGCTACAAGGCCTGGTGGGTTTTAGTGGTGGAGTCTTGCTCTTGCTCAGGCTGGTCTCAAACTCGTGAGCTCAGGCAATCCACCCACCTCAGCCTCCCAGAGTGCTAGGATTATAGGCATGAGCCACTGGGCCCTGGGCACTTCCACTACTTTCTAAAGATTCTTATCTTTTGTAGCTACACTTGATTCTGTTTTTAGCCTTAACATCTCCCTAGTGTTATCATGTAGTTCAAATTGCAAAGTTCAAAAGAATGACAATTTGAGTGAGACAGCAAGCAGTTCACAACCCTGGGTCTTCAAGTCTGAAATCCCACAAAGGCTTTAGCACCGTTAAGGAAAGAGGCCCTACGATCCTCAGGCTCCCTCTGGTGGTAATCAGTAGATACTAGGAAGACCAAAAGCCTCTCGCCCCCCTCCCCTCCTGGAGATGGGAGGATTAACTGGAGTCTTAAGGGGAACCTGCACAGAGGCGCGTGGTCAGGTTGCTTATCAAGACATCACAGAGTCCTTCTTCACGCCCTTTCTGTTACCAACACTTCAACTCCCAAAATGACAGGCTATGAAGAGAATGACAAGAAAGGGCAGCTAATTCCCACTTCCCAAAACGAGACTGGTGTGAAAGACCTTGATGCTCAAATCACCTGTCAAAGGTGTCCACAGTTCCTAGTCACAGCTCTAAAAACCCAGCAGGCAAATGGAATTATTTGCTGAGATGACTGAATGACTGATTGGTGGACCCCCTGGCTCAGTCACTCAACCACATGCTATGGTAGTTCAACCACATGCTATGGTAGGCCCTGTGCTAGAATAGGTGAGCAAAATGCAGCCACTGTTCTGATGTGCTGTGAGTGAAGTGCTGGGGACAGAGTGGGGGCATCTAACCCACACAGGGGAACGACGGCTATGGGTGGTGGGAAAGCAAAAGAAAATGTAATCGATGCTTTTTGTCCTCTAGAAATTTAGAATCTAGCTAGAGATATAGGGATAAAAGGCTAAAAAATAACTTAAAGGGGTAGCTGAAGAAGTTCTAAGTAACATGTTACTGGCATACTACAGACAGGGAGTGGCCTTGAAATGACATTGGCCAAAAAGCAGATGCCTTGGGAAGCCAACTGGACATCAAGTAGAAGCTCATGGTAGAAGAGAGTGGGGAGGATGAAGGATCACCACCGGAGTGGGTCCTAGGGATCTACTTTGTCAGGTACCCAGGGTTGATCAAATTAGGCAGGAATGGGCCAGGTGTGGGGCTCACGCCTGTAATGCCAGCAGCCTGGTAAGCTGAGTGGGAGGATTGCTTGCGCCAGAAGTCCAAGGCTAGCCTGAGCAACACAGTGAGACCATCTCTACAATTTTTTTTTTTTTCAATTTAGGGGGATGGACTCAATAATTAACGGGATGATCTATAAGCCAGATGCCAAATCAAGGAAGGGAAAACATCCTCCTTACAAGTGAATGATCATGTTTGCCTTCCAGGGTTCCCCTTGCCTCTTTCCTCCTATTATTTCTCACTCGCTTCTTGGGGGTCCTCATCCTTTCTGGTGGCTTTAAGGCGACCTATACGCAGACTCCACAATCTTCCATGTGAGCTTCAGTTCCATATATCTTCTTTCCACCTGGACACCTCCATGTGGCTGCCTGATGGATCTCTCAAACACCAAGTCCCAACTGAGCTTTTCATTTACAGCTATTTCAGCACAGGGAGGCACAGACTCTAGCTAGGCAGCCTAGGTTCAAATTCGAGCTCTACCACATACTAGGTATATGACCTCAGATGAGTTACTTCTCTTTACTTTGGTCTCCTAATGGGGAAAAACGAAGAGAACAGTGATTTTTATAAGATTGTCATGAGAATGAAAATGAGTTTTCTGACACGTACCCAGAGCTAGTATTTGCCGTTATTATCTTCCATTTACAAGTTGTTCTTTCTGTTTGCTGTCAACTGGATTCGGTAGTTTAATTAGGCAATAATATCCTTTCAGATACTCAAACCAGAAAGCAAAATACCATTGTTGACTTTCTCTCATTGTTTACATTCAATCTCCTGCCAAAGCCTCATCTGTACAACTTTTTGATCTGTGAATTTATTCTAAATACTTGTGGCTACCTTTCTTTAGATCACTGCCACCTTAGGCCTAGATCACTGTCCCAGGCCACACTGAGACCAGAATAATCTTACTAAAATGAATGCAGTCATTTCTTTTCTTTTCCTTAACTCCCATCATTCTTAGGAGAAACCTTTGGATAAACTCCTCGCCATGGGCTTTAAGATCCTTCTTGACCCGATTCCTTTCATCAGCACCT
Source organism: Nycticebus coucang (assembly GCF_027406575.1). Classification (NCBI taxonomy): domain Eukaryota; kingdom Metazoa; phylum Chordata; class Mammalia; order Primates; family Lorisidae; genus Nycticebus; species Nycticebus coucang. The sequence goes on along the minus strand of NC_069800.1, from coordinate 50,843,500 downwards.
CAAACTCTGTATGACCAAAAGCAAACTCTCCCACTCCCCAGACCTGTTCTTCTTCCCAGATTTCCTTCCTTAGTGAATGGGCCACCTACTGGCTTCACTTAGGCCAGACATCCCTGCTCAGCCTCCTCACTGTCCTTAGCTGGGGTTTCAGCTCTGGCCTTCCCCAAGATAATGCCAAGTGTTTTCTAACTTTTACGCCCCCCAACCCCAGCTGCTTTTTAAGAGGCTGCTAGAATGATATAAATTGCTGAGATATCACCAGTTTGCTGAAAATCATTTATGATCTTCTGGACAAAAATCTGTAGAGTGCCATGGTATCACAGCAACCTCAAACTCTTGGGCTTAAGCGATTCTCTTGCCTCAGCCTCCCAAGTAGCTGGGACTATAGGCGCCCGCCACAATGCCTGGCTATCTTTTGGTTGTAGTTATCATTGTTGTTTGGCAGGCCCAGGCTGGATTCGAACCCGCCAGCTCTGGTCTATGTGGCTGGCACCTTAGCTGCTAAGCTATAGGTGCCAAGCCAAAATCCAAGCTCTTTAACAGAACTCTCTCCCTGAGCTGGCCTGGCTTCCCTTTGCAGGCTCATTCTAACCCCTCCAACTGTCAAGGCAAACTGACTTTTCAAACTGTCCCAGGAGCTTCTCCCAGACACTGCCCTGTACTTCCAGAAGTGGCTAGACAACTCTCCTGGGTACCTACACAGCATCCTGTGTTTCTACTGATTTGGGGGCTCTCCAGCTAGACTAAAGAGCTTCTGCACAGCACCAGGCAAGCAGCAGGTGTTCACTAAAAGAACAAGTGGAAACTGAGGACACAAGAGGCAACCTGACACACTGAGGTCCCACAGCAGAGCTGAGCCACCAGAAGCAGCTCTGTTCACTGCACCAGCCTTCCAAAATGATCAACACACACATTTAATTCCCATTACCACAATGCCTTGGTAACAGGAAGTATTTCGTAACAGGATGATTATGGGGATTAAAAATACGTATTTTCTGTTACAGGGTGAACACTCAATGCCTTTCTCTGATAAACAATTACTGAGTGCCAACTATGTGCCTCAACTCTTGTGGGGACATACTGTATTTTCATCAACTCTAAAGACTCACCATTTGTTGTAGGTACAATTAAGAAAGAAAAAAAATACTACTTATTACACTATACCAGGACACACTGTCAATTCCAAGACGTACAGATTTTAAGGGTGCTAAATTGTGGGAAAATACACAGCTTAGATTCAATAAAAAATGTAGAGATAAAGAAAAGGATAAGAATACTTTTCTAGATTACCAACTGGTAGGATGGCGGCCACATTGGTAAGGAAATAAATTTAAGAATTTGAACTTGTCTTCTTCGAAGCTATTTTTTAAAATAAAAAATTATCTTCCTATATAAATTCATCGTTTCTGCAGTGTAAATGATGGAATTAAGGCTCGGTGCCTGTAGCTCAGGTGGCTGGAGCACCAGCCACATACACTGGAGCTGGCGGGTTTGAATCCAGACTGGGCTCGCCAAACAATAATGACAACTACAACCAAAAAATAGCCGGGCGTTGTGGCGGGTGCTTCTAGTCCCGGCTACTTGGGAGGGTAAGGTAACAGAATCGCTTAAGCCCAAGAGTTTGAGATTGCTATGAGCTGTGATACTACAGCACTCTACCCAGGGCAACAGCTTGAGACTCTGTCCTCCCCCCCAACACACACACAAAAAAAAAGAAAGAAAGAAAAAAGATGGAATTAAGTCTCTATTTAATTACTTCTAAGATACCTGTAACAAGAAGGAAGCACAGTTGAGGAATTTTTTACCCACCATACATAGCTTTTAAATTAAATTACTTTAACTTATATGCATTAAGTTAATACCAAGATAATTTCCAAACACAAGTTCAGGGTCCCGCCCTCTCCCCTCCATGGCTAAAATGACCCTGTGTTGCTGGAATAAGAGAAAGGTCTGGCTTTTTTTTTTTTTTTTTTTGAGACAGAATCTCACTTTGTCACTTTCAGTAGAGTGCTACAGCATCACAGCTCACAGCAACCTTAAACTCTTGGGCTCAAGCAATTCTCTTGCCTTAGACAGGCACCTGCCACAATACCCAGCTATTTTTTTGTTGTTGTTGTTGCAGTTGTCATTGTTGATTTTAGCTGGCCTAGGCTGGGTTCGAACCTGCCAACTTCAGTGTATGCGGCTGGGGCTGTAACCACCGTGCTATGAGCGCAGAGCCAGGTCTGGCTTTTGTTCACTCAGATCACAAGTTTTGCAGCTTCTCTATCTCATTCCAAGTCATGACATACCACACAGTGAGCCAGTCCTATGTATAATGGCTTAAACCAGCGGTTCTCAACCTGTGGGTCGGGACCCACAGGAATTTTATTAAAGGGCTGTGACATTAGGGAGGTTGAGAACCACTGACTTAAACCTTCAGGCGACATCAGGTGCATGAGTTAAGAGACTTCAGTATTCCCAAAAGATTCTTATCTTCTAAGTATTCCTTGAGTAATGAGTCACATTCTCCATCATAACTTTACAATGGAGATGTGCTTACAAAAATATCAAATACTTCAACTTAGTAGGTGTTAGTATTTAATGTTGTAACAGGTGGACATCAGGTAAAGTGAGAATTCACCAAAATTGTATTAAGCATCTACTAACCCCCAGGAATTATGTTATACTCTGGAATTCAAAGTGATCCAGACATAGCCTTTGCCCTCCATCATGTACTAGATTTTATCTGAAGCTATTATTTTGAAATGGCAGCTTACAAATACTATTTAGTCTTGATGCTGTTCACTTGTCAAGATCTGAAAAAAATTGTATTTTCTGCTGTCTTAGTCTTTTTTTTTTTTTTGTAGAGACAGAGTCACTTTATGGCTCTCATCACACAGCTCACAGCAACCTCCAACTCCTGGGCTTAAGTGATTCTTCTTGCCTCAGCCTCCTGAGTAGCTGGGACTACAGAGGCGCCCGCCACAACGCCGGGCTATTTTTTGGTTGCAGTTCAGCAGTGGCCGGATTTGAACCCACCACCCTTGGTATATGGGGCCAGCGCCTTACCGACTGAACCACAGGCGCTGCCCTGCTGTCTTATTCTTTCCCAAGTGATGTGGAGAAGGGCAGCCATGGATGAACAGGCTTTTTTTTTTTTTTTTTATTAAATCATAGCTGTGTACATTAATGCGACCATGGGGCACCATACACAGGTTTTATAGACCACTTGACACATTTCCATCACACTGGTTAACATAGCCTTCCTGGCATTTTCTTAGTTATTGTGTTAAGACGTTTACATTCTACATTTACTAAGTTTCACATATACCCTTGTAAGATGCACCGCAGGTGTAATCCCACCAATCACCCTCCCTCCGCCTGATGAACAGGCTTTTAAGACAGCTGAAGTTCTGACTTAATAGCACTGTGTGACACAAGACAAGGAGAGCTAGAACAAATCTTCCTGAGCTCCAGTCATCCTCCTTTGTACAATGGGTAAAATCACAAAAGCATTAAATGCAAGAATATGTACATAACCGCTGCTCAGTAGAGGGCGGTTAATGGTCCCCTCCCCCCCACTGCTGTCAGTTATTGAGCTTGTTATGAACAAAGAGAAATTTAAAATGTTTTACCCAGGGCTGACTATTTAACAACCATATACAATAAATTGTAGACTTCATTTCCAGACAAAGGCCAGGCATTCCAAGGCCTGACTGTGGTTCAGTTGGACATAGCTAAACAATCTTCAGCAGGCACTCTAGTTAGTTGGCTATACCTAAGGTATGGGGAATGGGGGAGGGAGGGTACAGTTTTGGTTCAAGGAAAAATCCTCACTCTAGGGCTGGGCAATGCCAGAGACTTCTATTGAGGAAAGTCATCGTCTCCCACGAAGCTTTGAGCAGTGTAGACGTGGAGCAAGGGAGTGGCAGGAGAGGAAAGGGCACAATTACATCTACAGAATCAGTCCTGGTGATGAAGTTGGTGGAGACTGTTGCACAGATCACCATTTCCTGCCTGCCATTGGAGCAACCTTCGGGGTATAAAAGTAAAAAGATCCTTAAAAATCACCTACTTAGATGAACTGCCTAAATCTTGTTGCAAAATTTGGTATGCATTTCTCTGGCTAAAGGGTCTAAAGCTCTCACCATATACTTAAAGGAGTCTACGCCTAAAAAAAGAGAGAGAGATTCGCTGGTACAGCCCAACTTTCTCACTTACTAGATGGAGAAGCTGAGGTCCAGAGACAGAAAGCAGATGCGTCAACTCAACAACAGGAACATCAAAAGCGAAGGCATTTCAATTCAATTCCAATTCTAGCCTCACTTTCGTGGCCCTATCCAATACCTACTCGCTTCTCTACGGCACCTCAAAGATCCTAGGAGGAGAGGGCTCGTGTTGGAGCCCAGGAGATAAAGCAAGCGGTCCAGATTCTTATCAAACCAAACGCTTAGGGCTTGACTGCGACAAAGACTCCAACATCCCGTCCTCACCCCCGAGGAATTCCCTCTTCTAGGTGCCTCCAGGTAGAGGGTTAAGCACAAAGAGACGCCAGGGAAGTGGAAGCAGTCTGAGAAAAATAACGCCTACTCACTCACCTGACAGAGAGGAGGAAGCAGGCACGCCCCAAAAGCCAGTCTGGAGCTAACCTCGCGGGAGGGAGCAGGGACAGAAAAGAATAACAGGAAATGACATAGGCGCACGTGCTTCCGAGAAGGCAGGTGCCGGGCGTTTAAGAGGCAAGGCGGCCGCCCCGCGCTTGCGCAGCCGCCGCCTGCAGCTCAGCCTAGTCACTGGGGTGGGAGGAGCATGATCAGGGGGCGGGCCGTGTCCCTGAGTGACGCAGGCGCAGTGCGACTCCGGAGGCGCGGGCCCCCTCTCCGCGGGTTTGGATCCGGGTCAGTCAGGCGCCGCGCTCGGGGAAGAGACGATCTGAACTGACGGGACCGGATCACCGGAGCGCCCCAGCTGCGAGGAGGTAAGTGTCCTGACGTGACGGGGAGGGGCCGCGGCAGCGCATCTCGGCCTCCACGCCCGGCCTGGTCGCAGGCGGCTTCCTGTGGGCCCGCCTGCCTCCTATCTCGTCGTTTCCCGGCGTTGACTGTCTGGGCCGGGCCTGGGCCTCGGCCTCCCCGCGTCCCCTCTTCCCCTGCGGCCTGGACCTGCCTGAGCTCCCCAGCCAACAGTCCGCCATCTAGTTCTCCGGTTGCCCCCGCCTGGTCCCGCTCCTCCGCGGTTTCCCGCCCAGCCGTAGCTTCCCCTTTTGCCTTCGTCGGCCGCCCTTTGCCCCTTCCCGCCCTTTCGTGCTAGCTTGTGAGCCCGGTGCTCGTTGGCCCCTTTCTCTTCGGCCTCAATCCTTTCTTCTCCTGCTTTCCTTGTGCCTTGGCCCTGCTCCAGCCGCTCTTTTTGGCCGGGAGACCCTCTGAAGGGGGCAGCTTCTCAGCTCGAGACCCTGGACGGGTAGACGCCCTGGACAGCTCTCCATTCGGCGTTGTCCCTTATTTCCATGTCCCCCAAGTTTGCCCCCGACTCTGTTTAACCGCGACAGAGCCAGAGTCTGGGTGAAAAGGATTAACGTAGTGTTTTGGCTGTGGCACTGAGAGTGTTAAGGGATGAGTGGGTGTGCAAAGAGAGGCGTGAATGTGTTTTTTGTCCTAGGTGCCGATTGTTTCAGTTCGGTCTTGTTTACCTCTTGCAGAGTTGCTGGGCAGGGTTTTCTACCCCAGACTTCACGCTCTCCGCTGGTCTGGGAAATTTTTGAAATCTTTTAACACTGTGGATGACACGCTTACTCGCGGATCCCTTATTTATGATTCTCAGGTCTTTTCGGGGGTCCTGGAAAAGTTAGACCGAGGCTTGGGGTTCAAGAGGTCTTGGTTAAAATGGCAAGATGTAAATTAGATTGTGACACAGAGTCGTCGACAGAGAAAACCAGGAATTTGCCCTTTTGATGGAGGAACTTTAGAAGAACTTGACCATTTTTGAAAGATTGGGGAAAATCCAAGGCAAAGTTAAATTGCCCTGTGTGATTTTACTTAATACAAATAACTTCTAATAGGCCTTTAAAAGTTAGATCTCTTTGGAGATTATTCAACTTAAATAAGTCACTGCAGTGAAAACGGCAAGAATGTGTTTGACAATTTTATTAATAATAGTTAATGAGGAAGGACAAACCAATTATATCTGTAGTCAGGAGTTAGTTGGACTGCTCTTGCTTTCCGTGAATGGGAAGCTGGGAATACAGAGCATAATAAGCTTTTTGTAATTACAAACATGGCTCTCATCTGGTATTTAAAGTCATGTCTACGACTCATGTTTGTTCTGGGTTAAAATAACTGAACAAAAAAAAGGTGAGTAATCAAAATGCTGAAATTCTGAAAATAGTTTAGACAGGACTTCATACCTGAAGTTTTAGTCTGTAGCCAGATTTTTATTTTGTTTTTTAGATGGCAGATCTTTTAGAATGCTAAATTTGTATTAACATCTAGCATGGTCACCAGCCATGATAGTAAGTCAGCATGGTATAATTAAAAGTTACATGTGTGGGTGGACAGTGTTATATTGTCTGGTCCTGGAGGGCAGGAATGAGATTCCAGTCCTTACAGAAATGGAGTTCAGAAGCTTCTATCCCTAGGATCTAGTGCTACACTCATGGTAGGAATTCTGTAAACATTTGTGGAAGGGATGAATTTCCAGCTATAGAATTCAGCAGTTATACCTAGATGTGATGTCTACTTAAGTATTGACTAATTTTTGGAGACGCCTAAGGAGGACTGTATGGGGTCTGTGGGTTGGGGAGACTGGCTTAGGTGATTTTTTTTTTAAATCTGTGTAAGGACCTACCCTTTGACTAGTCATAAGGTAATTGAGAACTATAAGTCAAACTTTAATTTAGTCCTGGCAGCAGGAAGAATTTGTTTACAACGCAGTAGCACTCTTTTGGAGGCTGTGGAACTTTGAAAATATTAGAATAAATGATCTTCGCTCACTCCTCCCCCAGATATATAGGCCATTATTGTATATTTGAAAGGATCCTGCTCTAAATTGAGAAGAATTAGAGACTGGTGAAGCATAGAATTGTATGAATGTTTCCTCATGTTAAAGTGCTAGTTAAATAAATCAGCAAAATATGTGTGGGGAGTGTATTTAAATGTCTTAAGTTGAGGTGAAAGCTCGTTTTCTGTTAGAATTCTTTTGAGACTGTTTTCAGGGTTCCCTAGATAGCTCTTCCTAAATTCTTAACTTCTATATATAGATAAACAGTGAAAAATCTTGATTCTTTGTCTCTTTTTTTGCCATTATGACACTTTGACCTTTGGAATAGTAGAGGTCTCACAATTACATCAAGCCCACCCCCAAGAAATGAGCAGATACGGAATCAGAGAGGACCCAAGGGTCCAAAGAGGCACTGCTCACTCTGAGTGTGCCATGGGGGTGGGGGTGGGGAGTAGGGGGTAACAGCTTAGAAATTAAGAGGTAAAGTGAAGGCCTCAAAAATTCTCTATCTTCCATTTGTTGTTTAACCTTTTTTTTCCTTTCACCTTTTTTTTCCTTTCTGATCCCTGTGATATGTTTATAGGTAATGGTTTGCTTATTTTTTCTTTGGGATTTGGTACTAATTACTACAAGTGAAAAAATAATTTGGAAACTGCATTCAAGGGTTTATTAACAGACTTTGTTGTGTTCCTTGTTGCTTTGGTTAGTCTTTTATCCTCTTTAAGTATAAAAATTTGTGTGGGAGAAATGGAAAACTGGTTAAACAGACTATGTAGTTAAGAGGAGATCATTTAAAGGTGTATCTACAGCACAGTAATTTTGTTTTTTCTTTATTTCTTTGTTTTGTCTAAAGAAAAATTTTCTTGTTTGAGTTGCAAGTATAGTTCACTTATTTTCTTTCTTGTTTAATAATTATTCAAAGCTATGAAAAAAACGAAATGAAGGTATAAACTTTATAGGAAGAGTGTAATCAGTAAGCATTAAAAGAAGTTTCTAATTCTGCTTTAACTATGGTAACTTATTGTTGTCTAAAACATGTTTTTGTGAATATTGATTGCTTTAGAAATACACTGCCCTGTATTATGAACTAGAATTGTTAGTGTTAGACCAGACAAATAGCTCAGTATCACTTTTTTTTTTTTTGTTAAGCCCTGAAAATGCAAGGCCTCAAAAAGTTGGTTAAAGACTCAGAGTTGTTCCATTTTAAAGAATCAGAGTGGTCTGATTTGAGCTTTTTTCTTTTTTCAGATGTAAAAGTCATTTTGTCCATAGGTTTCTAGATCAACTGAGATTTTGTTTTTCCCTGTTAGAAAGTAACTAAAACATAGATTTCAGGTGATGTAGTTTCCAAAACTGTGTAGTTAAGATGTTGGCACCAAGTATTTAGAGACTTTAAATTCTGTCCATTTTCTGTATCACTTCATTTGTTTCCTCTTATATAAAGCCTAAAGTGTCCTAATTATCTACACTTAAACTTCCTTTTAGAAATAAAAATTTGCTTTTTTCTTCCAACAGTAATGATATCAGGAATATATATTTTTAACAAAAGGCATGCTTTTGATTGCGCCTGTTTTCTCTTTGCTTACCTTATTTTTATTTTCTTTTTTAGTATTAACGGGAACATCCGTAGTAGTGTAAAAACTTTCACAATGAAATCTGAAGCCAAGGATGGAGAGGAGGAGAGTCTACAAACCGCTTTCAAGAAATTAAGAGTGGATGCATCAGGGTAATTAAACATGTAATATATTATTTAGAATCATTTATTTACTAATTATACGCAGTTTCTTTCCCCTTCTTCTTTTATTATTTCTCATTATTTTTAGAAGATATAAATACTGATAGTGTGACATGTCACCAGTTTCTGCAGGGTATTGTTATATTTTAAAAAGAAACTCTTCTATTAAATTTGATAAGTAGCAGCTATTTGTACTCCAAGGTTAGGTGTTTTCTTTAAGGAGGCTTCCTCCCCTTCTCTTTTTAATCAGAGATTATCAAGCATTGTCCCATCATGGATTTCCTCATGTTTCTCAAGGGAATGACAGTATTTTCAGTCAAAGTGAATTGGCTCAATAGAAATCTGTGAATATATTGTCGATTTCATGGTCTGTGATTGCTGAGTCTATCACTATGGAAACCTCTATTCAGTAAGGTTCTGTCACTGAGATCAATAATCTTGGATCCTTTGGTCAGACTAATTAGAGCACCTGCAGACCAGCTGCTATCTGAATGTTAATATTTTACCCTTTGCAGAATGTTCTGTGTAAGACTTCTCACCCCGATTCTTTGCCCTAGACCAAAAGAAATCTCAAAATTAAATGGATACAAGAATTTTTCTTTTGATGAATGGAAATCAAACACTGAAATCTTAAGAGTAGAACATTCCATAAATAACAATTGCTAATGTTTATTACTTACATGCTGTGCCTTCAACACTGGATAAAGTACTTTATGCACATTATTTACTCTTCCAACCACCTTACCTTAGAAGATAGATATTACTGTCTGTTCTGTTCACATATGAGACACAAATTGAGTCACTTGCTAAAGGTCAAATTGGTAGGAAGTTGCAGAGCCAGGATTAGAACCTAGATAATTTGTCTCCAGACCTGTACTCTTAATCATTCTTTTATGTCACTTTGAAGTATGCAGTACCTAGCACAAAGTAAAAATTAAGTAGATAATAGTGTAGCTGTCACCCTATTACTAGAATTATTTGTGGCCTACCAAATGGTAAGATTTTTATGCTAAGAGGTTTTCCCAGTAGGTGTTACAGGTGTTTTACATTTGCTTCTATGATATTTCAAAACAGCACTTTTCTTCCAGTGGTTCTCCAATATGGTCATCTTGCTATTTCATATCAGTCCTTTGATAAGCCATTTTGGGAAACAGAAACAAAGCAGAGAATCAGTTACAGATTGTTGTTGGAGTATATTTATTCCTTTGTGATTTCTTGTATAGAAACATTTTTTTTAAATTGGGAAAATACTAGGAATGTATACACATGCATATACATAAAAATCTCAGTGTATAAATTTATGTAAGTAGCTCTTGATACAAACTTCTTTGCTGATGTTTTATGAAGTTGAAATATAAAATAAGCATTTTGGTATCCCTAAAAATTACTTGGAACATTATAAAAACTTTTGAAGTATCTATAATATATGGTCAAAAATTATATATTTGTAGCTTTTATCTGCCTTGAGTAAAATTGTGGGACGAGAAGGAACAGTAGAGAACATTTGAGAAAACCAAATAAGAGTATAAGGGGTGAGTCATTAGCATGACTAAGCAGAATAAGACCTGTGTAGTGTAACATTCATTTCTACTTGTTTCATATTATTGCCAGTTTAAAAATGGGACATCTGAGTGACTGACTCATAAACTAACCAAGCTTTGCGAGGAATTTAGAGGGATCCTGTTCAGCAGGTTTTGATTCCTAATGGTATTTGTCTTATCACAACAAATCTCTACATATTTTTATGAAGCAATAATCCTTTTTATCTATGAAACAATATATGCTTATTATAGAACACTTTGTAAAAACAGGATAAAAAGAAGTAAGAATTATAATTTATTATAACTGGTTGACATATAGACATTTTTAATATAGTTGAAATTGTATGAATAGGTATTTATTTATGCTGTTTTCTTCTCATAAGCATCCTCCCATATCATTGCAAGTTCTTTGTATACTTAATTTTTAATCAATTCCTAAAAAAATTAAAAAATAAAAGTAATAAATAAAGTCCTAATATTCCATTGTATAGGTGTGCTGTGATTTATATAACATAGCATTTCTCTATTGTTGCATATCTACGTTATTCCCAGCTACTGTTTATTTTGTGTTTCATTGAGCATCTTTTTACATAAATAGATTTGATGTCTTCCTAAAGGATTTTGTCACTACCATAGCATGTATAGTAGGTGTTTTTTTTTGTGTGTGTGTGTGTATTGTAAAAGTCTGGAAGGATTTATGCCAAAATGTTAAACATTGGCAGTCTCTGGCTTGTGAGATTATGGATGGATTCTCTTTTTCTCTCTTTCAAATTTTTTTATGATTTTTACTGGGAATCCCATGTTATCTGTGTAATTTTAAACCACAAATATTTAACTCAGTAATATTTCAAGTTTATTAGTTGTAAAAATTAGAATATGTTTCTAAAAGTTGCATACATGAATAAGTATTCATTTTTAAGTTAGATTGAGTCTCCTAAAGTTTTTGCTTCTAAACTTAGTTCTCACAGCTCTAGTTTGCCCGTGTAAAATAACCGGCCAGTATCATTAGCATTCTCTCTGGACATAGGCCTGATCTGCCCCAGAGAAACAGCCTAAAAGTCTATTTATATCCTCCTGGTTACACTTATGAATCATTCTTTTGCTTATGGTTTTGCCACTGTGGGCTTTTAGGAATCCTTTAAATTTGATTTTGAAGGAATATTTACCAGAGCAAATTTTGAAACGCAAACTAGGAAGAAAATTAAGGCATTGATAAAAGTTGTATTTGAGTTGGTAACAGTAATCAGTTCTCATTATACAGTTTTCTATAGCAGTAAACTTTGGTCTTTTCTTCAGGTCCGTAGCATCTCTTTCTGTTGGAGAGGGCACAAGTGTCAGAGCATCCGTCAGAACAGCAGCAGATGATACCAAACCTAAAACCACATGTGCATCTAAAGATAGTTGGCATGGGTAAGAGCTTCTTTTTTTTTTTTTTTCTTTTTTTTTGTAGAGACAGAGTCTCACGGTACCGCCCTCAGGTAGAGTGCTATGGCGTCACACGGCTCACAGCAACCTCTAACTCTTGGGCTTAGGTGATTCTCTTGCCTCAGCCTCCCGAGCAGCTGGGACTACAGGCGCCCGCCACAACGCCCGGCTATTTTTCTGTTGCAGTTTGGCCGGGGCTGGGTCCGAACCCGCCACCCTCGGCATATGGGGCTGGTGCCCTACTCACTGAGCCACAGGCGCCGCCCGGGTAAGAGCTTCTTATTGAGATAGTTTTTATCCCAATACCTTAAAATATTATTGAATTTTCTTTCCTGAGTGTCTAGGAAAAAATAGGTTATTATATTTTTACTTTATATATTTTGAGGTTATTTTGTTAGGTTCATACAACCTAGGTCCATTTAAGTTTAGAATGTTTTCTTCGTGGTGAATTGAAACTTACACTATTCAGTGACATTTTTAATCCCTCATAATGGCTTTTGTCTTTATGTCCACTTTGTCTGGAATTAATATAGCTAATATAGTTTCCATTTTGTGTTCTTAAATTTTAGATAGTCTCATAAAAATGATATATAGCTGGATTTTTATGGCTTTTTTTTTGGAGACAGTCTCACTATGTCGCCTTCGGTAGAGTGCTGTTACGTCATAGCTCACAGCAACCTCCAACTCTTGGGCTCAAGTGATTCTCTCGCCTCAGCCTCCTGAGTAGCTGGGACTACAGGTGCCCGCCACAACACCTAGCTATTTTTTAGTTGCAGTTGTTGTTTAGCAGGCACGGGCCAGGCTCGAACCCACCAGACTCGGTGTATGTAACCAGCACCCTACTCACTGAGCTACGGGAGCCAAGCCTGGATTTTTATGTTTTTTTTTTTTTTCTTTTCTTTCTTCTTCGTACCTTTCTCCTTTTCCCCAGAAATCAGAAAAATAATTTTTAATTAAAAAATTTGTTTTAGGGTGGTGCCTGTGGCTCAAAGGAGTAGGGCGCCGGCCGCATAGGCCAGAGGTGGCGGGTTTAAACCCAGCCCCAACCAAAAACTGCAAAAAAAAAAAAATTGTTTTAAAAATGGTTTGATGGGTTTTGTTTGATTTCACAGAATTTTGTTATTATTACTTAAATAGTGTTTGTTTAGATTTTTCTACTTGTTTATAGTTATTTACACACCATTTTTCTACCTCAGACCTTCCATATGGGGTCACTTTCTTAACGTTTTTTAGTTCAGACTTACTATTAGTAAATAGGGCCTCTACATTGTATAACTCCGCATAAAATATATTTGAAACTTGTCCCCTGGAGTTATATATGGCCTTTTGGTAAATATACTGTTATCCTTCAGTATCCCTGGGGATCGGATTGGTTCCAGATTTCCCCTCACCCCTTGTCACGAATACCCAAATTGGAGGATGTTCAAATCTCTTATACAAAATCGTGTAGTATTTGCATATATATCCTATGTACGTTCTCTTATATACTTTAAATCATGTTTATGTTACTTGTAATACCTAATACAATGCCTACGCATCATTTCATTACTATGGATTTGATAGCTAAATTACTCTCTCTCTAACCCATAATCCATTCATGAGGGCAGAGCCCTTAGTACTGAAGAGTTATCACCCCCTCAAGGGTCCTACCTCTCAACATTGCTGCATTGGGAACCAAATTTCTTTTTTTCTTTCTTTTTTTTTTTTTTTTTGAGACAGAGTCTTAAGCTGTAGGGTAGAGTACTGTGGCGTCACAGCTCACAGCAGTCTCAAACTCTTGGGCTTAAGTGATTCTCTTGACTTAGCTTCCCAAGTAGCTGGGACTACAGGTGCCTGCCACAGTGCCTGGCCATTTTTATTGTTGTTGCAGTTGTTATTATTTTAGCTGGCCCGTGCTGAGTTCAAACCTGCAGCCTGGGTGTATATGGCCGGCACCCTACCCACTAAGGTACTGGCACCTCCGAGAACCAAATTTCTTTTTTTTTTTTTTTTTTTAAGTTATCAAAAAAAGTTATCAAGTTAACACAGTGCTGTGGCATCACAGCTCACAGCAACCTCTGACTCCTGGGCTCAAGCAATTCTCCTGCCTCAGCCTCCCATGTAGCTGGGACTACAGGCACCCGCCACAATGCCCAGCTATTTTTTGGTTGCAGCCATCATTGTTGTTTGGTGGGCCCGGACTGGATTCGAACCCACCAGCTCAGGCGTACATGACTGGCGCCTTAGCCGCTTGAGCCACAGGCACCGAGCCAGAGAATCAAATTTCTAACACATGAACTTTTGAGGGACACATTCAAACCACAGCAGAAGTACTTTGTAGTTTACCTTTGGCATACCTGAATTGCCAGTATTACCATTCTTGTATTCTGGGGCCATTATTGAGTAAAATAAGGATTCCTTGAAAACAAGCACTGTGTTCAGGTACCATAACGGTTGATCTGATAACCAGGACAGCTACTTAGTGACTAATGGGCAGGTAATGTGTACAGTGTGGAGATGCTGGACAAAGGGATGATTCTCACCCCAGAGGGTCCAGAGTAGCATATGACAAGATTTTATGACACTAGTCTGAATGGTGTGCAATTTAAAACTTATGAATTGTTTATTTCTGGAGTTTTCCATTTAATATTTTTGGACTATGGTTGACCACAGGTACCTTAAGGTGTGGAAAGTGAAACCACAAATAAGAGGGGATGGCTGTGTTCTGCTATTCAGGCCACCCATTTAGTTTAGTTCCAAATGTAAAATTTTTTGTTTTTTAGCATCCTGTTTGGTTTTGGGTGGCACTTGTATCTCCGTGGGTAGGGCGCTGGCTCCATATATTGAGGGTGGCAGGTTCGAACCCAGCCCTGGCCAGCTAAAACAGCACTGGCAATTCCAACATAAAGTAGCCGGGTGCTTTGGCGGGCGCCTATTGTCCCAGCTACTTGGGAGGTGGAGGCAGGAGAATTGCCTAAGCCCAAGAGTTTGAGGTTGCTGTGAGCTATGATGCTACAGCACTCTACCAAGGGTGACATAGTGAGACTCTGTCTCAAAAAATAATAAAAGAATTGGTTTGGTTTTTTTCCTCTAATCTATTTTTTTTTCCTTTGTTCAGTTCTTTCATTTAGTTAAATATTTTATAAATGGCTTTATGGTATGTCCAGTATTTGAAAACTTCACGGGTTCTAAATCTTTGTTTTTTTATAGGTTGTTATCAGTGATAGAAATGAGTCATAAAATCTGCTCTCTATTTAATAGCAGTGACTATTTATAGCTTTAACCTTACAGTGGTACCGAAGCTGCTACATTCAGGTTTAGGGCACAGCCTTTAGGCTTACTATTTAAATGGCCTTTGTGAGGTGCTTCCCCCAGGTTCCCAAGGCTGGAGTTGGAACAGAGCAGGCATTCTGCACCAATTGTTTGTCCCAAGTCAATCAATTAAAAACTACCCTTATCTCATCTATTTCTGTAGCTTGCTAATAAGATGTTGAAGTTTTTGAGACACGAAGACTTAGGCAGCTTGAAAATGGAAGCAGACACATCTCTTGGAAATTTCTCTTGGGGAAAATTTATGATCTTAGACTCAAACCTGAGAGGAGGTAAATTTCCAACTCTTCTAAAGTATCTGTTTAGGAGGGCTCTGTATCCCAACATCTTGTATATTTTTTTCCTCTTAGGTCTACAAGGAAGTCTTCACGAGGAGCAGTGAGAACTCAGCGTCGTCGACGTTCTAAGTCTCCGGTCCTTCATCCTCCAAAGTTTATTCATTGCAGTACAATAGCATCTTCTTCCAGCAGCCAACTCAGGCACAGAAGCCAGACTGACTCCCCTGATGGCAGCAGTGGGCTGGGAATTTCAACTCCTAAAGAGTTCAGTGCAGGAGAAAGCTCAACTTCTCTTGATGCTAATCATATGGGGGCAGTCATTGAGCCTTTGAGAACTTCGGTTCCAAGGCTCCCATCAGAGAGTAAGAAAGAAGACTCCTCTGATGCTACCCAAGTCTCCCAAGCAAGTCTCAAAGCCAGTGATCTCTCTGACTTTCGATCTGTTTCCAAGCTAAACCAGGGCAAGCCATGTGCATGCATAGGCAAGGAATGCCAGTGTAAGAGATGGCACGATATGGAGGTGTATTCCTTTTCAGGCCTGCAGAATGTCCCTCCTTTGGCTCCAGAACGAAGATCAACCCTTGAGGACTACTCTCAGTCACTGCACACCCGAACTCTGTCTGGCTCTCCTCGCTCCTGTTCTGAGCAAGCTCGAGTCTATGTGGATGATGTGACCATTGAGGACCTATCAGGCTACATGGAGTATTACTTGTATATTCCCAAGAAAATGTCCCACATGGCAGAAATGATGTACACCTGATAGCAGGAAGCTAATCCATTTGCTTTAAACCAATGAAGGGTTATCAAAGAGATTTAGTTAATGACAGACCTTGCAGCCACTTTGTGTGAGAAGACATCTCTTTCTGCTCACTGTGCTTGCAATAAAAACTTTTCTTGGCATCTCAGTTAATCTTATCTTCATTCTTTAAACTTGCTCTCTGAGTTCTTACATACCCATCAAGGCAAGCAGATCAAAGAAAATCCCTCTCATTTAGAAATGTCCCTGGGGGATGAAGAAACCATAATTACTGGAAACTGGCAGAAGGGAGTGTGTTATAAAAGCCTTTGTAATACAGTGCATTTTTTAGATCTGTTTAAGATTTGGTAGCCAAGGAAACACAGATGTGGTTTTGTAACTGTACTGAAAATTTGTTGTGCTGTAGTTGCCAGCCCTTAATATTAGAAGTTACAAGACTAATTTAAACCATCTCTGATTTAACACAAGATTTATTGTATCTATAAACGTTTTTAATGTTATTGTTAAGCCAGAGATCTAAAGTTTAGATTCAATTTGAATAAACTAGCTGGCCTGCCCTGTATTGTTTGAGAGAATTATTAACCATCACTAAGTAAACCCTTGCTGGTGCTGTTTGTTGCAAGGCATGTTACATGAAGCTTCTCAAGCAGCTTGGAGTTGGCTGCTTCAGTTGGAAGGAGGGCATGTACTATTTGAAACTAGTAAGTATCTTCCTCACCGTTGGCATTATTACATACGGATTTTTTTTTTTTTTTTTTTGAAATTAGTTGTGAGATAAGTCTTGTATCTCAGAATGGTTATTATTTCTATGAATTTCCCTCTCATCCCAGCAATCCCCAGAGAGAATTGTGTACATTTCTGGTCAACCATCCCAAAATTTCAAAGTTTGGTAAAAAAAAAAAAAAAAATCTGTCCTTAGTTTCAACTGGAGGGTGAATAAATCCCTGTCATTTTCAGGTAGCTCCAAAATGAATTTTGCATATGCCACATAGCTTGTATTTTATCTTAGACCATTGCATATCGATCAAATGTAGTGACAGTGTTTAGCTGTGCTAACAGAATGTTAACAGAAAGTTTGTTAGATTTATATTACAAAATAGGTTTAGAGTGTTTATTAAAACATCCCACTGGCTGTATGGCTAATTCATGATCATGGGGTATGGGCTTCACAAATAGGTGATTTATACTTGAGAGAAGTGGTGAGGGTATTCACTAGAAAAGCTCTGACCTTGCTTAAGTAGTAGGGGTCACCTGCTGGCTATTAGCTTTGTGTAGATTTAGTAACACCTGAAGGTAGTGGTTCCAGTGAGGCAGCAAAATGCCCATCACAGCACTAGAAGCTGTAACAGATTTCTTAATAGAAAGTACACTGGTATATCTAAGGCAGCAATTCTCAAATTTTTAGCCTGCTTTATACTCACTTTTCAGGACCCCGAAGTTTTGTTTCTGTGGTTTATATTTCAAAATTTGTCATATTAGAAATTAAGAAATTAAAAAATTAAAAACAACCTGTTATGAGCTAACATAATACATAAATAAAACAATTAAAATGAAAAATAACTTTTCCAAAATAATAAGAGTGGCATTGTTCTACATTTTTGCAAATCTGTTTAATGTTTGGCTTAATAAAAGATTCTCATATATGCTTCTACATTTACTCTCAGGATACCATGCATTTTGATGTCTCCAGCAAACCTCCTGTGTACTTGTGAGAATGAGTGTGAAAAAGCCAAATACAGGTTGAGTATCCCTTATAGGAAATTCTTGGGACCAGAAGTATATCTCAGATCTTGGATTTTTTAAAAATTCTGGAATATTTGCACTATATACTTAGTGGTTCAGCATCCCTAGTCCTAAAATTTGAAATATTTCAATGTGCATGTTATTTGAGCACTCAAAAAGTTTTGTATTTGGATGTGCCTGTGGCTCAGTGGGTAGGGCGCCAGCCTCATATACCGAGGGTGGCGGGTTCAAATTAGGCCCCAGCCAAACTGCAACAAAAAAATAGCTGGGCATTATGGTGGGCACCTGTAGTCCTAGCTACTTGGGAGGCTGAGGCAAGAGAATCACCTAAGCCCAGGGTTGATGGTTGCTGTGAGCTGTGATGCTATGGCACTCTGCTGAGGGCAATAAAAAACAAAAGTTTCATATTTTGGATTTTTGGATTAGGGGTACTCACCCCATAATGTCTTAGTACCATAAAAATGGTTTTGATCTCTTCAATCCTCCCTGAAAGGATTGCAGACCACACTTTGAGAACCACTAATCCAAGCTATTCAAGCTTCTGGTTATAAAGGTACGACCTCCCCCTTACCTTCACAGCTACTGTTTTGCCTTACCCTTTTTATGGAGAGTAGTGAAGTGATTGTCACGATAGTGAACTACTTAATTCAAGTTCATGTTAAGTGGGTTTAATGTGTTACTTGAATTAAGATTAGTTCTTAAGTCCTTTTTGTTTTGCTTTTTAAGCTAGTGGTCTGAGTATTTACTCAATGCTGTTACATTAACATAGCTGTCACTGGAGAATGAAGAACGATACATATTCTTTTCATACAAAGTTGTCAGAAGGGGAGTAGGGAGTGAAAAGGACAAAGTTCCAGTGACCTAGTAACTTAAATCCAACTTGGATAAAAGTTTTGGCATTCCATTATTTGTGGGAATTAGTTGTAAGGTACATCTCATTAAAATCTTACTGAAAACGGGCGGCCCGGTGGCTCAAAGGAGTAAGGCGCCAGCCCCATATGCTGGAGGTGCTGGGTTCAAACCCAGCCCCAGCCGAGAACTGCCAAAAAAAAAAAAAAAATCTTACTGAAAACATGAATCTTGAAGTCAAAAGTTACTCTGCTCAGACCCAGTTGGGCTTTAATATTTAATGTCCTTCAGAACATTAGACTGATTTGTCGATGTGACTTACTGGAAAATGAGTTCAGTTTGTGAACTGTGGGATTGTTTTACTTGATGTTCTGGAAAAGTAGCATCTTGATCTCACATGCCTTCATTTAACAACTCTTCATTGAACATTCATTCAATGAACATTAAGTGCCTACAAGACACCAGGCAATCTGTACTAGATGCTGAAACTAGAACAGTAAGCAAAATGATATCATCGCCCTTAGTGGAGAAAGATGAACATGTAAGTGGTATGGAGAGGAAGGGTTAGGGCTAGGGTAGGAGTAGGGAGTTGCTATTTTATTTGGGGTGGTCAGAAGTGATAAGGTGATATTTGAGCAGAGACTGGAAGGGAGGGAGGGAGTCATGGGGGCATTTGAGGAAGGAGCATTCTTAGCAGAGGGAATCAGTGAATGTGACTTGAGTAGATGGGGTCTGGAGGGGGGCAGATTGTGGGGGAGGTTGGTAGGCCATTTTTCTACCTTGGTAGGCTTTGGTTCTTAGTCTCAGATAGGGAGCCATTGGGGCATTTGGAGGAGAGGAGAGAACATGGTCCCACTTTTTATTTTTTATTTTTTGAGACAGGGTCTCATTTCATTGCAGGCTTGAATGCAGTGGTGTCATAATTCCCTGCGACCTCAAACTCCTGGGTTCAAGCCATCCTTTTGCTTCAGACTCCTGAGTAGCTGGGATTACAGGCACACATCACCACTCCCGGTTAACAGATTTATGTTTTAAAAGAGCCCTAGCTCCTGTGAGCAGACTAAGGGAAGGCAAGCAGGGCAGTTAGGAGGCTCTTGCAGGAAATCGAATAATGGCAGGGCAGGAAACAGTATGTTCTGGAATTATTCAAAGGGATTTACTATTGGGCTGGATACAAGGTATAAGAGAGAGACAGAAATAAGGATGACTGCAAAGGTTTTAATAAATGGAGGTCATGTGGAGGAACAGATTCGGAAGGGGAAATTGGGAATTTGGTTTGTTCTTGTCAAAGCTAAGGTGCTGTGAGCTATATAGAAATGTGAGTAGGTGGTTGGATAAATGAAGATCAGGCTGGAGATGCAAATTTAAGAGTCCTCAGTGTGTGGATGTTATTTCAAGCCATGTGATTGGAAGCGATCCCCTAGAAAATGGATGTAGAGGAAGAAGCTCTGGGACATTCCCAGGGTACAGAGGTCAGAGGAGTAAGGAACCAGCAAGTCAGAAGCAGAACCAAGAGGATTCTAGAAGTCAATTGAAAAAGCATTTTAAGAAGGGAGTCACCAGCTGCCAACTGCTGCTAAGAAAGAAGGCTGAGGACACCCAGTGTGTGCAGGCCCCCAGTATACACAGATGCACCAGGGCCTCTGCCATATACATGTCCTTATGTATGTTTTTTGGAAAGAAGAGCTCTTGCTTCAAACAACTCACAGTTTGGGGGGAGCAGCCAGCATAAGGGAAGGAAGGGCACCTGACCCAACCAGGAATCTTATCTGGAAGGCTCCTGAGCAGGAAGGCTTCCTCAGCTGAGCCTTCAGGGGCTGAGAAGAGCTCTCACCCTCTTTCTCTCTGGATTTTCAGTTCCGCCACTAGGATCCCCGAGGAGCAGCCAAGCTTGATAAGTTGAGAAGATAATAGAGGAATGACATGACCAAAGAACAGGGTGTGAGAAAAGACCCAGGAAGAAGAAAGAATGGGATAGCTACCTTTAAAAACAGTTTAAAATTCATTTCAAATTTTAATAAATTCCGCGTGGTTTGACAAGTTGGATTTCCCAAGGGAAATCTGTTGTAATGCACATGTGGCCTCAAGAGGGCTCCCTTTTCCTACAGTGCGCTGGTGGAAAGGGTGGGACAAAAAGAGGCAGCTTGTTAGAGCAGGTAGGGCAGTACCAAATTGGGCAAAGAATTTCACCCAAACTTTTACAAAGTCAGAGTGTCCCTCTCCCAATAATTTAGTTTAGCAGTCTACAGAAAAGATAAACCACAGGGTAATGTTGAGTAAATTCGTGTTGAGAATAGAGTGCTTCAATATGAACATGGTTAGTATTTAGGAGAGGTTCTCGCTCCTGTCTTTAGAGAGTATTTTATTAAGCAAGGTGGTTTGATAAAAATTTTACGATGTGAGAATAACTAACATTCATTAGGTATTTAGTGTGTTCTAAGCCTTTCAATAGTATTAACTCATGTAATCCTCACCCACCCATCTAAGGTAGATGCTACTGTTCTTCATACCACTAACTCTTTGAGGGACTTTTACAGATGAGAAATGTGCAGCTTCAAGAAATTAACAATTGGTCCAAGGTCGCACAGCTTGTGGGGGATAAAAGTGGGATCTGGGCTCAGCACCTGTAGCTCAAGTGGCTAAGGCGCCGGCCACAGACACCAGCGCTGGTGTGTTCAAATCCAGCCTGGGCCTGCCAAACAACGACAACTACAACCAAAAAATAGCCAGATGTTGTGGCAGACACCTGTGGTCCCAGCTGCTTGGGAGGCTGAGGCAAGAGAATCGCTTAAGCCCAGGAGTTGGAGGTTGCTGTGAGCGGTGATGCCACGGCACTCTACCCAGGGCGACAGCTTGAGGCTCTGTCTCAAAAAAACAAACAAAACAAAACCTGGGATATGAACACATATCTAACTTCAAAACTACCCATCCCATACACTCAACAGTTAAGTAAAAGAATTCCCGAATTTATACATGTCATTAAGAAGCAGTTTTTTTTTGCCCCACCCCTCTCCCTCCTTCCCTCTCTCTGCTTTTCCTTCCCCCATCATGACCTTAATTGTCATTAATTGTCCTCATATCAAAATTGAGTACATAGGATTAATGCTTAAGAAGCAGTTTTTTAATGTGAAGCTTACAGTGGTTTTTAACCAGGGATGAGTGTCAGATTTATCCGAAGAGCCTTGTAAAACAAGGAGACTGCCCAAGTCTTCTCCCAGGACAATCTAATTCTGTAAGTCTGGGGTGGGCCTTTGGAGTCTGTTTATGTTTTTAAGTTCTTTAGCTGACTCTTCTGTGTGCCCACCCTTGGTAGAGAACCACCATAGGCAGCTTCTACAGATGAACAGTAGACATATTTAGGTAGATGGAACAGCTTAGTAGACAGCCTGAGAACAGGCATTTAATGATAGGGGGTATTGGATGCAGGTGGCTCAAATTCCTCCAGCTTCCAGTCTGCAATGCTCTTCCCTCTTCCCTTGACAACAAAGCTGGAAAGAAATTTACGATTCTTCAAAGATCGTGGCCAGAAGAGGTAAAGCAGAATGCTCTGGGGGTATGTCAAGGTGTTCTTAGAAGAGAATTGTGCAAACAAGCTGTCAGTCGACCTGGCCAAAGTCTGAGTCCAACTCCCCAGACAATAGTCTCTATCCACTATTTGCTGCCTGTCAGCCTGGCAAATAGTGACAGTGAACTTAAGAGGCTGGGTATTTCTACGTGGTGGCAAAATGTACACACAGAAGGTCTCTAAGGTCAGGGGCTGTGAACAATGTCAGAATCAAGTCATGAGAATAGGTAATCAACTGGGAAGAAAGGAGAGAACATTTTTTTACCCATTTCTGAAATAAGAACAAAACTTTTGCAGTGACTTTTTTCTTTTTTTTGCAGTTTTTGGCTGGGACTGGGTTTGAACCCACCACCTCCGGCATATGGGTCTGGCGCTCTATTCCTTTGAGCCACAGGCGCCACCCTGCAGTGACTTTTAAGTGGCCTAAATTGTCATGGGATTTGGAAACGTCTGATAAATTTAAAGGCAGACAATAGTCTAATTTTCTCTACTGCCTGTGATGCT
Source organism: Nycticebus coucang (assembly GCF_027406575.1). Taxonomy (NCBI): domain Eukaryota; kingdom Metazoa; phylum Chordata; class Mammalia; order Primates; family Lorisidae; genus Nycticebus; species Nycticebus coucang. Next base: position 50,820,816 of record NC_069800.1, on the reverse strand, counting down.
TGATTTTTGGTGATCACTCCCATCCCCGCCATCATACTCACACATCCCTCACGCTTCCTGCTCTTGATGGCTTTTACCTTTCCCAGAATCTCTCTACGCTCCTGTTACCTCTGGCTCAGCTGAGATTTACAGTCATTAGCACAGGCACCAACTTCTTCTCATGGAAACTAATTTGTTCTTTTTACTGGAGTTTGGTGGGAACCTGAGTGCTGGGAATCCACCCAGGACCTTTGGTCTTGACCCTGCCCTAAGAGCTTTCTGAAGTCTGGCCCCACAGGCTTTTAAGGACACTAGAGCACAAGAGAGTTTGGAAAGGGAAATTTAAAAAAAAATCATGATCCTTGAGTGTTCCTCAGAGGACCTCTTCCAACACAGCCCACAGCCCTGAGCTTAGAGGGAGAGCAAGGAGGACAGGCGGCTCTCAGTTCAGAAGGTTCTTCCAGCGCTCCTGGGGTGGAGGGAATCTGGATTGTGTGTGAGCGCTGGATTCAGATTTGCTGTATCTTCCAGACTGTTTCCAAAACTCATTTTTTTTTTCCTGAGTTCCCTCCTTTGCCTTCAAAAGCACATATGAAACTGTTCCGTTCTTTTCTCTTTAGGTCACCAGATTCCTTGATGGGGCTGGCAATGGCACTGAAGCCCCAGGTCCTGTTGGGGCATGTGAGTGGTGCTGGGGCTGAGAGTTGCCAGCCTTTACACTCTGGGGGATTTTAAATGTTCCAGGACTGGGTGTTCCCCGAGTCTTCCCCTCTCCTCCCTCTGCTGACTCCTGTGCCCCCCCTCCGCATGCAAACCCGGAGACTCAGGGTGCAGGGGAGCTCTCACCCCTGGGAAGAACAGAAGCCGAGTCCCAGGGGCTGCCTGCGCTTAGCCCTCAGCCTCCATTCTCATCTCTCCAGCCGCGGCACCGGTCAGCAGCACCGCCCGATTTGAAATACCCCTCCTTCGCGCTTTGAAGGAGGCAGGGCTGGCCAGGGGGTTATTTTGGGAGCAGCTTCTGAGATCCGATGGCCTTGTTAGGGCAACACTGACCTTTCCGTCCCGGGGGGAGGGCAGGATCGGGGAAAGGGGCGGGGCAGCGGTGGAGCCACGGACAGCCCCGCACACCGCCGCTGCCCAGAAGCGGGCCAGCCCACCAGGGGATCTTCCCCTTTGAAGCGGCTGGGACCTCCTCCACCCCCGCCACCCTTTCACTGTGCTGCTTAAAGGGATCACACGGTTTCCCCCCGGACTCCATGGAAGCCAGACGCCGGACAGTTTTCAGGGACTTGGAGTCTTCCCTTCCCGCCCCCTTCGCCATGGGCTGCCTTGCTCGGGCTGACTGAGGGGGGCTCCCGGGCATGGCTCTGACCAGCCGCCCCGGTGCTGACTCGGCTCCTGGGCTTGGTCAGCCTTCGCTGAAGTCCTGCTCCCCGCGTCCCGGGGCACAGTGCTGAGTCTGGGGGCCAGCCCGGAGGTGCCCTCTGCACCCAAGCTGGAGGACCGGGAGGCCGTCGGGGGCTACGATGAGATGAGCGGGGGCCGCTTCGACTTTGACGATGGCGGGGCATACTGCGGGGGCTGGGAGGGGGGAAAGGCCCACGGTCACGGACTCTGCACCGGCCCCAAGGGCCAGGGCGAATACTCGGGCTCCTGGAACTTTGGCTTTGAAGTGGCAGGCGTCTACACCTGGCCCAGCGGAAACACCTTCGAGGGCTACTGGAGCCAAGGCAAACGGCATGGGCTGGGCATAGAGACCAAGGGGCGCTGGCTCTACAAGGGCGAGTGGACACACGGCTTCAAGGGACGCTACGGGGTCCGCCAGAGCACCAGCAGCGGCGCCAAGTATGAGGGCACTTGGAACAACGGCCTGCAAGATGGCTATGGCACGGAGACCTACGCAGACGGAGGTGAGCCCAGCCCCGGGCCTGCGAAGTGGGGGTGGTGGGCAGGAATGGAGAGGGTGGGGAGCATTGCTGGAGGCAGGAGGGGTGAGGGGCAGTTGGCACATCCATGGACTACTGTGCGATTTGCTGTGTGGCTACCGACAAGCTGCTCTACCTTTCTGAACATCCATTTTCTTATCCTAAAGTTAAGGCCAATAAAGAGGTGATTGAGAGGATGAGCAGGCGTGCTTAATACAAGGCCTGCCATATACAGGGCCTGCATACTCAACACATGCCCAATAAAACATAACTACTGTTTGCATGTTGGAGATACAAATACCACGGAATAGGCTGTAGCTTATGCTCTGGCAGAATGCTCTAGTCTCAACTATTTTCAAGCAATAGGTCATGAAGAGTGTTCATTCATCCACCCACCCATCTACCTCCCCACGAACCTATCTACTCACCTACCCACCCATCCATTCATCCACCCACCCATCCCAGCACCTACCCACCCATCCATCTATCCACATACCTACCCACCCACCCATCCATCCACGTATCTTATTCACCATCCATTCACGCCTTCATTCATTCAATAAATATTTCTGTGGCGCCTCCTATTAGTCAGGCATTGAACAAAAGATTAGATATAGAAAGGAATAAGACACAGTCCCCGGCTTCAGTGATAGAGAGGCATGCAAACAGTTATACACATTATACCCACAGATGTAGATGCTGCGGCAGGAAGGAGCAGTTGGATTTAAGGATGTCAGGGAATGCTTTGGTGGAGGTGACACCTGAGCTTGATCTTGGTGGGAGAGTTGTATTTGTGAGGCTGGGATTGGGGAACCAACACCCCAGGGAGAGAGGTGTGCATAAAGGCTCAGAAGCATGAGAGTAATTAGTGGGTTAAGGACATGGAGAGGAGCTCTCTGTGGCAAAAGAGCCCTGTGATGTGACAGAGCAGATGTCATTGTCTCATCCATTGTGTGTAACTTTGGACATACCATTTTTCTGGGCCTCAGTTTCCTCATCCATAAAATAGGATGCTTTATAATATTGGTAGTGCTCAAAATGTGGTCATGGACAGGCCAGTTAGAAAATTCAGGGGCCACACCCAGATCTTCTGAATCAGAGTCTCTGAGTGTGGGCCTAGAAAACTGTTTTACATGCTTGTCAGGCAATTTTTTTTATGCATGTTAAGATGTAAAAAGTATGATGGCTCACACCTGTAATCCTAGCACTCTGGGAGGCCGAAGTGGGTGGATTGCCTGAGCTCAGGAGTTCAAGACCAGCCTTAGCAAGAGTGAAACCCCATCTCTAAAAAGAGCCAGGCCTTTTGGCTGGTGCCTGTAGTCCCAGCTACTTGGGAGGCTGAGGCAAGAGAATTACTTGAGCCCAAGAGTTTGAGGTTGTTATGAGCTATGACACCACAGCACTCTACCCAGGGTGACAAAATGAAACTCTGTCTAAAAAAAAAAAAAGAAGAAGAAAAGTATTGCTTTAAATTAGGGGCTAGAAAACTGTAAACCATGGACCAAACCAAGCTGGCCTGCTGCCTGTTCTGTACACTTATGAGCTGAGAGTGGTTTTACATTTTTAAATGTTTGAAGAAAATCAAAGGGAGAGCAGTATTTTGTGACACATGAAATTATACAGAACTCCCTGCATAATAGCCTCAATTTTTCCTTCTTTTGTCCCACAAATCCTAAAGTATTTACTACCCTACTCTTTATAGAAAAAAGTTTGCTGGCTCCCGCTTTAAATGGTCCTTCAGCCTCCTCTGACTCGGGATAATTCTGTGAAGTCTTCCCAATGTGTGGCATTGGAAAGAGGAGCTAACACAGATAAAAACCAGCTAATTAAAAATAATTTGGCATTTGAAGGCATGTGTAGGATATTCTATTTGTCACTACTCTTCTCTCTCTCTAACTGAGGACAGGAAGTGGGTAGTGTGGGAGTGGGCTGAGGGTGAGGCTGGGGACAAGGCAGGTGTGGCAGGAAGAGGCAGCAGCTACCTTGGGAGTGCAAGGTTTGCTGCAGCTGAGGCTCTTGGGCACACCAAGAGCAGTTGCAGGTGCAGGACAGGTTTGTATCTGAGCTCCCAATTGGTAGGTGTCTGGGTGAGGGCTTGGCCTCGAACGTGTCTGGGTGTGTTAATAAGGTGTGTCCCTACAGGTGTGGCCATTACACAGCACTGAAGGGAAGAGTGCTGAGGACAAATTCTGGCTCTGCCACTTGCTAGTTTGGGGGCTTTGAGCCATTCACTGAGCCCCTCCAATTCAGTACAGTTCATTTCACCAGATGTTTATGCTGGGTAGCGAGCTAGGCACTGGGGACACAGCAGAGAGCAAGCCCCAGTTTCTCTGCCTGTAAAATGGAAATGATCCTTGAGTGTTCACATGGCATCAGTTACCCATAGCAGGTGGTACGCTGTAGGCTCTAAAGTAAGGGGGAGGTGTGTGTGTGTGTTGGGGGTCTGGATGTGAGTCAGGGACCCATATTTCTGGGTTGAGAGGAATATGGGAAACTGTGAGCTGTTCCCCCGATATGTTTAAAAGGAGGAAAACCTTTCATTCCATTCATTCATTCACCCAACCAATATTGCTGAGCACCTGCTCTGTTCCAGGCACTATTTCATGGCAAGTTCTAAGGATGGGGGCAAGACAAGGTCCTCAAGGAACTCTCTGTTTAGTGGAGAAAATAGAAATAAATCAGGGTGGCACCTGTGGCTCAGTGAGTAGGCCGCCGGCCCCATATGCCGAGGGTGGTGGGTTCAAACCCAGCCCCGGCCAAACTGCAACAAAAAAATAGCCGGGTGTTGTGGCGGGTGCCTGTAGTCCCAGCTGCTCTGGAGGCTGAGGCAAGAGAATTGCGTAAGCCCAAGAGTTAGAGGTTGCTGTGAGCCGTGTGATGTCATGGCACTCTACCCGAGGATGGTACAGTGAGACTCTGTCTCTACAAAAAAAAAAAAAAGAAAGAAATCAGGAAAAAAACCATATGTAATGGTCTGAACAGAGGGAAGAAGGTGATGTTTTCAGAAGCAGGACGGGGAGGCCTAGAGAAGATGTAAAGACTTTCAGGCCGAAGCAATGTCGATGCAAAGGCCCTGAGGCAGGGCTGGGCCTGGCATGGTTCAGGAACAGCAAGAAGGCCAAGGTGGTAGGAACAGAGTGAGTGAAGGGTACAGGCAGGAGTGGACATTGCAATCATGGGCACGGACTGGGTAGCACAGGCTTTGTAGGCCCTGGGGTTGTCCCAGGTGTTCATAGGAACTCTCTAGGATAGGTAACCAGAATACCTGCTGCTCTGGTTTGTCAGAAGCCTGTGTCTCAGACTTCTGGATGAGGGATGGCCTCACATCCCAGGGCCCTGGAAACCTCACAGAGTCTCTCTCCCAAGCTACACATGAAGTGTAACTCTCCAAAATTAGATGTGGCCAGTGCTTTGGAAAATCTCTTTAATCAATCTGTCATCAGTCCCCTGAGGGTTTGTTAGGGATCTACCCTATGCTCTTTCCCCTCTGTATAGCACTGAGTGAACGTGGATAAATAAGACCCCGTGATTAGGAACAGCTGGGAGTCAGGTAGCCCTGCGTTATTGCTCTGGACTGACCATGTGATTTCATCTCTTTGATCCTTAATTTCCTCATCCATAAAATGGACCCATCCTAATCTCTCAGGTTTCTCATCTTAGTAAATGACAGTTGCTGTTTGTGACTATTAACTATGGTTAGTTCATCCAATACATATTTCTGGAGTGACTATGATGAAGCCAGCACTAGCTACACTGGAGGTGTAGCAATGGACAGAATGGAAGAGCGCCCTATCTTCACAGAGAATCTAACAGGAAATGGCACTGCAGGACAGTGGTGGGTGCTAGGCAGGGGCAGACGGGGGACTAAGGGAGCAAGACGTGGGCAACTTAGTTGAGAATTAGGTGTTCAAGGAGGCTTCCTGAAGTATGTGGGGTGCTGAGCTCTGAAGGTAGGTGCAAAAGTTATCAGGTGACAAGGATGGAGGGTGGTACTCCAGGTGGAGAGAAAATCCGGGTGGAGAGGTAGAAAGTCCAACACTTGCCGTCCAGCCAGGAGATAAAACTGAAACTTGCATCTTATTTTACCACCTTTTCTTGCAGTCAAATTCTACAGGTGACTCCCTACTCTAACCCAGAGAAAATAGTGGTTTTCCAACAGAGGGGATGGCGAAATCAAGTTAGCAGGTCATGACCTGCACTTTTCTTTTTTTTTTTTTTTTTTCTAGAGACAGAGTCTCACTTTATGGCCCTTGGTAGAGTGCTGTGGCCTCTCACAGCTCACAGCAACCTCCAACTCCCGGGTCTAAGCGATTCTCCTGCCTCAGCCTCCCAAGCAGCTGGGACCACAGGCACCCGCCACAACTCCCGGCTATTTTTTGGTTGCAGTTTGGCCGGGGTCAGGTTTGAACCCGCCACCCTCGGTATATGGGGCCGGCGCCCTACCCACTGAGCCACAGGCCCCGCCAACCTGCACTTTTCAAAATGAAAGAATAGAATAGAATAGCGTAGCATAGCGTAGTATAGAATAGGATAGGCTTGGCGCCCGTAGCTCAGTGGGTTAGGGTGCTGGCCACAACACCGGGGCTGGAGGGTTCGAACCTGGCCTGGGCCACCTAAAAACAACAATGACAACCGCAACAAGAAAAAAAAATAGCTGGGCATTGTGGTGGGCACATGTAGTCCCAGCTACTTGGGAGGCTGAGGCAAGAGAATCACGTAAGCCCAAGAGTTTGTGAGCTGTGAAGCCACGGTATTCTACTGAGGGTGACATAGTGAGACTCTGTCTCAAAAAAAAAAAAGAAAATAGAATAGAATAGAAAATAACAGAGTATTTCACAGAGACAAAGTATTATTTTCTTAAATGATTGTTTAATTCGGGAAGATAACCTATGTGTGTTTTCAATGTCTGTATTTATGTGTGTGCCATAATGTCCGATGTATTTCTTACCTCAGATCATGGCTGATAAAGTTTGAAAATCACTGTTCTAAGGTGACCAGGCCTGGCATCTCCTTCAAAGCTCCTGTCATTCCTACCCCCACAGACCCTCCCTGTACTGCAGGCTGTTGGAAGCTCCTTGGCACCCCTCCCCCTCCTATAGCCCTTTAGCCCTCATTCCTCCCCTGGCCATATATAGCAAAGCTAAAAATAGCTGCTGACTTAAAGGCAGGCACACAACCCAGCCCTGAAGGAGTGAGTGCTGCTAGGCCGCCTGGCCGTTCCCGAAGGGACTCCAGCACTCCCAGGGCCATTGGTGCACCTTCCTGTCTGAGATTCTTGACCTGGGGCCTTGGCCTCAAAGGCCGGTGGATGCGCTGAGACTTCAGGCAGGATGTGCACCCTGGGCACGGACTGTTTTTCTGGGAGATGTTTCATCCGATGGTCAAAGTAATCTAGTGCTCAAGTTAAGTTCCAGAACCTTAGAATAGTTTAATCATCCATTCCCCAAAATGTGCAGTGGAAAAACCAGGCCTGAGGTTGACTTTTTTCCATAAAGCCAATAATAATATCGTTAACATCTGTGGAGTGCTTACTATGTGCCAGGTGCTGTTCTTGGCACTTGATGTCTTGTGTTATTTCAACCATCACAACAATCTTACGGGAAAGTATTCTTTTTTTTTTTTTTTGGGAAAGTATTCTTATTACTCCTGTTTTACAGATGAGGAAACTGAGACAGAGATCTTACAAATATTTTGCACAAGCTCCTCTAGCTAATTAGAGGCAGCAATGGAATTTGATGATAAGTGATAATTAAATATTTTGTAGTACGAGTATGTATTTTTAATAAATGATAAATAATGATACAAAATAATCAGGACTGGCTGTGTAATTTGTGGGACCCGGTGCAAAATGAAAATGAGGGGACCCTCTTTAAAATCATTAAGAATTTCAAGACGGTCCAGCCTGAGCAAGAGTGAAGCCTCATCTCTAGTAAAAAAAATATAGAAAATGTAGTTGGGCATTGTGGCAGGCACCTGTAGTCCCAGCTACTCAGGAAGCTTGAGGTATGAGGATCTCTTGAGCCCAAGAGTTTGAGGTTGCTATGAGCTATGATGATGCAAAGTGAGAATCTGTCTTAAAAGTAATAATAATAATAACCCAAGCACAGGAACCTTCTAATTGCCAGGCTCTATTCAACTACTTAGTTCCAACGCCCATGAAGCTGGCCTTGCCAACAGTAATAACTGCATCTACCATTTACTGAGTCTTTACTGAGTGATAAACCTTACAAACATTGGATTACTTAGGTTTCTCAATAACTCTCTTATCTGCTACACTAGTGCCTTTCCAACTTTTATGATTATAACTTGACTATAACATATGTATTTCACACTGGAATTCTATACCTACACAGATCTACAGACAGGTAAAACTGAAATAAACCATCACAAAACAGTATTTCCCTTCCTACAGGCAGCTCTTGCTATCTTATCTTTTCTTCTATCTTGTGGTGAGAAGGAAATGATGCCCTGGTGCATGTAAGCGCTGACGTTTGGCGTGTGGTAGTGCTTTCATCATTGTTATTACGTGCTGAAAAGATGACACTTTTGTCTTTAACCATGGTAATTGGATCAAAAATCCAAGCTTCTGTTCTCTGGAGTCAATTTTCTTTCTCCTGTCCAAAGCTGATGACTTAAGTTCATTTTAGTCCACGGAACTAGTGATCTTGCCAGGATAGAGGACCAAGCAGCAGTTCCTGGTGTCACATTCTCTGGGTCTGGGAGATGTGTTCTTTGCAGAGAAAAGCTTGAAGGAACTTAATCTCTATATTTATTTATTTGTTTGTTTGCTTCCTCCCAAAATATCTTTTCTATTGATTTATTTGTCTATCTTTACACCAATGTTAAAATGCTGCCTTGGTTACCACAGCTTTCTATTATATTATCTTCAAATCAGATAGGACAAATCTCCAACTTTGTTCTTTTTATTCAAGACTGGATGAGTATAGGTCATTTCCATTGCCATATACATTTTAAAAATCAGCTTGTTGGTGGATAAGAAAGCCTGAGGGGATTCTTATTTAGATTGTATTAGATCTATAGACCATGTTGAGAGAATGGACATCTTAGCAGGGGTGAATCTTCCATCCCATGAACATGGTATTTATATATATATATATATATACACACACATATATATATATATCCCTATTTAGGTATTTATGACACTCAGCAATGTTTTGAAGTTTTCAATGTCTTGTACATCTTTTGTTAATTTTATCCCTAAGTATTTTTGGCTTTTTTATGATATTGCAAATGGCATTTACATTTTTATTTTTTCAGTTATTCATTTCTAGTTTGTAGAAATGCAATTGGGTTGGTTATTGTTAGAATCCTTTTTTACCTTGCTAAATTAATGTCTTAGTTCTTCTTCTTTTTTTTTTTTTCTTTTGAGACAGAGTTTAACTCTGTTGCCCTGGGTAGAGTGCCATGGCATCGTAGGTCACAGCACCCTCGAACTCTTGGGCACAAGTGATCCTCTTGCCTCAGTTTTTCATTTTTAGTAGAGACGGGATCTCGCTCTTGCTCAGGCTGGTCTTGAACTCGTGAGTTTAAGCAATCCTCCTGCCTCAGCCTCCCAGAGTGCCAGGATTACTGTTGTGCCCAGCCTAATCTCTTAGTTCTAAGTAAAGTTTTTTGTTTTTGATTTAAAAGGAGCATCATTTTTAATTTAAAATTCATTGATTGCCATTAATCAAATGTAGAGGTCCTGAGACAATCTGATATTACTAAGAGGGAGATGTGGTGCTTAAGCACTCCAGAGTAGCCAGGGCAGGGCTCAACTCCCAGCTGTGCCAGTTCTTAACCGTGTGAGCCTGGACACGCTGCGGAGCTTCTCTGAGCGTCCATTTCTTGTTTCTGTCGGGGATGTTAATATCTCCCTCAGAATGTGGGTAGTGACAATGAAATGAGATAAACATATAAAGCACTTGGCATAATGCCTGGCACATAGAAAATGCTAAAATATGTGTTCTTCTTGTATTCATACTCCAAAGGGTGAATTAATTCTGATGCCTTGAACCATAGGTGTCCTTGTCTTTGGGAGAATATTTGAACACAAAAACTGGGTTTTGGTTTGGGGGCAGTTAAGATGACAAAACTTTGATTTGCTTAGTCCTGCTAATATGGATGGAATCCACGCCAGGCAGGATTCCATTTCCAATGTAGAATCAGCATAATTTAACCCCATCTTGAAAATCTCATGTCCCAGTTCACAGCCGGGGGTCAGCGTGACAGCCAGCTGAGCTGCTGTCTCGTCAGCTTCTTGGCATGATCCAGAGACCCCAGGGGAGCAGAGCAGACCCTCAGCAAGGCAGGAAAGCAGACATAATTAGTCTTTCCTCTCTGTGGCCTTGTTTTCAGTGATTCACGTGTCCAGTTGGCCAAATCTCCGCAGACATGCCCCTCTCCAAGGCCAAACCTTTGGGATCCATTGAGCTTGCTTGTTTCCAGGGCCTACTAATTCCATGCCCCCAGCAGCTGTTCCCGGGACCAGGCCCTGCCAGTCACACCCTTGTGAGGAATGTTGAGTCTCATTTTCTGAGGGCCCTGGCTGATGAGGGTGGAGTGCAGGGTGCGGGGGACAAGGATGTTTCCTGCTGTGTATGAGAGGGCTGTCCTGGTTCTCTCTTATCCCTTTCCCAAACCAGAGGTAGGGAGGTAGGTGGCTGGGTCTGGTCTTCTCACTTGCTATGTAACTTCCACTCCCCTTTCTGCTTACGGGGGAAGTTGAAGAGTGAAGACTGGCACAGAATCAGGCATGGCAGACACCACAGAGCAATCCAGGGCCTGTAGGACCTTCAGAACTGCTCCCCTCCAGGCCACCGTGAGCACCCCGTGCCTAGAGTTGTGCTGGTTGACTATCATTATGGCCAGTATGGAGTGGGGGCCACACACCAAGAGCCAAGGGCTCTATCCAACTCGGTTGGCATGTATCGTGTTTCTATTGCTTTTATTTTTAATTAAATTGGAATCCTTTCTGGATACCTTCTTATCAAAGTGATCAAATTTAACATCATCAGTGACCAAACTGACAGCATATACCTGTGATGGGTTGTGCAGAGAAGAACACAACATCATTTATGTAATATTCCTGCCGGGAGGCTGGGGCAGAGGGTAGTTCATGCAGGGCCTCATGGGCCATTGGAAGATTTGGGCTTTTATGCTGAGAAAAATAGGAACCATAAAAGTGACAGGATCTGAATCCTTTAGCTACTATATTAAGAAAAGACTGTGTGGAGCCAGGGTTAAGGGGAGGCAGTGTTGTGAGTTAGTGAGTTTATTGCAATAACACGGGTAGAAAGGATGGTGGCTGAGACCATCGTCTTGTAGCAGCCCAGGTGGTGAGCTGTGGTACTCTGAAGGAAGAGCTGCTGGGTTTTGTGGGGAGGAGTGAGAGAAAGAAGACTCAAGGTGGTCCCCAGGCATTAACATGAACTGAGATGGGGTGAGAGTTGTTAGAGAAACTCGGGAGTTCAGTGTTGGACACTGGGTGAGAGAGGCCTATTAGATAAGCCGTGGGCATGTGGGTTGTGGATGGGCCTGTGCATAGGAGGGGTGGGCCTCCTTTTGAACCCAGGCTCTCTGCACATGGCCCCTTCTCCTCTTGCACACTTAATTGCTTCTGGTTTCCCAGGCTCTCAGGAGTGCTGAGCTGACCCAGGGCCCAGCAAAGGGGGGCCACAAGCCTCAGGCCTCAGGCTGTCAGCACCCAGGGGATGTCACCTGGCTAATCCTCTGCTTCTTGTACGAGCTGTGGGGCACCATCCAGCGCAGCAGCCTCTGGGGGTGGGAGTGGGGGACCCCTGCAGGCGAAGGGACTTGTCATCCACCCACTGCAACTGGACTCTGCCCCCAGGAGCTGATCCCAAATGCTGGTGCTTTTGGTTATCTGCTGTTGATCCCAGGAAACCAGAGACTGTGGAAATTTGATGGACAGCAGCATTTGGAACCCATGGGAAGAGACTTTGCTGCCAGCTTTGCAGGCAAGCCAGAGAGCAAGGCCTGGGATTGCTAAGGGGAAAATGTAATGCAACCTAAATGCTCACCAAAGGGACTTAAGTTGATTCATGAGACCACGTGATAAAGTACAAAAGTCATTTTAAAAGACAGAGGTAGACCCACCTATACATACATGGAAAGGAATCTAGGCATTTTATTTTATTTTATTTATTTATTTTTTTGTAGAGACAGAGTCTCACTTTATGGCCCTCGGTAGAGTGCCATGGCATCACATAGCTCACAGCAACCTCCAACTCCTGGGCTTAAGCGATTCTCTTGCCTCAGCCTCCCGAGTAGCTGGGACTACAGGCGCCTGCCACAACACCCAGCTATTTGAATCTAGGCATTTTAAATGAACAAAATCCATTTGACAAATAATTATTGAGTGCCTAATACATGCTAGGTAGTGTTCTACGAGATGGAGGTAGCGGTAGCATGGAGAACAGCGAACTTTTTCATCTCTATGGATGTGCTCATAAATGAATAGGAAAAGGTATGGATGGACCTAAATTGTTAACAGAGGTCACCTCTAGGAAGACGACAGTACAGAGATCCTTTATTTTATGTATTCCTCTGTAAAAGCATAATGACTTTTATAATTTTTAAAAAGTACTGCCTTCTTAACACACAAACAATATTTACATGTACACACAATAAGAAGCCTTCAGGATGCAAAAGGGCTCGAGAAGGGGTTAAGCAGAGTTCTCCAGAATCTAGCCTCAGAATCCCATTTGGTCCTCCTTTTCTCCTCCCCACTCGGGGGTATTCAGCTCTTCAAGGCAAGGCAGGGTTGAAAGAGCAATTGAGGCAAGAGATCTGTTTTTAGTCCCAGCTGAACTACCGCTTGGCTGTGTGGCCTTGGCTAGGTCCCTCTACCTCTCTCAAACTAAGCCTTATATAATGAAGGAGCAGGAAGGATCCCATTTACCCCTGAATGTGAGACAGTTTTCCAGTTTTCTTTCATATGCAATACTAGTTAATTGGCTGTGGCTGTCTAAAGAGGTGGTGAGGCCATATGGGGATTCAGCATCAAGATCAATTAGCAATGTCTGCTGTGGACATAGGGTGGGGAAAATGTGGTGAGCTGTCCACATAGTGACAGATTACTGATTGCCTATGGCTAGATGGTCTTAAGCTCCACTTGAGCTGTGACCTCCTCAGGACTGAGATATTGTCTCTTACCAGAGTTGAAGTTGTCTATGACTGTGTTGACATTGCAGATATCAGGGATCTGACAGTTCGTGTTAAATATAGGGTACCAGTGCCAGCTCCTATGGATCATGAGAGCCCCTTGTTAAATTTTCAGGAATTTTGCAAACTAACTGTTCAACTATTCATAGCTTGACCAGCTGTGGTGGGAGGATTTACGTAAAAGAAATTGGCTAGTGCTTCAGATCAAGGTTGGCTGCTTGGTTTTTCCTGAAAAGCTAGTATTCCTCTGAAAATTGTGTTAATATGAAATGCCCTCTTTCCTTCTCACGGAAATTTAGGGTGATGAATTATCTCAGTTTGCTTAGAACTGTCCTGGTAGTTCAGGAGGAGATAGAAATCCCACATCTTGGGAAACCCTTCAGTCTCAGGCAAACTGGGATGACTGGTCACCCCACAGTCTTTTTCCTTGAAGCGAAGGGAGCCAACATTTTGTTGAGAGTCTGAAATCTCTGCTAGACAACCCATGTAATACTCGCAGCAACCATATAAGGTAAACTTGCTATGCTCACTTTACTGAGAGGAGACGGACTCAGACAGAACTTGTCCAGGGCTGGGTGCTCGTTAATTCATTTGACAGGGTCTGCTGAATGCCCTCGACATGTTAAATCATTGCATTGAGTTTGGGGAAGGCTGTGGTGATCAAGGCAGACTGGGTCCCTGTCCTCAGGAGCCTGCATTCGAACAGCAGAGACCTGAGTCAAACAGATGCCCAATTACACAGTGAGAACTCATGGGAAGGGAAGGTGGAAAGAGTAGATCAGATAACAGGGGAACTGGCCTGGTCTGGTAATTGGAGAAGTTTCCCTTGAGGAAGTGACATCTGAGCTGAGATCTGCAGGATGGATAGGGGTTAACCTGGTGACAGGGAGACTACAAGGTGGGGAGGCAGAAGGGACAGCAGATGCAAATGCTTAGAGATAGGCCAAGCATGTCATGTTCCAGAAAAGTCCTGAGCACAGAGATGGAAGAGGAGTGCGGTCAGCAAGGCTGGGGAGGTTGGCATGGCCCAGATCATGAGGGCTTTGGGAGGTCACAGTGAGGAGTTTGCACTTCATCCTTCTGATAAATTCTGGGGTACAGCCTGAAACACTCTTCAAGACCAAGGGCCTTAATCCCCCAAATACCAGGGGTGTCACTGCTGGCTGTTCCTAGCTGGGCACTGTCCTCCCTTGAAAGGGGTTGTCCCAGCCCTTGCCAATGACTCTTCACTATAGGAATATAAAGACCTGGCCCCCTTGCTTCAGTTTTGGGCAACCCAGAAGGGTTATTCCAGCTCAAGAGATTCCCTTGGGATCAGTTGGAGATTCTGTTGCAGATGTTCAACTTCTGCCACTGCCAACTCCTGCTTCCTTCCATACAGGGGTTCTTCCCAAGAGCTCTATCTCCAAAATCACCCACAGGCAGCCTCAGTCTCAGACTCTCTCCCTTAGGGATCCTTGTCTCAGATAATCCTCAGGCACTGGGAAACTACTCCAGGGTCTTAAGACGGGGGAGTAGCCTGTTGAGATCTACATCTTATAAAGAAGGTGACTTTGGCAGCAACTAAGGCTCAACAGAAGTGGGGTGCAGGGGGGATACCACTACCTCGTCAGCCAGGGAAGACGAGGATGGCTTGGACTAGATGGATGGGGTAGAGATCAAGAGAAGTGGAAAAGTTAAAGGGATAGTTAGAGTCAGGTTTGTTTCCAAAGCCCAGGCAATTTCCACTGTTCTTTGCTGCCCCCTACACTGTCTCAGCCATGACTTATTTTCTCTGGGATTCTGGGTCCACAGACTTTTTCAAGGCAGACTGGAACCAACCTAGGATGAGTCCCCTATGCTCAGGAACATCTGTATAACATCTGTGAACAGGCAAACCTGTTCATCACGATGTGTGTTTCTAATCTACCCGGTCTGATCTTGGCGTGCTTGGACAAGAGCTGCTGATCCTGGACTGTGGTGCTCACTCCACATCTGCTACCTTCCGTCTTACACCCTGTGTGAAATCTGTTAACGATATTTCCCTGGGGCTGCTGACAGATCCATCTCATGCTAACATCTGATACTATGTGGGAGGACTTGAAGAATGACCGGGAATGGCTGGTAGTTAAATAGACAAGATGTAGACAAGAGAGCTGCCCTAGAAGTATGAAGTGACAAATATCCCAAGTAATGAGTGTTTGGAGGAAGTAAGGTGACTCTGAAACTCAGCTTCAAAGGATGTGGGAAGACAAACCTGGGGAGATGAGTCAGAACCAGGTCACAAAGGGGCTGGACTATCCGGACATCCACAGGCAAGGGAGATCCTTGGAGAGAAGCAAGTCCTATTTCCTTTCTTTCCACCTTTGTTCAGTTCCCCATGTCTTAATCCATCTTCAGCAGAACCTGAAACTGGATAGTTAATAAGAAATGAAATTTATTTTTACAGTTCTGGAGGCTGGGACGTCCAAGGTTAAAGGGATGCATCTGCTGAGGGCCTTCTTGCTGGTGGGACTCTCTTCCTCTTCTAAGAAAGCTCACCAGTCTCACCCCATGATAACCCATGAACCCATTAATTCATGAATAGATCAACCTATTCATGAGAACAGAGCCCTCATGTCCCAATCACCTCTCAATACTGCTACATTGGAGATTAAATTTCAACATGAGGTTGGGGGTGGGCAAATATTTAAACCATAGCACCCAGGGACACTGATGTTCCAACCTCAGATAATTTCCTGGAAATAAGAAGGTGTCACTGGGGGCTAGGATGGGGTTCCCAGTGTCCATTCTGTATTTGGAGGCAGAATCCCTTGGGCTGGCCCATGTGTCTCTTTTCTGTCTCAAAGTGGATTCTGGATCTCCAAGCCTTTCCTTGGAGTCTTAGTCTGTTTGGGGTTGCTATAAAGCAGTGTTTTTCAACCTTTTTGATCTCCCGGCACATTTAAATTATGTTGATTTTTTAAAAAAAGAATAAAGGAAAAGGATACACTTACTGTGCTTTGAACTTCTTTTGAAAATAATTTAATTAATGATCTTTAAAATTTTTCATGGTACATCTCAGATGCTCTCTTGGCACACCAGTTGAAAATCATTGCTATAAAAGAATGCCCAAGGTATAAAGGTACTTTATAAAAAAAAAATATTTATTTGGCTCACGATTCTGACAGCTAGAAATTTCAAGATTGGACATCTGCCTCTCTCCGGTGAGGACCTCAGGCTACTTCCACTCATGGCAGAAGGCAGAAGGGGAGCTGGATGTGCAGAGATGAGAGAGGGAGAGAGAGAGACTTTTCTTAACAATCAACTCTAGGGAACTAATGAAGGGAGAATCCACTCACACTCTGAGGGACAGAGCATTCATCGCTTCATTCGAGATCCACCACCATGATCCAGAAACCTTGTAATTAGCCCCAACACTGAGGAGGAAATTTCAAAATGAGATTTGGAAGGGGCAAACATCCAAACTATAGCACTTGGGTTTCTAAAACAGTCATGATCTTTTCAGAGCTGCGGTTTGGGTGAGGACTTCTGAACCTTTAACTTGTAAGGAATGTTCTCAGATTCTTCAAGGTATAAGCACTTGTCAAAGCATGTGGCTGGGACTGCCAACAACTGCCACACTGTGTCACCATGAGAAAGTCATGAAATTCTTTTTTTTTTTTTTTTGTAGAGACAGAGTCTCACTGTACCGTCCTCGGGTAGAGTGCCATGGCGTCACACGGCTCACAGCAACCTCTTAACCCTTGGGCTTACGCGATTCTCTTGCCTCAGCCTCCCGAGCAGCTGGGACTACAGGCGCCCGCCACAACGCCCGGCTATTTTTTGGTTGCAGTTTGGCCGGGGCTGGGTTTGAACCCGCCACCCTCGGCATATGGGGCCGGCGCCCTACTCACTGAGCCACAGGCGCTGCCCAAAAGTCATGAAATTCTTAGTTTCAGTTTTTCTAACTGTAAAATCAGAATGATACTTGTATCTGTTAAGATACTTTTTTGCGGGCGGCGCCTGTGGCTCAGTTGGTGGGGCGCTGGCCCCATATACGGAGGGTGGTGGGTTCAAACCCGGCCCCGGCCAAACTGCAACCAAAGAATGGCCGGGCGTTGTGGCGGGCACCTGTAGTCCCAGCTGCTTGGGGTGTGAGGCAAGAGAATCGCTTGAGCCCAGGAGTTGGAGGTTGCTGTGAGCTGTGTGAGGCCACGGCACTCTGCCGAGGGCCATAAGGTGAGACTCTGTCTCTACAAAAAAAAAAAAAAAAGACAAAAAAAAGATACTTTTTTGCCTGCAGGTAACAGAAATGACTTAAACTAGTACTTTTCAAGAGAAATATATTGCGAATGACATATGTAATTTTAAATTTTCTAGTGGCCAAATTTATAAAGGTGAAATTAATTTTAATAATATATACATATTTTATTTATCCTATTATCCAAAATGTCACTTCTGTGTGTAACCAATATATTATTATTAATGACATATTTTACATTATTTTTGTAAAAATTCTTTGAAATTCAATGCTCCTCAATTTCCACATGTGCCTAGTGGTTACCATATTGGACAGCACAGACTTAAACAATAAAGATATTTAGGATCTCACATAAACAAGAACCCAGAGATAGAGCAGTTCTAGGATTCGTTAATTCAGAGGCTTAACAGTGTGAACAAGGACCCAGGTTCCTGCCACCTTTTTGCTCTGCCATCCACAGAATGTCAGCTTTGTTTTCAACTTACTCTCTTCTTGGCCCCATGGTGGCTGCCACAGCTCCAGGCATCACCTCCAGATGCATCAACATCCAGCAGCAGAAGGTGTATTTCTCTACATGTATCTCTTTCTGAAAACAAAAATCTCTTTTCTGCCTCCCCTGCTTCCCCATCCAGCTGAATTTCTCTCAGTCTCCATGTCAGATTTCATCCCATACTCCTGGTTAAATCAATCATAGGCAAAGAGGATAGACATGAAAGTCTGGCTTAAAGCAGACTTGGAGACAGGCTTAGCTTTTTCAAATCTGTGAAGTAGGACTAGACACTAGAAAAAAACTGTTCTATTAGCAAAGTAGAGAAGTGCTATTGTGCCAAGTGGGTTGCATGGAACACAAATCTCGGTGGATGCTCTACAAAATGTTTCTTCTGATTAACATCTGCACTTGGACATTCATGGTACTCATGAGCATATTAAGGGTTCTGATAAGTCCCACAATAAGGAAACCTTTTACTTTATTAAACTTTGTATTTCCCAAACTTTCTTGACGTCAGAACTATTGTGTTTTCTTCTCCCATGAAAACCCAAGTTTTGAGAAACACTCTTTTGAAGATCTTGGCTTAATGAACAGTAGTTTGTAGAGCAGGGATTGTTTTCCAGAGGCTATGGATCCCTTTGTTGACCCCTTTGGGTTGGAACTGAATGACCTGCACAAACATGTTGGACAAATTTCTGCAGACAGGGCAAAGGCAGAGTATCTAGTGTCTCAGACCACAATCACCATTTCCATGAAAAAAAAAAAAAAGTATAGTTTCCTCCAGGCTAAACTCATCTGAACCTCAAATTCGCACCCCATGGGAAAGTCTCACATATGATCACATGCCAAGGCCATTGGCATAGAGCCATTTTCTTATTTTCCTTGCCTTAGTCCATCTAGTGGCTTCCTTCCTGAGATAGACAGACCTCTTTGTCAAAGCAAATGTATTCAGACTGATGTTAAAAATCACAGTAGAAGCCCTTACTGTTGGTACCTGATGTCATCAACACCGATAGTAAGTTGGTTAACTGAATGGGTCAGTAGAAGCAGAGAAACATTAAAAAAGATACATATGGCTCCGCAGCTGTAGCTCAAGCGGCTAAGGTGCCAGCCACATACACCAGAGCTGGCGGGTTCAAATCCAGCCTGGGCCTGCCAATCAACAATGAAAACTGCAACCAAAAAATAGCTGGGCATTGTGGTGGGCACCTGTAATCCCAGCTACTTGGGGGGCTGAGGCAAGAGAATTGCTTAAACCCAGGAGCTGGAGGTTGCCGTGAGCTGTGTTGCCATGGCACTACCCAGGGCGACGGCTTGAGGCTCTGTCTCAAAATAAATAAATAAATAAATAAACAAACAAACAAATAAGATACATATATTATGCTTTTAAATTTAAATCACATATGTATATAATGTAAAATCATTCAACCTTTCTTTTTCTTTTCTTTTTTTTTTGAGACAGAGCCTCAAGCTGTCACACAACTAAAGTAAACAAATTGGGGAATGGTCTTAGGCACAGAAGCATGAGGGCTTGCGAGGGAATAGCCTACCAACCCGGAGTGTCTATGTGCTAAGGACAATGGGTGGCGCCTGTGGCTCAGTGAGTAGGGCGCCGACCCCATATACCGAGGGTGGCG
This sequence comes from Nycticebus coucang, assembly GCF_027406575.1. Taxonomy (NCBI): domain Eukaryota; kingdom Metazoa; phylum Chordata; class Mammalia; order Primates; family Lorisidae; genus Nycticebus; species Nycticebus coucang. Next base: position 50,801,373 of record NC_069800.1, on the reverse strand, counting down.
GGTTCAAACCCAGCCCTGGCTGAACTGCAACCAAAAAATAGCTGGGCGTTGTGGCGGGCGCCTGTAGTCCCAGCTGCTCGGGAGGCTGAGGCAGGAGAATCGCTGAAGCCCAAAAGCTAGAGGTTGCTGTGAGTCCTGTGACATCATGGCACTCTACTGAAGGCGGTAAAGTGAGACTCTGTCTCTACAAAAAAAAAAAAAAAAAGAAGGTTTTGTAGAGGAACGGACGAGGAAGTGGCTGATTGGAGGTCAGTGGAGAGGTTTTACAGCTCCTAACCCCGGGAGCACATTAGAATAACCTGGGACGCCTTAAAAAACTTGAACACACAGATCAATTAAGTTACGATCTTTGGCCAGGAAGGTGGATCTTGTGCTGTAGATATGGTTTCCCAAAACTATTCTGTCGTGCGTGTTTAGGAATGTGCAGGCAGATGAACAGAAGCTAACATTTTCTTCCTCCCAAGAACTGAAGCTCTGAGGGCTTCTCACTGAGTCAGAGATGTGCCCAAACCAGGAAGATCTGGGTGTCTCAGAGCCCAGACATGCTTTCTTACAAGCAACTTGACCTAGGCAGAAGATTGGAGCTGGTCTTACTTTCTGTCTTTGAATTCTGTCTTCCCTGGGACCTTTTCATCTTTCTAGTTAAGCCTTTCTGGGCCAGTTTCTCTGAGCAAAGACTCTGACCTGCCACAAAGCTAGCCTTTATTGAGCGCTTGCTGTGTGCCAGGCACTGGCACGTATAGTTTATCTAATCATCAACCAATCCTCCTCACTCCCTGCCACTCAGAACCTGAAGCATGACCTCTCATTTGGACCATTGCTGTGGCTGCCATATGTTTATTTTTGTGAATGGTTAATTAAATTTAGTCTATTCCTGGCATTAAACTCCAAGCCCCTTGCAGGCAGTGACCGTGTCTACTTAGTTTACCACTGTATCCCCAGCACCTGGCATGATGAATGTGTGGTCTGCATTAAATACCTGTCAAATCCAAAGGAATGAGTGATAACCAGATAAAGTAGGCATCACCGTCTCCATTTTACAGAAGGGCACACTGAGGCTCGGTAGGCTTAAATAATTGATGCATGTTTTAGCACTAACTCAGTGTCAGGGTTAAAATCCATGTTATTCTATACCAAACCAGAGCAACTGCAGGAACAAGGCTATATTCAGATTTTACTGAATTCAGGAGCCTTGTCTGAGGGACAGGACTGTATTTACCTTTGTTACAGTCATCACTAGCCTTTTTCATGTACTCCACTAAATCCCAGGGTTCGAGGTGCTCAGTCTAGACTTGAACACCCCTGGCAGTCACTGCCATCCACTTATTAAGCACCTATTGCATGCTGAGTTATGAAGAGAAAGAAGATGTTTCTGCCCCTCAAAGGACATGCAGGAAAAGATAGCTGTGAATTCATCAGATGTTTACTGAAGGCACCCTCGGGCCTGAGAACTGTGCTCCATGCTAGGATCATAATGAGAATAAACTAGATACGACTCCTTCCTTCTCAGAAGCCGACGACAGGTAGAGAAGGCTTACGATAAGCAAAGGATCAAAATAATTTTACAAGTGCACTAGGGGAAGTGCTGGGAAGAAGGGTGGCGTGATAGCATGTGTCTGTTTCTAGCAGTACTCAGCACAGGGCTCGAGAAAGCTTCCTTGTTTAAGTCACAATTAAGCTGCACCTTGAACTATAATACAAGTTGGCCAGGGGAAGGGGGAGAAGAGCAAAGCGGAAAGCACGTGCAAAGTCCCTGTGGTGGGAAGGCCAGTGTGACTAGAGAGCAGTTCAAGGTGAGGCGGGGGAGGTGGCAGGGGCAGCCCAGGCGGCTTTGTGGTCTGCCAAGGATCTTGGTCCTTGCCCTGAGGACGATGGGAAGCCCTCCAGGGTTTCCAAAGCCCAGGGAGGGGGGCAGCCCAAAGTGTATCAATGTCCGCCTTCTGCAGACAGCCCCTCTGTGGGGTCCTTCTCTCCTTCTGTGATGTGTTCTTCCTGTTCCCAGGGATAACTGTCCTGTCTTAGAGAGAGTCAGGCTGGGGATGGCCCCAGCAGTTGGCTTTTCCCCCTTCCCAGGGCCCTGTCACTCCCAGCCTCCCTTGGGTGTCTGTGCCTCTTGCCACTTGCTTGTAAGTTTCCTAATATAGCCTGGCCGTTTCCTCCCCAACTGGTAGCCAAGAGCGGCTCTCCTGTTGCAATCTCAGTTTTTTTCTGAGCTTAAAGGGACCACATCAGTCCATTTCGTGCCAATTTTAAGCTAAAGGTAGGTTGGCTGATTTAATTTCACGAACTTGTCCAACCCAGAGATTAGATGTCTTCTCTCTTTCCCCGAGTTTTCCATCTTCTCTGCTCTATTCTTGTTCACTTTCCCCTTTCCTCTTTTTTTCTTTGGAGAAGTGGTGGAAGGAGCATAGCTAGACAGGAGGGATGTGAGTTTTGGTGTTGGCATATTTATTAGCCATCATCTTACACGAATCCCTTGTCCTTGCTAAGGTTTTGAGAAAAACCTTAGTTTTTTTTCATCTATAAAACAGTGTGATAAAACATCTTTCCAGTTATTTTCACAGAGCAGTTTTCCAATGGATAAAGAAGAAAGAATAAACTGATACAGAATGTGTGCAGTTCATTCGCTCATTCATACAACAAATATTTATTGAGTACCGATTTTGTACTGTTGTAGATATTAAGGTGAACAACAACAAAAAAAGAGTAACGAATCCCTGCCTTAATGGAACTTGCATGCCAGTAAGGGAGATGGTCAGTAAACAGAAGAAAAAGCAAAGGATATATTATAGTAGATATGTTATGAGGAAAAATAAAGCAAAGAAGGGAGATATAAAACCCTGGCAGGGACTTTAATTTTAAATAGCGTGGTCAGGTAAGGCTTTCCTAAGAAAGTGGCATTTTCTTCTTTTTTTTTTGAGACAGAGCCTTGAGCTGTCGCTCTGGGTAGAGTACCGTGGCATCACAGCTCACAGCAACCTCCAACTCTTGGGCTCAAGCGATTCTCCTGCCTCCGCCTCCCAAGCTGGGACTACAAATGCCTACCACAATGCCCGGCTGTTGTTTGGTTGCAGCCATCATTGTTGTTTGGTGGGCCCAGGCTGGATTCAAACCCACCAGCTCAGGTGTATGTGGCTGGCGCCTTAGCTGCTTGAGCCACAGGCTCCGAGCCAGAAAGTGGCATTTTAAAGGGTTGAAGATGGTGCAGGGTGAAAGGTGGCCGTGAGCCATGCAAATATCTGGAGTGAGAGGATTCCAGGCAGAGGGAATAGCATTTGCAAAGGTCCTGAAGGAGGACCATGGCTAGTGTGTGGGAGGAACAGCCTTTGTGGCTAGAATAGAGTGAGGGAGAGGAGAGAATGGGAACAGGAGTGGTGGGGATGAGGTCAAGCAGGGCCTTGTGGGCCATTAAGGACTTCAGCTGTTCATCTGAGGGAGAAGAGTCAGTGCAATGTCATAATCTAACTCGGTACATTCAAACAGAACTCCCTGATTGGACACACCTCTATCTTTGTTTTGTGAGTGTGTTTTGGCTTTTTTAATGTTTGGTTTCACATGGTCTTAGTGTCACCAGTGGCGCTCGGCCTGGAGTGCCTCATATTTGTTCTTTGACACTCAACTGCCCCTGCACACTCTGAACCTAATGTCACCTCCATGGGACCTCTGGCATTCACTCCACTGTGTACACACCAACCTGCACACTCATGAACAAGACACTGACATGCATGGCCTCAAAAGTATCTTGAAACACAATCTGTGAGTATGCGCACTCACAGCCCTGTGTTCTCCAACTTTCACACCACTAAGCAAACTCCCTGGCTTATCCTTTCATGACCTTGAAGATTCGTATCACTTGGGCTGTTAGGATAACTAACTGTACATGCACCTTAAACCCCACAGACTGACAGGGACTTGCCTGTTGACACAACTTGGAGCATTTACACTCTGGCTCACACGACCTCACCTTATCTTGCACACTTGTGACCTTTCTGTGTTTCTAGCAGAGGAAATAGTCACACCACCGTGCAAACTCCTCCTGGCTTGCCGACTCACATACGCAGAGTAACCTGGCACCCTTTGCCCCTCCCAGATGGCTGTGCTCCCCTCAGCACCACCTCACCTTGCACACCCAGGTCACTGTACACGCCCGGGGACGCGTTGTGCTGCCCCACTGACGGGTCCTCTCCTTGTCTACAGGGACGTACCAAGGCCAGTTCACCAATGGCATGCGCCATGGCTACGGCGTGCGCCAGAGCGTGCCCTACGGGATGGCGGTGGTGGTGCGCTCGCCACTGCGCACGTCGCTGTCGTCCCTGCGCAGCGAGCACAGCAATGGCACGGTGGCCCCGGACTCGCCCACCTCGCCGGCCTCCGATGGCCCGACGCTGCCCTCGCCCGCCATCCCGCGTGGTGGCTTCGCGCTCAGCCTGCTGGCCAACGCCGATGCAGTGACGCGGGCGCCCAAGGGTGGCGGCCTGTTCCAGCGGGGCGCGCTGCTGGGCAAGCTGCGGCGCACGGAGTCGCGCACGTCTCTGGGCAGCCAGCGCAGCCGCGTCAGCTTCCTCAAGAGCGACCTCAGCTCGGGCGCCAGCGACGCCGCCTCCACCGCCAGCCTGGGCGAGGGTGCCGAGGGCGCCGACGAGGCTGCGCCCTTCGAAGCTGACATCGACGCCACCACCACCGAGACCTACATGGGCGAATGGAAGAATGACAAGCGCTCGGGCTTCGGCGTGAGCGAGCGCTCCAGCGGCCTCCGCTACGAGGGCGAGTGGCTGGACAACCTGCGCCACGGCTACGGCTGCACCACGCTGCCCGATGGCCACCGCGAGGAAGGCAAGTACCGCCACAACGTGCTGGTCAAGGGCACCAAGCGCCGCGTGCTGCAGCTGAAGAGCAACAAGGTCCGCCAGAAGGTGGAGCGCAGCGTGGAGGGCGCCCAGCGCGCCGCTGCCATTGCGCGTCAGAAGGCCGAGATCGCCGCTTCCAGGTAGGACCTCGGGAGGGGGCGAATGGGATGGGCCCCAGTCGGGTAAGTGGTCCTGGCGTAGGGAAAGCCTGTCTTCAAGTCTGTTTCTGTTTCTTTTACCGTCAGGGGTTCTTCCGTGACTTTTAGGGGGTTAATTGGATGCGCTGCAGAAGCTGGTGTTCACCCAACCATCTGTCCATTCGTCCATCCACTCAGCCACACCCAAACGCTTTTTGGAACTAACCCTTCCATTCACTCAACCTTTCTACTGTTCACCCGAAGAGCCATCTCTCCAATTATCGCTCTGCCCACCCATCCACTCCACTCTCTACTTAGGCGCCCAGCCATCCGGTCACCCATCCATCCACCCAGCCAGGCAACCACCCAGACATCCATCCAATTTCATCCAACTCCTTCATTCACCTAACTTCCCTAACACCCACTGATCCAACCCTTTCATCCACCCCACCATCTCCAGCCAGGCAACCCCTCTAACGTCCACTTGAACAACCACTCTTCCTTGAGATCACTTACTCACTCCCGTCCACCCATCCAACTTTCCATTCTTTTACTCACCCAACCATCGATCCAATGATCCATCAAATTTCCAGACATCCATTCAAACATCCAGACACCCATTCAATCACTCATCCATCCCCTTGTCTACCAATCACCGGCTCTCACTCCACTGCTGCTTCTGTCCACCCAGCCATCCATCTAAACATCCGACTACATATAAATTCATTCAATTACCTTCGCTTATCCAACCACCGCCATCCCAACCACAGTTCTGTCCACTAAAACAACATCCACTCCCACCCACTCATCCATCAGCCAGCCAGCCAGCCACCTGCATCAACCAATCACAGTTCTATTGGGCAGTCTGTCCACACTTTCGTCTAACCATCAAACTGTGCATCCATTCTCCCTCCCATCCAAGTAGCACCCACTCTGTCATCTCCATTCAAACACCTCTAAGTCTTCTCATTGTACTTCAGATAAGTTCTAATGTTGGCTTCAAACACTGATAGCATGTGCTAGGTATATGGTGACTTTAAGTGATTTACAAATATTTTGACTCAGTCACTCCTCTTAACCTTCTAAGATTCAGTTTTGCAGATGAGCTAAATGAAGCTCAGCGAGATAAGGCATCTTGTTCAGAGTCACATTTAGTGAGTGGCCTTTCCTAATTTGCTTTCCACCCTCCTATTCAGCCTCATTTTTTTTCTTTTTACTATTTTGCCTCTGAGCCTGGATGGTTTTTCTCTGTGCTAGTCATCTTTTATCTGACCCTTTATCATCTTTCTTAGTTCCTTCTGCCACAGGGCTCTTGCTTATGCTATTTCTTCTTCTTCCTGCCCACTTAATTTCTACTCCTCTTTCAGAGCTCAGGGCAAGCCTGACTCCCTTAGAGAGCTGAAGAGTCCACCCCCCCCCCATCCCAAGCCAACTCTCACTCACCTGCGTGAGAACTCCCTTACAACATATCAAGTTGCAGCTTCAAACTGTTTACGTGATCTGTGTTGCGTGCCCGGAGACGCGAGGGAACAGCAGCTTTGCCGCTGGTGCAAGCTCGCTCCAAGAAACAGACTACCTTGCCTTGTGTGGTTTATGTGGGACAGTTTAACCCACAATTTGCTTTTAACCTACGACTCATAGAGGGCTCCCTATGTGCCAGCCACTGTCCTGAGGACTTAATACCTTTATTAACTCACTTAATCTTTACAAGGTCTGGAAGAGGCAGGCATTGTTACTATTCTCATTTTGCACATTTGGAGTGAGCTTCAGAGACAACAGTAGGGGTGATAGGAAGGTGGTGAATGGTACTTACCTGTCCCAAGGCTATAGCAATCCTATTGGAAAGGGGGCATAGGGCCAAATCTTGACCCTACTGTCTTTGAGCTTGGTGACCTGGGCAGATCAAGTTGCCTGTCTGAGCTTCTGTGGTACCTATCTGTGGTACTGCCATTTCTTAGTTGTATGTGTTTGCAACTCACTTTTCATCTGTAATCTCAATTATCTCATCTATAGTAGAGCAGGTCCACTTGTGTCCAGTCCTATTGGAAGGTGAGTTCCCCAGAAAGCAGACTCAGAGGTGATCAGGGAGCAGGAAGTTTACAGGGAGCGCTCTGAGGATCAGCGCTGTGGGAATGGGAAGGAATCAGGACTTGGCAGTGGGAGATGTTGGACTGCGATGCAATCTCCCAAAGGCCTCGGTCAACCACAAGGGGTGCCCTGCAGTGGCAAAGGCCTTCAGTGTTTTTCCGCACTGGGATAGGGGTGTTGAATCTCTATACCCTCTGCATTGGCTGCAGGCTACCTTCCAGAAAGGAACTTGTCCTGGAGCTGGACAGCTTCAGCCAAGGGCAGTCTCTAGAGAAGACTGACAGCTGGCAGCTCTCTGAGCAGCTGGGGGTGGGAGAAATAAATCCTTCAGTGCTGAAGAGGAATCTGGGTGACCCATCACAGTACCCACACAATGCTGGACATAAGGCATGGGCTTAATAGATATTATTGGTCACTGTCGTCATCAACAAATGCATTTGACAGATGTGGAAACTGAGGCCCAGAGAAGGAATGTAAGGTGCCTAAGACCACTTGGCAAGCAAATAGGAGAAGCGGGGCTCCAGTCCCTAGCTTTCTCATTCCAGAACTTTAATTGGTGTGTCTTGCTGTCTCTAAACTTTATAAACTTTAAGTTTTGATGAATGTGTGAACAGTTAGTATCTTTAAGAGGAAAAGAAGTGTGGGCGAATTTCTTTTGTTTTTTGGCTGGGGCCGGGTTTGAACCCAGCCATCTCCGGCATATGGGGCTGGCGCCCTACTCCCTGAGCCACAGGTGCCGCCCTGTGGGTGAATTTCTTAAGACTTCTTGGTTAGAGCCCAGTGTAGGGTGAATGTTTGTCCCTTCCAAAACTCATGTTGAAAGTGAATTGCCATAGGAACAGTTTTTAGAGGTGATTAGGTGTTCAAAACCAGCCTGGACAATATAATAAGGCCCTGTCTCCACAAAAAAAGTTTTTAAAAATTAGCTGGGTGGGATGGCACACGTCTGTAGTCCTAGATATCCAGGAGGATCCCTTCAACCCAGGAGTTCAAGGTTCCAGCCTGGGCAACAGAGTGAGACCCTAGTTCTTTTTTTTTGTGGTTTTTGGCTGGGGCTGGGTTTGAACCCGCCGCCTCCGGCATATGGGACCAGCGCCCTACTCCTTGAGCCACAGGTGCCGCCCGAGACCCTAGTTCTTAAAAAAAAAAAAGAGCAAGCTTGGCTCTCTTTCATTTCTTGGCCCTCCTGCCTTCTGCCGTCTGAGGATCTAGCCCTCCTCCCTTCCAGAGAATGCAACGTGCAAGGAGCCATGTTAGAGACAGAGAATGGCCTCACTGGACACTGAACCTCCTGGCACCTTGACTTCAGCTTCCCAGCCTCCAGAGCTGGGAGCCAATAACTTTCTGCTGGTCGTCAACTATCCAGTTTCAGGGAGTCTGTTACTAGCACACATGGTCTAAGACAGAGGCAGAGCCAAGCTTATGACCAGGTGATCATGTAATTTATTGTCTAAACCTGTACACTTTTATGAGTAAGAGGGAGCCCTTTTTAAAATGTAAAACTTCTATGTTGGAATGATTTTTATAATGTATTTTATAGAAAAATAACAAAGATAGTACAAGGAGTTCTCATATATTCTCTATCCATTTTCCCTTTATATTAATGTCTGATATTACCACTATGCATTTGTCAAAACCAACATTGGTACATTGCCGTTCACTAACCTCCAGACTGTATTTGAATTTCACTAGTTTCTCCACTAATGTCCTTTTGCTGTTCCAAGATCCCCATACTGGGTCCCACATTGTGTTTACTTGTCAGGTCCCCTTGGTCTCCTCTGGTCTGTGACAATTTCTCATTCTTTCCTGGGTTTTTGTTAGTTTGACCATTTTAAAGAATATGGGTCAGATACTTTGTAAAATGTCAATTTGGGTTTGTCTGATATGTTTCTTTTCTCCCCCCCCCCTTTATCGAAACAGGGTCTCACTCTGCCACACAGACTGGAGTACAATGGTATGATCATAGCTCATTGCAGCCTCTAATTCCTGGGCTCAAGGTATCCCCCCACTTCACCTTCCTGAGGAGCTGGGCCTACAGGCCCGTGTCACCACACCTGGCTAATTTTAAAACAAATTATTGTAGAGTTGGAGTCTTGCTGTGTTGCCCAGGTTGGTCTCAAAACTCCTGACAGCAAGCAGTTCTCCTGTTTTGGCCTCCCAATGTGCTAGGCTTGCAGGTGTGAGCTACTGTGCCTGCCCCTGACATGTTTCTTATAATTAGACTGAGGTCATAGATTTGGGGGAAGAATACCACAGAAGTAAAGTGACCTTCTCATCCCATCATATCAGGGGGCATGTGATGTCAACACAACTTAGCACTGGTGATGTTAACCTTGATCACGTGGTTAAGGTTGTGTCTGCCAGTTTTCTCTGATGTAAAATACTGTTTCCTCTTTTCTATGCTCTGACTTTGGAATCAGTCATTAAGTTCAACCTACAGTCAAGAGGCAGAAGGGTCTGGAATTAAGCTGTACCCTCCAGAGAGGGAAAAAAAATTTTTTTTGAGAGATGGAGTCTCACTCTGTCACTCAGGCTGGATTGCAGTGATGTGATCACAGCTCAATGCAACCTCTAATGCTTGGGTACAGACAATCTTTCTGCCTCAGCCTCCCAAGTAGCTGCTAGAGCCATAGTCATATGCCACTATGCCCAGCTGATTTGTTTTTTTAAATATTTTGTAGAGACAGGGTCTCGCTGTGTTGGCAGGCTGGTCTCAAACTCCTGGCCTCAAGTGATCCTCCCAACTTGGCCTCCCAAAGCGCTAGGATTACAGGCAAGAGCCACCATGCTGGCCAGGAATATACATGTATTATTTGAAATCCTTCTGCGTGGAAGATTTGTCCCTTCTTCAAAAGAGAACATTTTTAATAATTGTACCAAATGTATATGGTTATAATAAGTAAGCTTGGACCATCCTGGGCCAGCCTGGGACAGGGCAGAGAAAAGTAGGTAAAAGCTTAGGCTTTTGATTGACAAGACCATGAATTGGAGCTCTAGCTCATCTACTAAATAGCTATGTGATCTTGCCCAAGTTGCTTCACCACTCTGTACCCTGGGATCCTCTTTCCTCATAGGGTTGTTTGTTGGAAGTAGATGAGTTAATGCCTGTAAAATAGTTGGCCTGGGGCAGCCAGAAGTAAAAACAATCATTGCTATCATCTAACAATGTTTGATTTTTTCTTTTTTTTTGAGGATTAGTGAGAGTTTTATTTTCCTACACTCCAATGATTTTTTTCTTTTTTTTTTTGAGACAGAGTCAACCTCAGTAGAGTGCCATGGCATCACAGCTCACAGCAACCTCCAGCTCTTGGGCTTAAGTAATTCTCTTGCCTCAGCCTCCCAAGTAGCTGGGACTACAGGTGCTCGCCACATTGCCGGGATATATATTTTTTGGTTGCAGTTGTCGTTGTTTAGCAGGCCCGGGCTGGGCTTGAACCTGCCAGCTTCAGTGTATGTGGCTGGCGCCCTACTCACTGAGCTACAGGTGCCAAGCCACAATGTTTGATCTTAAAGGTGAGGAAATGGAAGTTTAGGGAGGAGGAAGGATGTCCCCTTACTTTCCCTGCCCTCTTGTCCTTCCCACCATTACAGGCTGTCCTTGACCTTGGAGGTGTTGAACTCCTCCTGAGAAGGCTGCCAGACCCACAGCTGAGGAAGTGAACTGAGAAGTTGGTATCCAGCCTCTTGCCCTCAGTGCTGCTGTGAGGGCCGTTCTGGGAGATTTGGATTCCTCCTATGTATGAGGAAGGAGATCTGTGTGCCCAGGGGGCTGGTGCCACAGGGGATGGGGTACTACCTGGCTCAGTTTCAAGAGCAGGCTGCATTTCCAATTAAGGGAATTTTGGGGTCAGTAGAAAAAGCAGGATTGTGGCTGTCTTCCTGGGAGTCTTCCCTCCCTGGGGCTTTGTGAGTCATCTGGCTGCAGTGGGATGGGTCCCGCAGCTGCCAGCCCCCTCACACCCAGGCAGGCCTGGGGTTTCTCTCTACTGCACCTCTAGCTACTTGCCTATGGAACTTATCAGCCCAGCAGCTGTAAACAGGACATCTTTCCCAGGAGATAGGAGAAAACTGAGACATGTCTTCCCTCTAAACTGGGCTGCGGATTGAAAGAGGTTCTTGACTTGTACTGTCCCATCCACATCCACTCGCCCCATGTGCTGTTGGGAACTCAAAATGTGGCTGGTGTGGGTGGAGATGGGCTGCACGTGTGAGACGCACACTGGATTTTGAAGACTTAGTGTGAAAAAAATGCAGAGTAACTGTTAATGATTTTAACATACTGACTACAGATTGAAATAATTATATTATATTTTATTTTTATTTTTTTGTTTTTGAGACAGAGTCTCACTATGTTGCCCTCAGTAGCGTGCCGGGGCGTCATAAGCTCACAGCAACCTCAAACTCTTGGGCTTAAGCGATTCTCTTGTCTCAGCCTCCCAAGTAGCTGGAACTACAGGTGCTTGCCACAACACCTAGCTATTTTTTGGTTGCATTTATCATTGTTTAGCAGGCCCGGGCTGGGTTCGAACCTGTTGGCCTTGGTGTATGTGGCTGGCACCCTACTCACTGAGCTACGGGTGCCGAGCCAATGATTATATTTTAGATATATTGGATTAGAGAAAACACCTCCATGAAGTTAATTTCACCTATTTCTTCTTACAGTTTTGAATATGGTTACTAGAACATTGAAAATGACACATGTGGGCTTGGCGCCTGTGGCTCAAGCACCTAAGGTGCCAGCCACATACACCTGAGCTGGCGGGTTCGAATCCCGGGCCCACCAAACAATGACAGCTGCAACCAAAAAATAGCCAGGTGTTGTGGCAGGCACCTGTGGTCCTAGCTGCTTGGGAGGCAGAAGCAGGAGAATTGCTTAAGCCCAGGAGTTTGAGCTTGCTGTGAGCTATGATGTCACAGCACTCTACCGAGGGTGACAGCTTGAGGCTCTGTCTCCAAAAAAAAGAAAGAAAATGACACATGTGACTCATATTTTTATTTTTATTGCTGTAGACCCATTCTGAGCCCTTAGGATAGTCCAGGTTCTTCATTGATCATATGGAGAAACAGGTGCAGAGAGAGATAAAGTTAGATCCACAGCCACTAAGTGGTTGAGGGGGTATTAGAGTCACATCTTCTGGTGTTGTGGCTGAGAACTCTTTTTGTAACACCTCTTAAGGTCATGGGTACTGGATTGTGGAGGGAATCTGGGATGTTAGGGAAGGGCCCTAAACTTTGCTGTTGTCCTGCCAGTGCCCTGATAAATGGCTCCCTTCTGGAAGTAGCCTAGTGAGTAGTTAGGAGTGAGGCTTTGAGGGTGCCTCTTGCTCGCTAAATCTTATCTTCTCTCCAGACTTCAGTCCCCTCCTTATAAAACATCTACCTAGAAGTGTTTTCTCAAGGGTTAAAGCAGAGATTGTATAGGGAGCACTCAGCACCAGGCTGGCAAGCGGGAAGTGCTCAATAAATGTTAGACTTTTGCCTTGTCTAGTAATCTTGTTGTTGTGCCACCAGGACATAGTTTAGGGCTGACCTGGAGGAGTTCTCAGCTGCCCCCAGGGGTGAGGTTGAGCACAGGTCATGTTTTATACCAGGGTGGCATCACTGAACTGGTCTGTCTGCTGCTCTCTTATCCGACCTCCAGCTCCATCTCCTCCCCACCTGGCCCTGGAAACTCCCAAACTGAGTGCGGGTTAGAGTTGGTTTTGTGGGGAGCTCTCCTGTTGGGACCTGAATTTCTCCAGTGAGAGAGAGTGCATTTCTACAGTGGCTAAGAGCTCTGGCCACAGCATTGGATAGGCCCCGGTTTGAGTCTGGATTCAACCTCTTCTTATAAGGTGTGTGACCTTAGGGCAATTGTCTCATCTTTCTGGGGCTCACATTCCTTTTCGGTCAGATGGGGATTATATTAATTCCTTTCTCAAAGTGTTGCTGAAGAGTAAAATAAAAAGTTCATGCCTGTGGTTTGAAGGCAAGCAAGGAGGTGCAGGCTGTTCTTATGAATCATGTATCATTCTGCACTACCCCAGGGGTTTCCCTGGAGAAGGCAGTGACCCCAGTGGAGGCCCTGGCCTGTCTTCCAGTTCTGGCAACTGTGCTTCCCCAGCTTTCCTTTTCCGCATGCCTCGGTTTCAGTTTTTGCTCCATGCACGTCCCACTTCTGCTTACCTTCCTGATCTTCATCTTCAAATCAACTTTTTTTTTTTTTTTTAGCAGTTTCTGGCCAGGGCTGGGTTTGAACCCACCACCTCCAGCATATGGGGCCGGCGCCCTACTCCTTTGAGCCACAGGCGCCGCCCTTCAAATCAACTTTTAAACATACATACGTACATTTATTGAAAAATAAGGCTTTCTAATCATGCTTGTAAATGGGAAACCAACATAATAGGGAGTTCTGAAAACTGAACAATGTTATTCAAGTCTGAGATCAAACTATTGATGGCCAAAGAATCTGTTTTCTAGAACCCATTTTCTTTTTGCCAAAGAGACATTGTGCCAGGCATAGTGGCTCATGGATTACCTCACCCCTTTGGGGGGCTGAGGCAGGAGTTTAAGAATGGCCTATGCAACATAGCAAGATCTTCCCATCTCCACACAAAATAAAATAAAAAATTAACTGGGTGTGGTGCCACCCACTTATAGTCACAGCTACTTGGGAGGCTGAGGCAGGAGAATTGCATGAGCCCAGGAGTTTGAGGTTGCAGTGAGCTCTGATGACCCCTTTGTACTCTAGCCGGGTAACAGAGTGGGACTCTATATTAAAAATATATATATGAAAAAAGAAACATTGGCAAGAGATTGACTGGTATGAAAGAGCTGTGGGCACCTACAAAGGCTCTTCCCTTGACTAAGAAAAGAATGGATCTGTGTGTCATTTTAAGCTGTGACTTCTCATTGCCAACACTCATTTCCAGCAGCATCAGAGGATACAAGTTGCCCAGATAGAAGCGGGCCTGGCCTTGGACTAGGTCCAAGGAGGAGTCTTGTTAATTGCCCATATTTGAGATTGTTTATTTGATTTTAATATAACAAGCATTTGTGTAGTCCTTATTTCTGGGAACCAGGCACGATTCTAAGTACCATACATATATTAACTTATTTTATCCTCAAAATAAACCTCTGAAGAAAGTACTATTATTCTCATTTTATGGATGGGAAAACTGAGGCACAGATGGGTTAAGTATCTCAAATAGGTCTTACAGCTGAATTAGAAGCTAGGTGACCTTGTTCTAGAATGCTCTTAATTGTGCCTGATCTGACTTGGATTAGCACTTATTGTGTGCTGGGCTTGTGCTGGGGCACTGGGCACCCAGTGGTGGATTGGTGTGATCGGTATCCTGCAGAATCCCCCAGCCTAGTGGTGAAGCCAGGCAGGATTGGACACAGTCAGTGGTGGAGTACAGGGAGGAGTGAGCTTCAGGCTCTGGGGCCCAAAGCAAAGAGCAACTAACTGTCTCAGGGGAGGTCTGGGAACATTCCCTACAGGGGCCAGGTTGGGAGTTTGCCAGATAGAAAAGTGGGAGAGAGAGGTCGTTCCAAGTGGAGGAATGAAAATGTTCAAAGGGATGGAGGTAGGAATTTGCATGGTGTATTTTGGGAGCCATGAGTCACTGAGAATGCTGGGGTGGGTGGGGGAAGATTAGAGACGAGGCCTGGAAGGCAGCCTGGGGCCACATTAGGACCAGCTTTGAATGCTGGGTGAACGATGTTACAAACTACAATATTTCGGGGCCCAGGCAGGTAGCAGGCCTGTGTCCTATTTGATAGAGGATGGTGAGACCTCGGGGACCCGAGAGGGGCTGCCACTTCCCACCTGCAACAAACAGTTGCCCTGTAAGAACATGGATTCAGTGCTAGTAGGGCTCTTGATATTTCAAGAGAAACTGGAGATTTGCATTCTGGCATAAGATATTTTGCTTTTTGACTTTGTATCAAAAACATCAGGTTATTAAAAATAGACTGATATGAAGAGCATTTCATTTGCTGGATTTGACAATTGATAGCAACTTTGCCGTATCTACTGCTTTTATGTGTTTATGCGAATGTATGGTGGTGGTTGTTTATTCTGAAAAAGTCTGAAGTAAACTTTAGGTCTCAGTAGAGAATTCACCTCAAAGTACTTTAAAGTGAACCTTTGTAAGATACAGACATATCCTACATAAGCCTAAAGCCATTATTGTACCTAACAGATCAACAGTAATTCCTTATCAGTTTTCTTCCTCTAAATTTATCCACTATAGTTCCTATCTTAATATCTTATTGTGATTTTGATTTGCATTTCCCTGATGACTAATAATGTTGAGCATCTTTTCTTATAATTATGGACTATTTGAATATCTTCTTTGGAGAACTATCTATTCAAATCCTTTGCTCATTTTTAAACTGAGTTGTGATCAGTCCTCCATATCTGTGGGCTCCACATCCGCAGATTCAACTAACCACTGATCAAAAATATTTGAGAAAAATAAATAAATAAAAAATAATATAGGGCAGTGCCTGTGGCTCAGTGAGTAGGGCGCCAGTTCCATATACCTAGGGTGATGGGATCGAACCCGGCCCCAGCCAAACTGCAACAACAACAACAAAATAGCCGGGCGTTGTGACGGGCGCCTGTAGTCCCAGCTACTGGGGAGGCTGAGGCAAGAGAATCGCCTAAGCCCAAGAGTTGGAGGTTGCTGTGAGCTGTGATGCTACGGCACTCTACCGAGGGTGACAAAGTGAGACTCTGCTTCTAAAAATAATAATAATAATAATAATATAAATTTAAAGATATAGTATAACAACTATTCACATAACATTTACATCGTAAATCATCTAGAGATGCTTTAAAGTATACAGGAGGATGAACATATGTTATATATGTTCATATATGTAAACATATGTTTACATATGTTATATGTAAATTCACCATTTTATATAAGGGACTTGAGCATCCTGCAGATTTTGGGTGCAGATACCAAGGGACAACTGTATATATGTCTTTTTATTACTGAGTTGTAACATATTACAACTGATGCAAGTCCCTTCTTGGAGATGTGGTTTGAAAATATTTCTTCCCATTCTCTGGATTGGCCTGTTCTTTCTTGAACGTGTCCTTTGAAGCACAAAAGATTTTGATTTTGATGAAGTCCAGTTTATCTGTGTTTTCTCTTGTTGCCTGTGCTTTTGGTGCGAGGCCTAAGAAAACATTATCTGATACTCCTACTGGTTAGGAGAAGAAAAAAAAAATGAAAAAAAAATCTCGTATATTTCTTTTCCTGAGAGTTTAATAGTTTTGTCTGTTACACTTAGGTCTATGATTCATTCCGAGTTAATTTTTGTACACGGTGTGAGGTAGAATCTCATTTCATTCTTTTGCTGGTGGGTATCTAGTTATTCCAGCACTATTTGTTGAAAAGTCTATTCTTTACCCCACTGGGTTGTCTTGACACCCTTATTGGTAATTAATTGGTCGTAAATATGAGAGTTTATTTTGGGACTCTCACTTCTCTTCTACTGATCCATATGCCCAGTGTGGGTCTTGAGTCCTGTGGTTTTAAGTTTCGAAATTGAGAATTGTGAATCTTCTAACTTAGTTCTTTTTCAAGATCATCATTTCCATATGGATTTTAGCATCAGCTTGTCAATCTTTGAAGGAAGAAAAAGAGGCAGAAAGGCTGGAATTTTGATAGGGACCTTTGCTGAATCTGTAGATCAACTTGGGGAACGTTGCCATTTTAACAATTTTATGTCTTCCAAACCATGAACGTGGAGAATATTTCCATTCATTTAGATCTTTAATTTCTTTTTTTTTGCGGTTTTTGGCCAGGGCTGGGTTTGAACCCGCCACCTCCAGTATCTGGGGCTGGCACCCTACTCCTTTGAGCCACAGGTTATGACCTAGATCTTTAATTTCTTTCAGTGATGTTTTGTAGGTGCTAGTGTACAATTTTTGTACCTTTTTTTGTTAAGTTGATTCCTAAATGTTTTATTATTTTTGTTGCTATTGTAAATGGAATGGATTTGTAATTTCATTTTCAGTTGGGAGTTATATCCTAAATCTCTCTTAATCTAGACCAGCGGTTCTTAACCTGTGGGTCGCGACCCCTTTGGGGGTTGAACGACCCTTTCACAGGGGTCGCCTAAATACATCCTGCATATCAGATATTTACATTACGATTCATGACAGTAGCAAAATTACAGTTATGAAGTAGCAATGAAAATAATTTTATGGTTGGGGGTCACCACAACATGAGGAACTGTATTAAAGGGTTGTGGCATTAGGAAGGTTGAGAACCACTAATCTAGAGTCGTCCTTCCTATTTTAATGACAGGATATCTTCTGGATTTGTCAGGTTGATTCCTTGGGGGACTTCTTACTCCCCCTCCTTAGGGTACTTAACTCTTTTCTGTACTTCCTGTAAATTCTATCTAGAACAGATTTGGATTCAACTTTTCTAGCATGAAAACTTTAGTGGTTCTATGTACCCAATATTGTATCACATCTGGAGACACATTATGTCTGGTGGGCATGAAATCTTCCAGTTCTTAAGTACTTCGCTTAATGAATTGGGGAACTTGGTTTGGGAGCAGGGGAAGAGCACAGAAGGGAGATGAAGGAGGTGAAGGGGAGATAGGGAAAAGGGAAGTTGGAGTAACAGGGAGTGATATGGAGCAATAGGAACGTGGGGAGAGACATAACACATCTGTCACTAAACCTTAAACTCTCATATCCTTGCACCAAAACCTGCCAATGTGGGAACACAGACACACGCATGCATGCGCGTGCATACACACACACGTGTGCACACAGGCATGTGCACAAATATTATGTAGGCCAAACAAATCATGTATGTGCTGTATGCAGCCCCTGGGCCACCTTTGGCCAGCTCTCTCTAGGGAGTGGCCAACTCTTGTGCCTACCCAGATAGGTAGGCTCTGTCTGGCCGTCACTTGCTGGGAGAGTGAGGGTTTGCACCGTGGGCACCAGGCTAGAAGTTGGGAGGAGCCTGTGGCAGAGATTTTGGGAGATAATAGAAACCTGAAATATGACAGGGACATTGGATGGGGTGGAAGGGCCTGGTGGCACCAGTAAGAGGCTGGCCAGGGTCTTGGGGTAGAGGTGGTCAAATTATCCTTCTTTTATTCTTTTTTTCTAATTGGAAGAAGAAAAGTATTGAGGAGGGGCTCTGCTTGGGGCTGAGTCAGGGGGGCTTGCAGGTGTAGAGACGCGTGTGCCTTAGACTGTGGGGCTGGGGGGAGGGTGGTGCACAGAGAAGGGCAGTGATGAGCCCAAGGTCGTGCAGGACCTCCAAGAGCAGCTGGGTCGCCTTCGCCCTGCAGACTTCCTCTGTGCATCTAGGACATCGTCAGCTGGTGGGACAGAAACCAAGAGTCCGTTGTTTCTCTGTTTCCTCATCCTTTGATCGGAGAAGACCCTTGAGTTGGAAACAGAGGCAGGCATGTAGAGCACAAGGGCCCTGGGGCAGGAGGCAGGGGACCTGGGGCTGGCCTGGCCTCAACATCTATTTGGATTTACACCTCTCAGCCTTAGCTGCCCGGAGGGTCGAAGGAGGTCTTGGATCAAGATGGCCAGTGTTCTTGGTTGGTATTTACTGGGGACCTAGAACTTGGAAGGCATTATACTGAGCGCTCAGCTGAACTGACTCATCTAATTCTAACTGAGGCACATAGAGATTTTTCTTTTATTTATTTATTTTTTTGAGACAGAGTCTCACTTTGTTGCTGTCAGTCGAGTGCTATGGCATCATAGCTCACAGCAACCTCAAACTCGGGATCAAGTGATCCTCTTGCCTCAACTTCCCCAGTACCTGGGACTACAGGTGCCTGCACAATGCCCAGTTAGTTTTTAGAGATGGAGTCTTGCTTTTGCTCAGCCTGGTCTTGAACTCCTGAGCTCAGGCAATACACCCGCCTCAGCCTCCCAGAGTACTAGGATTACAGGCATGAGGTACCACACCCAGCCTGAGATGTTTCTTTAATATGCCCAAAGTCACACAGCATATAAGTTACAGAGCTGAGAACCTGGCCCAACTGTATGTTCTTCGCCACTCCCTACTCAGTTACATTAGAGAGAATTGCTCTTTATCTCTCTCTCTTTTTTTACATTGCTGTAAACAACATACTTGTCCTAAAATTTAAGGAAGGTCAGAATAATAAAAAATAAAAAGCAATAACCCCTGGCGGCGCCTGTGGCTCAGTGAGTAGGGCGCTGGCCCCATATACCAAGGGTGGTGGGTTTATACCTGGCCCTGGCCAAACTGCAACAAAAAAATAGCTGGGCATTGTGGTGGGCACCTGTAGTCCCAGCTACTGGGGGGGCTGAGGCAAAAGAATCGCCTAAGCCCAAGAGCTGGACGTTGCTGTGAGATATGATGCCACAGCATTCTACTGAGGGCGACAAAGAGAGACTCTGTCTCTAAAAAAATATAAAACAAAACAAAAAAAACAATCAAAAAGCAATAACCCCCTGGCCTACGTCCAGCCCAGTTGCATCTGTGAAATAACCGTTATTTATAGTTCACTTACAGAATTCTTCCATGTTCTTATTCTGGTGTTGTTTGTTCTTCTTTTTTTTTTTTTAATTAAGACTTTTAAATTAGTTGCATTAATGTTTTGCAACTTTCCTTTTTGATGTAATACTGTTGAGACCTTTTCATCTATGTACATAGACCCGCCTCGCCCTTTTTAACAGCTGTATGCTTGTCTGCAGTGTGGCTGTACCATGATTTATTTTAGCACTTCTCCCCTGATGCAGATGGAAACCATTACCTGTTTTCATGATGACAAATGAGGCATCAGGGAACAGCCTTGGACACATATCTTTACTCACATGGCTGCGCAAAGGGATGGTCCATATGGGACATTTATCCCATCAGGGACATTCAAGCATCATTGGAACACATTGGACATAAAATTGGACCCAATTTACCTGTGTCTCTGCAGGGAGCTGACTCCTGACATTCCTGTAAAAATGTAAATTTGTTATTTTCCTGACAAGGTCACCCTTCACAAACACATAATCCACAGTACCCCTGTCCAGTGTCTCATCCCAGCCCTCTTCATATATGTTCAACAGTCTTTAAAGATAATTGTTGCAAGGGAGAGAGAGAGTCAACATTTATGTGTTAAATTTTTACAAGTGGAATTGCTGAATCAAAGACAATGTGCATTTTAATGATCAGAATCCCAGTTAACCTCCAATAGGGTGTCCCAAATGTACACTCTTTCCCCCAAGAACAGTATCCAAAAGTACAGTTTCCCTCACACCTTAATTGCCAGCAGTCTTTTGCATCTTTGCCAAGTTGTTTGAAGATGATCCTGTGTTCTGTGGTCCCAGTGGTCACCTTCAACACCCTTCTAACAACTGCCTGGACCCACAGAGGCATCTGTCCTTGTTGTCGCTGTCTGGGGCAGAGATTCCTGGCTATGAGGTTTCACTGGGTGGGATGGAGCTCCCTGAGGAGGGGTTAAAACTTTGGGAAGGCCCCTGGCCCTAGACTCCTGCCCTTTATCACCTCCCTCCTTCGTGAATTGCCAGATGGACAAAATCCCTTTGCTCCCAGAGACTGAAGATGGGGGAAAGTGGAATTTCCTGAGTTATCTTAGCCGAATTCTGTGACATACAGGAGATAGCTGTAACTCCAAGGCTCAGTGGTCTGGGGGAGAGAGAAGAGCCTGCCTGGGCCCCTGGCAGCAGGGAGATGTTAGAACTATGGGAAATTTGCCTCAGTGTTTGAGGGCAGCCAAGTCTTCCAAGCTTGGAGAGGAGGGACTGGAGAAATGACCCAGCATGTCCTCATCAGTTCTCAGATACAGCTGGTCAGAAGGGAAGGCACCTTAGGGACACTTACTGTGCTCATTTCACAGATGAAGAAACTGAGGGCTAGACCGGGGCAGAGCCTGAGCCAGGGTCATGCAGAGAGCCTGGGTCAGAGTACAGTCTAGTGTGGATGGAAGGCCAGGGCAGGGAGGTCACACTTAATAAGTCAAATGGGAAGGGGACAGGGTTCTGCGAGTTGGAAAGGACACTTTTAACTCCTCCACCCCCAGTTCTACAAACTGTGCTTAGGGTCTGCCCCAGAACCTTGTCAGCTTTTCTTTTTACCCAGAGAACAGAAAGGCCAACACAATGCCTTGCACTTTGGCAAGAAAAATGCCCCTCCCCCAAATGCAAGGGATTCCCCACTTCCCACAAGGCCCTGATTCTGGAACCTGAGCTGAGTGCCAGAGACTCAGGAGTCAGTGTTCAAGGGTTGGAACACAGGAATGCTCCTTGACAGTAATGAGAAGAGTGCTGGCGGTTGTGCAAGGTAAGTGTTTGAGAGCTCAGACGGGGGTCCAGTGGCCTGGGCTCTAGTCCTGCACTCTGTTTATTTCTTTTCTTTTCTTTTTTTTTTATGAAATTTTAATTTTTTTATTTTAATTTATTTTTTTATTTTTTGTGGTTTTTGGCCAGGGCTGGGTCTGAACCCGCCACCTCCAGCATATAGGGCCGGCACCCTACCCCTTTGAGCTACAGGCGCCGCCCACTCTGTTTATTTCTGAGACAGAGTCTCGCTTTGTCACCCAGGCTAGAATACCATGGTCTCAGCCTAGCTCACAGCAACCTCAAATTCCTGGGCTCAAGTGATCCTCGTGCCTCAGCCTCCCAAGTAGCTGGGACTACAGGTGCCACCACCACACCCAGCTAATTTACCTATTTTTAGTAGGGAGGGGGGTCTTGCTTTGCTTAGGCTGGTCTCGAATGCCTGAGCTGAAGGGATCCTCCTGCCTCAGCCTCCCAGAGTGCTAGGATTACAGGCACGAGCCACTGAGGCTGGCCTAGTCCTGCATTCTCACTGGCCTTTGTGTCTTGGGCAAGTGACATGCCCCTAAGCTTCCTGTACCCCTAGTTCTTCCTCTCCAAGGTGAGGAGTCTGGGGGGACATGACTCACAGGGTATATGAGAGGATCAGGGGGCTGTTCATGAATGTGAAGGGCTCAGGGCGGCGCCTGGCACAGAGTGGGGCCTCTCTCCGTTCCCCCTTCTCACAGCCGCCTCCCCGGTGGCACCCTGAGGTCCTGAAGGAGGCGATATTTGTTATGTTAAGCCATGTCTCAGAGATGAGGAAGCCAGTCCACATTCACGTGGTAGCTGGTAGCCAACACGGCTGGGCTTCAGGTTCTCTGATGCAGACTTGGCCTCCTCACCACGGCTGGAAGAGAAGGTCTCAGCTTGGCCATTCCAGTCCTCTCCTGCCAGGCTAGACCCCAGTGCCCGTGTGGCAAAGCTGCTGAGAGCCTAGGCTGGGGAGAAGGAGAAGGTGAGGGTTAGGGTTCACTCTATTACTTGCCCACTGAGTGTCCTTGGTCCTCTCTGAGCTTCGCTTTCCTCATGGGGACAGTAACACCCTGTCAGGGGCTATGTGTAAAGGACTCGGCATGGTCACGGTGCTGGGGGGAGTGCTTGGTCAGTGGAGAGCGTGGCGAGTTTGATCCTTGTTCTTACCCAGAGGCCAAGGTGAGGGGGACTGGGTGAGGCCAGCAGGCTTCTTTCCCAAGCTTCATCCTTCCCCATGTGCAGCTGGCTCCCTTGGGCTTCCAAAGTCCAGTCCAACTTCCACTTGACTTCCTCAGTCCATACCAGCGAGTCCCTGCCATTGGGAGTGGAGTTAAAAATAAAGCCAGTCTTCAAATCCTTCACGTAAACACCCAGCTCTCTAAAAATAGTGCCCTTGCAATAGGTCCTCAGAGCCAGGCTGGGCTTGAGGACAGAACTCAGTGGGGCTGGTCCTTGTGGCCAGGCACGACCCAGGCTGAGTCTCTGCCACTTTGTGCTGCCTGCCCGGTGCCCCCTTTTATCTCCAGCCCCTTCTCCCTCCCTCTCTACTGCCAGCAGCTCCTCACTGCCCTTTCTCAGAGGCCCTTTGCTGCCTCTTCCAATGTGCTCTTTTCAACACAGCAGCCGACATGAACTTTTAAAAATGTTAGCCTGCCTTGGGCGGTGCCTGTGGCTCAGTTGGTAGGGCGCTGGCCCCATATGCCGAGGGTGGCGGGTTCAAACCCAGCCCTGGCCGAACTGCAACCAAAAAAAAAATAGCCGGGCGTTGTGGCGGGTGCCTGTAGTCCCAGCTACTCAGGAGGCTGAGGCAAGAGCATCGCTTAAGCCCAGGAGTTGGAGGTTGCTGTGAGTTGTGTGAGGCCACGGCACTCTACTGAGGGCCATAAAGTGAGACTCTCTGTCTCTACAAAAAAAAAAAAAAAAAATTTTTAGCCTGCCCATGCTGCTCTGATATACAAATTAACATTTTTTTTTTTTTAAAGAGAGTCTTACTTTGTCACCCAGGCTGGGTTGCAGTGGCCTGATCATAGCTCACTGCAGCCTTGAACTCCTGGGATCAAGTGATCCTTCTACCTCAGCCTCCTGAGTAGCTGGGACTACGGGCACACATCACCATGCCTAGCTGATTTTTAAATTTTTTTGGTATTGATGGGCTCTTGAACTCCTGGCCTTAAGTGATCCTCCTGTCTCAGCCTCCTAGAGTACTGGGATCACAGGCATGAGCCGCCACACTAACTCTGACGTTCGAAACTTTCATGGAGCCCTTAGTTTAGGTTCTTGCAAAAGCAGAGCCTGAGACAAGGATTTGGGTCTAGGCAGTTTATTTGGGAGGTGATGTCAGGAAGGAGGAGGTGAGAGGGAGAGAGTGGGGACAGTGAGGGAGGGAAGGATGAATCAATGCAGGGAGCACGAGGGAGGCATCCCCTGGATTGATCACCACGATTGACTCGATCCAGCTGGGGCCTCCATACCCCAGGATTGTTTACCTGAAGGATGGTTGCTGCCTCTGGTGTCTTTCATGAAGCGTTTCCCCTGGGGCAGACCTTCCCCTACTTCTGGTTGTTCTTGCCCTTGAGGTGAGGGTGAGGAGCCTCCTGCAGCATCTGAGTAGGCGCTGGGCACAAGCTGTGCTTGGATGGGACCCCAACAGTGCTGGGTAAGTCTGACCTTACCTGGCTCTGGCCTCCACAGCTGTGGATGAGATTAGGAGTAGCAGGGGAGATACAGATCGTGGAGCCTACTTCAGGAGAAATTCCAGATTCCTTACTTTGACCCCCAGGAACCTTTCTGCTGGCTCCATTTACTTGACCAGCCCTATACCATGTCACTCTCCCTGTCAGTCACTTTCAGTCTGTCCCTCCAAAGTGTCACTCTTTTTCCTGTCTATGACCCTTTGCACATGCTGTTCCCTTTGCCTGAAATGCCTTTCCCTTACCTCTACTTTCTCACTGGCACCTGCTCATTCATCTGGTCCTACTCAGCTCAAATGTTCCTCAGAGAAATGCTGAGTCCCTTCCAGAGTGGTTCCCTATTTTATAGCACAGCACCCGGCAGGTGTTTGAGGCTCAGGAAGCCTTGACTGATTAATATTAGGCCTTAACAATCCTATAATGGGAAAACCCCATGGTATGGGGCACCCTTTAGTTTAAATGGGTCACTACGAAAGTTTTGAGACAGACTGTTATGATCCATTACTTTACTTCCAAGAAACACAGTTGACAGTGTCCTTTTTGATTCACCTGTGCAAGTTTCAGCTTGCTTGGCTTATGGGTGTTTTGGCTTTGTTTGTTTCTATTCATGTGGATTTTATTTTATTATTTTTTTTTTTTTTTAGGCAGAA
Organism: Nycticebus coucang; assembly: GCF_027406575.1. Taxonomy (NCBI): domain Eukaryota; kingdom Metazoa; phylum Chordata; class Mammalia; order Primates; family Lorisidae; genus Nycticebus; species Nycticebus coucang. The sequence continues at coordinate 50,776,641 of NC_069800.1, read as the reverse complement.
TCTCAAGCTGTCACCCTGGGTAGAGTGCCGTGGCATCACAGCTCACAGCAACTTCAAACTCTTGGGCTTAAGCGATTCTCTTGCCTCAGCGTCCCAAGTAGCTGGGACTACAGGTGCCCACCACAACACCCGGCTATTTTTTGGTTGCAGTTGTCATTGTCAGGTTCGAACCACCAGCCTCGGTGTATGTGGCCAGCGCCCTACCCACTGAGCTACAGGCACTATCGATTTTATGTTTCTTGATTTTTGAGTATCTCAGAACTTTTGTAGTGACCCACTTACTCATTTCACCCTTCAGACACACTCAGTATGTATTTCTTGAGGGTCTGGTAGGTGCCAAGTAGTGCTGTAGGCTCTTGGGGAAGAAAGCCCGAAGATCTCGGCCTTCATGGCGTTCACCTTCTCTGGGGGTTGGGGGGGAGACAGCGCCCACTCCAAGTAGGGGTAAAAGAAAAGCATTTCATGGAGCCCGCGGTAGGGGCAGGTTGCCTTTTAAAATATATGATTAGGCGAGGCCTCATTGAGAAAGCCCTTATTGGCTTTTATTTTAAAGCCAGATTTATCAGTAAGAATATTTTCTAAAAGGAGTGTGACTTTTTTGGAGACAGAATCTCACTGTCACTCTGGCCAGAGTGCAGTGGCATTGTTACACCTCACAGCAGTTTCAAACTCCTAGGCTCAAACGATCCTCTTGCCTTAGCCTCCCAAATAGCTGGGACATAGGCGCCCACCACCACACCTGGCTAATTTTTCTATTTTTATTAGAAATGGGGTCTCACTCTTGCTCAGGCTGCTCTCCAACTCCTGAGCTCCAAGGATCCTTCTGCCTCAGCCTCCCAGAGTGTTGGGATTACAGGCGTGAGCCAGTGCACCTGCCCCTTATTGACATTGAAGTAGAGACATGAAGGTGTTGAAAGGATCAGCCAGGGCCAAGCTGGGGAAGCTCTGAGGTGGGCGTGCACCTGCAGCGTTCTGAGGACAGCAAGGAAGCCCGTGTGGCCACAGTAGGGAAGGACAGTAGCAGGAGAGGAGGCCAGAGGAATGTGATGGAGTGGGGACACGTGGCCAGGGTGGGAACCACTGGCAACACATGGCTATTTAAATCTAAATACACTGAAATTAAATAAATGAAGATTTGTCCCTCAGTTGTATGTAGTAGCCACGTATCCAGCACTCAGTAGGTACTGTCTCACAGCCAGACCACATGTTCCTCGTCACTGAAAGTTCCAGGGGACAGAGCTTCAGTGGGGCCCTGCAGGTCATATAACTGGGCATGTGTCCTGTGGCCCTTTCCTCACCTCCCAAAGTGGGTATGATTAAAGCATGCAAAGGTCATTTGGTCCAACCTCGGCCAATGTCAAAATGCCTTTCCTGTCGTCCTTGCCAAGTCATTTGGTCACTGCTTCTATATCTTCAGGCGTGGGGAGCTCAGCATCTCTTGAGATGGTCCAGGTCAGCTGTGGACACCCTTGCCTTTGGATTTGCTGAAACCAAAAGGACTTTCTTTCTGTCTGTAGCTTGTGAGTCCTGGTTCTGTCCTTGAGGACCGTTGGTCAGGACATGTTCAGCTGCAGGAAACAGGGCCTGCCTGTGCTGCCTTACCCGGTGGGTTTTTTATCTCACATAACGAGGTTGGAGCGGCAGTGCCTGGCTGATGTGCTCTCAGGGACCTGTCCTGCTATCGTTAGAGTGTGGCTTTTGTCCTCACACTCAGAAATGGCCTTTGAACCTCAGCTTCACCTCTGTCTTCTAGGTGGGAAGAAGTAGAAGGGCCAAGGGCAGAAGTTAAAATACAACAGTTTCTCTTTGTGGGAAAGTGAAGCCCACCCTGGGATTTACCCTTCCCTAGATTCAGAGGAGTCTGGGAAGGTGGAAATTTTTAGCCAATGCATTGCTTCTCTGAACAAGATTAAGCTTCTATTAGTGGGGAAGAGGAAGCGAATGGGTATTTGGTGAGCAGCTATCAATGTCTGCCCCAAAGTCCCTGCAGGGATTTAAAGGCTGTGATCTTGGGGACCAGGAATGGTGGCTCATGCTTGTAATATCAGCACTTTGGGAGGCTGAGGCAAAAGGATCACTTTAGGCTAGGAGTTGGAGACCAGACTGGGCAACATAGCAAGATCCCATCTCTATGTAAAATAAAACAAAATAAAATAAAGACTGTGATTTTAACATCCTTGAGTGTTTTCTGGTTGTCACATCTCTAGGCCTTTCACTCTGCCTCTGTTTTCATGTCTCCTCAATCTCTCCATTTTCCATATGGAGAAACAGAGGCACAGACATCATTTATGATCAATAGGCTTTGGGGTCAGATGAAACTCATGCCTTGAGCAAGCAAGTCACTTCTCTGAACCCAGTTGCAGAAGGTGGTAGAAACAGATATAATACTTACTAGTGAGGGTGTGCTGAGGGCAAAACAATGTCGAGAACTGACCACAGTGCCTGACACACAGTCGTCATCCAATAGTGCCAGTTGTTTTAATTGTTAGAACTATTATTCTTACTCAAGTGATTTTTATTTCTCCTGGTGTTACTGAATGAAGAACCAGAGAATTATTAGCAAAAGAAGAATATGGGTTATATAGGGTGAGCCCTCTGCAGGAACACCCAGGTGTTTCTGTAATCCCAGCAGCCACCCCAGGGCATCCTCTCTCTTTAGGTCTCTAGAGGGCATGTGCTGTGGGACCACAGGTAGGAGGGAGGGACGGTGGTGGGGAATCCACCTCCAGTACCACCTTTGGCCAAGCCCTGTCGTTGCAGGGATCCACTGCATCATTGCTGAAATGCTGTTGCCATCAGCCCAATCTAGGGAGCCCTATCTAGGAAGTGCAACCCTCTCTGGGAAGGGGGTATGACCACACGGCCGTGGCAGCTGGGTGCCAAACCACAGCCCACGTGACTTGCTGTAGCCTTGCTAGAAACCTGGCCAGGGGAGGGGGCCCTTGGAGCTCTGCCTCAGCAAGTGGAGGGTGGGAAATGCCATGGAATGGGTCCTCTAGAAGGGGGTTTGTCCGAGGCTACACTGCGGTGCTGCCCAGGGCTCCAGTCTACACTGTTCTTCCCTGACCACCCAGCTGGATGGATATAGGGACAAGCATCCTGCTGCAGAAAACCTGTGCTGGGAGGCCCTAGTGATTTTTCTCTTTATTAAAAAAACTGTGGTATACATTTACTTGGTTCAAAACCCCGCAGTTACCCCCACACATAAAAATATAAAGTCTGTCTCCTTTCCTTGTCCCTGTCTTGTTGCCAAGGCAACTGTTGTTTGTAGTTTCTTTCCTTCCTTCCAGACTTACTTCATGTATACATTAAGGTCGAATATATGAAATTGCTAATATGGGACCAGGTTTCACTTACAAAATGGCAATTTCGGATGGTTCAACCTAATATAAGGAAAAGCATATATAGAGCCCCATTTTTCTCAGACATAAGGTAGTGTATTATACATACTTTCTTGAACCTTGCTTCCCCCCCCTTTTCTATGTATATATTGGAGATCTTTCTGTATCTTTCCAAATAAAGAACATTATCCTTTTTTTTTTGGAGACAGAGTCTCACGTTGTCACCCTTGGCAGGGTGCCGTGACGTCACAGCTCACAGCAATCTCAAACTCTTGGGCTCAAGCTATTCTCTTGTCTCAGCCTCCCAAGTAGCTGGGATTACAGGTGCCCACCACAACGCCCGGCTGTTTTTAGAGACGGGATCTCACTCGGGTTCAGGCTGGTCTCAAACTCCCTGAGCTCAAGCAATCTGCCCGCCTCAGCCTCCCAGAGTGCTGGGATTACAGGTGTGAGCCACTGTGCCCAGCTATCCATTTTTTAAATGCCTGCATAATATTCCATTAGATAGCTGTGCCATAACTTATTGAATCAGACACCTGTTATTGGACATGGCTGTTTGGGAAGTTGCCAGAGTTTTGCTACACACACATCATTTTACCCTAGGCCAGTGTATCTCTGGAATATATTCCCCTAACGTGTGATTGCTCAATCAGAAGCCCCCTAGTGGTTGTTCCACTTTATCTTCCCATCCACCATGTCTTAGGGCGAGAAGGCCTGCCACTGACTTGCTGAATGACCCTGGGCAAGCCCCGGGAGCCTCTGCGAGTCTCCCTTTTCCAGAGCACTGAGCTCTCCTTGCCTTGTCCTTGGGGAAAAATACTGTCCCAGATTTGCTTCATTGCTTGGCCTTTCCCATGCCCCAGTCATGTGCAGCTATTGTTACTGAGAATTCTTTGGGAGATGACTTCAGCCTAGAGGGAGTCCATGGCAGCCCAGTGAGGTCAGCACAGATGAGCAGACAGAGGCATCAGCCTGGGCAAAGGCACAGAGTTATGACAGCCCGGGGTCAGACTGGGTTTCCCAAATGCCAGTCACTGGTGCACCTTCCTGAGCCTTGCCATATCCACACGCCCTCTGGTTTATTATTTCCTTTCTACTTAAAAAATATTTCAACTTTCTTAGACCTAAATTTATTTTTTATAAGGAATGTTAGGTCATTACCATAAATAGAAATGTAGTATTAGATTAAAAGAAGTTAGCCAAAAAAAAAAAAGTTGAAAGCCAAAATGAAGCAGAACATCATTACATCATCCCCCAGTTGCTTACTAGAAGCTCAGACTCCAGGCTATTTGCTGCTGAATGAGACTTTCTCATTGAAAGTCAGGAAGGTTGAAATTGAATTTTAAAAGAATAGTATGACTTAATGAGTGTCTTAGTACCATCTGTCATTCTTGATCCTACTAGTAGTTAATCATACTTTAGAGACACTGGCCTGAAAGACAGATTTCTCTTCTCTGTCTTCCCAGAGTCCCAGAGAGAGGGAAAGCCAATCTTTGGAAGGGCCTGTCCTTTAGGAACTAGACTCCATGGGGCTTTGGGTAAGAGGAAGCCAAGCTTGGACAGGCTTTACACACAGTAGACACTCACGAAATGCTCATCAGTGGACCCAAGAGGCTCTTATGAAAGAGGAATGGACATTCAGATAAACAGGTGACTTCTGGATCTTGTCCAAAGAGAGGAAAAGTCAGTTATTATGTCCCTCTGTGGCAAATGGTTTGTCTCATGGCTGAGGTTTGTTTGTGAAATGCTGGAATAATAACCCCCAAAACTGGATAAGAGGAACACAGGATCACCTTTGTCACCTTTCTCTCATTTACTTCTATCCCTTCATTTCTTTGTACTAAGTAGGCAACAGACACATAAATGTAGGACAGATCAACCCAAGTTTCTTTTTTGCTCAAGTCTAAAATGGGTACCCTCATTTAGGGGCCCAGGCTCCTTCCACCTTGTGGCTCTGCTACCATGAACATGTGGCTTCCAAAGTCATCATGCTCTCCTTCATCAAGCTTGCAGAAAGGGAAAGTGCACAGAATGATGCTCATGGAAGTTTGTGTTGGCTGGACCAGAAAGTGGGGCACATGACATCTTCTCACATTCCACTGGCCAGAAGCCAGTCACATGACTATGTCTTCCTGCAAGGCAGGCTGGGAAACAGTCTAAGAGTGTGCCTGGAGGAAGAGGGGGCCTGGCTAGTGGACTGGGTAGTGAACACGACCTTCAAGGTCCTTTAGCACCTGCCTCCATCCTAGTTCTGCATTTACTCAAGATGTTGTCAGGCTGAACTTTCCTCTCTTCTCTGACAAACCAGCTCATACAGTTTTGGAAAATAAGACAATAGCTTTAGAATTTAAAATAAGACTTTGCCATGTTGTGAGAATTGCATTCAGGGAGAAGAGACAACACCTGTATACAGGCTGGAAGAATCCTTAGCTTCTTGATGCTGCCTAAGACCCCTCTGGGAATTGTCCTCTGATAAACAGGGGAAGGGACCTCTTATGATCATAGATGGCAAACTTCAAGAGCTTTTTGTCAAGTCTGTTTTTCAAAGGGGTCACAGAAACTGTCCAGGGCAGAGGTGAAACATAAGGGTCTGGCTGCTGAGACAGTTAACATTTCTTCTAGCTCGTGTCTGGAATGAGAGGCAGCATGCTGATTAAATAGCTCTGCAAAGGAGGACAGACCCTGCTTCCTGGAGCTGGCCAGTTTCCATGGTGTAAATACCGTCATTATGGCTGATCTCAGGCTACCAGTGTGATGTCTCTGAATGCAGAGCTGGGAAGACCTGCAAGCAGTTAGCTCTTGGGAGCAGGCAAGAGCTTGCATGGGCCCCTCCAGCACGTGATGACAGGAAACTGATTTCCTCATCTCTACCCTGTTTCACGCTGTAGCTGAGAGGTCTCAGCTTTCTGGGGCTCTTTTTCTTCTGGGCTCTACTTTAGAAGCCTGAACATTCCAAATTGGATTGTTTTCCTCTAGATCTTTCCCATTTGTCCGTAAGCTGCTATGGCCATAACTTTGGTTTTATGTTTCTTTCTGTCCCTGCTGCATTGTCCGATGAGTACATTTAGTGGGTCTAGTAAACAGTTACAGAAGGCAGAGGGAAGCTGGGTGGAAGGAGGTGGCTTTGAAGAACACCAGGGAGCTTGTCCCTGCTCTGTGACTTCTTGGCAGAGAGATCGCAGCCAAATCTCTTTACCTGCCTAGGCCTGTTTCCTCCTCTGTAAGTTGCTTTTTTATTTTCCTCTGTTCCCACTAGGCCAGAACTATCACCGCATATAATTATGATGATAATAGTAGTAAGAGCCACCATTTGTCCATTCAGCAAATTTTTATTAAGCGTCTACTCTGAGCCAGACCCTGTTGTAGGTGCTGGGGATTCGCCAGTGAACAAAAGAGACAAAAATCCTTCCCTCCTGGCCATTACTTTCTACGTTTGTAATGTGCCGTGAACTAAGTGGGATTTCACAGGCATCATCTCATCTGACCTCAGGCTGAAGCTCCGTTTTGCTGCCATGGGAAGTAAAGTCAGACTGAGTTGCCACCTGTCAGCCAGTGCATCGGGGTGGACGGGGGACTTACCCTGGCACCTAGTCCCATTCAGCATGCCCCGTTCCTGCCCGCCCCTCTGCCTTTGCCTGGGCTGTCCCGAGTGCCTTCTCCCCCATTCCATTCCATGAACACATCCTTCAGGCCTGCCGAGGATCTGATCCCTCCTTGATGGTGTCACAGGCCCTGTCTCCACATCCGTCCATGTTATTCTGCTTGCTGGGAACAGAATCTTTCACTTCTTTGTTTTGTTCCCTCACTATATCACTGTCCCCCAGAACCTTCATCTCTCCACCCCAAGGGGTAGACATGGACCCATACAAAGGGCTCAGTAAACATCTCTTAATTAACACATTGGATTCCTTAATGTTTGCTTGGACCCTAGTGCAAGTCTTGATTTAAACCTCTTCATCATGCAGGTCATTTATCGTTCCTGGGAAATCTGTAGGTCGGTTCTGTTAAAACAAAATCTGGATATCCTTTGTGTGCACCTGCAGGGTGCGGAGGGTGGTGTGCATTGCTGCAGGGTTACAGGATAAGAGAGACCGCTGATCCTTGGTCTCCTTTGGCTTCTAGCTGTGGTCAAGGCCAAATGACCATACATCCCCGTGTGCCTGGGATAGTCCTGGCTCATGTAGGTATATTGTATGAACAGCCTGCCTTTCCCTTACAGATGTCCTAGTTTGATAAATTCTCTCTCTCTCACTGAATAAGGCCTGAGAATATGACCTCTTACTGCTCAGGTACCATCTGATCCATCTAATCCTCCCAACCCTATGAGGTTGTTGCAATCCCCATTTCACAGGTGGGGAAACAGAGGCCTAGAGCAATAAGGTAATTTGCTTAAGATCACAGAACATGGAGAAGCAGGGCTGGGTTTTGAACCCACGTCATCTGGTTCTGGAGTTCTCCTGCTCAGCCTCAGAAGAACTTCTCTGAGATGCCTTTCCGGATTCCATGCTCTGAGTACATGTGTCTTCCCCCAGCCCACCCCACAAGGATCCAGGGGCTTCTCCCAGTCCCGACTGCTGTGACAGAAGATAGCAGCAAATTTGGAATCCCCTCTGGATGCCTCATGTCTGGCACAGAGCCTGGGGCCAAGAAAGTTCCCTGGGAATGCCTTCTGAACCCAGGGATATAGTTTTCCAGGGCAGAGCTGGGTTTGGCCCCTTCCTTTCCTGTCCCTATGACAGCAGGGTCGCCAGCCCCCTGGAACAAATGGAGCTGCCTGGAATTCTTGAGAGCTCCTTATCAGTTTTCAGAGCAGCCTGGATGGGGTGTGGGTGGGTGTCAGTGGCACTGGGGCGGCTGGGGGAAAAGCTAGAATGGCCCAGCAAGCCCCACCTGGGGAGGGGCCGGAGGCGGGGGAGGCTGTGAGGCCTGGAGGGCTCAGCTGTCACATTCCTCTGCTCACAGAAAGCTCTCCTGGGTGCCTTGTCCTTATTTAGGCAGGAGATGTCTGCTGACTTGGGCCCTGTGGGATGCCATCGCAGGCCGGCTTCCCGGGCGCCCGGTTAGGGCAGAGGCACAGCACACCCAGAGCTAGGTCAGCAGCCTCTTGAGCAGGCCATCCTCAGGGTGGAAGTGCAACTCTCGTTATTATTACTCTTTAAGTAATAATAATAAAAACAGCAGCTACCGTTCCTGGGGAACCTGTTGTGCCAGGCACCATGCTAAGTTATTCTGAAAGCTGCAGGACATGAGTCTTTCTTGTTCACTGTTGTATCCCCAGGATCTAGCCCAGGACTTGGCACACAGTGAGTGCTTAATAAATATTTATCACAGCTGAATGAACATACGCTTTACATGTCATGGTTCATGTAATCCTTAGAATAATTTAGTAGCTAAATCCTTTTATTAACCCATTTTACAGATGAGGAAACTGAGACTTGGAGCGGTTTCATGATTTTGCAGAGGTCATGTGACTTGGAGGTAGGGGACCTAGAGTTTGAAGCCAGGTCATCTGACTTCAACACCAGCCATGTTTCCATCTCCTTATTTTGGAGTAAAGCCACCTTGGCGTTCCTGGCTTTGCCCTTTACTGGCTGGATGCATAACCTTCTCACCTATAAAATGGGGATTGGAAATTGCAATTGTTGGATAAGTCTACTTCAGAGATGATTGTGGATATTAAATGAGATAACACATGCAAGTGTTTTAGCATAGTGCCTGGCACACAGTAGGTGCTCAGTAAGTACCGTGTGTTGGTAATGGTGGTGATGATGGGTCCCTGGGAATTCAGCGTCCTCCTGCTGGGTTGCACTCTAGGAGCAGAGTAAGCCAATGGTGAGGCCATTTTCCTGCAGGCTCTATCTCCCTCCGAAAAAACAAGGACAGTTGTGACCCTCTGGGTAGGGCGGCAGGGCCTTCATCCTGACAGGTGTCCTAAAGAGAGACACTCACTACTCCTTGGGCATCTGAAACCTTCCAGGTTCCTAGACCAAGAGCCTGGATGGGGTCTGGGGTTTTTCCCTTGCTGTGTTCCCTTGGGAAAGTTATTGAAATACTCAGGGTCCCAGTTTCCTCACTGAGGATTCTAATAGCAGTATTTCCCTCATAAGTGTGGTTGTTCAGGTAAAGTGCTGTAATGTGTGCAAACACTTAGAATAGGGCCTTTCACAGAGTAAGTGACCTTTTCAACATGTCTATAACAGAGTAACAATTATAATGGCTAACTCTCAATTACCAAAAATTGAAAATGATCATACAAGTGTCTCTGGGCCTCAGATGAGATACTTTCTGAGGGTCCTTCCAGCTCTGTGAGTCTCACAGTCAAGTATATGTGATCTATAGAACAAAACATTTATCCAATAAATCCTTAGTAAGCCTAAATATTTGTTGGATAAATAGGCCTGCTATGTGTCAGGCTTTGTCTGGTGGAAGGGACGCAGCAGTGAAGCTTCTACCCCTTGTGGGGCTCATGGACTAATAAGAGGACGTAACCAGGCAGCCAAGTGCAGGATACTGTAAGGGCAGACGGGATCTGGCAGTTCCCTGGGGAAGGGTCCTGAAGGATGAATAAGAGTTCACCGGCTGAAAAAATGAAGGATGGGGTGGGGACAAGAGTTCCCCTGTTAAAAGCCTTTGGGGTAGGAACAATAGATAGGGCACTTCTGAAGAAATGGAAGTTTCTGTCTGCCTAGAAGGCTGACTTTGGAGTCAGACCAGAGAGGTTGGCAGGAACTAAGTCATGAAGGATAGAAAAGCACTTCCACATTATCCACCAGGCACTGGGAAAACCACAGTGGGGACTTAAGTAGAGGGTCAAGACCAAATTCACCTGTATTCCTAGCATATTTGGATCCCCTGAGCTCAGAAGTTCGAGACCAGCCTGAGCAAGAGTGAGACCCTGTCTCTTCCAAAAATAGAAAAACTAGCCGGGTGTTGTGGCAGGCGCCTGCAGTCCCAACTACTTGAGAGGCTGAGGCAAGAGGATTGCTTGAGCCAAAGAGTTTGAGTTTGCTGTGAGCTATGATGCCACAGCACTCTATCCAGGCAACAAAGTGAAACTCTTTTGTTTTTTTGAGACAACAAATTCACTGGAGGTGGCCTCTGAGGGAGGTTTCCTGGACCAAGTGGGGCATAAGAAGGAAAACATATCCAGGGTTACCATGTAGCTATATACTCCGGTAGGGTCATGCCAAATGTTAAATATTGAAATGTTCTGTACTAGTTTGTAACTAGCAGCTGCCTTAAGCCCCAAGCCTCTCCTGGCCCCTGTTGCTGTTCTGTCCACTTGGCCTCTTGCCAGATACACACACACATATATATAAAATCACCTCCTGCCTAAGAAGGCATTAGAGAGCATCAGACAGGGTGGCGCCTGTGGCTCAGTGAGTAGGGCGCTGGCCCCATATGCCGAGGGTGGCGGGTTCAAACCCAGCCCCGGCCAAACTACAACAAAAAAATAGCCGGGCGTTGTAGCGGGCGCCTGTAGTCCCAGCTGCTCAGAAGACTGAGGCAAGAGAATCGCGTAAGCCCAAGAGTTAGAGGTTGCTGTGAGCCATGTGACGCCACGGCACTCTACGGCGGTACAGTGAGACTCTGTCTCTACAAAAAAAAAAAAAAAAGAGAGCATCAGACAGAACTGCTCTCAGCCTGGGCAGCTTTGGTTTTAACCCAGTCCTTGCCCTCTTCTTGCTGGGTAGGCAGGAGGTTGGACTGGACTATCCTCTAGGGCCATCTTACCCTGACTGAGGCTTTGGTGCCAGACACACTTGGATTTGGGCTCCAGCCAGCTCTGGACTTACCAGTGTGAGCCTTGGGCAAATGATTGCCTGAGCCCGTGTTGCTTCCCCTGGTGAGCAGATTGTCCTGAGGATGAGATGAAATCACACAGGTTGCTTTAGTTTCCTATTGCTGCCATAACAAATTGCTACAAACTTGGTGGCTTAAAACCATAGAAACATATTTTTTTACAGTTCCGGAGGCTGGAAGTCTGAAGCCAGCTCTGTGGGGCTAAAGTCAAGGTATAGCATGGCTGGTTCCTGGGAGGCTCTGAGCGAGGATCTGATTCCTCATCTTTGCCACTTGTGGCCACCCCGCATTCCTTGACTCAAGGTCCCTCCTTGATCTTTGAAGCACGTCCCTGCAGCCTCTGTCCCCATCATCACAGCACCACGGTCTCTTCTGTCGTCAGATCTCTGGCCCCCTCTTATCAGGACACTTCTGATTACATTTAGGGCCTGGCTGTATAATCCAGGATAATCTCCCATCTTAAGGGCCTTAATTTAATCACATCTGCAAAGCCTGTTTTGCCATATAAAGTAATATTCACAAGTTCCAAGGATCAGGATTGGGTATCTTTGGAGCAACTATTCAGCTGCCTGCCTAGGTGGAGTGTCTGGCACACTTAGCTGTCTGTGAGCAGCAGCTCTTGTTCTGATGCCTCCCCATTCTAGACTGGGGGTGTCTCACACTCACTGGAGGAAGCTTCTCACTAGGCTGAAGGGCTCTTCTCTAAGAAGGGAAGAAGGGTCATTGTCCAACATAATCTGGAAGAAGCCACCACCATGGTGGGAGTATTTTGGCAGGGTTTCTAAGATGGAGAGGCTCTACAGAGGGTCTGAGGGGTAGCTCACCCCCCTAGCCTCACAACCTGCACCCAAAACCTGTTTCTCTCCCCACTTCAACTAGAATAAATTCACATAGAGCTTATTGTGTACCAAGCCCCATGCTAAATACTTTCTGTCCATTGATTCACTCTATTACTAAGTATCTCCCCAACCCTATGAGGCAGGGGATATTCATATTACCCATTTCAGAGACAGAAAAATCGAGGCACAAAGAATTTCAGTGAGTCATTCGTAGTCCTACAGCTATGCTCTTAACCATTCTTTAAAAAAAATCTGCTTACTTTCCAAAATTTTTTGTGAGGAAGCCATTTTGTTTTGTTTTATTTTATTTTATTTTATTATTTTTGAGACAGGGTCTCACCCTGTCACCCAGACTGGAGTGCCAGTGGTGTGATCATAGCTCACAGCAACCTCAAACTGCTGGGCTCAAGCAATCCTCCTGTTTCAGCCTCCTGAGTAACTGGGACTATAGGCACGTGCCACCCTGCCCAGCTGCCAATTTATTTTTATAATATATGTCTTTATCTTATACTTGTATTTTTTTATAATATATATTTTACAATGTGTGATATAGAGGTAAAATACAAGTTCATGAACACATGGCCGACCCAATGGGTTTCCTCCTGTTCTGCAGTCTTGTTTGTTCCACTCTCAAAATGTTCCATGCTGTTCTGTCTCTCTCATCAGAATCTACATCCTCTAAGAGCAGGGGCCATGTCTGGCTCAACTCTCATCCTAACAAAATGGACAAGTGACTTAACTTTCTCTGCCTCAGTTTCCTTATCTATAAAAGGCAGAGGTTTGATAAGCCCTGAGATTATTTCCCATTTTTTCTTATTAGAAGCAGTGTTCATAAATCTAAATTTGAGAACTAAAATGATAAAAACTCTTAGAAGAAGATACATGTATAAGAGTAAATCTGGGCTCTGCGCCTGTGGCTCAAGCAGCTAAGGCGCCAGCCACATACACCTGAGCTGGTGGGTTCGAATCCAGCCCAGCCCGCCAAACAACAATGACGACTGCAACCAAAAAATAGCCGGGCGTTGTGGCGGGTGCCTGTAGTCCCAGCTACTTGGGAGGCGGAGGCAGGAGAATCGCTTGAGCCCAGGAGTTGGAGGTTGCTGTGAGCTGTGATGCCACAGCATTCTACCCAGGGCGACAGCTTGAGGCTCTGTCTCAAAAAAAAAGAGTAAATCTGGCTGGGCACCTGTAGCTCAGTGGTTAGGGCACTGGCCATATGCTCTGGGGCTGGTGGGTTCAAACCTGGCCCAGGCCTGCTAAACAAAAAAAAAATAGCCGGGTGTTGTGGCAGGTGCCTGTAGTCCCAGCTACTAGGGAGGCTGAGGCAAGAGAATCACTTGAGCCCAAGAGTCTGAGGTTGCTGTGAGCTATGACAGCACAGCACTCTACTGAGGGTGACAAAATGAGACTCTGCCTCAATTTAAAAAAAAAGAGTAAATCTTTCTGACCTTGGATTAGGCAAAGACTACTTAGATATGGCACTAAAAGTACAGACAACCAAAGAAAAAGTAGCTAAATTGGACCTCATTAAAATTAGATAATCCCTCTATGCAAAACTATAAAATTTAAGGAAAAGTACAAAAAAAATAAAATTTTTGTGCTTCAAAGGACACCATCAAGAAAGTGAAAAGAGGGCTTGGTGCCCGTGGCTCAAGTGGCTAAGGCTCCAGCCATATACACCTTAGCTGGCGGGTTCGAATCCAGCCCGGGCTGCCAAACAACAATGACGGCTGCAACCAAAAAATAGCCGGGGCGTTGTGGTGGGCGCCTGTGGTCCCATCTACTTGGGAGGCGGAGGCAGGAGACTTGCTTGAGCCCAGGAGTTGGAGGTTGCTGTGAGCTGTGATACCATGGTACTCTACCAAGGGTGACAGCTTGAGGCTCTGTCTCAAAAAAAAAGAAAGCGAAAAGAGAATCCACAGAATGGGGATAATATTTGCAAAATATATCTGATAAGTTGCATTAGAGTATTTAATAAATGTAAACATATTTATATTTATAAATTGCATTAGAATATTTAAAGACATTTTACAACTAATTAAGAAAAAGACAAAAACCCAATTAAGAGTGGGCAAAGGATCTAAACAGACATTTCTCCCCAGAAGATATACACATGGCCATTAAGAACATGAAAAGATGCTCAGTGCCATTAGCCATCAGAGAAGTGAAAATCAAAACAAAAGCGAGTTAGCACTTTACAGACAACTATTATGGCTACAATAAAAAATATAGACAATAGGGCGGTGCCTGTGGCTCAAAGGAGGAGGGCGCTGGCCCCATGTGCCAGAGGTGGCAAGTTCAAACCCAGCCACAGCCTAAGAAGAAAAAAAAACTGCAAATAGTAATAATAATAATAATATATATATGAGAGAGAGAGAGAGAATAATTAGTGTTAGGGAGGATGTGGAGATATTGGTATCTACCTTTATACGTGTTACTGATGGATGGTAAAATGGAATAGCCACTTTGAAACCAATTTGGCAGTTCCTTAAAAGGTTAAGCATAGTGTTACTATGATGCAGCAATTCTGATGCAGAATTCTGCTCCTAGGTCTATACCCAAGAGGAACAAAAACTTGTACACTGATGTCCATATTATTCATAGCATTATTCATAGTAACCAGAAAGTGGAAATAACCCAAATGCCCATTAACTGTTGAACAGATAAACAGAATAGAGTTGATCCACCCCGTGCAATATTATTTGACAACAGAAAGGAAGAAGTAACTGCCACGTGCTACAATGTGAGTAACCCTTGAAAGGGTATCCCAATTTATTGGCAACCTGTTTTGGAAGGGAATGCTGGGAAGCATTGTGATAATAACAAAAACAATAATAATGATGATAAGTGATGTTTGTGGTAAGTTCCTTTGCAATTTTGTGAGGTGAATATTCTTACCCATTTCACAGTTGAAGAAACTGAGGCCTGAAAGCTACAGTCAGATACCTAGAACATAATGGTACCATGATTTGGACTTGAGTTTGCCTCTTAATCCTTCTGGGGTGGGCCTTCCTGGCAGAGTACCACCTGTTCACTGACGGCTGTCTGTCTCTCTAGCACCTAGGATGGGTTCCACGTAGCAGGGAGTCAGTGCACATTTGCACAGGGAGAATGACTAGAGTCCCAGGTAGAAGGAAGAGGGTCCCGCCAGTCAGGAGTCCCCCTTCCTGACTCTGCCCTTGGCTCCATCCCTGGTGGTGGAGGAGACTTTCTTCCCGGGAGCTGGTGAGCTGCTGGCTCAACACCCAGCTGTGTTTCCTCCTCTGGTTTAGCCTGACCATGATCGTTCTGGGGGAAATGGCCATGGCCAGCCAGAGTCAGGGCCAGGGCACTATTTTGGGAGAGCTTAGGACAGTGGCATCTGAAGCTTCTCCACCTCAGCAGGACTCTTGGCAGCACTGTCCCTGTAACCACATCTGTAGCCTCCAGAAGGCTGGTGGAGGCCAGAGCCCAGGACTCTGATTATCTGCCCCCATCTTCCACACCTACCATATGCTTCTTGTGCTGAAGGTTTTGTTTTCTTTTTTCCCCCATTCTAAAGTGAATAGTTTAGTGGGATTTAGTATATTCAGGATTTTTGATTTAGTCACCTCCAAAAACACTGTGCTGCTTATTCATTTTCTGTAACAAGCACTTACCCAGAGCTTCCTGTGTGCTGGCCACTGTCCTAAGAGCTGCCTGACTGCTAACTGATTTCCTCTTTACACCCTCCCCCTTGGGCAGGTGCTGTTATTATCCCCATTTTACAGAGGAGGAGCCTGGGGCTCAAGCTGGAATCTGTGCCCAGCAACCTGGCCAGAATTGTCCCCATCACTCCCCACCATGTTGTTTTGTAGCTTGGCTTCGAGCCCCTGTGCATCCATTGTTTTCCACAGATGTCTCCTGGCTGGTCTGGCAGGGCTGCATTAGGCTGTGAACTCCCCAGGCGGCTGCAAGGGCTGTCCATCCCAATCTGTGGTCCCAGCATGTGGAGGAAGTGGTCCAGAATTGGTAATGGGAGGGCCGTGGCTTGGTGGAATGGGTTTAGAGTTTGGGAAGATTCACTTTCTAGCTGTGTGACCTTGAGAAACTGACTCCACCTCTCTTAAGATCATATACATCTATCAAGGAGACCATACCACAGAACTGAGCACCCAACTGATAACCAAGCTCAATATCATTAATATTAGTAGATAATTAATAACAGTAGTAGAGGAGACATTTGTTGAGTGAATACATTAGAACAGGGGCTGGCAAACTCTTGCTGTAAAAAGACTAGATGGTAAATACTTTGGGGCTTGTAAGTCATGGAGTCTCTAGGATAAGTACTTAACTCTAGACCACTGTTTTTTAACCTTTTTTAATCTCACGGCACACTTGAACCTATAATTAAACTTCCATGGCCCACTTAAATTATGTTGATAAAAAAAACGAAAGTAAAAAAAATAAAGAATATACTTACTGTGCTTTAAATTTCTTTCCAGAATAATTTAATTAATGATCTTTAAAATTTTTCATGGCGCACCAGTTGCAAATCACTGTTCTAGACAGTACGAGTGGGTATGGCTGTGCTCTAATAAAAGTTTTTTTTTTTTTTTTTTTTTTGGCTGGGGCTAGGTTTGAACCTGCCACCTCTGGCATATGGGACCGGTGCCCTACTCCTTGAGCCACAGGCGCCGCTGTAATAAAAGTTTTTTTGTAGGGATACAGATTTTAAATTAAATTAAATTTATTTCTTTTTAATTTAAGATTAATACGAGGGTACAGACAATTAGGTTACATTGTTTGCATTTGTTAGGTAAGGTCCCTGTTGTAGTTGGGTCCCACACCCAGGAAGTGTGCGTATACCCATTAGGTGGGAGCACACCAATCCCCCTCCTCCGTCCCCTCTACCCTCAACTTGAATTGAGTTGAGTTTTTCCCTTGTGTGGGCATGTATTAGTTCATCTACTGACTTCCTATTAGTATTGAGTACATTGGATACTTGATTTTCCATTCTTGCGAAGCTTTGCTAAGTTATTTTATTTTTTTAGAGACAGGGTCTCAATCTGTTGCACAGGCTGGTCTTGAATTCCTGGCCTCAAGCAATCCTCCTATCTCAGGCTCCTGAGTAGCTGGGATTATAGTTTGGTGCCTGGTGCAAGCATGGTGCCCGGCAAGGGAAGTGAATATTTAAATTTCATATAATTTCCATGTGTCACAAGATAGTACTCTTTTTTCCAACTGTTCAAACATGTACAAGCCATTCTTGGGATCACGGTCAGTACAAAAACAGTCAGCAGGCTGGATGCAGCCCACTAGTGTAACCTGCTGACCCGGGCACTAGCATGTGAACTCCACGGGGATTCTTGGATGTTTGGTTTGTGTCTGGGTCCTCAGCGCTCAGAGCAGTGCCTGGCACTTAGCAGGCACTCTATATATATGAACGAACCAATATGTAGAAGTGATCTCGGGCTGGTTCTTTAAGGACAGGGGCATGGCAGGAACAGAAAGAGCATTCCAGGTGGGGGAACAGTCTGAGCAGGAGCCACAGGAATGGCTCCATGAAGCCACCAAAGACTGCTGGAGGCAACTGGGAAACAAGGTTGCTATCGCCAAGCAGCTGGGGCCTTGGGGTGGGAAATGCAGGCGAGGGTGGGGGTGGGTGCCCTCAGAAGTGTTTCTGGTGACAGCCCTATCCCTGTCCCACAAACACCAGCCTTATTTTTAACCCTGCTGACAAAAGTTAATCCAAATGAAATCAAGAAGAGAGCCCTCTCCCTGTCCCTCAGGTGGCCTCTTACTGCTCCCTTCCCTTCACCCCAGCAGGGTTAGAGCCCCCCAGAACCCTCACCCGGAGGCATCAGCCCAGAAGTGGTGAGCGGTCAGAGAAGTAGGAGTGGTTCCCTGATTTCTTAGCAGAGCCCTGACTCCGAGAGGGGCACCTAAAGCTTAAATGCTCCTGGGGGAGGGGTCAGTGGGCTGGAGACAGCTCAAGAAGCAGCTGAATTTTCTGTCTGCAGAACACACACTTCTCAAACTTCAGTGAGCAGTGGATGCATGTGGGGGGCTTATCAACCACAGATTGCTGGGCTGGGTCCTCTCAAATTCTGATCTGATAGGCCTGGGGTGGAGCCTGAGAATCTGCATTTCTAGTAAGTTCCCAGGTGATGAAGATGAAGGGGTGGGAGCCACTGTGGCTCCGGGGCCATAGGGATTTACCTCGCCCTTCTCCCTGTGAGCTGCCTGGTGCACCCCATCTAGGTGCTATTGAGGCTGCCTTGAGCCGGGGGGGTCTAGACAGCCTTGAAGTCCAGGCCTTGTGGTTTGGACTATTTTGAGCACAGTAGGAAGCCTTGCAAAGACTTTAAGCAAGAGGTGAGGCCACCTGGTGTGTGGGTTAAGGGAGCTCACTATGTCTCCCTGTGCAGCAGCAGCTGCAGGAAGCAAGCCTATAGGCAGGGAGGGGACAGATGAGGGGGCTTTGCAGGAGGAATGGCAGAGGGGAGGGGTCGGGAGCTGGCAGATCCAAGAGCTGTAAAGGTAATAGGAGAGGCAGGAGTTGGTGATTGGTGGGCTGTGGATGCTGAAGGAGATTGGGAGGGAGGGTGTGAGAGAGCACTGGGGTTCCTGGCCAGATGCTGGCCACTCCTGTGGTCAGAGTGGGGCATGGGGAGAGATCACAGAGGGGCTGATAAGGGCACAGTCGTCCAGGCTAATGGAGCTGGCAGAGGCTCTGCTTCCTTCCCACAGAGCAGCTCCTATCACCTGGGCTGGGTGGCCACCCCCTCGCGACTCCTGTTCTGGCTGCTCTGAAGGGTCCACAGTTGAGCCCCCGCATCTTCTAGGGCCCCAGGGGAAGTCTGCTATTCCTTCTTGAGGAGTCCTGCAACATTAGTTTGTGAAGGCACCAGCAAATGAGCGTCACTCAGCTCACATGACCAAAAAAGGACATTTTCTCAATTTGAAGGTTTGCCAGCCCATTCCCTCCTCCCTCAACCTGGGGTTTCAGGTTCCCAGGGAAGTGGCTCTAAGAAGTTTAGGGCTTCGTCTCACGCATAGAAGGCAAAAACAAGCTGGGGATATGCGTGTACCACCCTCAATTTTGACGTACAAATGTCATCCTTCCCCTCTTCTCCTCCTTGACTATGATCACCACCACTACCATTGTTGGCATCATCATGTCATCTGGGCTAAACACTGTCACTTGCTGCCTCTCGTTTTGTTTTCACAGCATCTTCAGGGGGAGAATTATTATCTCCACTTTACAGGTGAAGAAACTGAGGCATGAAGAGCAAAGCCACTCACCCAAGGTCCTAGTATCCCAGTCGGGTTGAGACCAGGGTGGCGTGGGTGAGGGAGGGATTCATGTGCAGGGTTCAATCTAGTCTTTATTTAAAGTTTTTTCATAGTTTATCAAGAATTGTTTTCATTGACTTTGACTTTTGAAAAATGGCATTAAACCAGCCTTGAGCAAGAATGAGACCTTGTCTCTACTGGAAAATAGAAAAATTAGCTGGGCGTTGTGGCAGTAGTCCCAGCAACTCAGAAAGCTGAGGCAGGAGAATTGCTTGAGTCCAAAAGGTTGAGGTTGCTGTGAGGTATGATGACACCATGGCACCCAACCCCAGGGCGACAGAGTGAGACTATGTCTGGAAAAAAATAAATAAATAAATAAAAGAAAGAGAAAAAAAAAAGAAAGAAAGAAAAAGATATTAAAGTACAATTTATCTGGACCTTTGAGTTTTCCCGAAATCCCTGTAAATCGTGCCCCTGAAGTGGTTGTCTCACCCGCTATCCCCAGACTCAGCAGAGCAGAAATTGGAATCCAGGGCTGCTGATTTCAAAGCCAAGCTCTTAAGCCCTCTCTAGACTGCCTCCCTGCGCATGCGTGCGTGGGCACCTGCATGCGGCACGCATTTATGCATTCTTTCATCTAGCAAGCATTACTGTGGCAGTGCGGTGCAGTGGGGAGGACAGTTCCAGGTTCTAAAGCTTACTCCACTACTCATTATTGAGTGGTGGTTAGGGATCGACTAGATCCCAGAATGCCTTAGTTGGAGTCCTCACTCTGTTATTTACCAGCTGGGTGAGTTTGAATGGATTCTGTAAAACCTTCTTGTGCCTGGATTTCTCCTCTGCAAGGGGGAACAATGGTAGTAACCTGTTAAATGAGTTAATTTCTGCAAAGCCCTTGGCTCAAAATCAGTGCTTTATAAATGTTAACTATTTTGAATCCTGAAGCAAGATATCTCCCTGCGTTTCAGTCTCCCTACCTATGAAGTAGAAACAGGTAAAACTACCTCACGATCAGTCAGTTTGAGGATTTTAAGGTTTAGATAAAAGTTCTGGCGTGTAGTAGGAGTTGGAGGATGTCTCTTTCATACTGTGGGCCCGTTTCTGTGCTGCAGCTTGGGATATAGAGACATGCACATCAGCTCCCCGAGGAATTAACTCATCTGCAGGGAGTGGACACTCCACCTTGAACTTGCAGTCCCCCAACGGCACCAGGCTCTTAGCCCATCTCAAGGCCATTGCATGTACTGTCCGTCTACGTGGCTCACTGTTCCCACCCACCTCTTATGGGCCTAAGTATGTGCCTCTTCAAGTCTCAGCTGAAATGTCACATCTGAAGGAAACCTTCCCTGACCACCTGCACCACCAATCTCTATTAAGTCCTTCTATTCCACATTCTCATTGCGTTCTATACTCTTCATTCATAGCAGGCTCACAACTGTAAAAAGTACTTTTTATTTAATTGCTTCCTGGTTTGTTTACGGTCCAGTTCCCTCACCTCACACAGTGAGGGCAGGAGCTGGCCTGTTGGGTCTGCAGGATTCTCTGTCCTGCCTCCTGGCCAGCCCCAGCTCCTAGCACGTGCTCTAGAATAGCACTTAAGCACACAAAGCTCGGAGTCATGTTGCCTTGTTCAGAATCCCAGCTCTTGTGCTTTATGATTCTGTGGCCTTGGGCAAGTTACTTTACCTGTTCCTGCTTTGGTTTCCTTTTCTATAAAGTAGGAATAATAATAACAGCACTAGCTTCCTGTGGCATTAGGGACAATTATATGAGATAATCTTAGCTCCTTTAGAACCATGCCTGACCCATTTGGAACAGGACGGTTATTATTATAGTAAGTACTTGTGTTCGTCTAGACTGACAGCTGAAACAGACATCTCACAAATCTCAGTGCTTTATTGAAATAAAGGTTGCAGAGGTCCTCAAACTTTTTAAACAGGGGGCCAGTTCCCTGTTCCTCAGACCATTGGAGGGCCAGACTATAGTTTTTTTTAAAAAAACAACTATGAACAAACTCCTATGCACACTGCAGATATCTTATTTTGAAGTAAAAAAATAAAACAGGAACAAATACAATCACACCGCCTCATGTAGCCCGCCGGCCGTAGTTTGAGGACCCCTTTGCTTATATCACATCTGTTGTGGGACTGGGGAAGGGGGGCTTTGCTATCTGTGGTCATTTATAGGGTTGGGTTCCTTTGACCATACGGCTTAACTTGGAGTCCACAGGATGGTTCATGGATAGATTTGGGGAGCATGTGAACTTGGATAGTGTTTTAGGTTAGATTCTCTAGAAGCAGAGCCTGAGATGGGGGTTCTCCTGCAGCACTTTATTGAGGAAGTCTCTTAGGAGAGAGGGGAGTAAGAGAGGCAGGGCAGGCTAGGGAAAAGCTGAATGTGGTCTGATCCACATTCTCCAGGGGCTCTGGACAATGAATTGTCCTTAGTGCGATTGCAGTTCCGTCCTCTTGGGGCAGGAGGGGGCTGGACAGTGTCAATCAGTCATTGGTGTGGGCTGCCTGGGTGGGAGGTGGGTGGGGCAGTATTTTAACTTCTGGAACAAGAACAAGCTGGTTCTACTGCTTGTAATTCTCAGGGGTAGCAGTGAACCATTAGCAGCCAACAATCACAGCAGCTAGGTGTGGGGACATTTTCCTAGTAAAGGGATTTGGGTTAGGCACCAGAAGGATCTACTGCAGATGGGAAAAGCTACATCTTTATTTTTACTAACCTCTAAGCAAAACTTACCATTTTCTTCAATTATAGAAGTAGGCAATAAACCATAGTAGTATTAGTAGTATCTGTGATTTTGTTACCAGGAGCTATACAGAAACCACGTGTGTTTTCTTGTCACTGTTATTTATTACCGCTCAAAATATCCTTTATGCTAATCTATACTTTTAAATTACAGTAGTTATTAGATTTGATAAATATTTTGATTAATGTATTAATGACATATATTATTACAAATTTGTTCTTTTAAAGTACATATTTTGGTAACAGCATGCCAATGTAACTGCATGCATTTGTAATCCTATGTATTTTATGCATTTTAAAACATTATTCTGAGAAGGGATCCATAGGCTTTGCCAGACTGCCAAAAGGATCTGTGACATGAAAGAGGTTAAGTGCTTGGTTTTGAGGCCTTAGCCCCCTCGACATTCAACCAGCAACAAGAGGAAAAAGAGAAGGCCCAGAGGTTTTTATGGGCCAGGCCTGGAAATAGCATCCATTATGTCTTTCCACAATGCACTGTAGAACTCAGTCACCTGACTACACCTAAGCACAAAGGAGGCTGGGAAATGTAGTCTAGCTGTGTGCCCAGGACAAAGAGAAAATGGTCTGGGGGAATGTATAGCACCAATAAACATTCATCGAGAGCCTGAGTGACTAATCTCTCTGTTCAGGGTGTCTCTGTGTGGGTTGGGGAGAAAGGGCAGAGGCTGGTTCTCTGGAGGGATCCTGAGCTTCCTATCATTTTGTTTCCATAGGACAAGCCATGCCAAAGCCAAAGCTGAAGCGTCGGAACAGGCTGCCGTGGCTGCCAACCAGGAGTCCAGCATTGCCCGCAGTTTAGCCAGGGAGCTGGCACCGGACTTCTACCAGCCAGGTAGGGCCTGCCAGGGAGAGATGGTGAGGACAGGATGGGGACAGTCCTGGGGTGGGAATTTTTCTTTGCTTGCTGGAAGCCGAGATACTTAAATGGGTTCCTGAATGCCCGTGAGTTTTGGAAACTGTGGGGCATGGTAGAATATTCCCTAAACATGGGATAGGATGATGCAAGGGGACGTGGAGGGATAAATGGCTGCCTTCATGCAGAGCTTATGATGGGTTAGCAGCAGCACTGCGGGTTGTCCCTTTCTCTGCTCTGAGTGGAGCAGACAGCTGAAGCTGATGGAGCTTAGTGGGGAGAGTCACTGGTGGATGAGGGAGCAAAGGGCTCTTGCCCTTGCTCAACAGTTTCAATCAAGCACTGTCCATGTGTCAGGCACTAGGCGGGCTTTAGAAATACATAAGTGGGGTCCAGAGTCTTGAGGAGCAGAAAAATCACAAAGACAGTCTAGTTGGGTGCAGGCATATGGCAAATGCTAACTCCACGCTCACCAGCTGTGAGACCTTGGGCAAGGTCTTTAACTCTCAGAAACTGCTGTTTTCTGGTCTGTAAAATGGTAGAAAGAATAATGTCTACCTTTTTGTGAATGGATTAAATGCCTGTAAAGTGTGTGTCCAGTTCACAATTAGCTCTCAATGACTGTTTTTTGTCTCACTATTATGTTTAAGTTTCACACAGCATGATGAGCGCTGTGCGGTTAGAACAGGGACTGTGGGTGCTCACAGCAAGTAATTAACCCATTTAGGCAAAGGGAGGTGTTAGGGAAGGGTGCCCTTGAGAGAGGCCATTTGAGTTGTACCTGGAAGCCTGAATAAGGGTTTATCAAGACAGTGGCTCTCAAACTGACAGATTTCTGGGCCCACTCCTAGAGTTTCTAACTCAGTAGGTTAGGGATGGAGCCTAGGAATGTACATTTCTAAGGTGACATGGATGCGGCTAGGTTGAGACCACACTGAGAACTATGGCACCAGGTAGTGCTGGGTAGGGCAGGTGTATCAAAAGGAGGGGACTGCAGGTACAAAAGTGCAAATACTGACAGCAGAGTGGCATGCTGGGAGGCTAGATAAGAAAATAGGCAGTGGGCGATAAGCGTGAGGAGGCCCTCCTGGCTCTGACATAGACTTCGTGCTTGGGTGAGGGGTGAGCCCCCTGAGGGCGGGAGATTGGAGTTCTCTGCAATGAGTGAGTGACATGATTAGATTTTTTTCCCTTTCTTCTCTTTTCTTTTCCTTTTTTCTTCTCTTTTCTTCTTCCTCCCTCCCTTCCTTCCTCCCTTCCATACTTCTTTCCTTCCTTTCCTTGCAGGGGTCCTCAAACTGCAGCTTGCGGGCCACATGAGGCAGTGTGATTTTATTTGTTCCCGTTTTGTTTTTTTACTTCAAAATAAGATATGTGCAGTGTGCATAGGAATTTGTTTATAGTTTTTTTAACTATAGTCTGGCCCTCCAACGATCTGAGGGACAGCGAACTGGCCCCCTGTTTAAAAAGTTTGAGGACCCCTGGAAGAGTCTCACTCTGCCACTCTGCTGCCTGGGCTAGAGTGCCACAGCTTCAGCCTAGTTTACAGCAATCTCAAACTCCTGGGTTCAAGCGATCCTCCTGCCTCAGCCCTTTAAAGTAGTTAGGACTACAGGCACCCACCACAATGCACCTGGCTAATTTTTCTGTTTTCAGTAGAGACGGCGTCTTGTTCTTGCACAGGCTGGTCCTGAACTCCTGAGCTCAAGTGATCCTCCTGCCTCAGCCTCCCAGAGTGCGAGGATTACAGGCATGAGCCACCACACCGGCCCAGATTTGTGTTTTCTAAGCATTGTTCTGGCTGCAGAAAGGAGACCAAAGGAGACTAGAGAGAAAACCTGGGAGCACCTATCTGCGCCTGAAAGGATGTCACTTTTGGTCACAGTGCTCCCCCTGCTGGTCCCAGGAAGAGCGACACTTGCTTTGCATGGTCGTAGCAGCAGCTGCTTGTGCCAGGCCCTGAGCTCAGCATTTTACCTGCATTCTCTCAGTTAACCCTTCCATTAGTATTTATGAAATAGGTATGCTAAGCTCCACTTCTCAGACAAGGGAATGGAAGGTGACAGGTGTCACGATTAAGAGCATTGTCTCTGGAGCCAGACTGCCTGGGTGCTACCCTTGGCTCTGCCCTTTGGCCAGGTGTATGACCTTGGGCAAGTGATTGAACCTCCCTGAGCCTCCCTTTTTTCATATGTAAAACGGAGGTTCTGGGCGGCGCCTGTGGCTCAAGGAGTAGGGCGCCGGTCCCATATGCCGGAGGTGGCGGGTTCAAACCCAGCCCCGGCCAAAAATCACAAAAACAAACAAACAAAAAAAAAAAACAAAAAAACGGAGGTTCACAATTACATCAACTTCATAGGATTACTAAAAGGATTAAACGAGTTAGTATTTGGAAATTGCTTAGAACAGTGCCTGCCACTGTGAGTGCTGAGTAAACGAATGCGCTCAGAGAGGTTGGGTGGCTGGCCCAGAATCACCCACCAGTGGGCGAGGGTCGAATCCAGCCTCCCTGTGTTGTCCCTGGCAGGTCCGGAATATCAGAAACGCAGGCTGCTCCAGGAGATCCTGGAGAACTCGGAGAGCCTGCTGGAGCCCCGTGAGCGAGGCGCGGGCGCCGCGGGCCTCCAGGAGCGACCCCGCGAGAGCCCACAGCTGCACGAGCGCGAGACCCCTCGGCCCTCGGCCGGTCCCCCGTCGCCGGTTGGGACGCCCCCGCAGCCCAAGCGACCCCGGCCGGGGGCGTCAAAGGACGGCTTGCTGAGCCCGGGCGCCTGGAACGGGGAGCCCGGCGGCGAGGGCAGCCGGCCGACCACGCCGGCCGAGGGCGCGGGTCGCCGCAGCCCCGCGCGCCCGGCCACGGAGCACATGGCCATCGAGGCGCTGCAAGCGCCGCCCTCGCCGTCGCGGGAGCCCGAGGTGGCGCATTACCAAGGCTACCACAGCTACGCCGTGCGCACCGCGCCGCCCGAGCCGCCACCCTTCGAGGACGAGCCGGAGCCCGAGCTCTCCGGGCCCGACTCCGCACCCTCGTCCCCGTCAACCGCGCCCTCGTCCCCGGCCGCCTCCCCGGTGCACGCCCCCGCGCTCCGGGGCCCCACGCCCGAGAGTCCCGTCAAGTTGGAGCCCAAGCCCATCGTCCCCAAAGCTGAGCCCAGGGCCAAGGCCCGCAAGACTGAGGCCCGGGGGCTGACCAAGGCCAAGAAGAAGGCGCGGAAGGAGGCAGCGCTGGCAGCAGAGGCTGAGGTGGAAGTGGAAGAGGTGAGGCTGTGCCTGAGGAGCGTTCAAGGTCAGGTTCCCGGGAGGCGGTGGAGCTTGAGGCAGGATTCAGGTGCTAGTGATTCCGGGGCTGCGGGGGTGGGGGAGATGGAGGCAGGATAGGGCAGGGGCAACCCCGCAGGGCTATGGATTAGCTGAGTGGGGCCTTGGCCTGATCCATAGAGGACTTGGGAGCCCAAACCCATGGCAGTCTTCCCACCTTGAGGTTGGTGTCCCAGCTGCAGAGGCAATTCTCTGGAGCAGGGGGCAGCTGGGAGCCTAAGCTTCTGGAGGGTGGGTGCCCCCGCCAAGTCAAGGGGATCTGGCGTTGGCACCAGTTGGTACAAGACCTAGGGGGAGGGTTTGGTGGTGGGGGGAGATGGGGCCCAGCAGGGCTTGGGCTGTGGACCTCCGGGCTTACAGAGGTGGGGAGCCAGGGAGGCAGCAGCAAGGCTCTGAGGCACTGAAGAGTGTGTCCCAGAGGAATAAGCAGTTGGGAAGGGGCAGCACCTGGGTTCCAGGCCAGTTCTGCACGCTGTGTGGTTCGAGACATGTTCCCATTCTTTTCTGGACCTTGAAGGATTGGATTAATTATTTCTAAGAGTGCTTGCAGCTGTGACAGCTGCCATCCAGGTTATTGGATACTGCAGTGGACAAAGCAGGGATGCTCTTAGGAAGTTCCAGCTCCTCTGTCCAGCCTAGCTGTGACCTGGGTAGGAATGTCTCAGAGGCCACATGGACTCAGGCAGCCTCTCTCCACTGCTCCCAGGTCCCCAACACCGTCCTCATCTGCATGGTGATCCTGCTCAACATCGGCCTGGCCATCCTCTTTGTTCACCTCCTGACCTGACCCTCATGTGCCAGGTGCAGCCGGCTGGAGGAGGGGTGGGGATTCTGGGCTCAAGGGTGGAGGAACAGGGGGGCTTACTCTGTACTGGATGGTAGTCTTGTGACTAATTGGGGCCCATCGCCCAGCAGAAGCAGGGCCCCAGAGTGTGGGTTTGACAGATCATGTCTTCCCAATACACACACCCCACCCCCTAACACTTCATCAGCTCAGCATTTGCAGTGTACCTGCTGAATGTTGGGTGAGCACTGGGCTTCATTCACTGGCTCATTCATTCATTCATTTAACCAACATTCACTGAGAAGTTGCCCTGTTGGGAGCTGGGATAAGCCGGGACTCATTCCTGCTTTTAAGAATGGGGTGAAGATGAGAGTAAACCCCTACCTCAACTCACAGCTCATTACATGAAAGTCTTAAAGTTCAAACATCAAGCAAAATGGCTCTTGATTCCCCCTACCCAAACTCCCACATCTAGATTGAATTCCCCTGGGATGCTGGGACGAACTGCCCTCCTTTTCTCTCTTCTCCCACCTCAGTCATTAACCCTCTGTCCCCAAACCCTTCCTTTGTCAGTTGGCTCCCCACGGTGGTGCTGGAGGGCTGGGTGAGGTCCTGTGAGAAGGGGTGGGCCGGACTGAGCTGAAGAATGATCCCCACTGGTCTCAGGATGAAGTATCTCCTGCTAGGACCAGCCTTTTCAGCCTAAATCCTGGGCTTGGTGATGCTAACAGACTCCCTGCCTCTTGCCTAGCCACTTCCCCCCACAAAGACCCCATTTTTTAAAATCCTAGTTTAGGTGGGCTGTAGGTTCTTCAGTGCCAGGTCCCAGAAGAGTCTATGCTGTCACCTTGTAAATAGCCAATAACATTATTAGCCTGATAGGTGTTGCCGTGGAGGTGAACGCTGGGCTCCATGGGTTTCGTGTTTCACAGGGGACCTAGGAATGTTCCTGCAGGCACCTATCACTTTAATGACCTGAAGGATGAGGAGTGAATCAGAGACAATGGGGGAGGAGGCAGGAGGGGGCGAGAGGACCAGCAAAGGGAATAGAATGTGTGCAGAAATAGAGACCAGGAGCCAGGCCCGGGAGAGGCCTTGGGGACTTGTTCCTGATTCTGCTGAGCCTCTGCCCTAACAGCCGAGGCTGTCCTGGGGAAGCAGAGGTGGGGCCTTGCCCCAGAGAAGATCAAGCCTGAGGCTTGAGCCCTGTAAGTGACTCATCCTCAGAGCTCTTTCCTCTCTCCCTCTGCTGACCCTGTTGCTGTCTCTTGCAGAGCCAGGAGTTCCTGCTGAGGACATGAGGACCCATCTTTCTGCAAAGCCAGGCAGGGTGGCCAAGGAGGACCGGACTCTGGACCTGGAGCCCTGGGGTCCAACTCACATTCACAACACAGATGTCTAGGGAGGACTCCTGGGGTGCCCACACTGGGGGGCTGGTGGTGCCAGGAGGAATGGAATGTGTTGGGAACCTCCAGCTCTTTGCCATGGGGCAAGGGAAGCCCCAAGACAAGAGCCCTGGTCCTTTGAGCTTCCCGATCTGCTCCTATCCCTCATCCTCACGCACTACCCCACCTTGCCTAGGTCACCCCCTCCTTGGGCTTTTGTGTGTTTTGGGAGAAGTCACCTAACCAGGATATGAATATTAAATCTAGTCCCTCTCCCTCCTACCCCACCCCTCTGACTGTGGGCCGAGGCCTCCTGGGGAAGCTGTGGTGGGCGAGGGAGACCCCCTCAGACCTGTGTAGAGCCCCTTCCTTGTGCTAGGCAGACCCAGCACACACTCCCTCCCTTGCTTTCAGTTGTTCTGGACAACAGAGGACATGGACAAGCTCGGTGTGAATCTCCCAGGACACTGCACTCTGTCTCCTCCCACTAGTCCAGTTAGTTTCCCTTCTGGACCAATAGAAGAGGAGGACAATGGAGTCTCTGGGTGGGAAGCCACTAGCCTGGTGGCTGGGGATTAAGGGGCAGTAATGCTGGGCCCTGTGTTTCCATGTGTCTGAACTTGAGGCTGGGATTGCGTTTGGAGCTTCCAGTGTGCTTGGGGTGCTAACAGGTCACATGTAGGAGCCCTGGGACTGGAGACATAAAGCTGCTGTGATGCCCTGTGGTGTGCTTTGCCCCCTTCCCCACCAGGGCCCACTGTGAGCTCAGGGAGCATGGCACGGAAGCCCAGGGAGATTTCCCTGAGGCAGACTGTGCAGGTGCTGGGGACAGGCTGCTTGGGAAGAGGCATTTCCCAGGGAGAGGGGAGCAAGTGTGGGCTCCAACTGGGTGCCATCCGTGTGACCGTGGCCCCTTTGGCTTGTTTGGCGGAAGACAGTACTTGCATGTACCTCACTCAAAGATGTTTTGTACCACATTGGCTCCAGGAAGAGGGGGGAAAGGACTTCCAGGCCCTCCAAGCCTGGGAAGGATGCGGTGATGGCACCAAGCCGAGCTGGAGGGAACTGCTGTTGTCCTGTCTTGTGGCTGGGCCTCCCTAGGCAGCTCTGGAACCTGGACGTTTCCTTAGGCTGGACCCAGCTTTCCCTCCCCCAGTCAGTGCTTCACACTTGCTGCTTCAAGCACTGCTGGGGCCTCAGGGTTTGGTTGGGACCTAGGCCTGCATTTCTGTGAAGAGCCTATGGATCCTTCCTCCCAGGGAGGCCCAGGTTTCAGCATCTGTATTTGGACTCTTCTCTCATCCCCTGGGCAAGGGGGACGTGGGGATGGGGCACTGCTCAGTGCTGATTGGTTCCAGGCCTCAGCTCTGAGATGATTGTCCTGGGTTTTTGGCCTGGTCTGGGGTTGGTGACAAATCTTTGGCTGCCAGGGCTCCCGGGCCTGGTTTTGGGGCTGGCGTTTGGGGTGAGGGTTCAGGATGCTCCCATCTGTGCAATAATAAACCTGCATCTGCTCACAGGCTGTGGCTGGGCTGCAGTGTCTGTGGGCCCAGGATGAGGGGCTGGCTGAAGGAGGCTGGGGGGAGGCTGGGAACACCATCCTGACAATCTGTATGTAATCTTCCCTCCCACTGTGGTTCCCTTGGTACCTATTGGACAATTGAGGGGCTTTAGTTCTGGAGAGGGGGATTGAAAGGCCACAGACCTCCCAGTGGAGTTTGAGTTTCGAAAGCAGACTTCCAAAAACTTCTCTGTGCAGCTTGCAGTAGAAGCAACGGCCTGCCCTTTGAGGTGGACTGGGCTCCAATCCTGGCTCAGCTGCTTTCTTCACTTCTTTGAGTCTCAGTTTCCTCATCTGTAAAATGGGGATACCAACAGTGCCCGCCTCCTGGGGTTGTAGCAAGGAACTCATTAAATGTTGACTGTCATGTAAAGCCCTCTGCAGTTGAAAATGGAGGCGTGTATCATTGCTGTTATCATGGACAGTATGTTAGCTCTGTTACAAGACCTCTTGCATTTTGATGGAGGACCCTGGAACCCCCAAAGGGGTGGAAATGATTCAGGCACCAATAATATTGTCATAGAATGTATCTGACAGTATTATAATGGGGCTCACACTCCATAGTGGCTCAGAGAAGGGACTTGCCCAAGGTCACACAGACCGCAAGTCAGTGGTAGGAAAGCAGTTCTCTTGGCTTGTTTGGAAATGGCTTGTTCTCTCAAAGCCTGTGGCCCTCAGCAAGAGGACTGGAGGGAAGGGGCTCCCACCTACCAATAGGCTCCTGGCTCTGCCTATGTCCCCTCACTCACTTTCTGTGCCTTAGTTTCCTCTTCTGCCAAGGAGACTATGATTCCTTCCCCCTGGCCATAGGATATGCCATTGTGAAACTCAAATGAGATAGGTTATGGGTGGTAAAGATTTTCAAAACTCTGTAATGCTCCCCTGGTAGGAGTGGGAAGGAGAAGACAAAGACATTGATAAGAACTCCAGAGGGGAAGGGGCAAGCTGGCCAGCCTGGTCATTAGATCTGCAGACTAGTGTGTGTGTGTGTGTGTGTGTATCTGAAAGAGAGAGAAGAAGGAGAAGAAAAGGAGAGAAGAGAGAGACATGGAGGAAGGCATGGGGAATGGAAGCATTGAGAGAGGTAGGCTGCATTAGACTCATCTTGGGTGGTGTGAGAAGAGGCAGCTTCCTGAGCACCCATGGGAGACAAGTAGTGTTGTCAGTGAGACAGTGGCCCCTGGTGGCACAGGCCCAGGGAACACCCTGCCTGAGGCCTCCTCTTCCAGGCTGGACTCCAGGCAGCTCTAGGAAGTCTGACCTGTCCCCTGCCACATCCTGGATTTATTTATGGAGTTTTGTACCAGGCATGAACTTACAAGCACTGAAGGGAATTATATTCCTGCCAAACAAAGCATTGCTTAAAGAGAGAGGTAATGGATTTGAAAAGATACTTGCTGTTAGTTCATCTCTTGTTCCTGCAAATAAAACTTCACCATGAAGACGGCTCATGTGGACAAAGTTGGAAACCAATTGTGGGAGTATTTTTGGAAAGAAAAACTGTACTGAAAGATGTCCCAGTGACAGCCCTGAATGTGGTGACGCTCTTCATGATACTGAGCAAGAGAAGACACTTTCTACAGTGAAAGACTCTGACAGTAAACAAAAAGACCTTAGTCAAATGAAGACCATGACAAATTAAACTTTTCATCTAAGGGATCTGGAAAAACCTTCCTTGACAAAGCAGTTCTTATTACTTAGAGGAGTATTTGTGAAAGAGAGAACTGTGTGAATAGTAAGTGTAGTAAAGGCCTCAGGGATGAGTCAGCCTTTGTTGTCCATCACAGAACATACACAGAAAAAAAAAATGGTGAATGTGTTGGATACAGAAAAATATTTAGTCAGCAATTAAATCTTATTGTACATCAGAGAATTCCTTCAGGGGAACAACGTGAGTGTAATGAATGTGGCAAATTCTTTGGTAGGAAGTCTTGTTTCATTTTACATCAGAGAACTCGTGCAGGAGAAAGAACGTAAGTGTAATGTGTGTGGGTGTGTGGGAAATCCTACCCTAACAAGTCATGCTTTATTACACATCAAAGAATATGCCCAGGGGAAAATGTCATGTCTATAATACATAATATGATGTGTGAAATATGTAACGAATGTTGGAATCATTTGCTCAGAAAGACATCTCCAAAGACATCATAAGAGAACTCATGCAGATGAGAAACTCGATGTAAATCATGTGTGAGGTAATTCAGGCATAATTGACCCTCATTATACATGTGGGTTGTATTATACACGGGGGATACTTTACGAACGTAATAGATGTGTCAGATACTTTATTGTGAAATCAGGTCTTGCTACAGAGTTCATAAATGAGAGAAACACCAGAAATGTAAAGAACTGTGGACTGTCATTGACAATTCAACCCCCACTGTACATCAGAGAACACACACAGGGAATAAGCTCTGAACAATGTATTGTGAGAAATCATTTGGTTGGAGGAAACCCTTCAACATATTAATACGTAAGAGAATACACCCACAGGGAATCCATGTGCACATCAGTGGTGTCTAAAGTCATGCAGCTGGAAGTCAGCCCTTCCTGTCCATCAGAACACTTCCATCGCAGTGGTTCCCAATGTGTGGTTTCTGGAACACAAGTGGCAGCAGCAGCATCTGGGAATGCATTAGGAATGCAAAGTCTTGGGCAGACCTATGAAATCAGAAACAACAAACTCTCTAGGTGATTCTGAGAATTATTGTTATACAGGAAAAAAAATCCTACAAATGTTATCATCTTCAAATGCTTTAGCCAAGAAGTGATAAGTGTTCTCGTTCAAATATCCATATGTAGGGAAAACTTTATAAGTTTAATAAATGTGGAAAGTCATTTGGTTAGGAATCAGATTTCTTTATATGACAGCTCATTTCAGGGAGAAATCCCACGAGTTCAAGTATAGCCTGGTAATTTGTTCTAGTAGAGATCACATCTCAGTGTATTTCAGAGAACTCACATAGCTGAGAAGTCCTGTGTGACAAAGGCCAGCAAAGACAGGAAGTCTGTTCCACAAATTCACAGGCTAGAAATTTAATAAAGGAGTGAAAACTTTTGAATAATTTTAATAAACAAAAACTGGCCAGAATTGAGATATTACTTTTCAAAAAATTCTACTTTCATGAAGTCTTCAATTTAACATGTATAGGAAAAGCAGTTTTCTCATAAAGGATATTTATTTTCACTATAGTACTCAACTTTATCTAGAAAAATTAACAAAGCATTCATGTATAAATAATCATTCTATAAGAAATATGAAGGTAAAAAAAATTATATTCAGTTTGGCTGGGCTCAGTGGCTCATGCCTGTAATCCTAGCACTCTGGGAGCCCCAGGTGGGTAGATTCTTGAGCTCACGAGTTTGAGACCAGCCTGAGCAAAAGTGAGACCCCATCTCTACTAAAATAGAAAAAATGAGGCAAGAGGATCATTTGAGCCCAAGAGTTGGAGGTTGCTGTGAGCTACGATGTCACAGCACTCTACCCAGGGCAACAGCTTAAAACTCTGTCTCAAAAAAATAAATTGTATTCAACATACACACAAGCAACATCAGAGTTATACTGGGACTATGTTTGTAAGTATGCTACATAACTAATTTTATACATGATTTGTATATATGGGTTATGGTTTCCAAATACTTATGAGTAGGTAAGTATGTGCTAGAATGCTAAAAAAGATACTACAAGAGTTTTCTCAACATGTCTTAATAAAATATTATTGGATATATTTAAAATACTACATTAATCCCTTCTCCATTATTTTTGGCACATAAATGTTTATGATCCATTTGTTGAATT
This sequence comes from Nycticebus coucang, assembly GCF_027406575.1. Classification (NCBI taxonomy): domain Eukaryota; kingdom Metazoa; phylum Chordata; class Mammalia; order Primates; family Lorisidae; genus Nycticebus; species Nycticebus coucang. The sequence continues at coordinate 50,742,923 of NC_069800.1, read as the reverse complement.
TTTATTTTAAGAAACCACTATATTTTCTAATATTAATAGTTCTGGATCTACGAAAGTTTTTGAAAGCATCTCACATAATACGCAATAGTAAGATACAAGTTGTTAACGCAAAGTAACTGTGAGAAAAATAAAAAGCACATTAAATTAATAGCAAGTGGTTTAAAATCCTGTGTTTTATGTTCTGCTAGTTCCTAGTAGGTTCTTATAAAATATACCATTACAAAGACCAAGGGTTATGAAAGCCAGAAGCCGTGTGTGTCTTTATTGTAATTGATTAGATGCTACAGCCTGAGTACCCCTTATCTGAAATGCTTAGGACCAGAAGTGCTTTGGATTTTGCATTTTTTCCCGGATTTTGGATTTACATTATATTGAGCATTCCTAATCAGAAAATCTGAAATAATCCAATGATCACTTCTTTTTGTCAGCGCTCAAAAAGTTTTGAGTTTTGGAGTATTTTGGATTAGGGACACTCCACCTGTATTATATGGTATACGAGTAGTATAAATACCTGACTTTTACATTTTAATTTATAACCACTTGTATAGCACGATCGATTGTCTAACCAGCCGTCGAATTCTCTACTATTTCACTTGTTGGCAGAGATTCTGTAACATCTCGATTAGACTAAATCAGTCTTGCTGATTACGTTGGCAGCGTTTGGTCTGGGATGGGTATGTCGATCCTATTCTAGGATGATGTCTGGGTGGAAGGGTTGTGTCCCCAGTGCCACCAGAGCAAGCAGAGGAAGAGTGTTCCTGCCTCTGCTGTCACTGCTGTCGCTGATGGGCCCCGCCAGTTAGTTCCTGGAGCTCCTCTGTGGTGGCTTTTCTCCTCCTCCTTCCTTCCTTATTCTTCTCTCTTTTTTTTTTTTTTGAGAGTCTCACTCTGCTGTTCTGGGTAGAGTGCTATGGTGCCATAGCTCACAGCACCTCAAACTCTTGGGCTCAAGTGATCCTCTTGCCTCAGCCTCCCAAGCAGCTGGGACTCCAGGAGCCCATCACAATGCCTGGCTATTTTTAGTAGAGACAAGCTCTTACCCTTGCTCGGGCCGGCTTTGAATCCATGAGCTCAAGCCATCCACCCACCTCGGCCTCCCACAGTGCTAGGATTACAGGTGTGAGCCACAGAGCCTGAGTGCTCCCGAGTAGCACAGAATTTAGGAAAACCACAGTTCTTTAATAGAACTGAGCCATGGAATTGACCACATATATTATTAAATTAAATAAATTGCCCTTACTATTGAAGTGAATTTGCCATGGGTTTTTTTTTTTTTTTTCCTTTGAGGCTTGAAGCCATTCCAGTCTAATGGCGGTTTACATTTATCAAAGGTAAGTACTTATACTTATGAGATTTATGTAGGCTAGACAATTTATATATACAGATAGAGAGGTTTTTTTTTTTAGAGAATACTTCTTTCTTTTGGTAAGGCTATTAAGGGATCTCAATATAATTTGAAACAAATTTTGATGTAAACAGTATAATCCTGGGAAATAAAATTGTTCCATATTTTTTAGGTGCTTTAAGTTTCTGATTCTTGGGGAGGTTTTTTTTTTTTTTTTGGCTGGGGCCGGGTATGAACCTGCCACCTCTGGCATATGGGGCCGGCACCCTACTCCTTTGAGCCACAGGCACTGCCCAAGTTTCTGATTCTTTTATATGAGGACAAGAACTATTATTTACAGGAAGCCCCTATTTGTTTGTTTGTTTGTTTTTTACAGTAGAACCTCTGTAAGTTGATCCTTATTTGTTTTTTCTTTAATTTCAGATTAATTTGGGGGTACACATGATTAGGTTGCATAGTTTGCTTTTGCAGGGTTAAAGTCTGAGCTTTAGGTGTGTGTAATAGATGCTGTTTTTTAAAATTTATTTATTATTAAATCATAGCTGTGTACATTAATGCAATCATGGGGTACCATACACTGGTTTTATAAACCATTTGACATATTTTCATCACACTGGTTAACATAGCCTTCCTGGCATTTTCTTAGTTATTATGTTGAGACATTTACATTCTACATTTAGTAAGTTTCACATGTACCCTTATAAGACGCACCGTAGGTGTGATCCCACCAATCACCCTCCCTCTGCCCATCCTCCCCCATCCCTTCTCCTCCTTTTCCCCTTTCCCCATATCCTTAGGCTATAATTGGGTTATAGCTTTCATATGAAAGCTATAAATTAGTTTCATAGTAGGGCTGAGTACATTGGATACTTTTTCTTCCACTCTTGAGATACTTTACTAAGAAGAATATGTTCCAGCTCCATCCATGTAAACATGAAAGAGGTGAAGTATCCATCTTTTTTAAGGCTGCATAATATTCCATGGTGTACATATACCACAGTTGATTAATCCATTCGTGGATTGATGGGCACTTGGGCTTTTTCTATGACTTAGCAATTATGAATTGAGCTGCAATAAACATTCTGGTATAAATATCTTTGTTATGATGTGATTTTTGGTCTTCTGGGTATATACCTAGTAGAGGAATTGTAGGATCCAGTGGCAGGTCTATTTTTAGATCTCTAAGTATTCTCCAAACATCTTTCCAAAAGGAATGTATTAGTTTGCGTTCCCACCAGCAGTGTAGAAATGTTCCCTTTTCTCCACATCCACACCAACATCTCTGGCCTTGGGATTTTGTGATATGGGCTAATCTTACTGGAGTTAGATGATATTTCAAAGTAGTTTTTGATTTGCATTTCTCTGATGATTAAGAATAATGAGCATTTTTCATATGTCTGTAGGCTGTGCGCCTGTCTTCTTCAGAGAAGTTTCTCTTCAAGTCCCTTGCCCACCCTGAGATGGGATCACTTGTTCTTTTCTTGCTAACACATTTGAGTTCTCTGTGGATTCTAGTTATTAAACCTTTGTCGGAGACATAACCTGCAAATATGTTCTCCCATTCTGAGGGCTGTCTGCTTGCTTTACTTACTGTGTTCTTGGCTGTGCAGAAGCTTTCTAGCTTTGATCAGGTTCCAGTAGTATATTTTTGATGCTGCTTCAATTGCCCAGGGGGTCCTCCTCATAAAATATTCGCCCAGGCCAATTTCTTCAAGAGTTTTCCCTGCACTTTCTTCTAGTGTTTTTTATAATTTCATGTATTAAATTTAAATCTTTTATCCAGTGAGAGTCTATCTTAGTTAATGGTGAAAGGCGTGGGTCCAGTTTCAGTCTTTTACAGGTTGCCAGCCAGTTCACTCAGCACTATAAATAGGGAATCTTTTCCCCACTGAATGCTTTTAATTGGCTTGTCAAAGATCAAATAATGGTAAGTAGCTGGATTCATCTCTTGGTTCTCCATTCTGTTCCAGACATCTACTTCTCTCCTTTTGTGCCAATACCATGCTGTTTTGATCACTATCGATTTATAGTATAGTCTGAGGTCCAGTAGCATGATTCCTCCTGCTTTGTTTTTATTTCTGAGTAATGTTTTGGCTATTCGAAGTTTTTTCTGATTCCGTATAAAATGAAGTATAATTTTTTTGAGATCTTTAAAGGATGGCAGTGGAGCTTTAATAGGGATTGCATTAAAATTGTATATTGCTTTGGGTAGTATGGACATTTTAACAATGTTGAAATGAGCATACCCAGCCATGAGCATGGTATGTTTTTCCATTTGTTAACATCTTCAGCTATTTCTTTTCTTAGAGTTTCATAGTTCTCTTCATAGAGATCTTTCATGTCCTTTGTTAGATAAACTCCCAAATATTTCATCTTCTTTGGCACTACTGTGAATGGAATAGAGTCCTTGACTTTTTTTTTCAGCTTGACTATTGTTGGTATATATAAAGGCTACCGATTTATGAATGTTGATTTTATAACCTGAGACACTGCCGTATTCCTTGATCACTTCTAAGAGTTTTGTAGCGGGATCCCTCGTGTTTTCCAGATATACAATCATATCATCTTGGAAGAATGAAAGTTTGATATCTTCTGACCCTATATGGATACCCTCGATCGCCTTTTCTTCCCTAATTGTGATGGCTAAAACTTCCATTACAATGTTAAAGAGCAATGGAGACAATGGGCAACCTTGCCTGGTTCCCGATCTGAGTGGAAATGATTTCAATTTAGCTCCATTCAATATGATATTGGCTGTGGGTTTGCTGTAGATGGCCTCTATCAGTTTAAGAAATGTCCCTTCTATACCAATTTTCTTAAGTGTTCTGATCATGAAGCGATGTTGGATATTATCAAAAGCTTTATCTGCATCAATTGAGAGAATGATATGGTCTTTGTTTTTTAATTTGTTTATGTGCTGAATTATATTTATAGATTTATGTATATTGAACCAGTCTTGAGACCCTGGGATAAAACTGACTTGGTCATAATGTATAATTTGTTTGATGTGTTGCTGGATTCTGTGTTAGGATATTGTTGAATATTTTTGCATCTATATTCATTAGTGATATTGGTCTATAATTTTCTTTTCTTGTTGGGTCTTTTCCTGGTTTGAGGATCAGGGTGATGTTTGCTTCATAGAACATGTTGGGTAGTATTCCTTCTTTTTCTATATTTTGGAAAATGTTGAGTAATATAGGTACTAGTTCCTCTTTAAAAGTTTAGTAGAATTCTGACATGAAGCCATCTGGTCCCGGGCTTTTCTTTTTAGGGAGATTTTGTATGGTTGATGCTATTTCCGAACTTGATATGGGCCTGTTCAACATTTCCACTTGATTCTGGCTAAGTCTTGGAAGGTGATGTGCTTCCAACTATTGGTCAATTTCCTTCAGATTTTCATATTTCTGAGAATAAAGTTTCTTGTAATATTCATAAAGGATTTTTGAATTTCTGAGGAGTCTGTTGTTATTTCATCTTCGTCATTTCTGATTGATGAAATTAGAGATTTTACTCCTTTTTTCCTGGTTAGGTTAGCCAAAGGTTTATCTATTTTATTGACCTTTTCAAAAAACCACCTTTTTGATTTATTGATCTGTTGTATAATCCTTTTAATTTCAATTTCATTCACTTCTGCTCTAATTTTGGTTATTTCTTTTCTTCTATTGAGTTTGGGGTTGGAATGTTCTTCCTTTTCCAGTTGCTTGAGATGTTCCATTAGGTTGTTAACTTCCTCTCTTTCCATTCTCTTGAAGAAGTCTAGCAGTGCTATAAATTTCCCTCTTAGGACTGTCTGTGCCGTATCCCAGAGATTCTGATAATTTGTGTCTTCATTGTCATTTTGTTCCAAAAATTTGGTAATTTCCTTCTTAATCTCGTCTATGACCCAGCTATAATTTAGCATAAGGTTATTTAACTTCCATGTTTTTGTATGAGTATGCAGATTCCTGTTGTTACTGAGTTCAACTTTTATTCCATGGTGGTCCGAGAAGATGCAAGGAATAATTTCTATTCCTTTATATTTACTGAGGTTAGACTTGTGACCTAAGATGTGATAGATTTTGGAGTATGTTCTGTGGGCTGATGAGAAGAATGTGTATTCAGTTTTGTTGGGATGAAATGTTCTGTAGATGTCTGTTAAATCCAAATGTTGAATTTTTAAGTTTAAATCTAAAATTTCTTTGCTCAGCTTCTTATTGGAGGATCTATCCAACACTGCCAAAGGAGTGTTAAAATCTCTGACTATTATGGAGCTGGAGGAAATCAAGTTGCTCATGTCTGTTAGTTTCTCTTATAAATTGAGGCACATTCTTGTTGGGTGCATAAATATTAATAATTGAAATCTCATCATATTGAGGATTACCCTTAACAAATCTGAAGTGACCATTCTTATCCTTTCTTACTTTTGTTGGTTTAAAGCCTATTGTATCTGCAAATGGAATTGCAGCACCTGCTTTTTTCTGATTTCCATTTGCCTGAGATATAGATGACCATCCCTTCACCCTGAGTCTATATTTATCTTTTAAGGTGAAATGAGATTCTTATATACAGCAGATATCTGTCCTGAGTTTTTGTATCCAGTCAGCCAACCTGTGCCTCTTTAGAGGACAATTTAAGCCATTCACATTAATGGAGAATATTGATAAGCCTGGTAGAATTTGGAGTATTGAGTTTTTCAAAAGTTCAGTGGACATTTTTAATCCTTTCGCCACTGTGGAAGTTGGAGTTTAATCAAAAGTTTCAGAATGAGTTTACTTTTGTGGTAGAGAATTTTACTGGTCAAAATGGAGGATAGGTCTGAGAATATCCTGAAGAGCTGGTTTAGTTATGGCAAATTTCTTCACCATGTGAATGTCCTTAAAGTATTTAATTTCTCCATCATAATGAAACTTAGGTTAGCTGGATACAGGATCCTGGGTTGAATGTTATTTTGTTTTAGGAGATTAAAAGTCGATGACCACCCTCTTCTGGCTTGAAAAGTTTCAGCAGAGAGATCTGCAGTCATTCTAATCTTCCCTTTGTAGGTTATGGTTTTCTCACATCTGGCTGCTTTTAGCATTTTCTCCTTCATATTAACTTTAGTAAAGTTAATTATGATGTGCCTGGGGGATGATTTATTCTAGTTTAGTCATGCTGGGGTTCTGAAACTGTCTGCTATCTGAAGTTCAGAATATCTTGGCATGTCTGGAAAATTCTCTTTCGCAATTTCATGGAGAAGAACCTCTGTGCCTTGAGAAGCCACTTTGACACTTTCAGGGATTCCTATGAGGTGAATATTAGCTTTCTTCAAATTATCCCAGAGCTCTCTGAGAGAATGATCCATTTTTGCTCTCCATTTCCCTTCCCAAACTCTTTTGAGAGTTTGGGAGCACTGTCTTCAGTATCAGAAATCCTTTCTTCTGCTTGCTCCACTCCATTACTGAGGGATTCTACTGTATTTTTCAGATCTTTGAGGACTGCAAATTCTTGTCTCAATGTGTCACAATCTTTGGTGATTTTGTCTTTAAATTCATTGAATTCTTGAGACAACTTTTGATTTGCTACTAGAATTTCTAATTCCAACTTTCCCTCCATTCTATTAATCTTGTACACTGTAGAAGTAGTAGCTTAATTAAAAAATATATTGTCCTTGGGTGAGAGTATCTTTTCCAGTGTTTTCCTTAGATAGGCTAATACACCCTGAGGTCTCATCTGTCTGAAGATGACTTTCTTCTTTCCCATGTCATCAGCCATTCCTTAGCTCTGCAGAGTATTCGTGGGTGACGGCATCACAAATGAGAAGTCTGGTGATAGTCTGGTTTACTCATTTTGTTTTGTGAGTGAACTCTTCCTTTTGTTTTCCCCTCTGAAATCTGGTAAGATTTCCTCCTAAAATTCAGTGTTGAAAATTTAAACAGAGTATGTCCAAGGCAGGTTCTTATTTAATTAAACCACTCCTGTAAATTTGGAAGCGTCTTATGTTTCTTTCTCCTGGTCACCTGTCTTTTTATCTCTACCATGAGACGTCTTGTCCAAAATAATCATTTATTTCCGTTCAAGTATTGACTATTTCTTTTTTCTTTTGTTTTTTAATTTATTTATTTTTATGGTTAAATCATAGCTGTATACATTAGTGCAAACAAGGGGTACAATGTGCGGGTTTTGTGCCAGTACCATGCTGTTTTGATCACTATTGATTTATAGTACAGTCTAAGGTCTGGTAGCATGATTCCTCCTGCTGTGTTTTTATTGCTGAATAATGTTTTGGCTATTCGAGGTTTTTTCTGATTCCATATAAAATGAAGTATTATTTTTTCAAGATCTTTAAAATATGACAATGGAGCTTTAATAGGAATTGCATTAAAATTATATACTGCTTTGGGTAGTATGAACATTTTAACAATGTTGATTCTTCCTAGCCATGAGCATGGTATGTTTTTCCACCTGTTAACATCTTCAGCTATTTCTTTTCTTAAGGTTTCATAGTTCTCTTTGTAGAGATCTTTCACATTCTTTGTTAGGTATATTCCCAAGTATTTCATCTTCTTTGGCACTACTGTGAAAGGAATAGAGTCCTTGACTGTTTTTTCAGCTTGGTTATTGTTGGTATATATAAAGGCTACAGATTTATGGGTGTTGATTTTGTAGCCTGAGACATTGCTATATTCCTTGATCACTTCTAAAAGTTTTGTAGTAGAATCCCTAGTGTTTTTCAGATATACGATCATATCATCTGCAAAGAGTGAAAGTTTGATCTCTTCTGACCCTATGTGGATACCCTTGATTGCCTTTTCTTCCCTAATTGCAATGGCTAAAACTTCCATTACAATGTTAAAGAGCAATGGAGACAATGGACAACCTTGCCTGGTTTCTGATCTAAGTGGAAATGATTTCAATTTAATTCCATTCAATATGATATTGGCTGTGGGTTTGCTGTAGATGGCCTCCATTAGTTTAAGAAATGTCCCATCTATACCAATTTTCTTAAGTATTCTGATCATGAAGGGATGCTGGATATTATCAAAAGCTTTCTCTGCATCAATTGAAAGAATCATATGGTCCTTATTTTTTAGTTTGTTTATGTTTTGAATTACATTTATGGATTTACGTATATTGAACCAGCCTTGAGACCCTGGGATAAATCTGACCTGGTCATGGTGTATAATTTTTTTGATGTGTTGTTGGATTCTGTTTGTTAGGATTTTATTGAGTATTTTAGCATCAATATTCATTAGTGATATTGGTCTATAATTTTCTTTTCTTGTTGGGTCTTTCCCTGGTTTGGGGATCAAAGTGATGTTTGCTTCGTAGAATGTGTTGGGTAATATTCCTTCTTTTTCTATTTTTTGGAAGAGGTTTAGTAGTATAGGTACTAGTTCTTCTTTAAAGGTTTGGTAGAATTCTGACATAAAGCCATCTGGTCCTGGGCTTTTCTTTTTAGGGAGATTTTGTATAGTTGATGCTATTTCAGAACTTGATAAAGGCCTGTTCAACATTTCCACTTCATTCTGGCTAAGTCTTGGTAGGTGGCATACTTCCAGGTATTGGTCGATTTCTTTCATATTTTCATATTTCTGAGAGTAGAGTTTCTTGTAGTATTCATTAAGGATTTTTTGAATTTCTGAGGAGTCTGTTGTTATTTCATCTTTACCATTTCTGATTGTTGAAATTAGAGACTTTACTCTTTTTTTTTTCCTGGTTAGGTTGGCCAGAGGTTTATCTATTTTATTGATCTTTTAAAAAAACCAACTTTTGGATTTATTGATCTGTTGTATAATTCTTTTGTTTTCAATTTCATTTAGTTCTGCTCTGATTTTGGTTATTTCTTTTCTTCTACTGGGTTTGGGGTTGGAGTGTTCTTCCTTCTCCAGTTGCTTGAGATTTCCCATTAAGTTATTAACTTCCTCTCTTTCTGTTTTCTTGAAGATGGCTTGTAGTGCTATAAATTTCCATCTTAGGACTGCTTTTGCGGTATCCCAGGGGTTCTGGTAATTCGTGTCTTGATTGTTGTTTTGTTCCCAAAATTTCGTGATTTCCTTCTTAATCTTGTCTATAATCCATCTATCCTTCAGCATAAGGTTGTTTAGCTTCCATGTTTTTGTATGGGTATGCAGGTTCCTGTTGTTATTGAGTTCAACTTTTATTCCATGATGGTCTGAGAAGGCGCAAGGAATAATTTCTATTTTTTAAAATTTGCTGAGGTTAGATTTGTGGCCTAGGATGTGGTCGATTTTGGAGTATGTTCCGTGTGCTGATGAGAAGAATGTGTATTCAGTTTTCTTGGGATGAAATGTTCTGTAGATGTCTGTTAAGTTGAATGGTTGAGTTTAAATCTAAGATTTCTTTGCTTAGCTTCTTTTTGGATGATCTATCCAGAACTGCTAAAGGGGTTAAAATCTCCAACTACTATGGAAGTGGAGGAAACTGAGTTGCTCAAGTCTGTTAGAGTTTCTCTTATAAATTGAGGTGTTTTGTGGTTGGGTGCATAAATATTAATAATAGAGATCTCATCATATTGAGTATTACCTTTAACAAATATGAAGTGTCCATCCTTATCCTTCCTTATTTTGGTTGGTTTAAAGCCTATTGTGTCTGTGAACAGGATTGTAATGCCTGCTTTTTTCTGCTTTCCATTTGCCTGGAATATAGATGACCATCCCTTCACCTTGAGTCTATATTTGTCTTTTAATGTAAGATGCGATTCTTGTATGCAGCAGATATCTGGCTTGAGTTTTTGTATCCAGTCAGCCAACCTGTGCCTCTTTAGAGGACAGTTTAAACCATTCACATTAATTGAGAATATTGATAAGCCTTTCAAGAGTTCGTTGGACATTTTTAATCCTTTTGCAACTGTGGAAGTTGGAATTTGATCAAAATTTTCTGGGTGAGTTTACTTTTGTAGTGGAGGATTACTCTGGTCTTTATGGAGGATAGGTCTGAGATATACTGGAGAGCTAGTTTAGTTATGGCAAATTTCTTCAACATGTGAATGTCATTGAAGTATTCAATCTCTCCATCATAAATGAAACTCAGTTTAGCTGGGTATAGGATCCTGGGTTGAAAGTTGTTTTGTTTTAGGAGATTAAAAGTCGATGACCATCCTCTTCTAGTTTGAAAGGTTTCAGCCGAGAGATCTGCGTTATTCTAAAATTCTTCCCCTTGTAGGTAATGGTTTTCTTTCGTCTGGCAGCTTTCAGAATTTTCTCCTTCATATTAACTTTAGTGAAATTGATTATGATGTGTCTGGGGGATGTCTTATTCGGGTTGAGTCGTGCTGGAGTTCTGAAACTGCTATCTGAATTTCAGAATCTCTTGGCATGTCTGGAAAGTTCTCCTTCATAATCTCATGTGGAGAAGAGACTCTGTGCCTTGTGAAGCCACTTCGTCACTTTCGGGGATCCCTATAAGAAGAATATTGGTTTTCTTAGAATTATCCCAGAGCTCTCCGAGAGAGTGATCTGTTCTTGCCCTCCATTTCTCATCCTCTTTGAGAGTTTGGGAGTGTTCGAAAACTTTGTCTTCAATGTTCAAAGAAATCCTTTCTTCTGCTTGCTCCATTCTGTTACTGATGGATTCTACTGTGTTTCTCAGATCTTTGAGGGATGCAACTTCTTGTCTGAATGTGTCAAAATCTTTGGTCATTTAGTCTTTGAATTTGTTGAATTCTTGAGACATCTTTTGGGTACTGCTTGGAGTTCTAATTTAATCTTGTTTGCTATCCAGATTCTGAATTCGATTTCTGACATCTCAGGTATTTGTTTGTGCATGGGATCTTGTGCTGTGTCTGCCTCGTTGATCCTTGGGGGAGTTGATCTACTCTGATTATTCATATTGCCAGAGTTTTTCTGTTAATTTTGCCTCATGATTGTTTTTCACTGTTGCCTCTGGCCGTCCTCAGAGTTGGGGAGGTGTCTCTCCAAGATTAGACCCCAGCACGATCACTGTATTGTTGCTTGATCTTTGTAGGGAGTGACCCTGTGTAGTTCCTCTGGGGCTGCTCCAGCTAGGGAGTTCTGGTTGTGGAAGCAGCTCCGGCGTGTGACACACCCGAATCCAGCCACAGGGCGGGAGGTGGTGCACACAATTCTGGGAGTGCCTGCCGCCCAGTGACTTTGGCACAGAGAGCACAAGGCTCCAGCAGTCTCTGGCCAGGAGAAGGGCTCTGCACAGAGGCAGGGAGGGTTCCAGAGGGCACGCGGCTACCAGTATCCCTGGACAAATGAGCGGGCCAGTGTGGAGGCTGGGAGGACACAGGAGGGAAGATGCAGTGTTGCACGGCTCCCGCAGTTCCTGGTCAGGGCATGCGGAGGCCCGGTTGGTGCGGGGTCACAGCACAGATCTTATGGAGGTCCGGGCAGCACCAAGCCCAGGAGTTTGAGGTTGCTATGAGCTGTGACACCACGGCACTCTACCCAGAGCAACAGCCCGAGCCTCCAGTGTGCCAAGACTGTCTCACTCTGCCCCTAAGGGTTAAGGCTGTAACAGTCCCCACCGTTAGGCTGCTCAGTCACTAGGTTACTAGGTCCCACCCGATCCTTGCTCTGGGACCCTGAGGGTGGAGCTTGCCGGGGCAGTTCTCTCACACAATGGCTCCCTGCAGCCCAGCTCAGTGGCTCTGTCTAGGGCCCCAGACAATGCCCAAAGTTCTCTGCACTCCTGCTCAAGCTGTCCCCAAGGCAGTTCAACTGAGTGCCAAGTCCAAAAACACTGAAACAGTTCACAGGTAAGGCCTTTCTGGTTTGCAGTCTCACTGCTGCTTGTACTTAAGGTTGCCAGCATGATTAGGTCGATTGAACACACACAACCACTTGCCAGTTTCCCACTGTTTTTGTCCTCCTCTTGGGGTCCAGAAGTCCTTTGCTGACTCCCTGTATCCTCAAAGGGATGATTATAGGCAGATCCCACCAGCCAGAGATGTCTGGAGTCTTATCTCCCCAGACTCACCGTGCCCAGTTGCAGGGAAGCTGTTACTCGGCCACCATCTTTAATCCCACCCAGATGGGCAGTTCTTAACAGAAGTTTTGACTTTACATAAATTTGCCATAGCTGGGGACACTTCTCAAAATGAGCATTCCAGTAGAAAAGGTGTTTGGAGAATTTTTTCTTCTTTAAAATCGATGTGAACAACCTGGAAGAGATCTCCCACTGTGGGCCGCACACTTGTGGGAAGAACTCAAAGCCCTGGGCGTGAGGCAGAGCTGCTCCTTGCTCCCCTTTCTTTTAATTTTGGAAACATTTTTACCTTCCAGAAAGTCTTTTTATTGGGCCCACATTGAATTTCTTGGAAGTTCTTATTTATTTATTTATTGAGACAGAGTCTCACTATGTCACCCTGGGTAGAGTGCTGTGGTGTCACAACTCACAGCAACCTCAAACTCTTGGGCTTAAGGCGATTCTCTTGCCTCAGCCTCCTGAGTAGCTGGGACTACAGGCACCCACCACAATGCCTGGCTGTTTTTTTGTTGCAGTTGTCATTGTTGTTTTAGCTGGCCCTGGCCAGGTTTGAACCCACCAGCCTGGGTGTGTGTGGCCGGTGCCCTATCCACTGAGCTATGGGCGCCACCCTCTTTTTATTTTTGATTAAGGTTTTCTCATCTCTTCCATTAATTCTTTGACTCTCTTTAGGAGTTAATTGTACTAATTGTTCTTCCTTTTCCTTTTGCTTTTTTATCCCAGAATAGATAATGGAGATAGTGAAAACAACAACTACACAAAATCTAGCAACCAGACACTAAGTATTATAAATGTAGAATAACATTTAATCCTAACAACAGTGTAATTAGGTGGACTCTATCATTATCCACATTATACACATTGGGACACTGATGGTCAGAAAGTTATATAATTTACCCTGAGTTAATTCAGCCTGACTTCAGGGCCCACAATTTTAACTTCTATCTTCCCCTCTCTCTTGGTGGTAGATAGGGACCTTGATCTCCACCAGCAATTGTTTTTTTTTTTTTTTTGCTTATTCTCAGCCATTGTTTTCTCTGAGGCCTCCTGTAGGTCAGGATGTAAAAATGTCCATTAGGGCAGGGAGTGGAATGCTTGCCCTTACATCCTGCCAGCTCTTACCTAACAAGTTGGCAACTGCAAATACATCAGATATTTAGGACAGCTTTGTAGCTGCATTTAAAAATACTCTCCCAGCTGCACAGATTTGAGTCATGCCTGCTTTGGGTCTATGGTACTCAGCCCAACAAGGCCACATTCAGAAGAGGAGGGCCCTTGGTGTGTTTCAGGGGCTGGCAAAATATGGTTGGTGGGCCACATCTGGCCCACTGTTGGCTTTTGTAAGTGAGGAATGACTTTTACATTTTTTAATGGTTAGAGTGGGAAAAAAAGGAAGGCTATTTCATCATATGAGAAATTATGTGAAATTGACATTTTAGTGTCATCAATAAACTTCTTTTGGAGCACAGGTGTGATCAGCCCAAAATACCATGGAAGAAGTCTGGTGCCCCTAAGACCACCATGCTGTGAGGAAGCCCAAGCTCACCGCATGGACAGGCCACTTGGAAAGAGAAAGAGAGATGCCTGGTCAACCCCAGATGTTCCAGCCATCCCAGCTGAGCTCTGGGTACAGGAGAAAAGCCATCTTGGATTCCCTAGCTCTAGCTGTCCCCGTGCCCCAGAGAGCCATATGGAGCAGGAGAACCATCTAGTCAAGCCATAGAATCATGAGATAGCATGATCATTTTAAGCCGTAAATTTTGGGTACTCTGTTAGAACAGCAATGGGTAACTGACACCAGGCCAGGGTTGGGCAGCTATCAACAGTACTGTCCACAATCTTGTAGGCTGGATAATTCCCTCTCTCCGACCTGAGGTGCACACTGGTGTTCTAAGCTCACACCCCAGCACAGAGCTGTAGTCAGAACTAGAGCGGTCCTGACTTCTCCCTCCCATCTCCTCTGGCCACCTGCAGCCTCAGGGAACCTCTGGGTCATCTTTTTCCACCTGGAAGTGATGTGAAGGACTGAGAAAGCATCTTTTCAAGGCCTCATTCCACTAGAAGTCTGTAGGAACCCGAGCAGGAGGTGGGCAGCTGGCCAGCCAGCCGGCCAGCCAGCCAGCCAGCCAGCCAGGCAACTTCCCAAATTTCATCCTTTGCTTCTGGTCAGCACCCAGCCTGTCTCTGGGAGCCGTTCCAGCCTCTGGAAGCCCAGCTGATGAGTCACATGGTATTTGTCTGCAAAGGAGGTCAGTTGGCAGGTAATTCTGGCTTATCAGATGAGTAGCCAAAACTGGTTGACTAGCCGTACACCCTCTTTGGAAAACAGTGGCAGCTTTTCTTTCTTTTTTTTTTGTTTTTGAAAGTTAAATATACACCTACCCTATGATCCAGTATTTCCACTCCCACGTATTTACCCAAAATAAATGAAAACATATGTCCAAAAGACTTGCACAAGAATATTCATAGCAGCTTTAGACATAATTGCCAAAAACCAGAAACAACACACATGCCTATCAACAGGGGAATGGAAAAACAAACTGTGCTCTATCTCTCATGGCAGAATTCTATTCAGGAACAGAAAGAAACAAATTACAGACACGCATGCAACAACGTGGATGGATTTAAAAACCAATGTGTTAAGTCAAAGAAGCAGACACATAAATAGTACATACCGAACATTTGTTTTTATAAGAAATTCTAGAAAATCTCACTATAGAGATAGAAATCAGAGCAGTGGTTGCCTGGGGCAGGGGGCGCCGGGATTGGCTGGAAAGGGGAGGGGGGATTTCTGGGGTGAGGGAATGTTCTGTATCTTGACTGGGAGGCTGGTGAATATGCATCTGTCAAAAATCCTTCTTCATCTTGGCATTTTGCAGAATGTAAATTATACTTCATTTTTTTATAGTTTAAAATCCTAAAACTAAAAATTAATATCTCCGGTGAATAAAAAGCAAAGATTAGTCAGGTCGTAACTTTTCCAAGCCAACTGTTTGTTCATCAGTTGGTTATGACCCAACACACACTCGGCCAGTTACATTCACCAGGGTTGGTCAAGGGGGTCAGTTCAAAGATTTGTTTAGGTTCATTTACGATCAGTCTGACAGTGGGTTGGATCTTGGTCAGTGAGCAGCAGGCCCTGAATTTGGGGGTGTAGGCCAGGCTCCTACTGGGCAGATAGATATGCTACCATAAGGAAGGGGCAGGCTTCAGACTGCCCGTGTGCCCTCAGGCTCCACCGCTTTCTAGCTCTGTGACTTTGGGCAAGTCACTCACCCCTCTGAGCCTCAGTTTCTTCATCTGTAAAATTCAGATAATTATTTTACCTCCCTCTTGGGGCTGGTGAGCTGACTAAGTGAGATGACTGGTCTGCAGTGCTCAGTACAGCCTCGAGCACACAGGATTCTGGAGAGGTGAGTGGTTATTCCTGTCTATTTCTCCATCCAGTAGTGAGAGAAGATAACCTGTGCTGGCCCCTGTTCCTGGGTTTTTAGATGGTGCTGCAGTTTGCTGGGAAAGAGCTGAGGACCTTGTACAGAGGCACTAGCAGTGTGTGTGTATGCCCCCACCCCTGTGCGGGAGGAGGGGAGGCCGCTGCTCCACAGAGCCATGGGGAGGGACCCCTGCAGTCCCCGCTTCTCCCCATCCTGTCCTCAGCCAGCCTGAGGGCAGCCCTGGCCTCTGAGAAGGTAGGAAGCCAGCTCAGCAGGCCCCAGTTGCAGGTGGGCAGAGGGGTGTGAGCAGGGTGGGGGATGCGACTAGTGGCAATGGTAATAACAACACAGTATCCCCTACCCATATTGGCCCCCAGGAGACTCCTAACAGGGAGGGGGACAGCTGATAAACACATATCCACCTGAGAAGGCTGGATAGAGCAAAGCCTATTGCCTAATCCAAAGGAGTACTTGGCTTCAGTAAATTTCTGGTACATGCAGGGATTTATTTATTTATTTATTTTGGTTAGGGAATCCAGTCCAAAGTAAACTTTACCCACTGCCACCCAGTAAAATAAAAGTAAATAATAACAACAAAGCATCCACCTATTTCTCCTTCTCACAAAGGGGAAGGATGTGGTGGTGCTAGGGATGTTCTGAGTGGTAGGATCGTGCTAGGGCCACCTTGGGATCATTGTCAGCACTTATTAAGGACTTACTGCACGCCAGGTGATACACCTCGTCCATTAAACTTTCAGAGCCATTCCATGAGTCGAGACTGTTCGAAGGGAGGCTGAGTATGGAGGCTAAGTGTAGAGGTGATTGACCCTTGTTACCTGCATATGGCACAAATGGATTCAAACCCCGTTGTCTGACTCCAAATCTCTACCTGGCTCCCAACTGGTCTGTTAGGTTCGCTAACTGCACTGCAGTTCCTAATTGCTACCACTAGGTGCTGCCATAACTCCACCCAGAAGTGTGCTCATCACTAGTCTCAAGAAGAGAAGGCTGTTTTTTGCTTTTTTAAAATCACGGTTATTACTTCCGATTTACCACAATAATAATAGCTATGGTAATATTAACAATTGTTTACTATATGCCATGCCCTGAGATGAGCTCTATGCATGTTTTATTTCTTGCATTCCTCACACAACTCTGTGTTACACAGAGAAGCTAAAACTTAAAAGTGGGTTTGTGTGTCTATCTTTTTTTTTTTTTTTTAGACAGAGTCTTTCTCTGTCACTCTGGATAGAGTTCTGTGGTGTCAGCATAGCTCACAGTAACCCAAAATCTTGGGCTCAAGTGATCCTCTTGCCTCAGCCTCCGGGGTAGCTGGGACTACAGCTGCCCACGATGATACTCAGCTAGTTCTTTTCTATGTTTAGTAGAGATGGGGTATCCCTGTTACTCAGGTTGGTTTTGAACTCCTGAGTTCAAGCAATCCACCTGCCTCAGCCTCCCAGAGTGTTGGGGTTACAGGCATGAGCCACCATACTCAGCTTGTGTGTCTGTTTTCAAAGCCCATGTTCTTTTGTTTTTATTATTGTTAAATCATAGTTGTGTACATTAGTGCAATCGCCTGTACCCATTCTAAGATGCACCATAGATGTGGCCCCACCTATTACCCTCCCTCCACCAAAACCTCCCCAAAGCCCATGTTCTTCATCATGTAAATGTCACAGACTAGAAGCTTGGAGGCTGCATCTGGTTGGTGAACTTGGTTTAGTTTGTATGTTTGTTGCTGGGGCTGGCCCATGTGGAATCTAAGTGCTTTATGGCAGGTGTCTCTCTCCACTTAACCTGGAACATTTCAAATTGCCCAGGATGGGTGACCAGGGCCCCTGGCTGAGCGGAAAGAGGCTGCAGTGTTGAAAAATCTGACTGGGGTTGAGGGGGAGCATACATCCCCCTACCCAGCCCAGCACACTCTGCCCCAGGGTGAAGAGTGAAATCACCCTTACAAATTGGTGGAGAGGTGCAAGTCGAGGTCTAGAGTAAGGGCCCCCCAAACTCTGTGAAGGGACAGACCTGGCTGAAATAGTGATAATAATCAGCCACTGTCCCCTTGTTTGCTTGGTAATAGTCACTGTCCCCTTGTTTGTGTCTCTATAATTGCCACTCTGCAGAACACATGAGGCAGCTGTAAAGATTTTTATCTTTTCTCCATAAATAACATCACCTGTTCGGAACACTGAGGCAGTTTCTGAGATACCTTCCAGGTCCTGCATTCCAGTTGATAGACTGACCCATCCAGACCAAGAAACTGACCCAGCTGGTCTCAGCCCTCCTCCCAAGGAACTGTACTCCAGTGGCCTGGCTGACCCACCCAGACCATGGCCGTGTCAAAGAACTGCTATTCCATCCCTGTTCTGAGACCAGAAATTAGCAGACCCTGATTGCCTAACCTTACTCTGCCCACCAAACTGCCTTTACAAATCCTGTCTGCCCAATTCTCGGGGCGGCAGATTTGAGAACATTCTCCCGTCTCCCTGCTTAGCAGCGCTGTGTGGAATAAACCCCTTCTCTGCTGTGAACCTGCTGTCTCTGGACATTGGGTCTCTCTTGGGCAGTGGGCAGATGAACCTGGCTGGGTGGCAATAAGAAAAATGAACAGTGTCTCTGCCCCAGCCAGCTCCCAGATGCTGTCCCATGTAAGAAAATGACTGTAGGCAGGGTAAGGGGCCACCAGGATACCAAATCCCAATATAAAACAGGACCCACTCTTATTCAGGCCCCTTCTTGGTAGCATGACAATCTGTAATCTTCTCTGATTCTGTGCGCGTCTTTGTCTAATGCTCATTTCTCTTGCTAATCTTGATCCTCAAAGGGCAGGGACCTGCCCGCCCTCACTCATCATTTTGTCCGGGGCACCGAGTTCAGCACTTGGCACTTAACTTGGGTTCATTGAATGTTGAACGAATGCCCACTAATCTGGTTTTGTGTTTAATAGGAACCGCTAGAGGGCAGCCTTCCTCCACCGGGAAGCAGCTCGGAGGTTAGCCAGTCAAACACGGCAAAGCCAGGAGGGCAGAGAGAGGAGCAGGTGGTGCGTGATGGTGCCTCCTGATAGCTGGACCAAGATTGGGGGGCTGGGAGGGTGGTGGGGGAGAGGAGACTGCAGCAGGACATATGCAGAGTGAGACGGAGGACAGAGAGATTAAGGGTGACTTTGGTCTCTTGACTCTCAGGTCTAGGAAAAAAACCACATAATAATAATAATAAATGCGAATGTGACCTGGTCAGAGCCAGACAGCCTCATACCAGCCCTTGTGATGCTCACAACTGTTTTGTGAGATGGGTAATAGTAGTCCCTTTTTTTGTTGCAGTTTTTGGCCGGGGCTGGGTTTGAACCCACCACCTCTGGCATATGGGGCTGGCACCCTACCCCTTCGAGCCACAGGCACCGCCCAGTAGTCCCATTTTTTAGGTGAGAAAAGCAAGGCCTGGAGAAAGATAGCCAAATGACGTTTATTAAATTCTTTCAGGTAATTCACACAGATATTCTCATTGAATCATTAAATAGACTTTCTGGTGTGGAGATTAAATAATAACAATTAATTAAAATTATGGCTGTTACCACCACTGTTTTTCATACGAGGAAATCAAATCTCTCGGTGTCACAGTCAGGAAGGGGATGGTTGTTCCTAAGCCCCAAGTCTGTTGCCACCCACGGTCTCTGCCTCTTGCCAGTTGCTGTGCAACCTCCAAGGTGCCTGGAGCCTCTCTGGTCTTGCCCTGCTGGGAGTTACAATCCAAACCAACCCATCTCTCTCTCTGGATGGTGCACACACCTGTTCATTTGAAGGACAGTGACAGCTCATCTGGTTCACTTTGCCAGGATGGAAGCCATTTTGCAGACATAAATGTGTCCCATCATCCACACATGTCCCCCCAAAGTGTTGAAACTTAAGAATTATAAGCCAGCTAGATGAAATTCTTCCCCAAATGCTGCAGACGCAACATTATTTTAAAGTATACTGAACGGAAGTGTTTGTGCCCGTGCCTGCAGGGGCAATTTGATCCTATGCTGAATGTCCCCAGACCTCCGAGTTTCTTGATTTCTTATGTCTGCTTCATCATTTTCCTGTCTCTCCTCACACGCTCATGACTTCTCAGTAGGAGAGATTTTCTTGCTGAACTGCGTAACATGCTAACAGCTGAAAGGTAAAGCTTACTAGGGTTGTGTATAAAGTGATGATCTGGGGACCATTTACAAGTCAAGCCCCAAGACTTTGGTGTCTGCGATCTCAGCTTTCTGCGGGGCTTGCTTCCTGTGTGCAAGTGTAAAAACCTTGGGGTCTGATAGATGTCATTTTAATTCTCAGCTCCATATAAAATAAATGACCTCCAACAAGAACCTTGACCTCTCTGGGCGATGTGTTCTTCATCTGAAAATTTGTTGTAATATATGGCAAAGCATTGCTGTGAGTGCCCAAACTCACATTTTCCTCCCGGGCACATTTCCTCCAGGGAGATTCCATTTCCCATCAGAAAATGGGAAGCAGTGACACGTGTCCCGTCCAGGCCTTGTTCCCAGATCTTCTGCACAGTCCTCTGCTCACTGGTCATTGGCTGTAGCAGAGAACCTCAAGGGGAGGACTTGAGGGCCCAGGGGGTGGCAGAGCCACTGGAGAGAAGAACCCTAGACCCCCAAGTGCTCTCAGAGGCTTGGAGGAGAACCATGCAAAAGCATCAGCACCAGAGTGAGCCAAAAATAAACAGTACCGGGGTAAGCCATGGAGATGGCAGGAATTGCTACCACAGCACAGCCTAGCACATAAGGAACTTGACTTTCTGGTGTGGAGATTGAATGGTAATGATAATGATAATACTATTCTAAGAACTTTACATATATTAACTCATTGGTACAACAACCGTTTGAACATGGGACTATTATCCCCAAGTTACATATGAGGAAATGGAGAAGTTAAGAAACTTGCCTACTAGGCCAGGTGCAGTGGCTCACGCCTGTAATCCTAGCACTCTGGGAGGCCGAGGCAGGTGGATTGCCTGAGCTCAGGAGTTCAAGATCAGCCTGAGCAAGAATGAGACCCCATCTCTAAAAATACCCAGGCTTTATGGTGGTCTCCTGCAGTCCCACCTACTCGGAGTCTGAAGCAAGAGGATCACTTGAGCTCATGAGTTTGAGGTTGCTGTGAGCTATGACAGCACAGCACTCTACCAAGGGTGACAAAGTGAGACTCTGTCTCAAAAAAAAGAAAAAAAGAAAGAAACTTGCCTAAGCTCCTACAATCTGTAGGCAGTTGAGTCAACGTTCTCCCAGGTAGCTGTGTCCAAAACCCTCACTCTTCACCTCCAAGTCACAGCGCCTCTGACTCTCTGAATGATGGCTCTTGACATCAAGTGGACTTGGGGTTGTTAGCTTTGGGCAATTTGGGAAACAGAGCTGAGTAATAATTGATGTGTCAAGCAATTTTTTTAAAAACCCTTGAACCTATCCTAGCACATCGGATCATTCTTGCATGCGAGCTCTTTCGAACTTTCGAGAACAGATAATTCCCATGCTAACTGATGCGTGTGTGTGTATGTGCATGCCGTGAGCACCGTGTGGTTTTTGTGTGTGCATGCATGTATGTGTGCATGCCATGGGCATGTGTGTTTTGTGGGTAAGGATGTGGGCGATGGGTGTGTATGTGGCGTGTCTATATGTGTGTGGTGGGCCTGTGTGTATGAATGCGGTATGCTTGTTTACATGTGTGTACTGTGGAATTGCACATGCATGGGGGTGTGTGCATGTGCTGTTCACATGTGTGCTATGCATGTGCTCATATGTAGGTTGTGTGGTGTGGGTGTGTATAATGTGCCTGTATGTGGGTATGTGTCTGTGTGGTATGTGTGGGCATGCACCTGTCTGTGCCTATGAGTGTGCCGTCACACATGCACACCAGCTACACACATGCACACCACATAGCACACATATATACGTACACCCTGCATTCACCAAGCACACCACGCGGACAAGCATACCACATCGTGGAAGACCATACTACCACTACATGCACATTGCATGCAAACACACGCCTCTGTCACATGTACACACCTCAATCCCGTCACATGAAACACACACGAGCACATTGCACACTCTCGCACCACCTCCGCGCTCATGCCATCCATACATGTGCCAGCCCACAGCACCACCATGCTGGGGGTCAGGCCTGGAGCCCCCAGGAGACTGCAGAAGTCCAGCTCTCAGTGACAAGCACCACGCATGAGGGCCATCTTCAACCTGTGGCTCAGCAATCACAGGGCCACAGCTTCTGGGGGTCTGGGGTTGGGAAAGTGTGGCACCCTGGGGCACATGTCAGTCTTAACCCCACCTTAGTCCCTAATGTAACCCCACCCACCTCCAAGACTCCACTGGGCCAGGCGCCCCTCTTCTACATCCCCCTGACTCTTCCTTCTTGCACAGATGGTAGTTTTAATTTTATATTTTTAT
The DNA here is from genome assembly GCF_027406575.1 of Nycticebus coucang. NCBI lineage: Eukaryota > Metazoa > Chordata > Mammalia > Primates > Lorisidae > Nycticebus > Nycticebus coucang. The sequence goes on along the minus strand of NC_069800.1, from coordinate 50,720,758 downwards.
GGATTCTAATATCAACTTACTAATGTTTAATTAATTACAAAATTATGTTTTCCTTCCCTGCCTTCCCGACTGGACCTTAAGTGCTTGGAGGGCCGGATCTGTGTCTGATTTCACGTGGCATCCCCGGTGCTCAGTGGGGGCCTGGCAGAGAGCAATGGCTCGGTTGTTTGTATTTTTGCAGAAGGAATAAATTGAATTTTAGCATCATGGACTCTGAAAATTAATCAAAAAATTAACCCATGCCATCCTGCCCACATTCCAGCCTGATATGGGAATTTACGTCTCCTTCCAGGGAGGATTTGCCGCTGGGCAATCGTGGGATCGGCCATGCCTGCCTCCTGGGGCAGGAGTCTCAGCCTTGGCTCGAGTCCGGCCTCCTGCTAGGGCCCCGATGTGTTTGAAGGTAGAGGCGTGAGATGAAGGAATCTGAAGACGGCGCCTGGCACTGGGAAGGGTAAGTGGTGGTGGTCCCTGCATCAGCTCCCTGGACAGTGGGGTCAGGCTGCAGGAGGGAGGAGTTTAAGGTTTTCACAATGTCAGGGCTGTTGCTCTAGGGTCCAGCAATGACATGTGGCATTGAGATGTGATGGGCCTCCGACTGCAGACTGGCAGGTGGAGGAGGCTGCCACTGCATGAGTACCTGGTCCACGACAGGGCTGGGAGACTCAGGGCTGGCAGCTTTGGGGGCACAGGCATTGCAGCAGCGAGGGGGCATCCGGGGCAGGGACCTCAGGGCTGGTGGAAGGGGTGTGGCATTGGGCTCTCGGTGGCTTCGTGGCTGCTGCCATCATCACTACAGGAGGGAACAGAAAGAATGGAGCACACACTGCTTTCCAGGAAAGACGACGCCCTTTGGGGGAGGCTCGGTTTGTGTTCTGACAGTGCAAGTCTTGCATTTGCCGGTTTGCAGGTAAGGCCAGAGTCAGTGACTTGTGGGCCATCACTGGTATGGCCCCACTGTACTCAGCTGGTGTCTCGGGTCCCTTCCCACAGACACACAGAGCCTCAGGTGGGGATTCTCGTTCAAGGGACGAGCTGAGTGGTGCTCTCAGAAGGGAAGTAAAATTCTCGGAGCACAGTGTGGGGAGAAGCTAAGTGAGGGTGGTGTTGCAGCTGGGCCACTCCAGCCTCATCACACCATGCCACCAAGCTGGCTTCTGCGTTATGTGGTCCTGAGGGGATACAACCTCCCAATCTTGGGCACTGACAGAGACAGGGCGGCTGTGAAGTAGCTGTGAACTCAGGGGCTGGGTGGACTGTGGCCCGCAGAGGGGCCTGGGTGGGATGCCAGCAGCTCCTGCTGCAGTTGGTACTCTGGACAGAATGTCTGTGTCCTCCCAAAATTCCTATGTAGGGGTCTGTGCCCCCAGTATGATGGTATTCGGAGGGGGGGCTTTTGTAAGACAATTAGGTGACGAGGGCAGAGCCGTCCCCACTGGGATTATACTCATATAAAAGAGAGTCTGCAGAGCTCCCTCGGCCCTCCTGCCAAGTGGACATCTATGAACCAGGAAGTGGGCCTCACCAGACACTGTGTCTGTTGTTGCCTAGACCTTGGACTTCCTGGCATCCAGAACCATGAATAGCACATTCCTGCTGTTGTGAGCTACTGGTCTATGGCCGTCTGAACAGACTGAGACTGTCAGTGTCCACTCCGTGACCTTGAAAGCAGCTTTTTTGGTGGGATCCATCTTGGCACCCCACTCTCTGGGGCTCCAGAATATACCTGCACAACAGCCCCTGATACCTGTAGGCGGGGTACTGAGATTCTGGTTAGGGTCCTGTGCAGCTGAGAGGCAGCATTGGCGCCCGGACCCTCCCAAAGGATGCCTGAGTCCCCAGTGCAGCCATGGGGGTGGCAGCAGGCCCCCCTCAGAAGCTGTATTGTGAGCTGTCTGCACGGATCCTAATGCCGCTGTTTTCTTAAATGTAAAAGCAGGAGTCAGATCTTAAACTGTCTAAGCCATCACCGTGTTACTGACAAGCTCCACGCAGGGAAGGAAATTGTAACCACATGAAATATTTATGCTCCACAATGCGGCGCCGCCACTGACGTGATGGCAGGTTGTTTTTGTTTGTTTGGGTTTCCTTTTTTCTTTTTCCAAAGTGGATTATAAAATGCCCTCCAGTGAGGAAACTGCTCACAGAGAAATTGTGCCCCACTCCTGGGCTGACACCTGGAAGGGGGAGGTGACCACGAGTGGAGAACAGGAGGCCCTGAGAGCATCTCATGAAGATGGGGACCCCTCTGTCATGGTCATGGGCTGGGCTGGGACTGGGGCACCTCCCCTCACCTCGAAGCAGCTGTGTCCCCAGCAGCCTCCCACTGACTTCTTTATACCAGGCAACTGTTATTTTTAACAGTAAAGTAGTCACATTATTACTTTTTTTTGAAGTACCATGCTATAACATCTGCTGGGAAACCTGGTTTATAGAGTCCCCTGTCTGGGATCCTCCCTATACTCAGGTTTGAAGAAGCTCCCAGACCCCCTCCCTGAGCTTCCTCACCTCCACCAACCTGGGAGGCCTTGGAGGGATAGGGGCAGGGGTTGCCACTGTCACCTGCTGATGTAGGCTCCCATGTGGCTGCTCCCCAGCTATCATCACGAGAGCCCCATGGCTCTGCACCATTGTTATCTTACTCCTTTACAGGGCAAGACAGGTCAGGACGGCCCTGTCCCCACCTCCATAAGCCCCCATGGGCTGGGGAATGGCAAGTGAAACTTGTCCCCAAAAGGAAAATCTGCCACGAGAGGCTCTGTCCTGGCCAAGCCACCACCAAACGCCACTTCAGGAAGCCTGAATCTGGCTCACCAAGCACAAGAAGACACAAACTTGTTTTCAACTTTTCCGAAGTTTTATTACAAAGAGATTTGAGAGAAGCACTGGGCGTCAACACAGCAGACACTCGCCAGGGCCAGAAAACAGCTGCAAACAACATCAAGAACCAAAACCAAAACCAAACCCCAAAACCACACACACGTTATGATAGGCTGCAACTTTGTTCTCAAGGTCTCTTCGTAAATAGACAAAAGTCATCATTGGCAATTTTAAATAGATGGACAGATGGTTAAAAGGAAAGAGCAATCCTCTGAGGGTGGCTACAATTGTCCGGTTCTGGCTGTGCAGACGATGAAACGGTTTGGCGGCCGCTTTTGTGCAGGTCTCCCTTAAGATAAAACTTAAAACAATGTGCTAAGGGTCATATAAAATGCTTTTTACCTTAAAGGAAACTACGTTTTTTCCCCCCACAAAATAATCTTACAGATGTCTTCAGCACAGTTCTAAAACACTTAGCCAACTACTTACACAGAGCCAACGGTTTATAGGGTTTCATAATCTTTTGTTCACACTGGAAAACTGTATGTGCGTGTCCATCTTGGCAGGCCCCTGGCCTACACATCTGGGGTGGGTGCCTGTTGGTAAGAGACCCCGCCAGGGGCAGCCATGTGGGCTGGGGCTGGGGCCAGGCGTCCAGATGTAGGGTACCATGTGCAGGGTGAGGAGCGGGGTCCACAGCTACCCTGGAGCAAGCAGGTCAGCAGGTAGAAGGTTCCTGCAGGTTCTTTGGGCTGGCAGCGGGCAGTGGGTTGCCTCTGCACAGTCCGGTGGGAGGTCAAGGGAGAGACTCAGCCCAGGGGCATTGGGGTGTCACTGCTCTCTCAGATCGGTCACCCTGCCTCCTGCCAAGGCCTCTTTTTTTGCTGTCAGCCCTTCAGGCCCGGAGCAGTGCCCTTCCAGCGAGCCTCAGGGACGGGGGGAGGTGGGCTTAGGTGAGGTAGAGCGATTTATCTCTGGGGAGCAGGCTGTGGGAGAGAGGAGGGGCTGTCAGAGCCGCTGAGCCCACCCCAGCCTGGGGAGCACCAGGACCTCTGCACTCCGGCCCTTCACCCCCACCCTGGATCTGGCAGCCCCTCAGCAGGTGACAGAGGCACATGTGTCCCAGGCCCTCCCGGACCACCCACCAAGAACAGCCAACCCCCTCCTGGAACCCCAGTGGGGGACCACCTGGTCCTCAGCTCTGGGAGGAAGGGAAGCAGTGCGCCTGTCCTTCCAATGTCACCATTGCTCCCATGTCGATTTTTAATTGCAGGATTTTCACTTGTAAATTTTAAACTGAGTTAAGGTGATTTTTATGTTTTTAAAATAGGGCCCTGCTGTGGTCTGGCCTCCATGCTGGGTATGAAGGGCCGACACTTATCCACTAAAGACATCCCCCCTCATCCTGCGGTGAGGGGAAGGGCTGAGGTAGGAGGGTCTGCATCTACTCAGGGTGTGGGGAGGGAATCCTTGCTGCCCCACACAGAACCTCTCCCCAGGCCTGCTGGAAAGGGGGCATGTGCCGTGTTACCCTGCACAGAGCTCAAGAGCACTGGTGGCCTTGACAGACCACAGAGCCCTGCACTAGAAAGCCCAGGACTCAGACCAGGGCCAGCTGGCACGAGCAGCAGATATGGCCACCAAACACAAGTGCTGTGCCTTCCAGGGTGTGGCGCTGTCGCTGGGACAGCTGCTGGGCACCACATTCCCCAGGTGTGACCACGAGCAGTGGGAACCTGGGTGGCAGGTGAAGGAGCAAACGGACCTCCTGCACTTCCCTCGCCTGCTGAAATGGAAAGGTTCTCTTCATTTGTGGCACGGATCCAGGAAGGGCAGTTGGCACTGGTTTGAAAGGCTAAGAGTGCAGGACAGGAGGGGGGCCCGAAGCAGGGGGCCCGCCAGGCACCGAGAAGGAGTCCCATGGATCCAGGCGGCAGCTGGGGCTCCTGCCCCTGGCCTGTCTGCCTCCTGCACCCCTTTCTCCTGAAAACTCTTCCTTAACACATGACCCAGGGCGCCTCATCCAGCTGCCTCAGGCTCTGCCTCTAGGGGACCTGGCCTAAGACACAGGACCCATCTGTGAATGTCACAAGGAAGCATTTGGGAAAAAACCAGGATGGAAGGAGCAAAACAAGCAAAATTGACGACAAGCCTCATTTCCCAAGCAGCCTCAGCATCTAGGGCAGCAGTTCTCACCACAGGAACTGAATTAAAGGGCCGTGGCATTAGGAAGATTGAGAACCACTGGTCTAGGGCCTGCCCCACTGTGCGTCCTCTCCTGAAGACTCTAGGCAGCTCCCTCCGCTCCCCTGCAGGGCTGGTAGTGAGGAAGGGCTGTGCCTGGGTCCGCGTTCTCCTGGGCACCCCTGTTCCCACTCTCCCTGTGCTGGTGGGACAGAGGCAGGACCCCAGCATGTCAGGAGAGGACTGACCTGCAAGTGCTGATGCCGCACTCCCCGCTGGGGTAACTGCTGTCCCAGTCCCCGCTGCTCGTGGGGTTGGATGGGCCAGGAGAGCGGGGTCCTGAGCTGCTGGGGAACTCAGAGATGTGAGGGAAGTCCTGCAGAGGAGGGGGGACACGGTGAGCTGAGGAGAGACGAGGGGGTGCACTGTCTCAGGCAGCCGGGGCCAGAGGACCCTCTGCTGAGGGCATCCTGCTCTGCGGAGACACTTCCTCTGGGCCACACAAATGTCCACTCTGTTTTTGATGCACCCTCCTTTCCCTAGCACAGCACGTTTCAAAATATTTGACCCTGTCTTAGCTGAATCAGATGACAGATTTTGCTTCCCAGGCCTTTCCCTTTTGGGGCCTCAGTTTCCCAATCTGCAAAATGGAGTCATTGAGCCAACCGTCCTCCAAGGCCATGTGACTCTTGTAACAGTCTCTGTGGCATAGTCAGCAGGGCTAGGCTTTGAAGGCTCCGGGGAAAGCAGGGACTACAGCTGATCTGGCAGAAGCCTAGGTAGCCTCAGCCCCCCAGGTCAGGGAGCTGAGGTGGATGAGGTACATGGGAAGGAGGGTCTGGAAGAGCCTATGAATCAGTCTGGCAACCTGTCAACTATTCACTACAGACGATTATGTCTCAGCTAAAGTGTACAGACCCACGTCACAAATGCATGTGGTTACTGAGGCTCAGAGGGACCAGGTGCCAAGGCTGAGGTCACATCTCTGGTGATAGGGCCAGAATCTAAAATCCCAAGCCCCTTCCCCTCCCCACATGGGGTCACAAAAGGGCTCGTTCCTACTCCACCCTGCTTACCTGTGGCCCTGGAGGTGAGGGGCTCATCGCCAGCTGCACCTGAAGTGCCATGGGGGTGGGCAGGACAGGAGCCTGGGGGGCTGGGGACATGCTGACAGGTGGGCTGAGAAGGGCGCCCTGTGCGTGGGGGGTCAGGGGCAGCTGCTGGTGCAGTGGGGGGCTGAGTGGGAAGGAGGGTGGCGGTGGTGGGGATGTGCTGAGGCCTGGCAGCAGTGACTTGGAGCCCAGTGTCCGGGCGAGGCTGGCGGGAGAAGCCCCGCTGCGGAAGGCCTGCAGGTCCGACGGGGTCAGGAAGGAGGCCAGGCCTGGCATGGCGTACATGGGTTGCTTGGGTGGCAGCATTTTGGCTGGTGGGTTCACCTGAGTGCTCTTGGTCTCGCCTTGGTCCGGGGAGCTCTGGAAAGAGACGGAAACCAATCACTGGGGAACAGGGATAAGCTGGAAGGTGGGCTGTGAGGCCAGGGGGCTCTGCAGCCCTCTACCACAGCCCTGCTTCTCTAATCAGGGACAGTTGGCTCTGACCGTCCAACCAGCCCCTGCACTTACTCATGCAGGGCTCCTCTGCCCATGGGGGAAACCCATGCTCCTCAGCCTGGCCAGTGGAACCAGCATCACCCAGCTGAGCCATCCTCCCAGCTGCTGCCTGCCCCGGTGCCATTCCCTCAACTTGGAACCCCCTCTGTACTTGGCCTTTGTGACCCAGAACAGGTGCCACTCCCCTGTGACAGCTTCCAGGACAACACCTGCCCCTACCTGGGCCACACTCCCCTATTCGTACCTCGCCTCTTACACTGCCAAGTGCTGACAGAGGAGGAGGCACAAAAGGTGGTGATGGGAGGCCATGGTTTGCAGTAGCAGCCCTGAACCTCATCAGTTCTCAGGAGTGAAGGGCAAAATTGGAAAACTGAGAAACCTGGGTTGAATCCTGGGACAGCCACTTTAACAAAATGGATAGTTTCAGGTAAGCTGCTTAACCCCTCTGCATGCTGGGGTCTTGGAAGAACTCAATGAAGTGAGGTGAAGTCAATGAAAAGTGCCAGTCACCGCACACATGACCGCGCTGGTCTCCTCTGTCCTTTCTAAGACCAGTGGTGATGCCTCTCCTGCGGGCCCAGTTCCCACTACCTTCCTCAGTGGCCCTGCACCTCGTCAGGGATGTGCCGGGAGTTACAGGTGTTACCTTAGAGACGAGGCTAGCCCTGTAGGCAGCCAGAGCCTTCAGATACTCCTTTTTTGCTGCTTCCGTCTTCCTCTTATAGGCCTGAAAGATCCAACACATGGGCAACACGGGGGAGAATGTTACAAAGGAGACGTGGGGCAGAGACCTGGGGTGAATGTGGGATCCATGTATGGATGAGGGTGTTGGGATCAGAAGCTGGATCAGTCACCCACCAGCCCGGCTCTGGGAGCACCGTGTAGAGATTACGAAGACCAGACTATATTCCAGTTCCTCTGCCAAGTGGCTGTGTGGCCTTGGGCAACATGCTTCACCTCTCTGGGCCTCCAGGACATACAGGAACAGTGATTATAAAAAGGCAAGGCCCCTTACATCTATGGTGCATCTTAGAATGGGTACAGGTGATTGCACTAATGTACACAGCTATGATTTAACAATAAAAAAAAAATGAAAATAATGTAACCTAAAAAAAAAAAGGCAAGGCCCCTTGAAGCCCCTTATTTTGATTCAGCACAGTGCAGATGTCTTAATGTTGTACCATTTTTGTATCCCAGAATGAACGCTACTTGTTCATAGTATGTTAGTCTAGATTCAATTTGCTAATATTTTTAGTAGGCATTTCAGACCTAGGTTCTTAGGTTATTGTGGTAGTGGCCAGTGTGTTCACATCTCCTTGTGTCCAAGCCCTCCTACAATGACTTGGGGCTTGACTTAAGACTTGCTTTGGCCAATAAGACAAAAGCAAGCTTGAAGCAAGCAGAAACTGGGACAGTGATTGCACATTGGGGCTTGCCCTTTTGCTGCTCTTGGAACTCTGAGCTACTATGTGTACAAGGCTGTGCTAGATTGCTGGACGATGACAGACACATGGCCCAGTTCAGCCCCACTGTTCTGATAGCCATCCAACTCCCAGAAGCAGAGCTGCCTAATGTTCTGGCAGCTGACTGCAGACACGTGGCTGAGCCCAGCTAAGGTTAGCAGAAGAACCATCCAGCTAAACCTAGCACAACTGATGGACCCTCAGAACTGTGAGTTGAATAAATGGTGGTTGTTTGAAGCCATTAAGTTTTGGGATTGTTTCTTACAAGTTCAAAACTAACTGACAGTGAGCTTCATTATGTTTTAGTATCAAGATTGCATTGTGTATAAAGAATTGTGAAGGTTTTCATTTCTCTAAGCTCTAGAATTACCTGTTCTTTGATGATTTGAAAGAACTTTTCGTCAATCAGCTAGGCTTGGAGAAGAGAAGCAGAGATTTTTATTTTTTTCTATTGTTGTTTGTTTCCTATAATTTTCTCAACAATACTTCCCTTGGTTATTAATGTTTTAATTATTAGCAAAATAGGACTATAAATAAAATTACTTAATGTGATTTCAAAATCATGCACAGCTAACAGCCAGCCTTATGCTTAATAGTGAAATATGAGAGTTAATCCAAAGAAAGTAAGAAGACCATTATCCCTACCCTTACTGAATGTCTATCTTTAGAAGTCCTAGTCAATGTAAATGGGAAAAGAAAATAAAAATAAAAATATGGGAAATGAGGAGACAAAAATAAAGAGACAAAATTATCATCATTGTTATTTGTAAAAGATACATTTATACACGTATGTGTATATTTATAGACATATACATATACACATACATGTATAGGGAGAGGTGCATGTGTGTATATACAGAGCATGCCCAAAAATGTATATACATTTTTAGAAAGGAAAAAGTTTGTATTAAAGTTATAATATTCAATATGTTCTGATAACAAAAGATGAATACAAGTCACACAGAGCATCTCTTGTAACTGAAGAATTCAAATGTGACTTAGTATTACATATTTATACATTTATTTAATATAGTTTTTTGTTTTCTTAAAATGTGTGTACATTTTAAGCACCCTTTGTGTGTGTGTATTTTAACCTGGAAGATATGGGAATTAATTTAAAGTGATCATAAATAAAATGGTTTATCCAAGTGGGTAGTTTCCTAACTTTTTTATACATCAACAATAATCTTCCAGGAAAATGTGAAAAAAACACGCCATTTATAATGCATTGAGTAAAATAAGAGCCATATTAATTATTAGGTGGGAATAAATGTATAACTAGTTCTTGGATTTGAAAAAACCCCAGAAAGGTTAGAAAAATGAATCAAAAACTCAGAAGCAGGACCAATGCAGCAGGTGGGACCCTCAACCTGGCTGTGTAGAATGGGGTCAGAGGCAGCCTCTGCTGGAAGGAGCATTCAAGGACAGAGCGCCTGAGACCACAATCCCCCTAGACTATGTATAAAAGAGAGAGGAAATCCCTTCCTGCCTGCAGAGAAACTGAGGTCTTCTTAGGAAGGGGAATGGATGCCAACAAAACAAACCAGGGAAAATGACAAAGTCCCTGCAGCAGAAGCTGGTGGCACCCAGTCCGTATCCCCCGGGACCTTACTATACAAGCTCAACTTCCAACTGCCAGCAGTGGTATCCCTTTACCTGGGGCTCGCTCTGGTAGGGGGAGCCTGGTCTGCCATGTGTGGGTCAGGCCAGGAGTGCTGGGGAATTAGTGCCCTCCAGCTCTCAACCAGAGAGCAACCAAAACTGGTGTCCACCCCAGCACCCTCGCACCTCAGATGGGGTGACTGTAACCAGTTCTGTGGTTCTGTGCTGGTTCCCAGAGTTCCCCAGCAGGGTCACACGCCTGTTGCCCTGGTCGTAGTTTCTTTGACGATCTGACTTCCTCTCCCTGTCTTACTTCCTCACTCCCTTACCAGCAGATTTTGGAATGATCTCACAAATAAACTATCTGCACTATAATATATTCTAAAGTTAATAAAAATTTTAGACTAAGAAAAAGGCGGCATGTCAGATAAGGCAGTAATCAATCTCTCTGGCCCCAGCCTGCAGCCTGCTACCCTTCCCATGTTTCGCATCTCAGGGAATGGCATCTCCATTTACCCAGAACGTGAGCCAGATCCAAGGAGTCTTCCATGACACTCTCTGGGCCCCTACCCCAAACACCTGGTCCAGGCCACCATCCTCTCCCATGTGCATGACTGTAGACTGGCCACATCCACTCTCACCTGCCCTATGCAGCCGCACTGGCCCGTCCTCTGCATAAAATTCTTCAGTGGGTTCCTCTGCTCTTAGAACGAGGGTGGACTCTTTCCCAGGCCTGCAAAGGCCCCTACCCTCCTCTCAGCTCTGTCTCTGCCATGGTGACACTTCTCTCTGGCCATCCTGGTCTCCATTCATTTATACTACTTGTCCCTTCCTTTACATGCCCTCCCTACCTGGAATGCTTCCAAGAAGCCTCCCCCCTCAGGGAGCTCCCCCTGAGGTTTCACCTGGAGACCCGACCCTCCCAGAACTACATCTTCTCCCACTCTTTTCATTCTCCCATACCATGTACCCTTTTGGTACACGACACAGTCACAATGGTAATTTTACATTTGCTCATAGCCTCATTGAACTTCCTAGTTCTACAGAATCTGAGCTCCAAAGCTGACTCTCCCCGGATTCATGGTGGTAACCCTGGGTAAGTAAGTCATTTAGCCTCTTGATGTCTCCATATCCTCCTATCAAAATAGGAAAGCGGGAAGCAATGGCTACTCTACAGGGTGTTGTAAGGATTTGGTGAAACGGAAGAGGAGGAGCCCCAGCTCAGCGCTCAGCTCAGAGACAAGTTCAGAGAATGGTGGTCAGCACCCCTGCTTTACAGACAGGAAAACTGAGCCTCCGAGGTTTCGATGGTCAGCCTGAAGCCACACGGCACACAGCTGCCTACTGCATTTGCTTATGAGCTAGTTCTGCTCTCTACCCCCCCTGGAGTCCACAGGGCACATGGTCAGAGGGACAGGAAGCTCTGTCCTTGACTCCAGACTTTTAGGCCTGGGGGGCCAGATGGATGGAGATGCTTAATCTCATTTTATAGAATGGGAAGCCCAGGGCCAGAATGGTTAACCCATTAGTGAGCACAGCTGGTAAGTAGTAGAATTGGAAGGAATCTAGCTTCCCAGTTTACAGATGGGCAAACAGAGCCCAGGAATGACCTCTGTGACAGTCTCTAGTCCCACAGGCTTGGCTTGGTTTCAGCCCTTCAAAGGCTGTCCCTGGCTCCAGGATCATCCAGAGGATGGCCCAGAAAGGAGCTCACCTGCTTCTGTTCCTCTCCCAGGCTGTCCCACATGGAGGCCACAATCTTGGACACATCCCCGAAGGTGGCGCTGGGGTTCTGTCCCTTGATGGCAGCCTGAGTGTCTCTGAAGAAGAGTGCGTAGGCTGACACCGGCTTCTGTGGCTCATTGGGGTCCTTCTTTTTCTTCTTTTTGGGGTTCTTGGCCTTTTTTCCTGGGTCAGCTGAGGGTCTCTTTTCTCCTGACATCTGCCGGGGTGAGAGGAAGTCAGCAAACCACAGAAGCCTGAAGGCCACCTGTCACAGGTGGTCATCTTGGCCTTAGGCCGAGCTGGACTTCCCTCAGCAGTCTCGTGTGCCAGTCCAGCCCTGCTCACACACAGACAATGACAGCAACAGGAGTGCCACCACCCAGGGCTCACGCACTGCCAGGCTACCCACTTGCTAGGTGAAGGAGGCAACAGACACACACGCACACAGACACCCCCAGAGAGAAGCTTTGGGTGTTTTTTTAACTCATGAAAGAAAATCAACATGACAGGTAAAGTTGATTCAAAGAAATACAGCAGAAAGAGAAGCCTTTATAGTCACTGCAAGAATGCTGGAATTAGATCACTAAATTATATGTAAAATTGGTTAATGTCCTATAGAGGACATTATCACCTTTGGGACATTTAATCTTATCTACTGGACAGAAATCATTTGCATCTGTGGCCTTAGTTTGCTTTATAATCAGACAAAAATCATTTACCTCTCTATCACTTTTCCCACCCCAAGGTAACATCTCCTTTTACCGAATTGTAAAATCCCCTAATCAATAATGAATATTGAGTCAAAAGCAAATCAGATGGATGTGCTCCTAGAAAGTCAGATAATTCTTGGGTCAGCCTGCAGGGCAATGCTTTGGTTTGAAGTTGAAAGAACGTTAGTCGTTCGGGGGCCTATTTTGAAGTCTGGGATATATAATTTTTGTCTTAGCTTCTCTCCCTCTTGTGATCACAAATAATCCACAAAGATTATTCTGGGTCACCAAAAATCAGCCCCTCCACCACATTTTTGCTGTGCAACTTTGGACGGGTGGCTTAGCCCCTTGGATGCCTGTAAGGTGGCTGGAACAGATGAGGCCGGTGGGTCAGCCCTGGAGTCAGTGGTCTCACCCTGAAAAGGCTTGAGGACTACAATCCTCTGAGCAACTGATTTAGGGCGCCCAGGATGGGGAGAGGGTTGGGGTGCCGGAGCCTGGACAGGTGGTGGCCCCCATCCCTGATGTATCCTTGAAAAGGCTGAGCCACTCTGGACTCCAGGGATCCTGGGAGAATGCATGTCCCCAGAGGGAGGGCATTTTTAGTGCCCCACCCAAAGGTCAATGTTGAATACTCTGGGCCCAGAGGGACTTTCTGCTAGACCACACATTTTGTCAGAATATCTTTTTTTTTTTTTGTCAGAATATCTTAAAAGGCCAAGATGGCCATGAGATGTGACCCTGACGGCTTTGCTGAAGCCATCCCTACTGCAGAAGTGACCTGCTGGTCATTCAGGAATAAGACTGCCACATTTTCAAGGCACGTTCTCATCCAAGTCCCTCGGTATGTGTTGGCATTGCCTCTGCTTTATGTACAAGGCCCGGGGGCACAGAGGGGACAGGGCTGGGGCAAACACACTTGGCAGACGCAGCAGGCAAAGTGTGATGCCCCAGGTGCGCTCCATCTGTTGACTTTCTCTCTCCTTGGTTCCAGCAAAGGGTCTGGCCACTTCTCGCTTCTCTGCCACAGGGAGGTGATGTCCTGTCCCATAGGATGCAACCCCCACGATTGGAGGGCTTCACCTTTCTGCCCCCACGTACCTTGAAATGGGCTTCCGACTCCTCCTCCTGCGTTGAACTGGAGGGAGACGGGGTCGCTGACTTGCTCCCAGGAGGTGACGGGGAGCTGTGGGCAATGCTGCTCCTGATGCCCATCTGTGAGATGAGCTGGGACTGGCTGAGGGCACTCATGTGGCTGGCTAGCATGGCAGGGCGGCCCATCAGCGGCCCGGGCCGGCCTGAGTCATAGGCAGCCACTTCCGAGTGGACCATCTCCTGGATCTGAGAGAGGAGGACAGGACGTGTTGAGTTAGGAAGGATGCGTCCTGCCAGGCCAGCACATCTGTGGTACAGGACTCAGGGGAGGGGTGTGCGGATGAGAAGTGGTGGGGAGTGCCGTGGCTCTGTGCCGACCTGTAGCCCCTGACAAGGGAATCTCAGGGTTGAGTTCCATGCCACTTTGACCTCTGATTTGGTGCACTTAGGGGAACTCCAGCTCCTTTAGATCCTTGACAGTTGGCCACTGCGTTGACATTCACCCTGGACAGAAGATTGGTACTTTAGCTCTTGCCGGATGGGCTGGTCCAGCTGTGAATGGATCATTATATGATACGATGGTGAATCTTCCCTGCTGGGTATGGTACCCCCTGCATTGATTCCCTAGGCAGCAAAATTGCCAAGAGCACCAATGTGGAATCCTGGTCACATTGCTGCTCACCTGGGTGACTTTGGCCAAGTTACTTAACCTCTCTGTGCCTCGGTTTCTTTATCTGTAAAATGTGGATATAATCAAACCTACCTTCTAGGGTTGTTAAGGATCAAATGTGCCCAGCAAATAGCAAGCCTTATATTGTGTAAGGTTTTGTTAAACACATTGAATAAATACCTTCATATTAATAAAAGTTGAGTACTTTTCTTTCTACAGTTCAGTAACTTTCTTAGTAACTCTATTCCCCATGATATTTTCTAACTGGTTATTTTTACAACATAAGAAAGCTACTGATTTTAACATGTGAGCAGTTCTCAAACTAAACATACATTTAGACTTGTGTGTACTTTTTGACCTAAATATAATACACGTACAGACCCTGTTCGGCAAAGCATACCGATTTGCATACTCTTATAATTATTTTTATTTCCTCTGCATCTGCGGTTATTTCCCTCTCCTAATTTCTAACACAAAATATCTGCATTTTCCTCTCGCTTATATTTCATTAGGCAAGCTAATGGGTTTTCAATTCTTATAGAATTGTTGTTTTAGAAGGGTTGTTTCTTTTCGCCTCAAAATAATCAAATCTCAAGTTCACCCCTTCTGCTTCTGTTTTCTGATTCTCTAATATTGCATTTTGTCTTTAACCATCCCTTCCTCTCTGCATTTTAAAGGTTTACAATTGTTGCTCCTCCCTCAACTTTGAGTCGCCTTCCATTTTTTAATGGACAAATGACAAATTGTATATATTGATGGTACACGATGTGATGTTTGGATGTATACGTACACTGTGGAATGATTATAGGAAGCTGATTAAAATATCCACCATTTTACATTTCACTTTTAAAATCTACTGTCTTAGCCCTTGTCACAAATATACATTATTATTAATTATAGTTACCAGGCTGTACAATCCATCTCCAGAACTTATTCCTCCTGTATACGGGAAACTTGGTATCCTTTGTCCAGAAACATCTCTCTATGCTCCACCCTCCCAAACACCCCAACCGCTTACCCCCTTCTACGCTCTGTTCCTATGAGTTTGAATGTTCAAGATTCCACACATGTGAGATCGTACAGTATTTGTCTTTCTGTACCTGGCTTTTTGAGTTACATTTTTAATTCATTTATTTCTTAATCATGTAGGATGTCTGCTTTTTTGTTTGTTTGTTTTTAAGAGATGAGGTCTTGCTGTGTTTCCCAGGCTAGACTGCAGTGGCTATTCACAGACACAATCAGACCACACGATCACTCCGAACTCCTGGGCTCCAGTGATTCTCCCACCTCAGCCTCAGCTGGGCCTAGAGGAACATGTTAGCACACCTGGCTGTCACTGTTCTTTCTTAGGTACTGATTTTCTTTTCTTTTTTTTTTTTTGTTTTTGAGACAGAGTCTCACTATGTTGCCCTTGGTAGAGTGCCCTGGTGTTACAGCTCACAGCAACCTCCAACTCTTGGGCTTAAGCGATTCTCTTGCCTCAGCCTCCCAAGTAGCTGGGATTACAGGCACCTGCCACAACGCCCAGCTATTTTTTTTTTGTTGCAGTTGTTATTGTTGATTTTAGCTGGCCCAGGCTGGGTTCAAACCCACCAGCCTCAGTGTATGTGGCCAATGCCCTACCCACTGAGCTATGGGCGCTGCCGATTTTTTTTTTTTTTTTTTGTAGAGACAGAGTCTCACTGTACCGCCCTCGGGTAGAGTGCCATGGCGTCACACGGCTCACAGCAACCTCTAACTCTTGGGCTTACGTGATTCTCTTGCCTCAGCCTCCCGAGCAGCTGGGACTACAGGCGCCCGCCACAACACCCGGCTATTTTTTTGTTGCAGTTTGGCCCGGGCTAGGTTTGAACCCGCCATCCTTGGCATATGGGGCCAGCGCCCTACTCACTGAGCCACAGGCGCCTCCCATTTTTTTTTTTTTTTATTTCTTAATTTCCTCTTTGATCCAAGAGAAGAGTTCTGAAATTTCTAAGTGGTTAATTTTCTTTCTTTTCCTCTTGCTACTAATTTCTAGTAACAAAAGCGATCAAAGAATGTAGACTGTAATATTTGCAATTTTGAGATTTTGTTGAGGTTTTCCTTGGGACCCAAATACGATGAACTTTGGTTCATAGTCCACAGCACTTACAGGCAAAAGTAGGCTGTGTCTGCAGATGAATACACCAGTGTAGTTTTTATCTATTCAGTCATCAATGATTATATTATTTATATTCCTTTCTTACTTTTCTTGTTTTTTTTTTGAAACAGAGTCTCACTATGCCGCCCTGGGTAGAGTGCTGTGGCGTCATAGCTCACAGCAACCTCCAATTCTTGGGCTTAAGCGATTCTCTTGCCTCAGCCTCCCAAGTAGCTAGGACTACAAATACCTGCCACAATGCCTGGCTATTTTTTTGTTGCAGTTGCCACGGTTTAGCTGGCTTGGGCTGGGTTCGAACCCACCAGCCTCGGTGTATGTGGCTGACGCCGTAACCACTGTGCTACGGGTGCCGAGCCAACCGTTCTTACTTTTTGACCCTTCAGCCTGACACAGACTTGCCTAGGCTGCCCACAACTTTTTGGCTTCCATCAAAACCTCCCTTTAATGCTCAAAGTTTTTATTTTGGAAATTTGATGTTCGTTTTTATTGCAAAAGGAAGATTGACAATTCAATCTTCAATATGGACTGAACTTTTTATTATCCTGAAGTGTCTTTTTTATCTCCTTTCTGTCTTCAGTTTAGTCTGATATTAATAGCGCTGTCATTGTCTACATAATTGTCTGGTGCACCTTCATCTCTGAGATGCTGTCTTTCTTACAAATTTCGTAGATTTTATCTTTTAGTGTTACCTTTGTCAAATTTTGGTGTTTTTGTTATGGTCAGGTTTAGAAAATGAACTAAGGATGCTTTGTTCTTCATGCCATGGAACAGTATAAATCACATAGAAATTCTTTCTTTTGAGAAATGACAGAGTTTAGACAAAACCATCTGAGGCTTGCTGTGTTCATAATATTTTCCATAGCTAATAGGTCTATTTTAGTTTCTATTTTCTCTTGAGTAAGTTTTTGTTAAAAAAATATATAAAATACTTACATAAAATTAAATATACATAAAATCATCCATTTTATCCAGTATAATTGAAAGGTCGTATTTTTAATATACTCTATTGTTTTTATAGTTAAATTCCTATTTAAAATTGTCATATGATGAACACGTGTTGCTTTTTAGAATTTTCCTTCTCAGTAACATATTTTAACTGTCTATCCAAAGAACAAATTCTTATATTTAAAAAAATAAATTTGACAAATTTTATGAGCATTAATCAAATTCTGCTTTCTTCTCTATTAAAGTTGATCTCAGATATCATATATTGTTTTTTTATCTAGCTTTCAAACTAAATGATTTATTTTCACATTTTCTTTTTTTAGTAATGAAACATCTTGGGTAGGTGTTCAAACAAGAGTCATTTTCCCATGCAGGGGGAAATGTCTGGAGACATTTTCAGTTCTGACCACTGGGAAAAGGAGCACTACTGACACCTAGTGGGCAGTGGCCAGGGATGCCTACCCTTGCCCCTATGATAAAGTATCCCCAAATGTCAACAGTGCCCAGGGTGAGAAACCCTGTTATATAATTATATGGCTTTTCCCCTAAAAATTTTAGGGGCATAATATATTTTAGAAAGATTCTATACAGAAGATTTGATTTTTGGTAGCCTCATCATAGAAAAATTACAGCCTTATAGTCTTATAGCCTCATCATAGAAATATTTTTTAAAAGATTCCATATAGAAGAATTGATTTTCTTTGTCACCCTGAAATTATTTGGAAGAATGTTTTCATTTAATGCAGCGGTTCTCAACCTGTGGGTCGCGACCACCAGAACTGTATTAAAGGGCTGCGGCATTAGGAAGGTTGAGAACCACTGATTTAATGGATCTTCTTGTTATTGTGAGCAGAGACTGTGATGCCTAGAAATTTTATCTTTTTGGATAAAATTTCCATTATGGCTTAGGACAGTTTCAGTTTTTATAAAATTTTCATGCACATCTGAAATAATATTTACCATATATCCTACATACAATTTCTCTATATATCTATTTAAAGAAACCCTTTTGACTACTTTATCTGTGAAATATCAAGAAAGATGGGTTAAAGTCTGCTGTTCCTATTGTGTTCCATTAGTTTGGCTATAAAATTTAAATAGGTTTCCTTCATATATGTTGACATAAAATTATTCATCCCTTAAATATCTCAGATGCTACACCTTCGTTCTAGCTTTTTCTTCTTCATAAAAAAATAAGCATCGCTGCCTTAATTAATGTTTCTGTACTAAGTCCAACTTTATCTGCTATCATTATCACTCCAGTTTTTTCACTGTTTTATTTTGTCCTGCATGATTTTATGTGTAAACAGAACAAAGGTAGATTTGTTTTGTAACCCAGTTCTTAATATAATATATTGTAATATATGTATTTTATTGTTACATTAATCATAAATAGATCTAAGAAACAGATTTTTTTTTTTTGAGACAGAGTCTCAAGCTGTTGCCTGGGTAGAGTGCCGTGGCATCACAGCTCACAGCAACCTCAAACTCTTGGGCTTAAGCGATTCTCTTGCCTCAGCCCTCCAGGTAGCTGAGACTACAGGCATCTGCCACAATGCTCAGCTATTTCTCGTTTGTAGTTATCATTGTTGTTTGGTGGGCCCGGGCGGGATTCGAACCCACCAGCTCCGTGTGTATGTGGCTGGCGCCCTAGCCACTTGAGCTACAGGCACCGAGCCTAAGAAACAGATTTTTTTTTTTTTTTTTTTTTAGAGACAGAGTTTCACTTTATGGCCCTCGGTAGAGTGCCGTGGCCTCACACAGCTCATAGCAACCTCCAACTCCTGGGCTTAAGCGATTCTCTTGCCTCAGCCTCCCGAGTAGCTGGGACTACAGGCGCCCACCACAATGCCTGTCTATTTTTTGGTTGCAGTTTGGCTGGGGCTGGGCCCGAACCCACCACCCTCGGTATATGGGGCCGGTGCCCTACCGACTGAACCACAGGCGCCGCCCCCTAAGAAACAGATTTAAAGTGAATTGTTTTAAGGGTAGAAGGTTTTAAAATTTGTTCTCTAAACATCTCTGTCTTCCCTCCCCGACCTGTACACACCCTTCCTTCCATAAACAAGAATCTGACATTATCTTCTCAAGGGCAAATTGCCCTTAGAATTTTTGCCATAGGGCTTGTTTTCTTACTCTTCCCAGATGCCTGCTTTAGAATTCTTCTATCAGATATTCCTGACTCAGTAATTTCAGATCTTGCCAACACTTGATAATGGTAGAGTTTTGAATTTTTGCAAATCTGCTTAAGTGAGAAAGCCTCTCAATTTTATTTTAATTCACGCTGTTCTGATTGCTAGTGAGGTAGAACACCTTTTCCTATGTTTACTGGCCCATTTGGATTTCTGCAAATATTGTTGTTGAGAATATAAACTAGTGAGTGGGATACTATAGAAAAAAAAATCTGACAATGCCCAGTATGTTGGAGGGGCACATGTCCTATAACCTAGCAAGACTACGCCACATGTTTACTATAAAGAACGTTTCCATGTACACAAGAAAGCACACGCACTGCAGGAAAAACTGTGAAAGACTTTGAAATGGACAAATGGGTGTCCTTTTAATGGGCTGCTGGGTATTTGTCTGGAGGCCCTCCAGCCTCAGCCAGAGTGAGCCCTTGTCTCTAAAAATAGCTGGGCGTTGTGGCAGGCACCTGTAAGTCCCAGCTACTTGGGAGGCTGAGACAAAAGGATCACTTGAACCCAAGAGTTTGAGGTTACTGTGAGCTCTGACGCCATAGCACTCTACTGAGGGCGACAAAGTGAGACTCTGTCTCAAAAAACAAACAAAAAATCCCATTAATCTAAAGTGCTTCAGGACATATAAAAATACAGTAAAAGCATAGAAACACCTACTACGGAATAGTGGTTATTCCTTGTGAGAAAAGTGAGATAGATACCAAGGGAGCTTAACTTGTATCTGTAATATTTATTTCTTCAAAAGTAGATTTAAACAATAATAAATTCTTTATTATGGGGCTTTTCAAAGCATGCATAGTTTTGAACTTGAGTGTGATGGGTTTGGGAAACATGGGATGAGGGGAAAGGCTGGCTTCCACGTGGCTTCATTGGCCACAGTAGGCACCGTGAGATGTCTGAAATCAGATGAGCCAGCTCTTCCGATCTCCGACCCGAGTCCCACACTCCCAGGTGCACTTCACACAGATGCCCCACAAGCATATCAAACTTAACACGGTGCGAGGGAAGTTCTTTATTCTCCTTAACTCTGTTCCTCCCACAGTTTTCTTTTCTTTTTTTTTTTGAGACAGTCTCACTCTGTTGCCTTCGGTAGAGTGCTATGGCATCATAGCTCACAGCAACCTCCAACTCCTGGGCTTAAGTGATTCTCTTGCCTTAGCCTCCCAAGTAGCTGGGACTACAGGCGCCTGCCATAGCACCCTGCTATTTTTAGAGACAGGGTCGTGCTCTTGCTTAGGCTGATCTTGAACTCCTGAGCTCAGGCAATTCACCTGCCTTGGCCTCCCAGAGTGCTGGGATTACAGGCAGGAGCCACTGCGCCCAGCCACTCCCCTAGTTGTTTTTTTTGAGACAGAGTTTCACTATGTCTCTCTAGGTAGAGTGCCTTGACATCACAGCTCACAGCAACCTCAAACTCTTGGGCTTAAGTGATTCTCTTGCTTCAGCCTCCCAAGTAGCTGGGACTACAGGTGCCCACCACAACGCCCGGCTATTTTTTGGTTGTAGTTGTCATTGTTGTTTGGCAGACCCAGGCTGGATTTGAACCCGCCAGCTCCAGTGTATGTGGCTGGTGCCCTAGCTGCTGAGCTACAGGCACTGAGCCAGTTTTTTGGTTTTTAAACCAAAATAGTAAAGGGCACTAAATTGCAGTCACCCAAGCCACAAACCTGGGCTTCAGCAGCCTTCATTTTTCCCTTTCCCTCACAACCCCAGCCCCCATCGAGGACACACCCACATTCGCTCTACCGCCACTATAACCCTAAACCTCGCATGCCTCATCCTCCCACACCACTGACATCTTCTAAAATATGTCAATCAGGCCATGCTACCCTGTTTAAAATTCAGAACCTCTCAGAATAAAATCCAATCCAAACAATAAACATAATAATAATAATGGCTTTTTTAAACCTTAAAGTTTAAGGTTTGCAATAAAAAAAATTACATTGTGTGATTTTTACATGTGGCAATAGATTTAACTTTGTTGCTACTTGACAGGTTCTTTTGAGCTGAACGTTTTCCACTTTCCTCAGATAAGTGCT
This sequence comes from Nycticebus coucang, assembly GCF_027406575.1. Taxonomy (NCBI): domain Eukaryota; kingdom Metazoa; phylum Chordata; class Mammalia; order Primates; family Lorisidae; genus Nycticebus; species Nycticebus coucang. Next base: position 50,699,557 of record NC_069800.1, on the reverse strand, counting down.
ATTTTCTACAATTATTTATTTCCTTATTGCTTCTTCCCTAAAATTCCTATTAAAGATGTAATCAATCATCAAGATATTTTCTATTTTTAATCATGATTTCAAGCTTTTTAACATCTTTGGAGTTTGGGGAGAAAAATTTGTGTTGATTATTTCTGCTCACTTGGTTATCAGGAGTGTTGTCCCCTGTTTTCACTGAAGTTTTACATCCGGTGATCACATATTTTATCTGAAAGCAATCCTTCCAATTTTTTCTCATCACTTGAATAGACTATGTAATTGAAGTTTTTGAAGAATGAGTATTTCCTCCCTGTGTTTTAGAGTAGGATCCACTGTGTGCCCCTTCTTCAGAACTACAGATTTTACACAGTAGTCCAGTGACTTTTCTTCATATTCCAAACACCTAGATTAGGGCCCATACACAGTGAAAGCAAATGCCTAATGGACCTATTGAAAAACTAAACTCCCAGCAGCAGAACTGGCTGTGATCTGGTAAATAGGTCAAATTTTCCTTGGAGGAGTCTTTCTCTTGCTGTAGTTACAAATATATGCTCATTAAACTATTGTCAGCCCTTTCCTGAAAGCCTGCTTTGTGAACATACTGCTAGGAGAGTCCCTTCCCCAGCTGCCCTTCAGCACCAATAGCCGATTGAGACAGACCCTGCTCAAAGATAATATATGACCAACAAAACACGGGTACAGCCACTTAGCATCCTGGATTTTCTAAGGAATTTAACAAACTTTGTCCTAAGGCCCCAAAGTGAAAAACGTGCCTCCAATGTGAGGCCTGCTATTTGAGGATGCTCTCACTGTAGTGGACCCTGTCAGGATCACAATGATCCCCCTTTCCACACTGCAGTAACCAAGCCCCATGTGCTGGGAGTGCTGGCGCCTGTCTCCGCCCCCAGAGAGGTGTTTGCGGCCAAATGCGAGCTGCTTCCATCAGGACGCTATGACACCCCTACACACCAATGCTCCATGTCACAGAAGGCCACCTTTTTGCTCTGTGGTGCAGCTGTGCTCCCGGGCTTGTCATGGGATTGGTGGAAGTGAGTCTCCAGCTGCGGCCACATCTTTGCCCAGCCCCTTCCCTGTATACCCCTGATTCCTGCAGCCTCTTCTCGGAAGGGCCCCCTCCCTCCATAAATAACCTTCATAAGAGGCCCCATCCCAGGCTCTGCCTCTAAGGAGCCTTGCCCTCCTTTGCTTCGGCTCTGGTCTCTGCTCTGCTAGCTGCATCTCATGAGCATCAAACCCTGCTCATGTCTCTGTCTTTACATAAAAGCCTCTCTTAGCTCCAGGTCTCTTGAAAACTTCTGTGCCAACTTCATTCCTCTCTGTGCAGCCAACTACACAGAGAACTTTCTCCCCGCATTGTCCCTGGGGCCTCTCCTCCCATCAGAGACCCACCTGATGTCAGCCCTCATTACAATCTACACCATGATAAGCATCTTCGTCACCCACACCTCATCCTCATCAGGGGAAGCAGAAAGAGGAAGAGGAGGAGAAATCTTCTATAAAGCACTTAATATGTGCCAGACACAGGGCTAAGCATGTCCACATAGGACTTAGTTAATTGCCATGACCTGTACAGGGTGGGTGACTCTAATGACTCTCAGCAGAGGATACCAAGCCTCAGGGAGGGTCAGAGATTCACCTGTCATCACTCAGCTGCTGGGGCGGAGCTGAGCTTCTACGAAGGATCATGCTTTCTCCCCAAGTTAGGAGCCTGCCCCAAGACACTCCTCAGTCCTCAAGTCCTGGGACTGTGGCCTCCCCTCTGAGTCCCCCTGCCCTCTGTCCAGGCCCCTGCTGTTGGCTGTCAGGGCACTTCTTGAGCCAGGCTTTCTTGACCCTCTTCAGCCTCCTCCTTAAAGGCTGGCATCCTCTGTCTGTCCTGCTTTGTCTCCCCTCTCACATTCCCCTGGGTGAGTGTGTGGCGCTACAAATGGGGGTGTCCCCAGGACATGACTTTAAATTCCCAGTCTTACCTAGGAAAGTGCTCTACTTAAAGCCAATTTTAGCCTTTTCTAGAAGAAAAAAGGGGAGGTACAGGACCAGTAGACAGAAGTGGTCAGACCAGGTCCATCCCTCCATGCATTCTAGAACATTCTAGCTCACAAGACCCCCATATCAATCGGAATCCACACTCCTCTGGCCCACCACACTTAGCAACCATCACCTTTTGTCCTAATAAACTTAGCGGGATGCTGTGGCCTCCCCATCTACCCTTGGCCGACCCTGGGGTTCCCTCCCGAGGGTCATGTATGTGTGGATGGTTTCCCTGCGTGCTGCCTGGGGGTGTCCTCTGAGCCACGGTGGCCTGGTTGTCCTGAGGGATCGAGGCCCCAGGAGTGACTCTTGACCAGCGAGGCACAGGAGTTTGTGGATAAAACCTCGGTTTCTCCCTTCAGTGGACAGTCTGAGCTATATCCCACACGCCTCAGAGGATCACTTCCCTTGCCCAAAGTGGTAACTACCATGAACCGACCTTTACGAGCTTTCTCTTCCTCTTCTCTCACTTCCCTTTTTCCCTCCAAGGGCTTCCCAGGTTGGCTCCCTGAGCAAACTTCTTGCACCCAAATCTTTGTGTCAGGGTCTGCTTTTAGGGGGATCCCCAATTGTGGCACGAACCCCCCTCCCTACCTCCAGCATAGCGTCCTAAATCCAGGTGCTATGCGGCCACCAGAGTGACCCCTCGGGGCTCCCCTCTCTGAGCACCTTTCAGCAGCTCCCTTGGGCTCACTGAGCAAAACCTTGTCAAGCGCCCCAGCAAGTTCCACGCAGTCTGTCTCTTCCTGCCTTCTCCAGCCCCTACCCAGAGCTCTCGAGGGACATGTGGGCTTCTCTCTAGATTGAGGACCCAGCTTCTGCATTGTCTTCCCTTGAGGATTACCTAAAATGTCATCTCCCCAGAGAGGCCCTCCCAGCTCTCACTCTCTTGCTCCATCCTCCACCCCGCCCTCTCCCTGAGCCTCTCCTAGGGCTCCCCTATTGGCACCGCACCTGCCAGCGAGCAGACACCTGCTGCCCCGGCTCCACGCAGAGGGCCTGGCGTGCAGCCAGCGCTCGGGAGGTGTCTGGGAACCACATGGAGAGAGCCTCCTGTTTCCCTCATGGAAACATATGGCCACGCTTGACAGCCACATCTGCACCCTCTCCGGGAAGGACGAGACAGCAGAACAGTAACCAGGCGGCCTTGTGAACGTAATTAGATTCGCAGGGCTTAATAGATTCTCTAGGCTGCAGGAACACAAAGGCGTTTTTCACAAATGCCCCATTTGCAATCTCTATGGAGAGCCGCAGAGAATCCCACACGGCAAGGAGGGAATAAAAAAAAAAATCTCACCGTGCTCTTCCTCTTCTCCCGGTTCACAGAGCTAACACCCTGTTCCTCCAGGGCAGTGCGAGGTGTCATCAAACACAACCTCATTCTCTGCCCAGGGAATTGGAACACTTTTTTCTTTCTTTTTTCCACAATGCAAAATGTTAATTTAATTTAATTTTTTATTGACAAATCGTAGTTGCATACGCAGATGGGGTACAAGGTCACTTTTTCATGTATGTATACAACATGGAACACTTTTTTCTGGTGGTAACAGGAGTGTCTCAATTATGTTCTCTCTGCTTTGGTTTGAGAGGTTCCAGAAACCTCTCCCTAACTTCTGCACTCAGACCCCATATGAACATTAGTGAGCCACTTACCAGCATTTCACAATCTCTTCTAAAGTCTCAGAGTGACCCTTTCCTACAGATACCAACATCCTCATTTTATAGCAGATGGTAACCATAGTAATAACAGGAATAATATTTAACGTTATATTCAGTGAGCGCTCACTATGTGGCAGGCACCAGGACCTTCACAAACAAATCTTTGAGACAAGCATGCTTATCATCCCTTATTTTATAACAGACAGTAAAACTCAGAGAGGTTAAGTGACTTTCCCAAAGTCACACAGCCAGGAAGGAGGTGAGCCAGAGTTCTTCCTGTCGAGTCTGAGATCTTTCCATGGCACCCACACAGATCTTAATGGCTCTTCACCCATGGGTGAAGGGTAATAATGACTCTGCCATCGTGGGGCAGCTGTAAGGACCAAGAGAAAAGATAGCTCTGTACAGAGCCAGGCACGTAGTAGGTGTTCAACACGAGAACCTTTCCTCCCCCTCATCCTCTCATGAACTTGCTCAAGGAGCGAAGTGGGCTAAGAAGAGGTTAGAAACAATAGAAGGCTCTGAAATATGAGAAGAGAGGGAAGCTGGGAGGGAGACACCAACGAGAATAAAAATGACAGCACAAAGCCTTGCACAGGGTGGTGCTTCAAATATTTAGTGTATTTGTCAGATTAGGAGTTGGCAAACTTCTGCAAAGGGGCAGACAGTACATGTTTCAGCCTTTGTGGACCAGATGGCCTCTGGAGTAACTAGTCAACTCTGCCCTTGCAGAGAGAAAGCAGCCATAGATGATAATGCAAATGAATGGCCACGGCTGTGTTTCAATAAAACTTTATTCACAAGAAAAGGCAGAAGGCCTTGTCCCATGGCCTTTGACTGCCAATCCTCCTGTTTGTTGAATGTTGTTAAATAGATAGAAATAATGGAAGAAGCCCTATCCTTTATTTGGTAGGCTGCCTGGCACTGACCTGACCACATTTAACCTGAACCCAGTTGTGGGAGGAACGGTATGCTTGTCATCAGCACTTTACAGATCAGGGAGCAGAGGCTCAGGGTGAGGAGTCATGTGCCCATGGTCATTTGGTTACAGAGGTAGAGCTGGGATTCACATCCAGGTCTGTGGTTCCCTGGCCTGTGTCATTAGCCCTACACCATCACGCCACCCTCCTGCCTGGCAAGGTCTTAGCAAACACCTGTGTGTGTTCTCAGCTAAGCCCTGCCCTGGCCACCAGGGCTCTTGCTCTGACATCTCACCACAGCCTTTCTCTAAAATCAGCATAGCCATAGGCCCTCCCTGAAGGGAATACTGGGACCACGATACCCAGTCCCCAGATGCTGGGTGTGCTGGCTGTGGACTGGCTTACATCTGCACCCCCCTCTGAATTTCCTTGGCTGACAGAGCTGCCTCAACCACGGTCAACCAAAGAGGTGGTCTGTATCCACTGAAGTGGAGTTCAAAGGCCCCAACTCCTGACTCAATATACAGTACCTCAGTTGCAGAGCTCACTGAGGGGTTGACTGAGGTCTCTGCAGCCATATGTTTTGGCTCATATTCTAAGTCTGCCCAGCTTGTTTCCTTCACTCCTCATGGGTGATGTTCCTGAGAGTACTGCCCCCCAAACCTGCTGCACACACTCCCTGCCCAGAGTCTGTCTTTAGGGATCCCTGCTACCCTGCCCCTGGCAGAATCAAGCCTCTGCACCTCCCAGGCATTAGGCAGGACCCAGCATCCTCCTGATGTGGTAGCTGCCTCCCTCCACCCCCTCAGCAGGGCTTGCAGAGCATGTCAAGTATACATGCTGGGTTCAGAGAGCACAGTCCTCCCTCCCAGAGGCCTTGCATGGTGGGGGTGGAGGGGTGGACACCTGTGCAGATAATTCCCCAGTCTGGACCAGAAGATGGCTGCCAAGAAGTGGAGTCTGAACTGAGTTGTGCAGCTAGTCAGGGGTTAGCTGGTGACCAGAGAGATGATGTGCAGGGAGAGGGGACAGCCCATGCAAAGCCTTAGAGCTGCAATGGACCTGGCTGTAGCCAGGATGGCTGCACTGAGGTTTCAGATATCAGCAGGGATGGACATAAGAGGCTGTGGTCAGCCAGGCTGGGAGCTTTCTCAACCCAGTGGGGAGTCATTAAAGGGATTTCTGCAGGGGAGAGATGTATTCAAGATGGCCCCAGGGGGCTCGCCGTTCAGTAAGTAGGGTGCCAGCCACATACACCAAGGCTGGCAAGTTTGAGCCCAGCCTGGGCCCGCTAAACAATGAAAACTGCAACCAAAAAATAGCTGGGCTTTATGGCAGGCACGTGCAGTCCCAACTACTTGGGAGGCTGAGGCAAGAGAATCGCTTAAGTCCAAGAGTTTGAGGTTGCTGTGAGCTGTGACACCATAGCACTCTACTGAGAGTGATAGCTTGAGACTCTGTCTTAAAAAAATAAAAAGATGGCCCCATGGAAAGACCATCTGGCCTCACATGGATGATGCTTCTGAGACCACAGGTCACAGGAGCTGTCTGGGAAGGGGACTGTGGTGTGGTCAGTGGCCAAGTCCACTGGCGGTGGGTCTGAGAGGCACTGAGGAAGATTGACAGGTGATTGAGTGGAATGTGGGGGATGAGAAGTAACCTAGGGTCAAGTAAGATGCTGAAGATGAAATGGTGGCAAGGAGCAGGCATTGCGGTTCTCTGAGGTGGAGACATAGGAGGAGGAGGAGGAGAGTGAGGGTGATGAGCACAGGCTGAGATGTGCTAAGCTTAGGGAGCCCATGGAGTGTCTATGGAAGTCAACACCAAAGCTCCTGCATACCAGTCCTGGAAGAAGAAGAAAAGGTCACAGCTCTGGGGGCTAGCCTAGAAGTCTAGACCCTGTGGAGAAGCTTGGACTGGTGACAGAGACCTGAAAGTTGACCACTGCCCTCTGACTGAGCTTCCATCCCACCTTGAGCCTCTTTCTCATGTCCTCTGTGGGACAGTGCCTTGAGCTGCCCTCATCACATCTACTTCTGTGGCCATTTTCCTTCTCTAGTCAGCCTAGGTCCCCAAGCCTGCTCCAGGTACTCATTCATTCATTTATACAACCATGCATGAGCACTGCTATGTCTGATACCCTGGGCTAGATGCAGGAGACACAGAGCAGACTGGAAACACCCCACCCAGAGCACACAGTCTGGATGGATGCAGGGCTGCACCAACAATTTTAAGCTGTGAGAGTCGGTTCAATTTTTCTGAGCTGACTCTCAGGGGAAGTTTGCAGAAGACGAGGAGGACATGGAACAAGAACAGAATGTGCAAAGGCACTGGGGCATGGAGTGGCATGATGAGCCTGGCGGAGCAGGCGTGTTGGGCAGGGTGGGAATGAGGATAAAGGGATATCCAGAGCCTGGGGCTTGGTGGAGGGGCCATGCACGCAGGTGCTATGAGGAGGGTAACACACTGACAGCCGACAGGAGTCCCACAGTCTGCAGCAAATCTGCCTCTGCAGTGAATACAGGCACATCTCGGCACTCTGAGAAGGCGGAAGACTCTGTGGCTTAGTTTCCTACTCTATTGCAACAAACTACCTGACCTTAGTGATTTGAAATAAAACAAATTAATTCTTTTACAATTCTGGAGATGAGAAGTCCAAAATCAGTTTCACTAGAGGAGTTGGCAGGTTCCCTCTGGAGGCTCCTGTGGAAAATCTGTTACTGTAATTTTTTTTTTCCAGGGTGAACGCTGTCCTCATTCCTTGGCTTGTGGCCCCACATCACTCTCTCTCTGCTTCCAGGGTCTCATCAGCTGCTCTGTGTGGTGGACTGTCCCGACCTCCCTGTTCCAAGGACTGCTATAATTGTATCACTGGGCTCACACAAATAATCCAGAATAATTGGGTCATCTTAAGATCTTCACCTGAATCGCATCTGCAAAGTCTATAAATAAGGTTCCAGGGATTAGAACGTGGACATAGAGTATGTAGGGGGGTGGGGTATTATTCAGTTTACCACATCCAGAATCTACTATGTGGGAAGTCACAACCGAAGCTCCCCCCTGCCAGCTTTCCCAGGGGCACGTTGCTCTCTGAGATGTCCTCAGGCTCAAAGAGTCAAATAATTAAAAAGTATCTCCTTTTAGGAAAAATAAAAATCCAGTATGAAAGAGAAGAGAAGAAAGCCAATGAGAAGCCTTCCCCTATGCCTTCCCCGCACCCCAAAGCCTCATCAGTAAGTATTTCTAATAAACTCTCATGCTTGGCGGGAGATCCTTCGCATGCTGACAAATTCCTCCTGAAATTTAGATGTCTTGTTCAGAGTAATAGCTGTAGCGCACAGGTGCCCAGCTGCTATTGTAAAATCAGTAAGCATTTAATTGAAACAAACGACTATAATAATGGTACATTATCCCTGCAGGCCGAGCGCCATCGCAGTTTTAATTATTGAGTTAAGAGTCAGACTAATTTATCCTTTAAAGCAACAGCCCCATTCCTGGTGATACTGATCATCCTGTTATGAATACGAAGGTACTGGCAGGGAAGGATATAAATGAAAAGCAATTTGTCCCCTTTGAGGTTAGTTTTGCATTTGAAGAAAGGTTTGCAAACACAGCTTGCTGAGCCCCTGGGTCGGGGATTGCCCAGCTGGGGGTGTGAGTGTTCTGTTCTGGTTGGGGCAGGGACTGTAATCCCTTCATCTCTGGGATGTAGGCTCTGGGGTCTCTGCTTAGAGCCTGCACTAGCTCCCTGGTTCCTTCCAGGTAAGAGCCAACATTCTCACTAAGCAACAGTCCCTCCAGCCCTCTCCTCTATGGCTCTGCCCACACCCCTCTCCAACACGCTTAGCTTCTGGCTCTTCCTTCCACACCCCAGGAGCCCCCCACAGCAGGACTTTCTTCTAGTTCAGTGCATTTTGCCCCAGAGGACCCGTGGCACTATTTGGAGATAATTTGGGGTTGTTACAACTGGGAGGATGCTCCTGGCTTCTAGTGGGCAGAGGCCGGGGAAGCTGCTTAAGTAACTCACAATGGCAGGACAGCCCCCACAACTAAGAATGCGTCTGGCCCAATGTCAGTAGTACTGGGTCTGGAAAACCCTAGTAATTGAGCTATTGCCTCTGCAGGGAATGTTCTCCCCCCACCCGGCCTCTTCTCTGGTGCAAGACTTTGTTCAAATCTCACCTTCCCCAAGAGGCCTTCCCTGATCCTCCTACCTAACACTGCAAGCTGCTCCCCAGCCCCACATGGGGCCAGCATTCCCAACCCCTTCATATTCTTTCTCTTCCTTCCAAAGCACTTAACACCTGCTAACTTACTGTACGATTGATTTATTAGTTTACTGTTTAGTATCTTGCTGTCACTGCTAGATGTCAGTTCCGCGTGGGCAAAGACCTTTGCTTTGTTTACTACTGTAAACTTTCAGCACCGAGAACAGCGCCTGACACTTAGCAGCAGTCAAGGAATGTTTGTTGAATGAATTGTACGCCTAGCCTCTCCCTCCTATGTCCACTTGGCCTCCAGATTGGGCACATGTCACCTCCCTGGGATCACCCCAAATCCACCCCTTCCTGCCAAGATTCAGAGCCCGTTTCATTTTCTTCGACAAGGAAGAGTCACTTGAAGGGCTGCGCAGGCATCTCTCCAGCATGTGCTTTGGGTAATTCCCACGTGCCACAAAATATATTTTCTGCCACACGAAAAACTGTGGCCTATGAATTGTCATAGCCCCAGGGCCTACAGGGTACCATCCAGTTAGCTACAGGCCCCAGGACACAAACAGGCAGTCACAAGCCATTTAGGAAGGGCCACCAAGTCCTGTGGCTTGATGAACGACATGACCGTGTCGATACAGCTCTCACCCAGTCAACAAATGCAGCGTGTCCTTGTGGCACGAAGCACCCTGTCCCAGTTGACAGGGAAAGGTGGCACCATGTGGAAGCCCAGTTTGGGCAGTAGTGATTCTTCTGTGTGGTACTATTTTGTGTTACTGAGGCGCAGCCGCTGAACACAGAGGCATGGATGCCAAGGAATTGGCGCCATTCCTGGGGCCCATGCGCCCCCTCCCTCATCTCTCCGCATCTGGTCCCTTGATCTGCTGCAAAAACGCCGACTGCAGGCTTCTCCCAGTCTCCATGCTTTTTGCCCTTGTCACCATAATACAGCTGTGAAAAGGTATCCTTCCCCTCCTTCCACCAAGCCACCTTCCCAGCTCTTCCTGAGGGGCTTTCAGTAAGAATTTAACAGTTCTTAGCTGTGCAGGCACATGCATTAGGGTTGTTACTATTTTCTGTTAGTGATCTGGTTTCAAAGTTGTGTATGGACTTTTTATTTACTTACTTACTTATTTATTTATTTATTTATTTTATTAAGTCATGAATACATTTATGCCATTATGGGATTCAACGTGTTGATTATTTGTACAAATTGGAATGTTTACATCTTACTTGGTTTGCCCAGCTCTATTTTTCCTGTTAACACTGCTATTTTTTAGGATTTTGCAGGTTTTCCCGGATTGCATCTGTCACATTCCAGCAGACACGTCTGTATTTATTAAGTGGGTGCTATGTGCCAGGCCGGGTGCTGTGCATGGGAGAGTCACATTAAATGACACAGGTGGCCACTGTCCCATGGAGCTAATTCTACACCTGAATGAATTCAGTTACAATGGGGGCGAGAGCCAAGAAAAGCCACAGGCCACCTGGGGCTGTAAGATGAAGGCTTTGGGGCAGACTAGACATTGGGAAAGGACCCTGTCTGCCTGGAATGAAGGATGCTGGGAGAGGTAAGAGGGCAGAGGAAGGAGGGGCTTGGAGTACAGGCAGGAGCCAGGCTGGGGGGCTTAGACTGCCAGAGGAAGACACTGGAATTTATCCCGAGTGTCACTGGGAACCCAGAAGAGTTTTAGGCCAAGCAGTGACCTGTATTTTAGAAAGGGCAGCTTATCTGCTAAGAACAGGTGGAAAATTCCAGGTGAAAAGTGATGTATCCCCGTCTCAGACTTAGATGGAAAGCAAAAGATGGAGTGAGAAATGTCAGATTGGCATCTGGTCTTGTCAGGTGGTCAAGGGTGACACCAGATCACTGATGGGATTCACAGCTCTTCTCGACGGGGAAGATACATGTCCAGCCAGGTGGGGAGAAGTGGTCAGCTGTGGACGGGCTGAACTCAGAGATCGTATGCAAGCAGGAGTCTTTAGGTGGGGACAGGTCGAGAGGACAGAGCAGTGCAAAGGGCCTGGGCTCTCCTGTGGTACCCAGCCATGAAGATGGAGAATCAGGCACAGAAAGAGAGACATGGGAGGGACTGTGAGTGGTGGATTGACCTGTGGAGGACACTAGTCATGTGTCCCATGGAGGGAGCAGACAGGGGAGAGAGTTCCAGGCAGGAAGGACTGGCCGGCTGGTTTAATAGTGTGCAAATCGAATATGATAAAGACAGCAGGTGACCGTGGGTTTGACAACGTGGATGCCACCAGAGAAGTTCTGGAGCCGTGGGGAGGCAGAAGCCAAGGTGAATGGGGACTGAGGAAACACAGATATGCAGGGCCAAGGACCTCCTCCCAGAGCTCTGCTGGAACACAAGGAAGAGAGGGGACAGCAGGCAAGTGTCACAGGACAACTTCCTATTTAGATGCTAAGCAGAAAATACAGTTGTGGAGTTTCCCCTCACAGTATTGCCCTTTCCCTAGCTGCAGAACTGTGGGCTGTAACTTGGCTGTGCCACTCATAGGCCAGGTGCTCATCTTTGGGCTCAAGTGATCCTTTAACAACCCTGTGAGGTAGATGCTGCTGATTCCACTTTACAGAGCAAATGGCGTCTCAGAGAGGCAAGGTCAGGGCTCCCTGTCTATGGCCTGTACACAGCAGGGCCAGCATCTGAACCCAGGTCTGCTGACCCCAAAGTCTGGGCTCTTTCACTATCGAGGGCAGAGGGACACTGTGTGGGCAGGGTGGCCTCGCCTCACCCTCTTGCCTACAGTCACAGGGTGCCTGAAAGTTTCTTGTTATCACCACACAGGGATTATCTGCCTTATTTTGACGAGTCTTTGTGACTAATCTTTCTGTGTCTCCATGAAGAATGGGACGGGACTGGAGGACAAAAACAATGACAAAGCACCCAGAAGTGCTACGACCTGGAGGGGAGACTGGACCTCCAGCGTTGGCACACTGGCCACTGAGTGTCAGGGGGCTGCTAGGACCCCATGGTTCCTGGGGGAGCCGAGGACTTGGTCCTGTAGGCAGCATGGGAGTGGAAGGCGTGCCACAGCTTTCTGGAGGCTGGAGGGCTCTGAGGCACATGGGGCAGAGTCAATGGGCAGGAGAGAGCTCAGGAGGTGTCACTAGCTGCTCTTGGTTAGTTGCCAAGGAGGGGTTAGGTGGGGAAGATGACCAAAAATGGACCCTCCATCTTCCTTACTTTGATCTTCAGTTTCTACTCCAAAGGGGGGCCTGATACCCCGCCCACGGCACTGGGGTGGAAGGATGGAAGGATTCTGGAAGACACATCAGCATATCTATCTGTCAGGGAGTTTTTACTCCCCATCCCCGTGACAGGAGGGAGCATTTTAGTTCTTTATCTCTTTGTCTGTCTAGCCCGCTGGAATGTAAGCTTCATGAATTAGGGATTGTCATTGGCTTTGTTCGCTGCTCAGGGCTTGGAAGACACAGTAAGGGCTAAAAGTTCATAGGCTGAGTGAATGAGTGTGTGAGTGAATCCTGAAGAGAGGAGGCTGAGACACTGCCTGTGTCTTACACCTCTAAGCACTGGAGCCAGGGTTTGGGACAAGATAAGGAGGTTGTTACCTTTCCAGCAAGGAGCTCCCCAAAGATGATACCCCTTTCCTGTCACTGGCCCATCCCTCACCCCATGGGCTGCTGCTAGGCCCTCAGCACCTCCTTCTGGGAATGGGACAGCCAACACCTGTTGGCTCCTTCTACCTGTGACTCACTTTTCCCTGCCCCCAATATACTTTTCAGGATTCAGCTCAGAGGCCTCTGTCTCCAGGAGGCCCTCCTGGTTCTCCCAGACCTACATCAGAATCCCCAGTGATTCCCTCGCATGACACGTATTATTTTTCCCTTGCATGACACGTATTATTTTTTCCATTGAACTTGCCACATTGTAATTATACCTTCGCCAGGTTCCTGGTGTATGGTATATGCTCTGTCCACGAAGGGGGTGACCGTGGCTGGTGCTTTGCTCTAGGCCACTTCCCCAGTGCCCAGCCCCAGGGCTGGCACCAGACAGGCACTCAGAGGAACAAGTGAGCCAGGTGGGCCTGCAAGCTCTGGGCACCAGAGTGGCAGCCTCCTGGAGCCCCTTCCCATCCTCCAAGCCTTTAAGAAATGCCAGGCCCTTACTACCTCCTTACCTCTCCACCTTCTGCTCTGCTCTGATGGCCTTGGACTGAACATTCCTGCCTCCTTGGCTTTGTTTGTGCTATCCCCTCTGCTGGTGACACCTCGCCCATCCCCAGGCCTAAAGGGACTAGCTGATTTCAGCTTGAGACCTATCTGGACTTGGCCAGCCTCTTTATCTCTCTGGGATTCCTCAAGCAGGGGTTTCTAAATGGAGCAGAGATGGAGTCCAGTCTGCATTCAGACAGCTCCCGCTGGCTGTTCCTAGGGTGGGATGACCTGGGGTGGGAGAGACAAAAGCACAGAGACCAGTTCAGAGGCTTCTGCAACTGCCCACGCCCTAATGGAGGAGGCCTGAGCTGCAACGGGGCAGGGGAGGAGGGAGGCTTCAGGAGGTGGGTCTGTAGAGCCTGGGGCAGGCTGGGCTGTGGGATTCCTAGCATGTGGCGGGGACCCCCATATGGCAGGGAAACATAAGGAGAGGGGAGGGTGTCACATGCCCTGCCCCTTCAAGCTGAACATTCTACATTCTGAATTGGCACGTGTGCTAATTAAAACCATCTTTCCAAAGAATTTATTATAGGCTATTCCGAGCTAATTATAAATTCTCTGTAGCTGATCCTGAGCAGTTTGCTAATGCAGTGTTGAAATCTCTTTGGCCACCCTCGTTTAAATTATTCATCAGGCCCTGCAACAGTTGTGAACTGTAATTTAAACTGTCAGCTCATGAATATTCAATTAACACAACAAACACTGCCATGTTTTACTGCCTTCCCACTCAATATTTTGTATCCTCACCCATGTTTACATGTTTTTATGAACTCTCAAGAAAAGCGCTGCCTATTGAAGTGTCTGGTTGCGCTGGGATTGAAACCCTCGGGAGGAGGGCGAGGCGGTGGTGGAGGGGAGGCTCCTCGTCCTTTCTCAGGAGAGCTGTGGGTGGTCAGGCTGGAGAGCACTGGATGGGGCTCAGCAGCCTCACCTGGAAGAAGAGGGAGGGAGCCCAGAGAAGGTCAGAACTGGCCCTGGGGCCACACAGTGGATCCAAAGCACAGACAGGGCTCAGAGTTCTGGGGTGGTTCTCACTGCCTAATTTGCCACAAAGTCATTGGCAAAGGGGGTCTTCGGAGATGGGGCCTCTGCGACAACATCAGAAAGGCAGATGACACTAGGCAATCACTATTCCCCAGTCTCTCGTGGGTAATAGCCAAATACTGCTGGTTAGGCACAGCTGTTGGAGGCAACAGATGTCTTAGAATATGGACTGGCTTAAAAATCAGTTCCCACCTTCCGAGGCCAAGAATATGTGTCCGGTCTCCCCCGCTGTGCTTTAGAGGCTCCCAGCCTGTAAACAGACTTGTGGGCTCCACAAAAGGCTTTTTCTTTATCCCCATATTCCCCCTATAAGGCAGGCCCTGTGGTGATTTCCTTTATACAGACCAGAAAACTAAGGCTGAGAGGATAAAGAAGTTTGCCCAGGGTCCAGCTGGGGTTTGAGCTGGGGTCTTCTGGCCCCCCAGGGTCCCTCTGGCCTTCATTGCATCAGATTAGTCCTCCCCCGAGAATATAGGTTCTATCCTGGGGTGGGGTAGGGCTGTAACTCTTCTCAAGGATCTCAAAATATGAAGATAGGGGCAAAAAGAACACTATCCACTGATGGGATTAGGTAAAAAAAAGTTTTTTAATCTATGAAATTCATTGCTGCCATGGGTGGGAGAATGCTGATGTCTCTGGCACGGTGAGTGGGGGTGTGCGTGGTGTGCCCCTTTACTGGGCGGTGTGCAGGAAGTAAGAGAAGTGACAATGGGCAGACAGACGTGGTCTGAACGCTGGTCTCCAAAACTGACCGCACTCTCAGTTGCCTTATCTACGCAATGGGGTAGTAATAGGGGCAACCTCATGAGGTTTGGCGAGGACTCAGTAATGCACACAGAGGCACCCGGCGCAGTGCCTGACAAAGGACAAGAAGGCCCCTCAACGCTACAGCTGTCATGACCATCACCATCCACCATCATCAAAAGCACCCGACACGCTTCAAACGTGCATGTCCTCCAGTCCGCTACTCATTCAAATTTTATTTTAAAACACTCTGGAGTGCCTACTATGTATCAGGCACTGATTTGGGTTCTGGGGAAACAGCACTGAACAAAGCAGGCCAAGTCCCTGCCGTGGGGGCGCCTGCTTTCCAATGAGGGAGGTGGAAGCTACACCATTCCTATAAGTAAATGTGTATATATTAGTTAGCGATAAGTGCCTTAGAGGAAAATAAAGTGGTATTTTATTTTGGTATAATATTTTAAGATGAGTAGAAAGTGTTGGCTGGAGGATGGGGTGCAATTTTAGAAATGGTGGCCGGGAAAGACTTCATAGAGAAAGTGACATTTGAGTCACCTTCTAAGACACGACAGAGATGTAGAAATATGCTTTGCAGATATCTGGAGGAAGAGTATTTGAGGCAGAGGGAACAGAAATGCAAAGAGGCTGTGTGTGAGGCCAGGAGTGCACCCCGCACATTTAAGAATCAGTGTGGTGGGCAGGGTTGGAGCTGAGCAAGCAGTTGGGGGGAGGGGTTGCAGGTTGTGCAGGGTCTGGTGGATGTGATGAGGATGCTGGCTTTTCCTCCGAGGGAGGTGTGAAGCCACTGGAAGATCCTGAAACCAGGTCCTCGCCTAGACCTCTCTTGCTGAGAGAAACAGAAATCTGAGATGACCTCAAGTTTTGTGGTCCAGACAGCTGGAAGGATGAGCTGAACGGGAGGCGGCCGGAGGGAGGCGCAGGGCAGGGGAAGTGTCAGGACCTAGATTTGCAGAAGGTAAGTTTGAAATGCCTGCTGGACATCCACAGAGGCCGCTGAGGCTGGAGATAACAATTTGCAAGTTCTCAGCACACAGAGGGTATTTAAAACTACAAAACTAGAGGGCTCTTGGGGTGCCTGAGTGTAGATAAGAAAGAGAAGTCCAAGGATGGAGGCTTGGGGGCCCTTCAGGGCTTGGAGGTGAACCCAGAAGACTGAGAAAGGAGGGGGCCAAGAAAACCAGGAGGGTGTGTGTCCTGGCGGCCAAGGGGAGACAGTGCTGAGTAAGGACGAGAAAGTCACCAGTGTGTCAAAGGCTGATGACACAGCGAGTAAGATGAGGGCTGAGAACTGGTCACAGGATTTAGCCATGTGGAGGCTGTTAAAAACCAGGGCAGGGCGGTTCCAGTTGAGGGCTTGGATGGAAAGCCGCGAGAGGCTGGGAGGACAGAATTTGGAGAGATTTGAAGTCGTAAAGGAGAGAAGTATGCACACAGGAAAAGATAAATCCTCAGAAGTGTTTATTTTAAGATGGGTTTTGTAGCATAGTGCAGGGTTTCTTGGCCTTGGCATTACCAATATTGTGGGTCAGATTCTCTCGGCTGGGGAAGCTGAGCAGTGCTTTGTAGGATGGTGAGCAGCATGCTTGGCCCTAGGAAACTAGCTCCAGTTGTGACAACCAAAACTGTCTCCAGTCATTGCTAAATATCGCCTGGGCTGGGAGGATTAGCCCAGTCAAGAGCCACTGGTAAAGCAGAACCACATGGGGCCCTGCCTATGTCCCAACCTCTCAGCTGCTGGGAGAGCTGATTGGTAAAGGCTCAGAGCTCCCCTTTCCTGGCCAATAGGAACCATGATCCCCAGATCACTCAACCCCCTACTCTATGGCCAATGACAAATGGACAGGGGGTCACAAAAGGCCACCCCTTTGCCCTAAGATGAGAACAACAGGGTGGTAAAATCCATGCTCCAGAGCTCCCGGTGGGGCAGGCTGAGGTTCAACTGCAGCTAATGGAAATTTCTTAACCTGCCCTAACAGACTTCTCTTTCTCCCCCTCCTTACACCCACCCTCAAAAAGTCATTTTCTCAACTCCTGAGGAGCTCATACCAAGAG
Source organism: Nycticebus coucang (assembly GCF_027406575.1). Taxonomy (NCBI): domain Eukaryota; kingdom Metazoa; phylum Chordata; class Mammalia; order Primates; family Lorisidae; genus Nycticebus; species Nycticebus coucang. Next base: position 50,682,662 of record NC_069800.1, on the reverse strand, counting down.
AGGTTATAATAGACAAAAATCATGGTATTTTCATCGGTGGATCCATAGAGAACCTTGTTTTATGTGTTTCTATTCAAAGACATCTTATTTCATGTATATTGTTACCTCATTAACATTGAACTCACAGCACCACATGCATTTTCTCTCTAAGGCACATCACTGCCTCTGTGCCCCAAGGAGCGCAAGACAGAGCTTCAGTGCTACCTGTGGGGGCCATTTAAAAACAGTGAAATCAGCAAGAAAAAGTACAAGAACGTGAAAAAAGTGGGACTAAGTAGACCAAGGAAAGGACACTTGTTTATAGCACAAGGGTTGGAACAAGAGGGCAGTGTCCCTTGTTCAGATGTGCGTATTAGGCGGCTCACATTTTCTGCCACTGTGGGCATATTCATGAATGACTGTGGGAGCATGGCGAGTGTTGATTCGGGGGGGGACAAATTTTAGGGAGTAGACAATATTAGCAATTTGCCAATAAAGAAATTCACCAACAATGGAATGGACTGTCCACAGATTCACAGGCAGTGGCCCGGGAACCTGGAGGGAAAAGACTGTGGGCTCGGGGACAGGCTGCTCTGGGGCAGCGGCTCACGGATGGAGATGTGGGGTGGGCACGGGGCATGGTTCTGCCCACCAGGAGGCATCCCCCACCGAAGAGGCACTGAACGACCAAGCTGACAAAATGGGCTGTCGGCATTGGCCAGGCTTCACTGGCCAATGAATGGGGCCACAGGCTTCACAGGCCCCATCTCCTCCTGCTTGTCGGTCCCAGCAGGACTGGCATGGGCGCACGATGAAGGTGCCAAGGTGGCAAAGATGGAGGCATATATGCTCCCAAAAACTTGAACTCCCACCTACCAAGGCTAAGTTAGCTGCCGCTGCTTGTCACTGTCCACCCTGGCAGGAACAGACACCAGTTCTGAGCCTGCAAGTGGCACCATTCTTTGAGGAAACCAACGGCCACTCAGTGCCAAGTGGCTGCTCCCAGACCCCTTTGGACTTCTTAGGTCCAGGGACCAGAAGGTGAGGGGTCACTGTCATGGCCAGGGGCATTGGTCCCGACAAGCAGGAGGAGATGGGGCTGCCGTTACTCAGTGGAGCAGGGAGGAATCCACACATGACCCAGGGGACCATCTGGGGCACTTCCTGGCGGTCCCTTCCCCTGTGAACTGTGAGTGGATGCGTGCAGCAACCTGGACCCGAGAACCCCGTGACTGCCCAGGATTCAGGCCTCTCAGGGGCGGGTAGGACCAGGACACCCCGGTGATGGTTGATGGAGGGAGACAGAGCCGAGAAAGGAGGGGAAAGGAGGAGCTTCGGCTGCGGCCACAGACAGAAGGCAGTAAGGGGGGCTGCCATGTGCTGTGTTAAGTTGGTGCTCAGAAATAGGCCCTTCTCTGGGCCGCACGAAGAGGCAGAGTCGTGGGGCACAGAGTGGGCTGTGGCGGTCACAGAAATGCGCTGCTCGGACTTCCCAGGGAGCTCTGGTGCTGACAGTGCCAGTACTGCTGCTGTTCCACGAGCAGGTGCCACTAAGGCCACATGCCTGCAGCCACTCTAGCCAGCAGCTGGGCACACTGGGGCCACTAAGGTGGGTCCCATTCCAGGGAGAACTGCGGCTCCTCCCATGGGCGAGTTTGGTTTCAGCACTCCCTGGTGGCCTGGACAAACCTTTCTCACAAGTATGCTACAGTCCAAGACTCCTCCTATGCAATCCTCCCTCCCTCCCTTCCTTCCCTCCCCTCCTTTCATCCTTAGGTATTAGACCTGCACTATGATCTGACACTTGCCACCTCCAGCCTCTGTTCTTCCTCCTTAACAGACTCTAACTAATGTATATGTAGACCCTCTTGTTGGGAGAAAATTATACTTGTTTGCTGGAGATACACTGATGACATGTGTGGGGTGGAGGGTGGACCTCGAGGATGCTCCATTCATACCAAAGGGTCACTAACTAACTTCTAAGGAAGGCAGATCCTGCTGATGGAAGAACCTTTGCTTAATGAGCGCAGGAGTGAGTCTGGAGGGAGGTGCTAGGAACGAGGGGCTCCCGAGGCAAGGCAGGACGGACACTGCACATGCCATCGGGCAGGGGTAGGAGAGGGATTATCACAGCGACAGTGTGGCCTGGAAGGGGACACGGAAATGTGCACACTGCTTTTTAGGCACCCCTGTACAACCACCAGGGCATCAACTGTGCTCACAGCACCTGGGCAGGGGGACTTCTTGGGGGAGCAGAAAGGATACAGATTTCTCCACGTGGGTTGGTGGGAAAGGCAGAGACAGCTTACACTCACACTGCTTAGAGACAAATAACAGCATTGTTGCAGCTGAGTATTTTATAAGCATTACAGCATTGAATTTTTAAAACCAACCCCACAAACTAAAGATTATGAATATATCCGCTTTCCACATAAGGAATCTAAAGTGCACAGGGAGTGGGGGACTCACTCAACACAGTCTGTAGCTGGGGGAGCTCACTGAAATCCAGGCTGTCCAAGTTCAAAGCCAGTAATACTAATCCCAGCAATGTGATGAACTCCTTCAGCAGCACTGTGAGAGCAGAGACTCAGTGTGAACATCCAGGTTAAGGGGCTTCGGCAGAGGCCAAGCCCCTGTTCCTAAAGGATGGTTTTGTCTCCAGTGTCACTGCCTGGCCACTGCTGGCTTGCACTGTGGACACCCGCTTGGGCGGCAGGCCTCCTACCACGTGCTGGGGGCAAAGTGAAGACTGGTCTCTACCAGGTTTGGGAATCATTTCTCAGGGTGTTTTTGAAAGATACAGCTGTGGATCAATGGGATCAAGGTCACCTAGTGAGAACATGCTGAAGGGCATGGCCGATTTGCTGGCTGGAATTAATCTGCTTCTCAGAGCAGGGACACAGGAGCAAGTGAGAACGTGTCAAGCCTACAAGGCAGGAAAAAGGCAGCAGCTTGGGAGGGGTGGTCTCGTGTGCAAAGGCATAGGGGCCCGAGGTCTGGGGTTCCCACGGGAGAAGAGAAACCCTGTGGGATGGAGCAGTGACCATCTTAGGCTGACCCTTTGGACTCAGAATCTCTACTGGGAACCCCACAATTTTCTGTCACCCTGTGTTTTTTAATAAGGCCCAATTCTTCTAGGTTAGTGGCTGGCAGTCCTGCAGATATCTAGCTGGAGACTTTTTACCCACCTGTTCACACTGTGTCCTCCCGTGACCTCTGAAAATAGGTATCACTGATTGTCCCTCACTTGGCATATTTGCAACCCTGCTTAAGCAGCTGGAGGAAGGTCCCATATAGAGGTCCCTGGTATCCCCTTGTCTGTAGGTTTGCCTTCTTTTTCCTGTTGCATTTTGCTTCTTCTCCTGCTTTTAGGAGACAGGGTCTCACTCTGTCACCCAAGCTAGAGTGAAGTGGCACAATCATAGTTCACTAAAGCCTCAGACTCCTCAAGCAATCCTCCTGTCTTAGCCTCCTGAGTGGCAGGGACTACAGGTGCAGCCACGATGCCTGACTAGTTTTAAAAAGTTTTTTATAGAGATGAGGTCTCAGTGTGTTACCCAAGCTGGCCTTGAACTCCTAACCTCAAGCAATCCTCCCACCTCTGCCTCCCCCAAAGTGCTGGGATTACAGATGTGAGCCACCATGCCCAGCTACATTTTACTTCTGACTCTGCTTAGGCCCTCGGTGCCCAGCTGCCTATAGAGTCTCCTCAGAACGAGGCATTCTGCAATGGAAGAAAATCTGGAGCTCTGGTCACAGGCTGGGGACTGCCCTCAGGCCAGAGTGCCTGCTTCAAGGCCTGCACCTACAGGAGGTGCGAGGGGCTGGGAAGGACCAGGAACCACAGGTGGAGGTGTGGTTCCTCTGGTTTCTTAGGGGACTGGGGGAGTCTGCAACTGTCCCAGGTGTGATGAAATCCTCAGGGTAAACAAAAACACAAGTGACAGTTCTGTGTATCCTCAAACAACGGAAAACTCCAGACTCAGCTGAGGACGAATAAAGACCAGTGGTCAGAGCAGGCTTCCACAGCTTCTGGAGGGCAGGTTAAACACGGTTGCTGGGCCCCACCCAAAGTCTCCCAGTCACTCAGTCTAGGGAGGGGCCTGACTCTGCATCTCTAATAGGTCCCCTGGGGATGTGGATCTGGCCAGCCTTAGGACCTCATTTTAAGAGCCAGCACAGCAGTCAAAGCTGCTGGAGCCCACCCAGACCCACTGCTGGGAGTGTGGGCTGCTGGAGGCTCACTCTGAGAGATGCTCTTGGCCCAGGGGAGGCATTTTTCCTAGGAAGTCCTTCATGAGCTCCACTCCCTCTACCTTGTGACCAAAGACACTCATACCTCACCTCAGGGACAAATGCCAGCAAGTCCATGGTCTAATTCAGGCTCCAGAGCGCCCTGTGCTACTAGGCAGACTTCCCTCTAGCATGGTTCTAGCATTCCCTCCAGAATGTCTCTTAGTCCTCATGACAACCCCATGAGGAAACTGCAGCCCACAGAGGCTGAGCAGTTAGCTGAGGTCACACAGCTGATTAGCACACAGCTGATACTGACCCCAGAGTCCTCCCTCTTAATCACTGGGTCTCCTGGCCTGGGGCTCTGAATGCTGTAGAGAATCTCTCCTTTGATCCTTCCCACCACTCCTGTAGGTAATTTGGGTTTTGTCTATTTAACACGTGAAGATAGCAAGGCTGGGAGGAAAGTGACTTGCCTCCCACAATCCATTAGTGGTGGCGGAGACAGGAGTGACCCCAAACTTCCTGACTTATCAGTTTCTGGGATGACAGGAAGAATGGACCATGCCTTACTGGGAGGGAGATTTCCTAGGCTCCGCATCCCAGGCCCACAGGTCCAGCCAACACACACACGCCAATGACAGCTGCTGATCATGCAGCCCAATAATTTTCCTTGCTACCAGGAGTTTGGAGAAAGAGTTATTTGGCCAAGGTTTTTGCCCTTCCCAACCCTGTCTCAGCTAAAAGCTCTGATCAAACCACACATAGGAGGGGGAGATAGGGTGAGTCCCACCTCTAGCTCAGAGGCCCAGGGATAACAGGTGGGGAGACAGATGCACAAACACATGGGCTCAAGGGAATAAGGGTCCCATCCTGCCTCCACCACTTGCCAACCATGTGTCTTTGGACAAGCTACTTGTCCTTCCAAGTCTCAGGAACACATCTATAAAATGAGGATAATGAGGATAATTCTGTCTCCCTCAAAAGTCACCCAAGATGGTGAGATAAGCCAGAATAGGCTAGAGGGTCCCCATCTGACTTACTCTCTAACAATGATGGAGGCAGCACTCTAATCTATGAGGTGTTTCCATACGCATTTGTTTTTCATTCATCTTCAGCCAGTTGGTCAGTCAGTCAGTCAACAAACCCTTTTCAGGCACTTGCTGGATCCTGTACACAAAGCTGAGCATTAGGAATATTCATCAGCACATTTGAGTCTCACAATCACGCCAAGGAGCAGACAGCATCAGCTCCATCTTCCTTGAGGCTCAGAGAGAGAGAGATAAACTTGCCCCAGATCACCCACGGGCGCAGAAGAGGGACGTGAGGACTCCAGACTAGCCTGGGCACCAAGCCACTGCCACCACCACAGCCCAGGCCAGCCCAACAGCTGCTGCGTTTAAATCCCTGACAGGGCAGTCTTCTCCTGGAAATGCTTCCAGCCTCCAGTCTTCTGTTGTGCATCATCGATGATGCTCTCTCGTGGTGCTTTAATATTTAGATGAGTTTTATTTGTCTTGCTGCCTTTTATAAAGACTCCCCGCTCTAAATGGACAGAGCCACAAGCTGAGAGACGAGAGCGCATGAGACGGGCTTTTTATTATCCAGCCCGAGCAGGAGGAAAATGACTCCAATAAATCTCAAGTTTTATGTGCTCCAGATATTCTGCGGAGCCAGAGATGGCTTCTCAGCAATACCGACGGTACATTAAAAGCTCATTTTCCCAAAAATGGTACTGAATATGCACTTGGAGGAAAGAGCCATTATACCAAGTCATATCGAGGCTGCAGCTGACGGATGTCGCTGTGATTTTTCCTGAATTCTCCCCTATGACTCGGGAGTGGGTCTCAGAGCTCACACTCTATTCAAGTTTGGCACCCTGCCTGGAACAGGCATTAAACACCTGGCCCTCGTGCTCTCCCTCTCCGGGGCTGGGGGTCATGACTCCAATTAGGAGCCTGGGAGGGGTGGAGAAGCAGTTTCACGAATTGCAGCAGAAGGGATGTGATTGGGTCTGAACAGGGAGGTCTGTGCATGAATGACATTTTTGCCTCTTGGGCTTTTGCTATGTGCTCTGGCCCCCGAGGCCACTGCCTCCAGGAAGCCTTCCTTGCTCAGCTGCCATCTGAGCCCACATCTTCTCCTGTTTCTCATTCTGAACATCCTCAGGCCATCATGCTGCAGTAACCAGGCATGCGAATGGCTCAACTCAGAGTTGGACAGAGTGGGTCTCACTCCTGGCTCACTCACTCCCTTGCTCATTCATTCATTCATTTATTCATTCACTCATTCACGTTAGAAGGCTCTGTTTGATAGTTACTAAGAGTCCAGGCTGGGGAGTTGGCCTGCCTGGGTTCCAATCTTGGCACCACCATTTTGACAAGCGTGTAGCTAAGTCCTTTACCTCTCCGGGCCTCTGTTTGTTTTCTCATCTGTAAATGTTAACAATAGCAACATCTCCGTTTTAGGGTCAAGGATTAAAAGAAATAGAGGGTTTAAGTGGGTGGCAGCCATGCAATAAGTGTGAAATAAACGTTAGCAGACTACAGTTGTAGGTAATTCATTCATTCATTCATTTAGGAAAAGTTCACTGAGAGGATACAGGGTCAAACACAGTATGATCCTTGACTTCCAAAGGCCAAAAGGAGGCCTCTGACCACATGGGCATCAATGGTGCTCCAGGGGCTGGACATCAGGGCTCTATTCTTGGGATTCTCTGCACATCACTGAACTGCCTATGCCAGCTCCTACCTGGCATGGAGGTTTCAAAGCCGAAAAGAGATAGGCACAGGGAAAGCCAGGCTGACAGAATGGCTGCTCTTCTCTGCTCCCTATCCCAGATGCTGAGCACCCCAGGGTGCCTTCAAATATTCCATGGCTTAGGTACACTGTAGGCAACCAAGATTCACCCTGTACTCAGCCTGAAGGGTGCAAAGAGCACTGGGCTTGGAGTTAGAGGCCCAAGTTCAAGTTCTGCCTTTACCCTCTTTCTAGCTATGCAACCTTGGACAATTCTCTTCCCCCCTTTGTTTTGTAATAAACAACAGTGAGGGCTACCTGCCAGCCAGAGAAAGGCACATTCCACAGGTCTAGCCTTCAGGCTGGGGTCGAGGACACTTGCATATTTCCATATTCACTGATCCCACCTTCACTTAATATATATATATATATATATATATTTTTTTTTTTTTTTTTGAGACTGTGTCTCACTCTGTCTCCCAGGCTAGAGAACTGTGGCATGAGCCTAGCTCATAGCAACCTCAAACTCTTGGGCTCAAGTGATCCTCCTGCCTCAGCCTCCCAAGTAGCTGGGACTACAGGTACCAGCCACAATGCCCGGCTAATTTTTCTATTTTTAGTGGAGACCAGGTCTTGCTCTTGCTCAGGTTGATCTTGAACTCCTGAGCTCAAGCAATCCACTGGCTTCGGACTCCCAGAGTGCTAGGATTATAGGCATGGGCTATCGAGCCTGGCCTAAATTTTCGATATATTGTTCATCATGGTATTTTGTGTTAATCTTCATTTTTCAAAAGACCGAGTTAAAATACAATTGAGCTTGATAGCTGAGTTTTTTGGCATCCTCTTAAATTTTACAGTTGAAGCAAGCATCTGACATGCTTCACCCTAGTCCCAGCCAAGAGGATCCAGAGAGGTTTTGAGAGAAGACAACTTCAGAATTGGGTCCTAGCACAGGCACAGGCGCTCATACAGTTGACAAGGAGGAAGACCCTTCTATGCAGAGGAAACAGCACATGGTGGTTTTCAAACAGGGGGGATTTTGTCCCCCAGAGGACATTGGGCAATGTCTAGAGACATTTTGTTTTTTGTTTTGATTTTGACTGCAGGGATGAAACTAGAAGCCAAGAATACTGGGCAGAGGTTAGAGATGCTTCTAGGCATCCTATGATGAACAGGACTATGCCCCATAACAGAGAATTATCCCCCCCAAAAGACAATACTGCCAAGTCAGGGGAACTCTGCCCTAAAGAACAAAGGTGGGAAACATCATGGTATATGATGTCGCCTCAGCCTGGTCTCCTGACCTCTCTAAGCCTTAGTTTCTGCATCTGAAAAACAGGAATAATAATGGTACGTACCTCAAAGAGTTACTAGGAGGCAATGGCATTGAGCCTTTATACAGCAGGTGCTAAATAAATGTCTGTGCTCCATCCATTCCTACTTTGAACGCATCCCAAACTTTAGAGCAAACGTTTCTTTTTCTAGAGAGACAGCGTCCCTGCATTCCAAAGAAAACTGGGACACGGAAAAGAACATGTTTTGCCCCTTTCTGACCTTTCTTGTACAGAAAACCATGAATCTTATCTCTCCAACAAACGTGATCCTGTTTGCAGAGAATGAGCCTGCGTGTTGGCTTATCACTGGCCGGAGTTCTAACAGGGAGTGAATTTTTATGACCTAGTTGTAAACCTTTGCGAAACCCATTTTTAAACTAAAGGATGCTGACAGATTCTTAACTACTATAGCTGCTAAATTAAGCGCGAGAGCTGGAGCGGGGTGGGGAATATGAAAGAAAACAGAAGTGCCCTAAAAGAGTTAGTGGAGGTAAAATAATGTTCATTAAAAATAGAAAAACAAACACATACACGCACAAAAAATCTTTTGTGTTCAACTTCACACTCGTACATCATAATGTTCCGGTAAAAGGCCATTTCCCCCTGAGATAATAAAAGAATTGAATTTTTCCTTATCGGTCATCTATTTTTCTAGCCGAAGCTATTACTCCCGCTCTGGGGTTGCTAGGCAACAAGAAATATTAATAGCAGCTTTTATTAGCTTAGCTTTTGCAGCCGAGTACCAGAATGAGAAAATGGGAAACATAAATGTGTTACATAAATCTTTCAACCTTTCAGAGCCGGTGTTAGTCTCTGTTTTCATAATGATTTATTGAAGTGATGGTTCATTTATGAGAAAAAGGAGTAGAGGATAAGAAAATGGAGCGGTCCCCTGCAGGAGTGTTTGAAAATAAATAATTATAGCAGGGGAGCAAAACCTGTTTAAAGCCATTTTTCTGAGTTTTATAAAATGTAAAAAGACATATTTCTTGCAGTTAATGCTTCTGAAAACCGGGGGAATAGAGACTCGCCTGGACTCTGATGAATACAAAGAAATCTCGGGGCTTCTAGTTACCTGCATTTTGTACCCTCGGAGGCCCATCTGGGAGATCAGTCTCCCCTCCTCCCACCCTCAGAGGAAAATTAGACAAAAACATGGCACCCGGGGAAGTCCATGCTGCCAGTACCCATGTCCACCCACTGCGTTGACTAAGATGGATCCTTACCCTGGCCACACAGCCAGGAAGAGTTGAGCCTTGGGCCTTCGCTTTCTTGGCAAGCAGTGAAACTGTCACTTTGTTGTTGCTTTTAAGCTCTGAGCCCTGACCCAGGTCCTTATGTAATTAATATACTTTCCCCTGCCTGCTGCCAGTGGGGACCCTCGGCTTCTGGGCTGATTTCCTAACACCCACTTAGGCCCTGCCTCTGGGAGCCAGGCTGATCCCTCAGAAAAGCCTACACCCAGCAAGTCAGCCTAGATAAATTTAGAGAGGACACTGAAGCCACCCAACCCCTGTTAATACAGTGAATATGTCAATAGACAGGGTAGCTGAACGTCTACTGAGAACTACTGTGTGCCACCTCACCTCATCTGATCATGGAATTTTCATAAGTTCCTGTGGGGCAGGTAACATTGCCTCCACCGTATGGATGAAGAAACTGAGGCTCAGGGAGGATTCACCCCTTGCTCTGGGTCACAGGGTGGGGAGGTAACAAGTGGGGAAGCTGGGGGTCGAGCTTAGGTTGGCCAGGCCACAGAGCCTATGCTCCTACCTTCTAGATGATGCTCTAAGCTGAGACAACAAAAACACACAGGAAAACCCATCATCATCATGGTTACATGGCCACACATCCCTGCCTCCCTGCACCCTTGCCCTTCGGCAATGCAACTCTGCCCTCTCTCCCTGCAGGAGGTCGGATCTATTTCTCCAGTCCTTGATGCTGGGCTTGGGCATTGATTGCCTTTGGCTGATGGGTCAGCAGCAAAGGTGAGGCCAGCAGAGGTTTGAGAAGCACCGGGGTCTCCCACTCTTGCTGCTCCCAGGAACCCTGTCACCATCACTATGTGAACAAGCCCAAGTCACCTCGTAATGAGAGAGAGATTCATGGCCAAATCACCCCCGTAGGTCCCAGCCGAGGGCCAACTGCTGAGACGTGAATAAAGCCATTCTAGACCCTGAGGCCCCAGGTAAGCTGCAAGCTGACCCCAAAAATCTCTCAAGTCGGTCCAGATAAAAAGGACAGAATCATAAGAAATAATAAAAATTTATTGTTTTAAGTTACCAGGGGTTGGTGGTTTGTTACACAGTGAAAGCTAAGTGGTACAATCATAAAATAAAATCAAACTCCAAACATGTTATGCGCTAAGAATAACAAAATGAATAGGTTCAGCTAGGGGATCACTACTGCCTCCTACAGCTCAGAATTCCAGAGAATCAAGGGTTGGGGATCTTTGGTCTCTTCTTAGAAAGAGACGATCTCTTGGGTCTCAACTTACAAGACTCAAAGACAGACAAAACCTCCTGGGGGAGGAAGGAAATGACGGGGATGGGAGATGGGAGTGAAAGCATTAGGAGGTATAGGAAGGACCTCCCAGAGGCAACACTCAGACCCTGCCCCAAAGCTCAAGACCTGTCCCCAGGAGTCACTCCTCCTACTGGGTCCTCATCCCTGTCCCATGCTCCAGGCATGGGAACTACCTCTACAGCAAGGTGGTCAAGTGGCAACTTAGGTACAGCTCAGCTTTCTCCCCAACACCTGCCCTAAGCTACCAGCCTTAAAGGGCTTGGGGTGAGGGTCCCTGGGCCATGCCCCCCAGCCTTCTCTGTGGCAAAGGAATAGTCTTGGCAAGATGCTTTGGGACAGGGGCCCAGAGCACCAAAGATTGAAAATTCAGCACTCAAGACTCTGGTCCAAGTTGACAGGATTTGAGTCTCCCAGGCCAGTGGTATATATGGTGGTGTTGAGAGGTCTACCCCACCTCAAACCCACATACTTGTCCAGTATGCCACAGTAGACAAAGCAATTATGCCCAATTTTCCTATTTGTTGAGTTCTCCAGAGCTGGAGTCCTGATCCTATTCCATAGATGGAAAAACTGAGGCAAGAGGAGAAGTAACTTGTCCAAAGTCCCAGAGAAAGCGAATAAAAGTCACAGCTGGGAGAATGTGTGAATGACATCTGTTTACCACCCTGTGCTCCGGGAGTCCCCCAGCTGAGCCACACAGCTCTAGTGACCCTCACAGCTCAGGTCAGGAAAATCCCCTAATTCCCAAATCACTAGACTCCATGGCTCATGGTGCATAGGTGGGGGACCTTTGTCAGAACTCGTTTCCCATCGGCCCCAGACTCCAGCTGCCCAAGGCTCTCCAGGAGTTTCTCTGGGCTCAGAAAAGGAGCTGGTTCCCCAGAAACTTCTCTAGGAATGTCAAGCTCTGTCCCCTCCCAGGATGATTCTTCTCCTGGGTAAGCCAGAAGCAGGAGTTCGAGCATTTCCCAAGGACGACTCCAAAATAAATGATTTCAGGCTTAACAGAAGCTGCTTAACAAATTCCACTCTTCGAGTTTCTTTGGGTATTTTAGAAACTGATTTATACATACAATATCTCTCTCAAAATGAGACAATCAACACAGGATAAAATTATTGAGTTATGAAAATAGGGGTCAGAAGGAGGTGCAGCACTTTAAATTAAACCGGCAAAATATATCTCTCATACTAAATTGACTCTTTTTGTCTTGGAAATGAATGTTTAATCAGTTAAGAGGCGAAGTTGAGGGAGAAGCCTTAAGCATATTTAATTTTGTAAAAGGAGCCCAATTGCAGTACTGTGCGTGATTCCTGTTGGCAGATATACCTTTAAAGCAGAAGGGCTGGCTCCTATGCACCTCGCAAAGCTGAGCAGGCTGGGGCAGGGCACCATAAGGAATTAGTGGCCTCTGGGATAAAAGCCAAGGGGGCTTGGCATTAATAAGAAGGCTGTCAAATGCTCTGGCCTCACTTACTTTTCCAGGGTTGACATTCATGGTGCATCTCAGTCTGTGCAGACAGCAATGAAGCACCTTAGCCAGCAGGGCACCCTCTGCACTACCTCTCAGTCACCTGGTGTAAAACTGAGAGGTGGGTAGGAGGAGACAGAGCTGGGTTTAAATTCTGGTTTTGTGCTTAAGTGCTGTATGACATTCATTTATTCACAAAGTGCATATAGAATCTACCCCGTGGCAGGCCGTCACTTCCTGGGAAATGAGAACCATACATCTGTGTCGGGACCTTTTCCAGGTACACACATTTGCTACATTTTTAGCAACAGGCACTTCACTTTCTCTTCATTTGCACCAGCAGTCCTCAAGGGCATGGTGCAGATCCCAAGGCCAGAACAATGCCTGGGATCTAGTAGGTGCTCAATAAAAGCAGCTGAATAACTGCAGATCACTATGATAAGTTGAAAATGTCCCCCAAAGATATCAGATCCTAATTCTTGGAGCTTGTAGAGGTTACCACATTTACAAAAAGGGTCTTTTTTTTTGAGACAGAGTCTCCCACTCTGTTGCCCTGGGTAGAGTTCCATAGCATCATAGCTCACAGCAACCTCAAACTCCCGAGCTCATGTTATCATCCCGCATTGGCTTCCCAGAGTGATAGGATTACAGGTGTGAGCCACTGTGCCTGGCCTGGAAAATGATTAGCTTAAGGATCTTGAAATGGGAAGATTATCCTGTATTATCCCCAATGCCCTATGTGCTGCCACAAGTGTCCTTATAAGAGGGGTGAAGGGAGCTTTTACTGACAGACAGGAAGACAAGGTGATGACAGAGGCAGAGATCAGAACGATGTCACTGCTAGTCAGGGAAGGCCAGAAACCCCCAGAAGCTAAAAGAAGCAGGATAACTTCTCCCCCAGCGCCTCTGGAGAAAGTGAGTTCATCTTAGTGCCTTGATTTCAGCCCAAGGATACAGATTTTGGACTTGCAGAGCTATGAAAGAATAAATGTTCATTGTTTTTTTTTTTTTTTTGTAGAGACAGAGTCTCACTTTATGGCCCTCGGTAGAGTGCCGTGGTCTCGCACAGCTCACAGCAACCTCCAACTCCTGGGCTTAAGCGATGCTCTTGCCTCAGCCTCCCGAGTAGCTGGGACTACAGGTGCCCGCCACAATGCCCGGCTATTTTTTGGTTGCAGTTTGGCTGGGGCCAGGTTTGAACCTGCCACCCTCGGTATATGGGGCCGGCGCCTTACAAACTGAGCCAAAGGTGCCGCCCAAATGTTCATTGTTTTAAGCCACCAAGTTTGTGGTCATTTGTTACAGCAGCCACATTGTTTTAAGCCACCAAGTTTGTGGTCATTTGTTACAGCAGCCACGAGAAACTAATACAATCACCTGCTTTCCCCAAATCTCCGTTCCCTCACAGCAGGAATACCTCCCTCCCTGGGTTAGGTTCTTGGAATCAACACATGAGAAAATGTTTGCAAAGCCCTCTGCATGGTGCTGGACACCTAGCACAGGTATTAACACAGATTCCCACATCTGTGAGTGCACGCGGACCCACACCCCTTTCACCCTGCAGTCCAGATGAATTTAAAAACTTTGTCTTTAAGGACCCCTTGTCTCTGCACCAGATAGGCCCAATGTGT